>NW_019154092.1:4124703-4736001 GCF_002288905.1 Enhydra lutris kenyoni | reverse complement strand
TGTTTGGTAGAATTCCCCTGGGAAGCCATCTGGCCCTGGGCTTTTGTTTGTTTGGAGATTTTTGATGATTGTTTCAATCTCCTTACTGGTTATAGGTCTGTTCAGGTTTTCTATTTCTTCCTGGTTCAGTTGTGGTAGTTTATATGTCTCTAGGAATGCATCCATTTCTTCCAGATTGTCAAATTTGTTGGCATAGAGTTGTTCACATACTCCTAACTCTTCTGACATTTAGATTTTTCAACATTGTTGTTATTCAGGTCGATGCACCATCACTTAGGAACTTATGATCATTTCTAAAACAGCGGACTAAATACCCCAGTGCTGATTTGTTATTGTAACAGAGAGAAAACCCAAATTCCAGTGTTGCATTAATATGATATTTGGCGGGGACGAATTCATACACTTTTATACTTTCTTATGAACAAATCCATTAAGTATGAACAAATTTTGCCCAAGTTTTAACACAACTCATTTTTTCTCTTTGGATATATTATTTGCCAATGTTTGGAACCAAGGAAAATGAAGTTTTCTTCATTTCATTTCTTCACTTTCTTCAAACCTTCTATAACTTTCTGTTTTCCCTCAAGCTGTATCTTTTGCAACTCTCTCTTCCACTCTGGAGTAAACCAACACTTTATTTTAGACAAATGAATCTCTTCTCCTTGATAAACAAAAGCACATCCTGAGAGCCACTATGGCTCCTAGTATGGTCTCAGTCACCATAATTAATTACCAGTGTTAATTACCAGGGTTAACCCAAGTCATTAACTTCTGTTTCACAGAGAGACTTGGGAGGTAGGTGAGTGTGAACTGCCCGCCATTGTGCAGTATTTGAGCAGTGTCCCATGTAGGAGCCTCTGGGGAAGTTGCTAAGACAGAGCTGGGGGTGCCGATGGTTTCTAGGGTCCAGCACTTGGGAGGACAGGGAAGAAGCAGAATTGGGCAGAGGAAGGAGTCAGGGCCTGTGGCACCAGAAGTGACAAAAAGAGGCATCCTGCACTGGCTGAATAGTGGGGGCTGTGAAGCCCCTCCCTATTCAGTGGTGAGCCCCAGGCACCGCACATCTCCCGGGAGGTGGCTCTGACCACCTCCAGTGTGTCCCTCTTCAGTGGGGCCCTCTGGCTGCACACCCGCACACCCACCACAGCCAGGGAGGCTCACGGACATAGAAGGAGACCCCTACAGTGCACCCATCAAAGTGGTAAAAATGGACACATTTGTAACATGGCACATATAAAAATAAGAAAAGTAAGTATGTGAAGATGATCTGTTGATTAGTTTAATATTAATGCAATGTCTTAAAGGTAATTAAGGACCTTGGAAATGATATGTAAAAATGACATTCTACAGAACATAATTACTGGTGGTATAATAAAGTTTGTTAGATTTGTAATTCAATAGAGTTGAACATGATTTTACATTTTTTAAATCTGAAAATTTATATGGAAGTAATATTAGCATATTTGGTCAATATAAGAAGTATAGGAAGTTCTGATTATCTAATCTAGTCAGGATAAAACAAACTCAAATTTATAAAAAGTAAAATATATGCTTGCATTATACTTCACATAGGTTAAAACCAAGAAAAAAGCATATTAGCTGTTTTTAAACTTATTTAATATTATTAATATTATTCATAACTCAATATCATAATTATTTTAACTATATAATATATAATATAACTAAATTTATATAAAAATCATAATATAGAATTAATTATAATTATATTTATAAATATAATTATATAAAAATATATAATTATAATATGCAAATATATGTAATTATATATAATTATATTATAATACATAATTATAATTATCATATAATTAATAACAAATACTGATATTGTTAATTGTTTTATTGTTCTTAATAAACTTAATAATCATTGTTATTAATAAACTTAATAATATACTTATTAACCTAGTATTCTTTAACAAAATGATTATTTAATCATTTTGATTATATTCACTTTGTTTCTTACAGAAAAGTGCTGTAAGTGGTAGACATTTTGGAAAGAAAGATTTTCTCTTAAAAGGTTAGCACATTAAATAAACTATTAGAAGTTGAGTTTCTTTATTTTCTGGGAATTCTGGGAATGTTACATTTATATAAGCATTATTAGTGGCTATAAACCAATCAACATTTATATATTGTGATAGACTTTATAATCTAATTTATTAATTCACTCGATACAGAAAATGTTTCAATTGCTTGATGAAGAGAGATGAAGAGAAGATGAGAAAATTCTCACTGGAAACACACAGCACTGACCTCTTATAGCTTTCTTTCTATAATCTCAGCCCCAGGTGAAATCAACACAGAAACATAACAACCCCCTGACGGAGACCTTAAAAACCCATTCTTCTTCAACACATCATTCTGATGGAGGTGAGCACACAAGCAGAAAAAAAAGGTGAGTAAACCAGATTTTTTGTCTTCTGTCACTGGTGCAGAGTAGATCCCTGACACCCCAATGGAGATGGGCCTCCTAATGGTGAGCCATAAGACCTGCTCTAGGCATTGCTGCTGCTGGTAGTGGGGAAGAAAGTACGGGATCTGGCCAAACCAGAACCAGAATCAAAGCTGGCCAAAAACCAGAAACAAAAACAGAAACACAGGGTCAGGAGAAAAAGAACCAATTAGTCAGTGAAAGGAACGTTCTAGGGCCATTTAGGATCTACTCTGGGGTTCAAGCATCAGGTCTGTAGCCTTGAGGCACTCTCAGGAGGGGGAATTCTGTGGCTCTGTTGGGTGAGTCCACCAGGCATCTCAATGGGGCCTCCAAAATTGTCCAACTAATTTGCAGAAAGAGAAAAAACATTCCTTTCATAGAAATGTAGAGTAAAGATGTGTTACGGATGTATTGAACTCACTAATAAGGGAATCAGGAGGACAGTGAAGCTAATGCCTATGTTACTCTTTTGAAATCTTTCTGGTGGGCTTAGCTATACCCCACAGTTTACACAAGAAAAAGTCCTATTGACTATCTCTATGTGGTGGCTGAATATGGGACTCCTTTGGTCATGGCTGTCTACCTGGACCTATGGAGGCATGTGATCAAGAGTGAGACATGAAAGGATCCCACAGGCACTCTGATGTGCATGTATGGAAACAGCATGTGGTGGGACGCCTGGGGGCTCAGTTGATTGAGCGTCTGCCTTCTGCTTAGGTCCTGATCCCAGCGTGCCAGGATCAAGTCCCGAGTCAGACTCCTTGCTCAGCGGGCTGCCTCCTTGCTCAGCGGGCTGCCTCCTTGCCTCTCCCCATGCTTGTGCACTTTCTCTCTGACAACAAAAAAACAAACAAAACCCCCCAGAAAACAGCATGTGAAAAAAATAGCTGGCTGCTGATCATAGTTCTCTGAGGCCTGCCGGCTCTTCCAAGGTCCACATTTTGATGTAGACACAAAACCTTTGGTGCCTTTTGATATCACTCACTTCCTGGGAGACTGAGGCCATCATTCCACAGAAGCTCATACCTCCAGCCTCCACCAGTAGCTCCACAGAAGGCTTCTCTCCTGAAGAAATCCGCTTACCTTTTATTGAAAGTTTGTATTGAACCAAAGCAAAAAAAAAAAAAATATATATATATATATATATATATATTTTTATTTTGCATAGCAAAATGTTACTTAGACTTTCACTGCAATAAAAAGTTGTAGTTGCCTACATTAACATGCTTTGTAAGCACTATCATTTCCACCAATTACCAGTTTCTTTCAACATAGTTTATTCCAGAATAAATAATATCACAACATGCTACTAGGCCATGTTGATATTATTTTAAAAATGCATCTGATCTGGCAAGGAGACCCATCAATTACACTCCCCCCCTGAGCTGGAGTCTCTAGGAGATTTAGGTAACCACAGAATTTAGGCTTCTCTGGCTTTTTCCTTTTCCAGGGTTTCTGGGCGGCTCAAATCCTGCTCTCTGGTTCTTCAAGCCAGCAAGCCCTCAGACCTTCTAAATGCCTGCTACCCCACTTAGCAGGGGCTGGGGCAGTCTTCCGGCTAAAAGCCACAGAAAACAAGAATTTGCAGCTTTCTTCCTCCAGATACAGACTCCGTTCAGAGTTGGTCTGCTCTGGGGCTCGCTGGTGCCTCCTCAAAGCTGCTTATATTTTGTCCCCAGTTTATGGCTGTTGCCTGAGGGAGGGTTGGTCTGTGAGGACCTGCCACCATCCCTGGAAGCACCTTCTACAGATGGCCCTTGGAAAAGGAATTTCTTTATCTTTTTTTTTTTTTAAAGATTTTATTTATTTTTCTGACAGAGAGAGATCACAAGTAGACAGAAAGGCAGGCAGAGAGAGAGAGGGAAGCAGGCTCCCTGCCGAGCAGAGAGCCTGATGCGGGACTCGATCCCAGGACCCTGAGATCATGACCTGAGCCGAAGGCAGCGGTTTAACCCACTGAGCCACCCAGGCGCCCCAAATTTCTTCATCTTAAGTAGTCCCCTTTTACCTGTGTTAGGAGGAATGTCTCCACTAAGGCTTCTGAGGATAAACTTATTTATTCCATTTTTTTCTATGTATTTATCTCATGTGCTGCTGTCTTAATTCAGTACTGTGACTCTCCCCGTTTTTCTTCTTGCTTGGTTCTCTTCTGTCCTCTGTCCCCTCTCTCCTCTCCATGGAGTTAGATAGTGCTTTTCATCTTACAGATATTTTGTCTCAAGTAATCTTTGTTTTTTTTTTTAAATAAAAGATTTTATTTATTTATTTGACAGAGAAAGACACAGTGAAAGAGGAAGCACGAGCAGGGAGAGTGGGAGAGGAAGAAGCAGGTTTCCCATGGAGCAGGGAGCCCGGATGTGGGGTTCGACCCCAGGACCCTGGAATCATGACCTGAGCCAAAGGCAGACACTCAACGACTGAGCCACCCAGGTGCCCCAATAATCTTTATTTGGTTTGTAAAATTTCTCTGAAAAAAACAGGATGAACACTACATTGTGACCATTTCACAGATGAGGATACAGAGTCTGTAACCAGCTCGGGCCACAGGGTGCAAACATAAGGACTGGCACACTGGCCCTGATGGGGCTCCTGGGTTCCAGGAGATGGTATCTGGTGCCAAGAGCTGATGTTAAAAGACAGTTTCTGGGTCTGTAGCAGAAGTGTAAACTACATTTTATTAAAACGCAGGAAACTTCAGAAAACTAGTAAATTGTTTGGACTTTAAAATGGCACTTTCAAGCTGTAAATCAGCTGTAAATCATTGCACTAAGGCATGATTGAATCCCCGCCTGGTATTGATGACGTGTTATGTGAGGGTATGATTGTCAGTGAGTAAAAAGGGAGACTTTCCAGAACCTGTAATTGTGTTTGACATTTGAGCAGCATAAACGGATTTACAGTGGGATTGCTGAATTGCAGGTGTTACTGTAGCTGAGGTATGCTTGGGGCAACACTTTGAAAACAAACCACCAACATGGGGAGTCATTTCAGGATTACATGAGAAGTTTGAGGAAGAGGTTGCTGGCTACACACACCGGGTCGTTAGTGGAGAAAGGGCCCTGTATCAGCTCTGGGAATCGCCTCGGAAATACGCACAGGGAACTTCGCCTTTCTACACTGCCCATTTATTACATGAATGTATTACTTACCAAAATATATACATTTGGCTTTCTACTCCATAGTCAAACTGGCTTATAGAATTCATTTATGCATCTCAGAACTTCAACTGACATAAAGGTTTCACATATATAATTTAATACATATGTGGTTAGTACATATATTTACTTATGATTTACTGAATAACAGAAATCTCTATGTTCACATTTTTCTGGAGTAATCTTATTTTCTTGGATGTTTAAGCAATTTATAATGCATGCGTATCTTTCACCATTTATGTTGATTTCCAAACTCAGTACGTAATTCATCATGAGAGACGCGGTCATTGTGTTTTTGTTTTTTCACGTTCTTGTGGGGTCCTAACTCATTTGTCAAGAATATGATATTGTAGGGGTGCCGGGGGTGCTCAGTTGCTTAGGTGTCTGCCTTCGGCTCAGGTCGTGATCTGGGGGTTCTGGGATGGAGAGCCCTGCATTGGGCTCCCTGCTCAGCAGGGAGCCTGCTTCTCCCTCTCCCTCTGCTCCTCACCTTTTCTCATGCTTTGTCGTTCAAATAAATAAATAAAATCTTTAAAAAAAAGATTTTATTTATTTATTTGAAAGAGAAAGAGTGAATGGGAGCGAAAACATGAGCAGGGGAATGGGGAGAAGCAGACTCCCCTGTTAATCAGGGATCCCTATGTGGGGCTGGATCCCAGGTCCTTGGGATCATGACCTGAGCTGAAGGCAGTCGCTTAACCGACTGAACCATCCAGGTGTCCAATAAATAAAATCTTTTAAAAAAAGACTGTGATATTGTAAATTTTGTTGCGATTTTAAAGCTTCTTCTTTAATGAATCTAATGGAAAGTACAAAAGAATTGAGTCTACATGAACTATTTTCTGTACTCTTCTTTGTTTAGAGTTTAATTATTAATTATCTTCCTGATTATAATTATGAAGTGATACAGACTTTATCATCATCTTATAATTATTTAGCATTCATTATTAATTAGCATTTGTTAGTGCCTTCAGTGTATGAGACTATCAAACCACATAGGCATTTAAATGATATTATTAAAACTCTCAATTGTTTATAAATAGACAGAGTTTTTCAGGTTTAGATAATTTGTTAACTGTCCCTGAGAGTATGGGGTTGATTTGAATGTAAAGAGCTAAGACCTGGAGCTGCTCCAGAGCTGCTGGATCAGGGGGTGGCGGGTGTCGGAGGTGGGGTAGGGTGGGGGGGTGGAGTGGAGGGGTGGGGAGGTAGGGTGGGGAGGGGCAGTGGTGGGTGGTGCATGAAACTTATTAGTTGAAGAAGATTGAAATCATATCAAACATTTTTTCTAAACACAGTGATATGAAACTTCCCAAGTATGTGGAGACTAAACAACATGCTATTGAACAACCAATGCATCAATGAAGAAATCAAAAGAGAAATAAAAAATAATATATCACAATGTGTGAGATGCAACAAAAGAAGTTCTAAGAGGGAAATTCATAATAATAAATGCCTATCTCTAGAAAGAAGAAAATTCTCAAATTAACAAGTTAACTTTACACCTCAAGGAACTAGAAAAAGTATTACAAAACCCGAAGTTAGCAGAAGGAAGGAAATAACAAAGATTAGAGCAGAAATAAATGAAATGATGACTAAAAAGACAATGGTTAGTGATACTAAGAACAGGATCTTTGAAAAGATAAAAACTTGACAAACCTTTAGCTAGATTCATCAAGATAAAAAGGGAGAGGTTTTGAATAAAGTCAGAAATGAAATAGATGTTACAACTGATACTAGAGAAATATGAAGGATCATCAGAGATGACCATGAACAATTATATACGAACAAATTGGACAATCTAGAAAAAATTGTTAAATTCCTAGAAACATATAATGTACCAAAACTGAATCATGATGAAATCGAAAATCTAAAGAGACCAATTACTAGTAAGGAGAATGAATCAATAATAAAAAAAACTTATCAAAAAATAAAAGTACAGGACCAGACAGCTTCACTGGTGAATTCTGCCAAAGATTCAAAGAATTAATACTAGTCCTCATACACTTCCATAAAATAGAAGAGGAGGGAACTTTTCCAAACTCTCTTTATGAGGCCAGCATTACATTAATACTAAAACCAGACAAGGACATGTCAAAAACAAAAAAATTACAGGCCAATATCCCTGAAGAAAATAGATGTAAAAATCCTCAACAAATATTAATAAACTGAGTTCAGTAATACATTAAAAACATCATAGACCATGATCAAGTGGGATTTATTCCAGGAAGGCAAGGATGGTCCAACATCTACAGATCATTCAATGTGATACAACACATTAACCAAACTAAAGGATAAAACTCATATGATCATCTTAATAGATGCAGAAAAAGCATTTGACAAAATTCAACATCCATTTCTGATAAAAACTCTCAACAATGCAGGTATAGAGGGAACATACTTCAACATAATGAAGGCTACGTTCATTCTTAATGATGAAAAGCTAAAAGCTTTTCCTCAAGATCAGGAACAAGACAAGGATGTCTACTCTTGCCACTCTTATTGTACATAGTATGGGAAATCCTAGCCAGAGCAATAACGTAAGAGAAAGAAACAAAATTGGAATTCCAAATTAGAAAGAAAAAAGTAAAACTTTCACAATTTGCAGATGACATGATATCACATATGGAACACTCATTTTCTGATTTCATCAGAAAATTGTTAGAACTAATAAACAAGTTTTGTAAAATTGCAGGGTAAAAATCAATACACAAAAATCGGATGCATTTCTATACATTAATAAAGAACTATAATAAATAGAAAACAGTCCAATTTATAATCCAACTAAAAAGTAAAATACCTAGGAATAAACTTAAGTGAGTAGGTGAAAACCCTGTATATTAAAAAGTACATGACGTTAATGAAAGAATTTCAAGCAGACACAAGTATATGGAAACATGTTCCACACTCATGAATTAGAAGAATTTACACTGTTAACATTTCCATGGTACCCAAAGCAATATTCAGTTTCAGTGCAATCCTTATCAAAACTCCAATGGCATTTTTCACAGAAATAGAAGAAACAGTTCCACAATTTGTATAAAGCCATAAAAGACCCTGAAGATCTGAAGCAGTCGTGAAAAAGAAGAACAAAGCTGGAGAGAGTAGACACCTTGATTCCGAACTCTGTTATAAAGCTGTAGTCATTAAGACTGTCTGGTATTTGCATAACAACAGACACAGAGCTCAGTAGAACAGATCAGGGAGCCCAGAAATAAACCCTCGTGTATACAGGGAGGAGAGTGGAAATGGACTTATCACATGGGATTCCATGAGTGGCCCAAGGAAGACGCTGGCCAACTGAGTAAAGATTGATGAGGAAGAAGATTTGTTAGGACTGACCCATAAGGCTAACCAGGGATTAGATTTTTGGCCCAAAGCTTCTTCCTGCAGCCAGAAGATGCAGCGAAGCCTGCCCTTTGATGAAACCGCAGATTCATCCCTCTGGTTAGCCATGTTGGTTTTATCCTTCGCACTTGGGAATGTGGTTTGCTGTGAGAGCCCCGCTCCTGAGCGCCAGATTCTGGGCCTCATTAGCCTTCCTGTTGGTTTCCAGTCTTCCCAGGGGCAGGGCATCAGGCCCATCAGGCACCCAGGGAGAGAGAAAACACACACACTGCCTTACAGGGGGGCCAGGAAGAGCCTTCAACGCTCGAAAGGAGAGGAAGGTGGGAAGCTTTACTCTGCTCCCTGGAGAGATCCCTCCAAGGCCTGGAGGGCCTGTCAGAGCTCTGGCATCTGACTTGTCACCTCTTACTGTTTTCACAGGCCTCCCTCTGTTTCCTCTGTCAGTGGGGGTTGGTGATAGTAGAGTTAGTGTTCCTCTGCCGCTGCGGGGCAGTTCGCGGTGGTAATGCAACGAGAGCACGAGAGGTGGTACCTGGCTCAGAGAGCATCCCACGTACACCTGCCATCATTACTGCTGTGGTTTTAGGTGGCTGTGAAGCTCAGCTAGAATTGGGCAGCCCTGTTTTGGGTCCCGATGAGTGATCTCTCTCTTTTTTGGGGAGTGAGGGCTGCCGAGGGCGTGGGAAGAACTGAGGGCGGTTATTGGAGCAAAAGGCTCTGTGGAGGGGCACCTGGGTGGCTCAGTGGGTTAAAGCCTCTCCTTCGGCTCAGGTCATGATCCCAGGGTCCTGGGATCGAGCCCCGCATTGGGCTCTCTGCTCAGCGGGCAGCCTGCTTCCTCCTCTCTCTCTGCCTGCTTCTCTGCCTACTTGTGATCTCTATCTGTCAAATAAATAAATAAAATCTTTAAAAAAAAAAAAAAAGGCTCTGTGGACCACCCTGGGCTATGTGAAAATGACAAAGTCAGCTGGTGGAACAGCCCTGGTGCTGGCCTGGGGCTTTGGGGGTGGCAGCTCACACCGTCTTCTCAAGCACAGGTGTACTCAGTTATCATTGCAATGTGAGGACCAGCCCCGGTGCCTCAGCTTTGGCCATAGGCCTGTGTCCCCTGGCTGTGAGCTGACAGCTGGCCGGTGGCAGGCTGTGTGCCTGGCTGTGCCTCATGCGACAGCCAGTGCAGGGGAGGCCAGGACAGCAAGAGTAGTCGCTGCCCTTCATCCAACCTGCCAGCCAGGAGCTCAGGACTGTGCAGTGCAGGGAAAGGCTGCACCGGCACCCCTGGGGGGCATCAGCCTTGGGGGAACCTCCCTCTTGGAGGCTGGTTGGTTAGCTCAGCACCCACAGAGACTGAGGACTGAGAGAGCCACCCTGCAGGGGGCCCCTGTCTCCCAGGGACACTTGGGGTCTGATTCCTGCCTTTCTGCCTGTACTGGCCTCTTCACGCTCCCTCGCAGCTCAAGTTCCTGGGGCGTCTTCCCTTCTACAGGGTAGCTCCTGCAGAGTGGGGCCGTGGTTTTCTATTTCTGTACCCACTCATGTGACACAGGTAGGTGACTAATGAACGCCTGTTGAATGAGGACCGCAGGCCTCCTCACAGGCGAGGAAACGGAGGCCTGCAGACCAGACAGATACTTCCCAAGCAGGGTCATGCCGAGCAGCCTGGGCCATATCCAACCGCAGACGTTCCTGGCAGGGCCTCGGTCTTAGTCTTAAAACTCCCCTTCCTGCACAATGGCCTAACACACACAGCTACTCCCCAGCCATCTCAGAGGAAGTACTGCCAAACAAAGAACAGACACCCCCCACCCAAGACCTCAGCTCTTTCTTGGGGACTCTCCCCAGCCCAGTGAACACATGTGAGGTGCTGCTCTGTTCAGCGGGCTCGAGACACAGACTGATGAGACCAACGTCTGTCCTCAAAGCTCGAAATCTGGACAAAGGGGTAAGGCAAATACACCTGGCGTTTTCTTGGTGCTTTCATTTCAAAGAACACACTCCTATCAACTTTTCACTTTAAAACCATGCAACACAAAGGCCAGCGGGACTGGAGGCTTTTGCTTGCCAAGACGTCACAGGATGCAAGGCTTGGTTTCGTCAGGTCTCCAGCCCCACTGATGATCACTGACGTCACTGCTAGTGGATGAACATGGAGTACATACCTGATTAAAACACACACACACACACACTGCATCAAAAATTATGTACTAAATGGTGGCTAACTGAATATAATTAAAAAAAAAAAAAAAGGAAATGTCACATTTTCCCAGGACCTTGTCTGAAACCACTCTCTACCAAAACGTGCTACACAAAAGAAAAGGGTTATTTATCAACATTTTTTAAAAAGATTTTATTTATTTATTTGACACAGAGAAAGAGAGCACGCACAAACAGGGGGAACGGCAGAGGGAGAAGGGAGCCCAATGTGGGACTCTATCCCAAGACCCCGAGATCATGACCCGAGCTGAAGGCAGTAGCTTGCTTAACTAACTGAGCTACCTAGGTGCCCCTGTCATCATTTTGGCTGGGATCTGTGAGAACAGTCACTCTTAACTGTCACTCTGCTCATGAGGAACCTAAAACGGAGGGGTAAATATACCTCCAGGTCCGACAGCAAAGGTGGCTCAGAAGCCACACCCCTGCTCTCTGGCTGCAAGGCTCTGTCCTCCCCCACCACCCGAAGTGAAGGACACAGTGTCCTGAAAAATCTGTTCGCTTCAAAGTTGAACAGAGTTCTACTTCCTGGTGCACTTAAACAGCTTTTCAAAGGCTCACTGTACACCCCAAGGAAGTTCATGAGCCAGGTGGACTCTGGCAGGAAAATAATCGATCAATTAATTCAAAATTCCTGTGCCCTTCCTTTCCCGATCATAACTGTCATTTATGCCTAATGGTTTCTTATGGGAAAATTCCACTGTAAAAATCTCTTGCATATTTATTGATTAGTACATTTCAGGCATTTTGCAGGGGGCTCTGGCCTACTGTAGAAGGAACTAGAGTTCATAATTCTTATTTTGTATAATATAATATATATATATTAGGATATATAATACAGAATAAAGAATATGTAGAAAGAAGAATAGAATAAAGAATATAATAAGTCTTTATATAATTCTTGTATTTTATTTTATTTTTTTAAGATTATTTATTTGTTTATTTGACAGAGACACACAGTGAGAGAGGGAACACAAGCAGTGAGAATGGGAGAGGGAGAAACAGGCTTCCCGCGGAGCAGGGAGCCTGATGTGGGGCTCGATCCCAGGACCCCGGGATTATGACCTGAGCTGAAGGCGGGTGCTTAACTACTGAGCCACCCAGGCACCCCTCTTACGTGTGTTTTAAACAAAAGCCCATGGCATACTCTACAGGCAAAAGTTCATCAGAGAAAGTGGGGGGAAGATTAAATGAAACAAAGGAGCAAGACTATTTGTTTATATATCTGTGATTGTTTTGTGAATTATATATTATGCGCTTTCTTCTTTGTATTTATATTGCTTCAATGATTGCTACCTAACTTAAGGATATAAATTACATAAAAGTTGGAACCTAGGGTGACTAGGTGCCAGATGTCCTCTGGCATCACGTTGAAATGAGCCATCTCTGCCAAGCCCCTGCCCAGAGGAGACCGTGTCCGCAGTAGCCAGATCCCTGGCACCGCGGGCCTCACGTGCAAGGGCCCTGCGTCCAGAGCCCAGCTAGGACCTGGGAAATGGTGCATGCCGTCCCCCAGAATGGGAGCGGAAAGGGTTGAGAAAATGTTTCAGGACCGTTTTAGCCTCAAAATTAAGGTTCACAATTCTTTTAGCTCTCAGGCATTTCTCCTAAATTTGATGTCGACAGAAAAATATTTTGGAGGAATACAGGTAAAAACCCAAAGTAACTCAGGCACAGGGTTATTATTCATTGTGGCTTTATTCGTGTCCGTCATGGGCCTGGCTCAGTGCACTGGGGTCCACCCACACGGTGGAGAGGACAGGGGATGAGATGCATGGATAACAAAGGGAACCCTGGGGCACGCTGTGAAGTGGGAAAGCCCGAGATACGGAACGGTGTATGTGGTGCATTCACGTTTGGTGAGAAAGATAGAGAAACATGAATGTGTGCCTATGAATTCACTCATATTTGTGAAAAAGAAAAGGATGACCCAAATACTGCAGAGAAGGGAAGGGACAGAGTGAGATGAGGCCAACGCTGGGGAACTGAGGCTTCTCAGAGTAGAACAGTTTTGACTTCGGGGTCATATAAACACGTTATATATTATTGTAAATAGTCCAAAAGCAAGAACCGGTTCCTAACAATTTCCTAACATTTCCGAAAACAAACGGAAATGAATGACCCTGTTGGACTGGTGACATAACCATTCAGAGAGCAATAATTATTTTCAGAGACTTTAGATCACAGTATTTACGCTATCCATCCTTAGTGAGAAGCCTAAACAGAGGTAGAGATGCAAAGACCTTCCTTCTGTACTACGGCTGTTTGCAGTAATATGGGATTGTTACTTTGAAAACCATTGTATCCATAGTTTATTTTACATGTGTTGTATAAAATATGTAACATACATGGATATTTATATGTTTTATATGTTTATTAAAAATATCTTAAAATGTCGGGGCGCCTGGGTGGCTCAGTGGGTTAAAGCCTCTGCTTTCGGCTCAGGTCATGATCCCAAGGTTCTGGGATCAAGCCCCACATCGGGCTCTCTGCTCAGCAGGGAGCCTGCTTTCCTCCTCTTTCTCTGCCTGCCTCTCTGCCTACTTGTGATCTGTCTGTCAAATAAATAAGTGAAATCTTTAAAAAAAATGTATATATCTTAAAATGTCTACAGATACACATATCAGGGTAGAGTAAATGAGTAATTGAATTAAGGTTGTTAGCAATGAGATTTTTCACATGAGATAAAGTGATATTATAATTCAAAGATAAACTAAGGTATTAAGTAAAATCCCTTTGAAGTTAAATTTAAAACAGAATATTAAATTTAAAACAGAAATACTAGCTTGCGCTCATGATTTAAAAAAAAATCCGTATTTCCATCTCTGTCCACTGAAAATGCCCCCAAGCAGTTGTAACTCATTACAATAACAGTCCTAGAGAAAATAGATATGGGACCCAGCTGTGGCTGCTAAGCACCTACAATCAGAAGTATTATTTTAATTTTTATCTTAATTCATAAAACAATGTAATGAAGAAAATAAAAATACGAAGCTAATATTCAAGAATGATTATGTCATGCCTACATAGAAAAATTGAGCTGGATAATTATAACTCTTACAAAACAGTCAAAGTGAATAAATAATTCAAGCCTCAACAGGCATTTTGTTTTATTGTTTACATTAATTAATTCAATTAATTGCCAAATTTCAACTTCATTTTGGTTACAAAAATGCAGACTTTTAGAAAAATACTCTCCATTGCATATTTAGAAGAGTGTAAGAAAGAATGACTCCATTTGGGATGATTTAATTTATAAATGTATATATTTGTTTCTTTCTTTCCTTGAGAGTGATTAGAAATCCCATCAATTATAGAAATCTCATAGTCTGCTCCCAAAAGATAACTTATTGACTTCAGTAGGAAAACATGCATTGGTAATTTCTAATTATTAAATAAAAATAAGGCCAGAAATGGATTAATGGAAATAAAAGAAAAATATCATGATGGTATAATTGACTAATACAACTGGAAAACCAATACTTTATGTCATACTTACAAGTAAATTCCAGATGGATTCAAGTTTTTAATGTAAAAAATAAAACTATAATTTTATTTCTTTTTAAAAAATTATTATTTTAAGATTTTATTTATTTGACACAGAGAGAGAGAGGTCACAAGCAGGCAGAGAGGCAGGCAGAGAGAGAGAGGAAAGCAGGCTCCCCGCTGAGCAGAAAGCCCGATGCGGACCCTGAGATCATGACCTGAGCCGAAGGCAGAGGCTTACCCCACTGAGCCACCCAGGTGCTCCCAAAACTATAATTTTAAAGGACGATTTCTATAACCTTAAGTGAAAGAGAGCTCCCTAAGCAGGAAAAGAAACCCAGAAGCTATAAGGAAAAGTCAGACATATTGCTTTTTATTGTAAAATATACATAACATAAAATTTACCATTTTACCATTTTTAAGTGTACAGTTCAGTGGTGTTAAACATATTCACACTATTGTGCAACCATCATCACCATCCATCTCCAGAATTTTTTCAAAAAGATTTTATTTATTTATTTGAGAGAGAGAGAGAGAGAGCACAAGCAAGTAGAGGAGCAAAGGGAGAAGGAGAAGCAGGCTCCCCACTGAGCAAGGAGCCTGATGTGGGGCTCCATCCCAGGACCCTGGGATCATGACCTGAGCCAAAGGCAGATGCTTAACCGACTGAGCCACCCAGGCACCCCCATCACCAGAATTTTTCCATCTTCCTAGTGGATGTATTTTAACACAAAATTTTACATACTGAACATCAAGAAGATGTCACAAGCAAAGATAAGAGACCGGATATTGGGTAAAACCATTTACAGCACTTTCTATTTCTAGCACACCAAATTCTCCCATAAATTGATAAGGAAAGACAATTACTAGAAAAATAGATAAAAGAGCACAGACATTTCACAGAATGAAAAACTTAGCTGGCTAATAGACATCTAAAAATTGGTTGAGAAAATGCAAATGAAAGCAATTGTGAAATGCCATTTTTTGGGATTGAAAAATTTAAATGCATCACGCATCCCTACATTGCTGGTGAGTGTGAACTGCTGGGATGGGAAATGCAAATTAAAGCAATAATAGGATATCTTTTTTTTCTTTTTCTTTTTGCTCCTCAAGTCAACAAAAATTAAAAATTGAAGTGAATGAGAAATAGCCTTACTTTGCTGGTAGGTGTGTGAACTGCTAAAACTCTTGAGGAATGTAATCTAAAAATGTCTATTAAAACTTAAAGTCCTTTGACCCAACAATCTATAGGATAGACTTTGGGAGTCTATCCTGTACAAATGAAATCACCAGAGAGTATAAACTTTGTCAGGTAGTTTGCAGCAGCAGAACTTCAAACAATATGAGGTGTACCAAAAGGGCTGTACACATTAGGGTGTATTAGTTTATCCAATAGATATAAACATAACAAATAAGTTTATCCAATAGAAATAAGTATAACCAGGGGCAGCTGGGTGGCTCAGTCATTAGGCGTCTGCCTTTGGCTCAGGTCATGATCCCAGGGTCCTGGGTTCGAGCCCTGCATCGGGCTCTGCTTTTCCCTCTCCCATTCCCCTTGCTTATGTTCCCTCTATTGCCGTATCTCTCTCTCTGTCAAATAAATAAATAAAATCTTAAAAAAAAGAAGAAGAAGTATAACCAAAAAAAGGAAAGAAGCATAATGAACGAACAGAAACATAAATTCATTTGGCTCAAAAACATCAATGGCTTAGAACAGCAAAAGCAACACAGGATCAAGACTGTGGACAGCTGTGCTAACATTGACCTCTCAGGAGCCAGGGTGGGATGTGTGTGCATGCTTGCCGCAGCCGAGGAGCGCAAAGGAAATGCAATGCTTCAGCTGGTGAGGGAGGCCATTGGTGGTGCCAAACGTTAAGGCGTGTGTGCCCAGAAGGGTAGCAGGATACTGATGGACCATAAAAATCTCTGCTACAAAGGGGATGGTTGGGTAAATTACAGTTACAACCAACATGGAATGTTACATAGTTTTAACAAAAATTAGTTCAGTGTATGCCTGGAGGGATGCCCGTGGTCTTGTAAGTGACCAGGAAGTTACAGAGCAAGAAGCACACTGTAACCCAGTTTTCTAAACACAACCTCCAACTGGAGTCTGCACGTGTGAGTGTCCATGTTTGTGTGTGGGCGGACAGGAACATGTGGAAGGACGCATGGGTTACATCAGGGAAGTGGAAATCCAATGAGTGCAGGAGAGATTTGATCATCTTTAAAATATGTATCTTTGGGTAGTTTCTCTTGTTAACATGACCATACATGATTTTACTCATTTCAAAGGAAAGTGGTATAAAGAAAAAAAATTCACATTAATAAAGACAAAACCTTGGTATTTCTAGTTGAGGATCTTTTGATCCTAGGACGTTGCAAGTGAACAAAGAGCAAGCATTATTTCACAATGTGGCCAAGTGTATTTCCTAAAGTTGGCTGCAATTGTATCTACCATTTCCCACGCTCTTCTGCGATGTGAGCTTCCCCTCCCTCACCAAGGGTGGAATCTCTTCCTCTAACCTGGTGACTCTGGGCTGGCTCTATGATTGCGTGAACCAACAAAATATGACAGAAGTGTCCTAGTGATAATGGCCAGATCTAGCACACCTTTGACGGACCTGACAGCTTCTGCTTTATTCTTCTTGGAAGCTGGCCTCAGGTAAGAAAAGCAAAAATCCTGAAAACACCTTATTTTGAGAAGCCCTAGCAGATAGGACCCCATGAGACAAGAGAAGCCAAGGGACCTGAGGTGCCAACAGGTGAGCAACATAACCATCTTGGAACCAGGTCCTTGTCGCCGTCATCCTGGCTGATGCCCTAGAGGTTAGAGACCATCTGCCCAGCTGACCCTTCCCCAGATTCCTGACCCACACAGATGTGCACAAAGTAATGGGGTTACTTTATGGAGGGGCGCCTGGGTGACTAAGTGGGTTAAGCCTCTACCTTCGGCTCAGGTCATGATCTCAGGGTCCTGGGATCGAGCCCTACATCGGGCTCTCTGCTCCGCAGGGAGCCTGCGTCCCCCACTCCGCCTGCCTCTCTGCCTACTTGTGATCTCTCTCTCTCTCTCATATAAATAAAATCTCTTTTTACAAATGGGGTTACTTTAAATGAACAATGTTTATGGTAGTTTGTCTGCAGTCATCAATGAGTACAGCATACAACAATCACCTTGGTTTGTATAGAGAAAAAAAGTCTCATTTCCTTACATAAAGTATTTCCTTTTTATATAACACATTCCTGTACTTTATCTTTTGTGTTTTTTTTTTTAACCAAAGATCTATCTCCATTCACTAGTAGAGTCAACTAAGCCATTTATAATGGGAAATTAAGGAAAAAGAGTTACTAAGCTTCATGTAAAAGGTACTATAGTGTTAATATAATGGTCCTCCCTTATCTATCCTTTCACTTTCTGTCAGAAATGATGGCCGGGAGGTTAGGAGCAGCTTCATACTACATCCCAACACCTATGTCGTTCCCCTCACATCGTGTCATCAAGTAGTCATTGTATCATCACATCATCACAAGAAGAGTAAGTACAGTATGGTAAGCTATTTTGAGAGAGACCACATTCACAAAACTTTCATCACAATTACTGTTTTAATTGTTTTATTTTATTATTAGTTATTCTTTTGTTGATCTCTTACTTCATCTAACTTATAACTCAAACTGTCAGAGGTATATATGTGTAGGAAAAACATAGTAGTGTACAGAAATCGATGCTATTTGCGGTTTTGGGCCCCCCCTTGGGGGTGGTCTTGGAACATAGTCTCCCCAGATAATGGGAGGACAACTGTATTCATTTGGGAAAAAAAAAACCAAAAACCTCCATAACCAGAGTAACAATCTTCTTTTTGCAAAATAAGCTTCATTGCCTATTATTTTATTTTTTTGTAGGCAGTACATTGTAATTGCTTTGTTGTTATTATCCTTGTACATGTTTTAAAACTTTGCCAGCAAAGTCTTACTAATACTGCTGAAGGGACATTTTTCCTGCTTACTTGGCAAAGTTTCTCTCTGAATTAAAAAAAAAAAAAAACAAAAAAACAAAAATTGAAAGTTGTGAAGACCATTCTCTTTCCTTGCTTCTCTTTAGCTTTATTCCTCCCTCTCTCTCCTTTCCTTCTACCCTCTTCTGCTTTTTTTTTCTTAAGTAAGCAATACTCCCAATGTGGGGCTTGAACTCATGACCCTGAGATCAAAAGTCACATGCTCTACTGACTAAGCAGAAGGTGCACCTCTTCTGCTTTTTCCTATAACCTATCAAAAAGAGTTCTTATTTGCCTGCAATAGGATTTGACAGTAGTTCTCTTAGGCACAAAGGAAACTTACTGGCATCTGTTCTCAATGGCAGAATACAAAGCAGGCTTGAACGCAGAACAGCACTGAGAACCTCTGGAGTTCCAAGTCCACGGAGCCTCAACTGAGGCCACACAGCAGACCTAATTGGGTTTGGGTATCCCTTTCATGACAAATTTGACTTCCAGTTGTTCCCATTTCCTTAAACCACTCACTTTAGCCCTTGAGAACATCTTATTGGCCTTGTCTAGGTTATGTGTTGTCCCCGTGTTAACTGGAGTCAGAGAGGAAGATCTCTGGCAGGAGGCATCTGCTAGAAAAGAAGCAACTAAAAATTGAAGATGAACAGACCTTAACATCCCAGAAATCCCATTCTAATATAGACCCTAAGGAAAAAAAATCTCACACCTGTGTGCAAAGAGACATGTACAAGGATGCTCATTACGATAATGGAGTAAGAGTGAAAGAACTAGAAACTCATTAATGTCATCAACAGGAGAATGGTTAAGTACATCATGATACAGTCACGCAGTGAAATACTATTACCAGTTAAAATAAATGAACTAAAACTACATGTGTTGGGGCAACTGAGTGGCTCAGTCGGTTAAACATCTGCCTTTGGCTCAGGTCATGATCCTGGGGTCCTGGGATTGAGCCCCGTGTTGGGCTGCCTGCTCAGCAGGGATTGTGCTTCTCCCTCTCCCTCTACCACGCCCCCTACTTGTGCTTTCTCTCACTCTTGCTCTCTCCCACTCTCTGTCAAATAAATAAATAAAATCTTTTTAAAAAAATAAAGAAAAATGAAATAAAACTACATGTGTCATATTGAATAAATTTAAACAATGCAACAAGTGAAAAAAAAGTCATGTGTATACTACAAAAGCATTTATATAAAGTTTACAAACACACAAAGTAATATAGCATATATATAGTTAAGGAATTGGATATATGCAACATTAGTGTAACAACACAGGTAGAAGGAACATACTAATGCTGGTCTTTTATATGTTAGCATGTCTTACAAGTGAGTCACTGAGTGACTTTTGTTCTAGACTACCTTTTGAAGGATGTTGTATAGTCAACAAACTTGGAAGACAGAGATAGCGTCCCAGTTGGGGGCAAAGCCAGCCAAGCTTATAGACCAGTATAAAAGATTCAGGTCCTTTAACTCAAGTCTCCGTTCCTGAAATGCACCCCACTGTCTATCTAATTGTCATCTGGCTCTCTTTGCATTGCCCTTTGAGAACCGGGGCTCAAAATATTAGTGTAAATATGCTGACCTGCTATTGTTGTAATAAATTGTCCTTTGTCTTTGATCCTGGAGTCTCGTGTCTTCTGCCAGAATCCAAGGGAAGTTAACAGCTGAGAGGTAATAGAAAAATATATAGGGCACCTGGGTAACTCAGTTGGTTAAGCCTCTGACTCTTGGTTTTGGCTCAGGTCCTGATCTCATGGATCATGGTGATGTAGTTTTGAAATGTTGGTGTGGTCCAGAGCCAATGGCCAAGGTACAAAATGTGGTACAAAAAGGTGGTTTTATTAAGGCACAGGAACAGAACCTGTGGGCAGAAAGAGGGGCAGCTGCTGCCTGCTGTCCTGAAATTATGAGGAGCAACTGATAATATATTTTGGGGTTGAGGGAAGTAAAGATAAAGGAAGTTCCAAAAGGATTTTCATATGTGAAAGAAGACTCACAGGATACTGGAGGCCTTGCTATTGTCAAGTTAAAGTTATTTCCCCCTCTAGCAAGGCAATAACATTAAGACAGTGGTCAGGAGCTTCCTGGAGGAACATTATACTCTGCCTGCCTCAAGGATTTGTCAATGGGCTGCAGGTAATAAGGACATTTAATTTTATCTACATTTCCTTCTGCATTTGTTTCACACACAGTTGGGGATGGAATCCCACGTGGGGCTCCCTGCTCAGCAGGGAGTCTGCTTGAAATTTCTCTCCCTCTGATCCTCCCCCACTTCATGAGCTCATGTGCTCTCTCTCTCTCTCTCTCAAATAAATATATAAATCTTGTTTTTAAAAAAGGAGATAAATGTATATGAGCCTCTGCTTCCAGTTCCTGACATAGGGTTCATGTGAGATGTACCAGGAGCATCTTTTTTTCTAATACTTGGTTTTTGACTCTGGTTCGTGACACAGGGCTTCTGAAACCCTTACAACTTCCTGGGTGATAGGAGTGTCTTTGTTCTAGTGGGGTGACTCTGGGTGGACTTCTGGATGGCTTATGGATAACCAGAAAGACCAAGCCATAATTGGAAGCTTGGAATGTTCAGCCTTGCCCCCATTCTCTTGAGTAGGGAGGAGGGCTGAAAATGGAGTTAATAATAGATCATGCCTCTTTGATGAAGCCTTCATAAAAATCCCAGTAGTATGGGGTTTGGAGAGCATGTGGCAAACACATGCACACAGGCAAGGTGACCCCCATTCCATGGGGGCAAAAGCTTCCGTACTCATGCTATGTATCTCTTCATCTGGCATTCATCTATATCCTTTATCCTTTCCTTCAGTAAATTGGTAAACATAAATTAGTGTTTCCCTGGGTTCTTTGAGCCACATTAGCAAATTAATCTAACCTGAGGTGAGGGTGATGGGAATCTCCAAGTTGTAGCTGATTGGATAGAAGCTGTGGGTAACCTGGGGACCGCTTGCTATTGGCATCTGAGGTGGATGGAGACAGTCTTGTGGGACTCAGCCCTTAACCAGTAAGACCTGATGCTCTCTCCAGGTGGACAGTATTAGACTAAATTAAATTGTAGGATTCCCAGAAGACGCTGCAGATTATTGCCTGGTGTGGGGTAAAAGCTCCACACATTGGGTGACCGGGAATGTTAGAAGTGGAGCGTTTTGAGTAGTAAAGGGTAGACTCACAGGGAAGATGTGGATTTTTCCCTACCCTGGAGGGATTTTTCCCTACCCTCCACCTGGAGGTGGAGAACTAAGTTTTTCCTTTTTACAGGCTAATTTATTAGTTCACACGCACGGTACAACTTCAGATTCCTCATAGTTCTTGACAACTACGGATGAGGGAGCAGAAGGCAAACCGAAGACAAAACCCAAGCGGACTCCCCGCAACCACCCGTCCTCCCACCTCCCCAACTCCTGGCTGGGATATGTGTGACATTCCTCCAGGAAACTCCCCACTGTCTTCAAGGGAAGGCTTTGCTAGATGGAAAAACAACCTTAGCTTGACAAGAGCCAGGCCTCCAGTATCCTGAGGGTCTTCTTTAGTAGATGAAAGTCCTTTTGGATCCCTCCCTGATTCCTTCCCTCCCCACAGCTCCCGAGTATATATGCCGCCATTCCTCATACCCTGAGTGCTGCAGCTCTTTCTGTCTCTGGGTGTTGTGTTCTTGCTTCAATAAAATCACCTTTTTGCACCAAAGATGTCTCAAGAATTCTTTCTTGGCCATTAGCTCTGGACCTCACCACCAACACTACCCCAAAACTACATCATTACCTTCAGGGTAAGAGTTATCTCTAGGAAGGGAGGAAGGCAAATGGAGGTAAGAGTGGGATCAAAGGAGGACTGTAACTTTTAATTTCTCAAGATAAAGCTCTGAACAATCTAGTATGTGTGTTCAGTTATATTGTTCTCTATTTCTTGGTAGGTCCAAAAGAGAAATATCCCAGAACAATTTTTTAAAGAGTTTATTTATTTATTTGACAGATAGAGATCACAAATAGGCAGAGAGAGAGAAAGAGAGGAGGAAACAGACTCCCTGCTGAGCAGAGAGCCCAATGCTAGGCTCGATCTCAGGACCCTTTGGATCATGACCTGAGCTGAAGGCAGAGGCTTTAACCCACTGAGCCACCCAGGTGCCCCCAGAACAATGTTTAATATGTTTATTCTCCAGGTAAGTTTCACATTTTTTCCGCTGACTTCAAGCCACTTATTAACAAGAAAAAAAAAATCAATTAAGGGCCAGTACGACACTTATTTGGTTGTATTTTTCCACGTTTATATAATAAAAGAATCCATTTATTTGTTTTCACCAATTAAATGAACCTACATACTTAATAGCAACAAATAAAGTAATATCTTCAGTTTCTTATTCTGGCTAGAGGAGGCAACATGGGAAGGAATTCATAAAGGAAACAAAAATGAGGAGAGAGAGAGAAGGAGATTGATAAGAGAAAGATACAGAGAGAAAAGATACAGAGAGGAAGAACATAAGTGTTTTATTTTGTTTTACTTCGAACATGACTTTTTATTGCATTTCTTTAAGTGTTTTATTTTGATTCCAATAGTTAACATAGTGTTGTATTAGATTCAGGTGCGCAATTGAGTGATTCAACACTTCTATATATCACTCAGGGTTCATTATGGTAAATGTACCTTTTCATCCCCATATTGTCAAAAACTGATCTCTGTGCTTTGGGGCCAAAATATAACTGGAAGACAGAGTTTGGGATAAAGAGGAACAATAGCTTTATTGCTTTGCTGGGTGAAGGAGGCTGCAGTAGGCTGCAAACCTGCCGGGAGGAAGAGGCTGGTGGGGGGTTATAGGGAAATAGCTGGAAAGAGAGGAAAAAGCTTACTTTTTAAAAATTGAGCTTTACTGAGGCATTAGGGCAGCCATTTTGATTTTTGTTCACTTTATGCTTTGAAGCTGTTTCCTCCATCCTCTCCCCCACTCCCCCTCTTGTAATCGTCAGTTTGTTCTCTATAGTTAAAAAGTCTCTTTCTTGGTTTGTCTCTCTCTCCCTCTCTCCCTCTTTTTTTCCTTTGCTCATCTGTTTCATTTCTTAAATTCCACATAGGAGTGAGATCATATGGTATTTGTCTCTCTCTGACTTATTTTGCTTAGCATAATACTTGAGCTCCGCCCATGTTCTTGTCAGTGGCAAGATTTCCTTCTTTTTTATGGCTGAGTAGTATTTAAACCACATCTTCTTTATCTGTTCATCAGTCAGGGGACACTTGAGCTGTTTCCATCATTTGGCTTTCGTCAATAATACTGCAATAAAGATCGGGGTGCATGCATCCCTTTGAATTAGTGTTTCCGTACTTTTGGGGTAAACGCCAAGTAGTGAGATTACTAGATAGGAGGCTAGCTCCAAGAACATAGGTATTTTTTTAAGAGCTAAAAAGAGAAAAGATACGCTGACACGGATGCCACACAACTTTCAGACACACAGAGTATCACACTCTTTCCCTGGTAATTCTTCCTCCATCCTTTGAAGCCTAGCAGCGTCCAAGTTTCCTACTTCTCTCTCTGCTCCTTTTCTGGGTCTTACCGGATCCTTCTTCTCTAGGTGACACTTACACTTTAAGTTCTTCAGGGTTTCAGTAGGGGTGCCCATCTTTTTTTTCTTTTTCTACGTATTAATACGAATGTTTTTCATGTCTGTGTTTTTCCGCAAAGAATTTTTAATTCTTTTTTTTTTTAAAGATTTTATTTATTTGACAGATAGAATACAGGTAGGCAGAGAGGCAGGCAGAGGGAGAGGGAGAAACAGGCTCTCTGCTGAGCAGGGAGCCCGACGTGGGGCTCAATGCCAGGACTTTGGGATCGTGACCCAAGCCGAAGGCAGACGCTTAACTGACTGAGCCACCCAGGTGCCCCTAGAATTTTTTAATTCTGATAAAATACACATAACGTAAACTTTACCATCTTAACTACTTTTAAGTGTATAGTTCTGTAGCATTAAGTACATTCACACTATTGTGCAACTATCACCACCAGCCATACCCAGAACTATTTCATCTTGAAAAATTCAAGAGCTCTGTCTTGTTCCCCAGCCCCTGAACTGTTAACAGCTACTGTTCCATCTCTACGATTTGGACTATGCTAGGGACCTCATATACACGGGTTCCTACAGTATTTTTCTGTGTGTGATTAACTTGTTTCATGTAGCATCATGTCCTCAGTGTTCATCCATGTTGTAAGTATGTGTCAGAATTTCCTTCCTTTTAAAGGCTGAATAATTGTCCATATATACTACACTTTATGTACTCGTTCTCTGGTGGGCACTTGGGTTGCTTCTACCTTTTGGCTCTTGTAAATAATGCTGCTATGAACATGGGTGTACCAATATCTCTTCGAGACCCTGCTTTCAATTCTTTTGGTTACATACCCAGAAGTGGAATTGTTGGATCATACGGTAATTTCATGTTTAACTTTTTTTTTTTAAAGATTTTATTTATTTGACAGACAGAGATCACAAGTAGGCAGAGAGGCAGGCAGAGAGAGAGAGAGGGGGAAGCAGGCTCCCTGCTGAGCAGAGAGCCTGATGTGGGGCTCGATCCCAGGGCCCTGGGATCAGACCTGAGCCGAAGGCAGAGGCTTTAACCCACTGAGCCACCCAGGCGCCCCTCATGTTTAACTTTTTGAGTATTTTCCACAACAGCTGCACTGCTTTGAATCTCCAACAGTGCACACAGTTCCAATGTATCTTCCCAAATATTCTCCCTTTTTTTGTTTTTAATTTCTTTTCCTTTTTTTAAAAAAATAGTAACCATCCAGGTGGGTGTGATCAATTTCATCATGTTGTCTCATTGCTGATTTGCATTTCTCTAAGTGATTAGTGACATTAAGCATCTTTTCATGGGCTTATTGGTCATTAGCATATCTTCTTTAGAGAAATATCTATCCATTTTTTAATTAGGTTATTTGTTTTGTTGTCACTGTTATCATTGAGTTGTAGTTCTTTGTAAATTCTGGATATTAATCTCTTGTCAGATACATGATTTGCACATATTTTCTTCCATTCTGTTGGCTGCCTTTTCACTCTGTTGATTATGCCCTTGATATCCAGAAGTTTTTAATTTTGATATAGTCCAAGTTATCTGTTTTTTCCCTTTTATTCCCTATGACAACAACCAAAAGTATCATATTCAAGAAATGATTTCCAAGGGGCACCTGGGTGGCTCAGTGGGTTAAAGCCCCTGCCTTCGGCTCAGGTCATGATCCCAGGGTCCTGGGATTGAGCCCTGCACCGGGCTCTCTGCTCAGCAGGGACCCTGCTTCCCCGCTTCTCTCTGCCTGCCTCTCTGCCTACTTGTGATCTGTCTGTCAAATAAATAAATAATAAGATCTTAAACAACAAAAAAGAAATGATTGCCAAATTGAATGTCATAAAGTTTTCCCCTATATTTTCTTCTAGGAATTTTAAAGTTCTAGCTCTCACATTTGGGTCTTTGATCCATTTTGAGTTAATTTTTGTATATGGTGTTAGGTAAGAGTCCAACTTCATACATTTGCATGTGGATATCCATTTTTTCCAATACCATTTGCTGAAAAGACTGTCTCTTTGATATTGGGTCGTCTTGGCACCCTTGTCAGAAATCATTTGGCTATATGTGCAGGATTTATTTCTGGGCTTTCTATTCTATTCCATTGGTCCATAGTTTGTCTTTATGCCAGCACTACACTATTTTGATTGCTTTGATTGGTTTGTAGTAGGTTTTGATGTTTCTTACATTTGATGCGTTCATGCTAATACAATTTGAGATGAGGATTATGATTTTTTTTTCTATCAGATCATGTTGATAGCTGGAAATAGTCATAATGGGAGAACTTAGCCCCAGAAATTGCTATAAACCAAAGCTTTCCTTTGCACCCCAGATCTTGCTGAACATTTACCAGCACACCCCTGTTTCAGTATTTACATTTTTAATTGCTTTTGAATTTTACTAACAATACCTTCTACTGCAAATTTCTTCTTCTTGAATATTTGGCTTTCAGATGTCATATATATTCATAATAAACATAAACATAGTACATATTATGTATTCCAATAATTCAAGAAATATTTTTGAGAAATCTATTTCTGTGTCTTTGTATGATATATGAATGACTATTTGCCTAGATAAAGAATTCTGCTCTTCAAATCTCTGTACCTACTGTGATATTTCTCCAGAAACGTAATGCTATGGAGAAGTATAAAAGCTGCTTTGATTCTTACTCCTTTGTAGGTAACTCATGATTGATGGATTGGATTCATGATTGGATTCCAGTAGATTTTTTCTCTTTATCCTTAGATATAAAAATGCTATCAGACTATTATTAAGTATGGGTCTTTGTCTATTAATTTTATCTGAAATGTGCTCAGTACTCTTTTTTTGGTTGGGGAGAGAGGCAGCAGGGGAGGGAGAAAGAATCTTTTAATTTGTATTAATTATTTTTATTAACATATAATGTATTATTTGCCCCAAGGGTACAGGTCTGTGAATTGTCAGGCTTACACACTTCACAGCACTCACCATAGCACATACCCTCCCTAATGTCCATAACCCAACCACCCTCTCCATACACCCCTCCCCCAGAAACCCTCAGTTTGTTTTGTGAGATTAAGAGTCTCTTATGGGTGGTTCAGTGGGTTAAAGCCTCTGCCTTTGGCTCAGGTCATGATTTCAGGGTCCTGGGATTGAGCCTAGCATCGGGCTCTCTGCTCAGCAGGGAGCCTGCTTCCCCCCTCCCCCCGCCTGCCTCTCTGCCTACTTGTGATCTCTCTCTCTCTCTGTCAAATAAATAAATAAAATCTTAAAAAAAAAAAAAGAGTCTCTTATGGTTTGTCTCCCTCCTGATCCCATCTTGTTTCATTTTTTCCTTCCCCCAACCTTCCCACTCTGCTCTCAAATTCCTCATATCAGGGAAATCATATGATAATTGTCTTTCTCTGATTGACTTATTTCACTCAGCATAATACCCTCTAATTCCATCCATGTCATTGCAAATGGCAAGATTTCATTTCTTTTGATGGCTGCATAGTATTTCATTTATATTTCCATATATTTGTATTTCTATATATTTGTATTTATCTATTATATACATTATAGGTAACTATATATATGTGTGTGTATATATACACATATATATGTGTGTGTATGTATATATATACATACATACACACCACGTCTTCTTTATCCATTCATCTGTTGTTGGACATCTGGGCTCTTTCCATAGTTTGACTATTGTGGACATTGCTGCTATAAACATTGGGGTACACGTGCCCCTTCAGATCACTACATTGGTATCTTTAGGGTAAATAACCAGTAGTGCGATTGCTGGGTCATAGGGTAGTTCTATTTTCAACTTTTTGAGGAAACTCCATGCTGTTTTCCAGAGTGGCTGCACCAGCTTGCATTCCTACCAACAGTGTAAGAGGGTTCCCCTTTCTCTGCATCCTCAGGGGAAAAGAATCTTAAGCAGGCTCCACATGCAGCATGGACCCAGATATGGGGCTTAATCTCATAACCCTGAGATTGTGACCCAAGCTAAAATCAGGAGTTGGATGCTTAACCAACTAAATTACCCAGGAGCCCCTGAAATGCACTAAGTACTCTTAATCCATGAACCAAGGCTTGTTTCAACTCTGGAAAGCTTTTTACTTTTTTTAAATTGTATTTTTCTTATTGGGGCTGATGATTGCCTATGTCTTATTCTTTCTTGATTACTCTTGAGGAAACCTGTAATCTATAGATTGGATCTCCTTTCTTTTTTCCTCCATATTATTATTATTACTTTATTTTTATTTATTTGTTTATTAGTAATCTCTACACCCAATGTGGGACTTGAACTCACAACTTCAAGATCAAGAGTACCATGTCCTTCCTTCCAACTGAGCCAGCTAGGCAGCCCCCCCAATATTATTTTTCATCATGCTACTCTCTTTATATTTATAGCTCTACTTTTGTTTTTAAAATTTGGACTCAAAATTTTTTATTGAGATGAAATTCATATAACATAAAATTAACCATTTTAAAGTGAATGATTTCATGACATTTAGTACATTGGCAATATTGTGCAACTTCCATCTCTATCTAATTCCAAAACATTTTCATCATTCCAAAAAAGACCCCATACTCACTAAGCAGTTACCCTCCATTCTCTCCTCCCCACCCCCAGCTCTTAGCAACTTCCAATATGCTTTCTGTTTCTATGGATTTACCATCTTGGGGTATGTCATACACATGACATCATATATGCATCTTTCACTTAATATAATATTTTTGAGTTTCATCCACATTGTGGATTTGATCACTGTCTAGGATCATTTGCTTTTAACCTGAAAAAATTTCTTTATTATTTCTTGGAACATAAGTTAGCTGGTGACAAATTCTCTCAGTTTTTATCTGGGAATGTCTTTATTTCATCTTCAGTTTTGAAAGACAGCTTTGTTGTTTGTAAGATTCTCAGTGAACAGTTTTTTCCTTTGAGCACTTTGAATGTTACTTCACTGCCTTCTGGCCTCCGCTGTTTGTGCTGGTTAAGTCCGTTGTTGATCTCACTGGGGCTCAAGCCTTGCAAGCCATGAGTTCTTTTCCTCTTGCTGCTTTCAAGGTTTTCTCCTTGTCTTTCCCTTTCAGCATTTTTACCCCAAAGTGTTTGTGGCTGTCTTTGAGCTTATCCTACTTGGATTTCTATGAGCTTCTTAGATGTCGAGGTTAATATTTTTCAATAACTTTAGGAGTTTCCAAGCCATTATTTCTTTAAATATTTTTCTCTTCCTTTCTCTTTCTCCTCTCCTGATACTTCCATTAGGCATATGTGGTGTACTTAATGGTGTCCCATTAATCTCTGAGGCTATGTTCATTTTTCCTCATTATTTTTCCCTCTGTTCTTCAGATTACATATTCTTCATCAACCTATCTTCCAGTTTGCTAATTTTTTCTTCTGTCAGCTTAAACCTACTGCTGGGCCCCTCCAAAGAAATTTCCACTTTGGTTATTGTACTTTCAAACTCCAGAATTTCCATTTGGGTTTGTTTGTTTTAACTTTACAGGGAGAGAGTGGACATGTGGGGGGAGGGGTGGAGCAGTAGAGGGAGAGGGAAACGCAAGCAGACTCTGCACCCAACATGGAGCCTCATGTGGGACTTGATCCCATGACTCTGAGATCACAACCTGAGCTGAAAATAAGAGTCAGACGATTAATTGCCTGCACCATCCAGGCATGCCTGGCTGTTTTTAATAATTTCTCTTAATTGATGTTCTCTCTTTGATATCATGATGGCATCACACTCTTCTTTATTTCTTTAAGTATGGTTTCCTTCAGTTTTTTTCAATGAGAAGTTTCTGCTCCCTGCCTCTGTGTGTGTGTGTGTGTGTGTGTGTGTTTCTGTGTGTACAGGTCATGCTTTCTTGTTTCTTTGTACATTTCTCTTTTTTTTGTTAGAAATTGGACTTTTTTGACAAAATATTGTAGAACCTCTAGGTAGTGTTTTTTGTTGTGGTGGTGGTGGTGGTTATTTGCTTATGTTTTCAGTGACTGAATGGTTTGTTTTAGAGAAGTTGTTTCCCCCCGTGATGTTAAGCCTCTGATGTTGGTTCCTCAGGGAGGCACAGATTTGGATATGCTCTTGGACTTGCCTTCATCTCTTATTCTACTACTGTCCTTACTCTTACTTAGTAGCCAGAGGAATTCTTTATAAGGTAAATGAAATCAATTCACTCCACTGTGCTATACCCTAGGTGGTTCCCCACTCACTCAGAGTAAAAGCTGCTGTTCTGACCATGACCTAAAGGCCATCTGGCCCCCACTGCTTCTCTAACTCCAACTCAGTACCCTGTACTCAGTACCCTGTATGTCCACACTTCCACATCATTCACACCACCTAGCTTCCTACACTCCAGATGCACTAGTTAACTGTTGTGGCTGTAACAAGCTACCTCAAGTTTGGTGGTTTAAAACAACACTAATTTACTTTCTTACAGTTTTGGAGGTCAGAAGTCCAAAATGAGTCAGCAGGGCTGATTTCCTTCTGGACTCTCTAGGGCCGAATCTGTTTGTGTGCCCCTTCTAGCTTCTAGAAGATGCTTGTGTTCCTTGGCTTATGGTCTTTTCTCCATATTCATAGCCAATGGGGTAGCATCTTTCAATCTCTCTCTCTCTCCCCTCTCCCCCTGTTTATCCTCCTCTTTCTCTCTCCTAGCTTCCCTCTCTCACCTTTCCTCCCGTTATCACATCTCCTTCTCTGACTCTGACCCTCCTGCTTCCCTCTTATAAGGATCTTTGTGATTACACTGGGCTCACCCAGATAATCCAGGATAATCTTCTCATCTCAAAGTCCTTAACTTAATCACATCTGCAAATCCTTTTTCCCATATAAAATACCATAGCCACAGGTTCCAGGGATTAGGACATGGACATCTTGGGGGCCATTACACAGCATACCACATCAAGCATGCCCATGTCCTATAAACCACTTACGGTTGTCTGCTTTAGAGAGATTTTCTCATATTTGTACAAGTAGATATGGATAAGGATGTTTAGTTTAACAACCTGTATAATAGTGAAACATTGGAGCTAACTTCTTTTTTCCACAAGAGTGGCTAAGAAGATAACTCTGAAGCCAAACTGCTTTGATTCAAATTCCAGCTCAGGGGTGCCTGGGTGGCTCAGTGGGTTGAGCCACTGCCTTCGGCTCAGGTCATGATCCCAGGTCCTGGGTTCAAGCCCCACATCGGGCTTTCTGCTCAGCAGGGAGCCTGCTTCCTCCTCTCTCTCTGCCTGCCTCTCTGCCTACTTGTGATTTCTCTCTGTCAAATAAATAAATAAAATCTTCAAATTCCAGCTCAGCCATTGATGAGCTCTGTGAATTTGAGCAATTTTCTTAGCTTCTCTGTAGATGTTCTGTCATCTCTAAAAGGGTTGTCACAATAGTCCCTATATTTTAGGGTCATTTTGTGGACAAAACCACTTAATACAAATCAGGTGCTTAGAAAGTACCTGGCAAATTTCAGGTTGATTGTTATAGTGGTGATTTATTTGCTTAATACCACTCTCTCCAGCAGTTAAAATTAAGAAGCTATCTCTCATATCAGTAGAAATATCTCACATCCCTTACATTGTGTGAATAAATCAAGATGCAAAAGATATATACTGTATGATATCATGTACTTTTAAAAACACAAAACAATAGTTCAGATTTTTATGGATGTAATAAGAATTAGTAAAAGTGCAAAAAGGATATAATGTCCATTAATGTCATAGTCATGTCCATCTGTAGGGAAGGAGAGAGAACTTCACCTACATTTATAGTATTTTTCTTTTTTATTAGTTCATCCATTCATTTTTCAAAATAGAAAGATATGAAGTAGATAAAGTGATATGTCCATTTCTGCTTTATCTTCCCACGGCTGTTAGGTATCATATTATTCTTGTATTTATATGTTTGAATTGTCTTATAATTGAAAATTAGAAAAATTAAGAAAAAAATGGGGATTGGAAGTTCTGTGTGTACATGTATGGGATCTTTTTGTCTAGTGGCCTGGCAGACTGCGCTAAGGTCTGACCAGGACTCCAACACCTTTCAGCAGCAGACCCTGGTGCTGATAAGTAGAACTCTTCTCGAGGCTACTTGTTGGAGCCAAAGTCCACTCTCCTCCCTTTTGCTGGCGTGCTGGTGGTGATAGGTAGTCTGGCTCTGGGCCTCTGCTGTAGCCCCTGACAGGTCTGGCCACCTCCACCATCTTCCTCTCATCTGTTCTCTGCATGGCACCCAGAGTTATTTACAATAGACAAGATATTATATTCAGATTCTTCCAGTGACTTCCCAATCTCTCTTAGAATCCATCTCAGGTTCTCATCATAATCTTGACACTCTATAGGATCTCTCTCACGTCATCCCTACTTTTCCCTGGATCATTGCATGCCTGGCACCCACAGGACTCCTTGCTGTTCATCGAGCAAGCCTTGTATGCTTCTGTCTCACGACCTTTGTACTTGGTACCTAACTCCCTGCTGGGAGCCTCCATTTTATCCAAGTCTTTGCTTCTGTATCGCTTCCTCTGAAGTTCAGCCCCCTCAACCCATCAAAAGTGGAGTCCTGCCACTCTGTCCCATTATTCTATTTCAGTTTTCTTCAAGCATTACCTGTTCTTTTAATATTTGTTTACTTATTGCCTGTCTGCCCTATTTCAATGCCAGCTTCATGAGATCAGGGACTTCCCTGTTTCACTGTTGAATCCCCTAAAACAGTATCTGGCACAAGTTTCACACAAAAAATATTTGTTGATTAATATTCATATTAATATTTGTTGAATAAATATTTAAATGGTTGATAGCAGGTCAGAAAGATGTGTCAGAGGGCCGTACACTTGGGCACTTCATCCTTCTGCCTTTACCACCATGCTTCCTTGTTTCATTTACTGCCCCTAGTCTAATGCCCATGAGGTGTAACATCTCTGGGAAAATAACCCTTGGTCTCTAAAGAGGGAGCTGGTAGAGGGAGGTCTCTTGGCTGCTCACGGTGGGAAAGGGGACCCAGTAGTTAAATCACTCTCTACATGTACTCCTTTTCCCAGTCTCATGCCTACCCAGCTCCCCTCCCACCCACTGACATTCCTTACAGGTTCTGTGCAACAAATTGGTGCACTGAATGATTGATATATCTACCCACTCCTGTGATTTTTTTTTGTTGTTGTTTCTTTGTTTGTTTCTGTTTTTTTTTTTATTAATTTTATTTTTTATAAACATATAATATCTTTTTATCCCCAGGGGTACAGGTCTGTGAATCACCAGGTTTACACACTTCACAGCACTCACCACAGCACATACCCTCCCCAATGTCCATAATACCACCCCCCCAACCCCCCTCCCCCCATTAACCCTCAGTTTGTTTTGTGAGATTAAAAGTCACTTATGGTTTGTCTCCCTCCCAATCCCATCTTGTTTCATTTACTCTTCTCCTATCCCCCTAACCCCCCATGTTGCATCTCCTCTCCCTCATATCAGGGAGATCATATGATAGTTGTCTTTCTCCGATTGACTTATTTCGCTAAGCATGATACCCTCTAGTTCCATCCACGTCATCGCAAATGGCAAGATTTCATTTCTTTTGATGGCTGCATAGTATTCCATTGTGTATATATACCACATCTTCTTTATCCATTCGTCTGTTGATGGACATCTAGGTTCTTTCCATAGTTTGGCTATTGTAGACATTGCTGCTATAAACATTCGGGTGCACGTGCCCCTTCAGATCACTACGTTTGTATCTTTAGGGTAAATACCCAGCAGTGCAATTGCTGGGTCATAGGGTAGTTCTATTTTCAACATTTTGAGGAACCTCCATGCTGTTTTCCAGAGTGGTTGCACCAGCTTGCATTCCCACCAACAGTGTAGGAGGGTTCCCCTTTCTCCGCATCCTCGCCAGCATCTGTCATTTCCTGACTTGTTAATTTTAGCCATTCTGACTGGTGTGAGGTGGTATCTCATTGTGGTTTTGATTTGTATTTCCCTGATGCCGAGTGATATGGAGCACTTTTTCATGTGTCTGTTGGCCATCTGGATGTCTTCTTTGCAGAAATGTCTGTTCATGTCCTCTGCCCATTTCTTGATTGGATTATTTGTTCTTTGGGTGTTGAGTTTGCTAAGTTCTTTATAGATTTTGGACACTAGCCCTTTATCCGATATGTCATTTGCAAATATCTTCTCCCATTCTGTCAGTTGTCTTTTGGTTTTGTTAACTGTTTCCTTTGCTGTGCAAAAGCTTTTGATCTTGATGAAATCCCAATAGTTCATTTTTGCCCTTGCTTCCCTTGCCTTTGGCGATGTTCCTAGGAAGATGTTGCTGCGGCTGAGGTCGAAGAGGTTGCTGCCTGTGTTCTCCTCAAGGATTTTGATGGATTCCTTTCTCACATTGAGATCCTTCATCCATTTTGAGTCTATTTTCGTGTGTGGTGTAAGGAAATGATCCAATTTCATTTTTCTGCATGTGGCTGTCCAATTTTCCCAACACCATTTGTTGAAGAGGCTGTCTTTTTTCCATTGGATATTCTTTCCTGCTTTGTCGAAGATGAGTTGACCATAGAGTTGAGGGTCTATTTCTGGGCTCTCTATTCTGTTCCATTGATCTATGTGTCTGTTTTTGTGCCAGTACCATGCTGTCTTGATGATGACAGCTTTGTAATAGAGCTTGAAGTCCGGAATTGTGATGCCACCAACTTTGGCTTTCTTTTTCAATATTGCTTTGGCTATTCGAGGTCTTTTCTGGTTCCATATAAATTTTAGGATTATTTGTTCCATTTCTTTGAAAAAAATGGATGGTACTTTGATAGGAATTGCATTAAATGTGTAGATTGCTTTAGGTAGCATAGACATTTTCACAATATTTATTCTTCCAATCCAGGAGCATGGAACATTTTTCCATTTCTTTGTGTCTTCCTCAATTTCTTTCATGAGTACTTTATAGTTTTCTGTGTATAGATTCTTAGTCTCTTTGGTTAGATTTATTCCTAGGTATCTTATAGTTTTGGGTGCAATTATAAATGGGATGGACTCCTTAATTTATCTTTCTTCTGTCTTGTTGTTGGTGTAGAGAAATGCAACTGATTTCTGGGCATTGATTTTATATCCTGACACTTTACTGAATTCCTGTACAAGTTCTAGCAGTTTTGGAGTGGAGTCTTTTGGGTTTTCCACATATAGTATCATATCATCTGCGAAGAGTGATAGTTTGACTTCTTCTTTGCCAATTTGGATGCCTTTAATTTCCTTTTGTTGTCTGATTGCTGAGGCTAGGACTTCTAGTACTATGTTGAATAGCAGTGGTGATAACGGACATCCCTGCCGTGTTCCTGACCTTAGCGGAAAAGCTTTCAGTTTTTCTCCATTGAGAATGATATTTGCGGTGGGTTTTTCATAGATGGCTTTGATAATATTGAGGTATGTGCCCTCTATGCCTACACTTTGAAGAGTTTTGATCAGGAAGGGATGCTGTACTTTGTCAAATGCTTTTTCAGCATCTATGGAGAGTATCATATGGTTCTTGTTCTTTCTTTTATTAATGTGTTGTATCACATTGATTGATTTGCGGATGTTGAACCAACCTTGCAGCCCTGGAATAAATCCCACTTGGTCGTGGTGAATAATCCTTTTAATGTTCTGTTGAATCCTATTGGCTAGTATTTTGGTGAGGATTTTTGCATCTGTGTTCATCAAGGATATTGGTCTGTAGTTCTCTTTTTTGATGGGATCCTTGTCTGGTTTTGGGATCAAGGTGATGCTGGCCTCATAAAATGAATTTGGAAGTTTTCCTTCCATTTCTATTTTTTGGAACAGTTTCAGGAGAATAGGAATTAGTTCTTCTTTAAATGTTTGGTAGAATTCCCCCGGGAAGCCATCTGGCCCTGGGCTTTTGTTTGTTTGGAGATTTTTGATGACTGTTTCAATCTCCTTACTGGTTATGGGTCTGTTCAGGCTTTCTATTTCTTCCTGGTTCAGTTGTGGTAGTTTATATGTCTCTAGGAATGCATCCATTTCTTCCAGATTGTCCAATTTGTTGGCGTAGAGTTGCTCATAGTATGTTCTTATAATTGTCTGTATTTCTTTGGTGTTCGTTGTGATCTCTCCTCTTTCATTCATGATTTTATTTATTTGGGTCCTTTCTCTTTTCTTTTTGATAAGTCTGGCCAGGGGTTTATCGATCTTATTAATTCTTTCAAAGAATCAGCTCCTAGTTTCGTTGATTTGTTCTATTGTTTTTTTGGTTTCTATTTCATTGATTTCTGCTCTGATCTTTATGATTTCTCTTCTCCTGCTGGGTTTAGGGTTTCTTTCTTGTTCTTTCTCCAGCTCCTTTAGGTGTAGGGTTAGGTTGTGTACCTGAGACCTTTCTTGTTTCTTGAGAAAGGCTTGTACCGTCCTGTGATATTTTTTAAGCTTCATCTTCTTTCCATTCTCCAAAAGTCCACTGAGATGCACTGAGCTGGTTTCCTCTCATTTTTTTTTTCAACCTCGTGGGGTTGCATTTTTTCTATTCTTTTATTATCACTTCAGCAGGGCTTTTGAAGGGGGAGAAATAAACACAAGACTGATCTTCCATGCTTGACTGGAAGCCCAAGTCCCTTGTCCTACAAGCTAGTTTTTTTTTTTTTTTAAGATTTTATTTATTTGACAGAGAGAGATCACAAGTGGGCAGAGAGGCAGGCAGAGAGAGAGAGAAGAAGAAGCAGGCTCCCCGCAGAGCAGAGAGCCCAATGCGGGACTCGATCCCAGGACCCAGAGATCATGACCTGAGCCGAAGGCAGAGGCTTAACCACTGAGCCACCCAGGTGCCCCTAGTTTTTTAAGTATATGTACTATTACCTTTGTAAGAGATTGAATTTGATAATTGAAGCAACAAATACGGCACTGTAAATAATGAGCCCAACATAATACTAAAATAACCATTAAGAATGTTGATTTTAGGGGTGCCTGGGTGGCTCAGTGGGTTAAAGCCTCTGCCTTCGGCTCAGGTCATGATCCGGGGATCCTGGGATGGAGCTGGCAGGGAGCCTGCTTCTCCCACCCCTTGCCCCGCCCCCTGCCTCTCTGCCTACTTGTGATCTGTCAAGTAAATAAATAAATAATCTTAAAAAAAAAGGAATTGTTGACTTTATTGGACACATACCTGGGTTCAGCTTAGAGATTGCTTTGATGACCATCTTTTGAGCCTTTTGCACTTGTGATGGATAGATAAACCTTTGTTGTAGGATCAATCCTGATTTCTAGTTGTCTGTAATGGAGATATTTGCTTATGCTCCTATTGGAGACCATTTTATGAGGTGCCTAGATAAGAAACTAACTGTCTTATTTTGGCTAATAAACTTTAATTTTTGAGCAGTTTTGGATTTACAGAAAAATCGAGTGGAAAGTATAGTGGATTATCATATATTTTCTCACTGCCTCTCCCTAGCCCCATTACATTTAATATTGATATCTTCTATTAGTGTGATATGCTAATGTTTCAATTGATGAGCCAAATTGATACTTTACCCTTTTTCCCCCCCAGATTTTATTTATTTATTTAAGAGAAGGAGAGGGAAAATCAGACTCTCACCGAGCGTGTAGCCCGACATGGGACTCAATCCCAGAAACCCATGATCAGAACCTGAGCAGAAGGCAGATGCTTAATTGACTGAGCCACCCAGGTGCCCCCATTGATGCTTTCTTAATAACTGAAGTCCATAATTTACATTAAGTTTCACTCTTGGTGTTGTACTTTCTATGGGTTTTAAAAAATGTATAATGACATGTATCAATCATTACAGTATCAGATAGAATAGTTTCACTGCCCTAAAAATTCCCCATACTCTACCTATACATCCCTCTCTCCCCTCAGCTACTTGGAACCACTGATTCTTTTTTTAACTGTCTTTATAGTTTTGCTTTTTCTGGAATGTCATATAATTGGAATTATATCGTATGTAGCCTTTTTAGATTTGCTTCTTTTAGCTAACAATATCCATTTGAAGTTCTTCCATGCCTTTTCATGGTGTGATATTTCTTTTTATTTAATTGCAGAATAATAATCCATTGTTTGGATGTACCATAGTTCATTTAACTATTCACTTACTGAAGAACATCTTGGTTGGTCTTTCTTTCTTTCTTTCTTTCAAATAATTTATTTATCTGAGAGAGGACAAAGCAGAGGGAGAGGAAGAAGCAGGCTCCCCACTGAGTGGGAAGCCTGCTGTGGGTCTCGATCCCAGGACCTTTGAATCATGACCCCAACAGAGGGCAGATGCTTAATGGACTGGGCCACCTAGGCTCCCTGACATCCTGATTTCTTCCAAGTTAGGTCAGTTATAAATAAGGTTACTATAAATATGTGTGTGTACCAGGTAAATGCCAAAGAGCATGATTACTGGAGTTCAGTTTTTAAAATTGTTTATAAAAGTTTCATTTAGCTACCATTTTGTACACATAGCTTTTGGATAACTGCATCCCTACATTGTCAACATATATTTTAATACACTATACCTTAAGATTAACAAACCCTCAACAAGGGGCTCGAACCCACAACTTTGACATCAAGAGTTGCATGTTCTACTAACTGAGCTAACCAGGCACCCCTATATTCTTACATATGATTTAAGATTGCCAACTTAGGTGATCAGAACTTGAGCATATGACTCACACAATTTGAATAAATTAAGCTTCAGTTTAAAAAAACAAACTCTTTCCTTTAGATTAAGTACTCTTGAGCTCAGCATGCTTCAGTTGGCTAGAATGTGTACTTTCTTTTTGAAAAAGCAACAGTTTGGTTAGTGAGGGTTCTTTCATTTAGCAATATTCCAAACACTTTGAAAAACATTTTCTGGCAACCACCAAGGGTCCTGGGCCCATCTTGATTTTCTCCAACCTAGCACAAATTTAGTGATCTTCCAAGGATTTCTGACCCCTATTTATGGGAAGGTAATAGAGACCAAGAAGTAGGCCTTGGAGCTCTCTGTAAGCCTAGACTATAGACAGATATTACACCCTGCAGGGGCTGTCCAGTGCTCCTGTGATAGAATTAGAATCCCTTTAATGTAGATGAGTTCAGGGGCACCTGGGTGGCTCAGTTGTTAAGCGTCTGCCTTCAGCTCGTGTCATGATCCCAGGATCCTGAGATCACATGGGATCGAGCCCCGAATCTGGGCTCCCTGCTCAACAGGAAGCCTACCTCTCCCTCTCTCACTCGCCTGCTTGTGTTCCCTCTCTTGCTGTGTCTCTCTCTGTCAAATAAATAAATAAAATCTTTTAAAAAAGTAGGTGACTTCATACTGATGTTTCCCATTCAACTCTAACTTTACTAAGCCATTCTTTACTTTGTTCTAATGTTAAAATACTTTTTGATTAAGTTTTACCTTATTTAAACATGCACAGGTTTTTAAAAATTTCCTCCACCAAAATAAGTTTAGAGGAGCTTTCCGTCAATTAAATATCTTTGATCACCTTTCTAGAAGGTGCCTTTTCCCAAGCCAATATCCATTTCCAAAACCTTCAGACCCTCAAAGTCAATTTTTAGAGCTCAATTAATTAGAACACATTTACACAAATCACACAGCTTCAAGTCACAGTTCATTGGCAGAAAGTACTGTTGTCTGAAAAAGCAGAAATTTTAACTCACATGTACTAAAACAGAATTACTCACAGTCAACAGTGATAATAGTCAACCAGAGTGCCCATTAAAATGAAATTTCCTGTAACGGTTCTCTCTTTTGTGGTCTATGGGAAGGATTTAATCTCTGAAAATGTGAAGCTTTTCTCATCTTCCCTCTCTCTCCTCCTTAATTGAGGAGGACTCTCTCAGTTATTTTATGCTATAAACAAGTCTCTAGTTACCAGAATCCTGGCTTCATCAGTGGTGGGGGTGCTGATTTGCCCATACCTGTGGCGCCTTCTATGTTTAATCTTTCATGCCAGCCATGTGTCTCTACTCTAGCCATTTACCTCACTCCCAAGCCTGCTTTGTGAGTCAATGCTTTACTTTCATTTTTAATCCCTTTCTACATCTAGGGCAACGAATGCTTAGGACTGTGTGAAAGAATATCCTTCTAGTTCCACCGCGTTAAATTTTCTAGAAGGTCCTAGAATTCCCAGGCGGCCAGATATCAATGCCTCCCTTAGGTAGTCCTGACAGCTGGCTGGCTTCATTCTTGCTGCTTTCATGTCACTTTCCGAATACTGTAATGCAGCCCTTGCCGTTAAGCTGCAGGTGTTATATAAAGATTTTGAATTGATTTCCATCAAAAAAGTCATGCCCCCAGATTTTAAAGAAAGGCTTTACTTTATTAAAGGAAACAATTGTATCAATGAGTCAGCTGAAGCTTCTTAGAGCCTCCTGGCCCTCCTCTGAGTTCAGCAACCTGTAGAAAGTAGGCTCACCAGGTATGGAGAGTCCCTGATCAATGCCCCTCCTCCCCCATTTTTTGTTGCCAGCTGCTCCTTGACACAGAAAAGGGAGGCTACCAGTCCAAATCCAGAACATCCTCCCTCTGAGTGACTCCTCTTCTAACAATGGATTCTCAAGTCCCTTGTACTGAACAGAAAGATCTCAGGATGACCATAAAATGTCCATCTTCTGGCATCCTTATAGCTTGTACTTCCCACACAATGTCCAGTGTCTAAATCCAATCTCATGGCCTTCCCCTCCAGCCTGGTATCTCCTGGTGACCCCTCTGGATGAAATGCTACAATCTTCCACCTGGCTGTCCAAATCAGAGGGCTGGAGCACTTTCTGATGCCCCCTATAGCTCATCACCACTGTTGCCCTGGATAACTTCCCATATTGCTCCTTGGTCCATGTCCACCATGCTCTCTTGGCCACATCCCCATGATCTTGCCCTTGGTCTCCTGTGACAGACTTGCTATGGATCATCTCTCAGCTTCTCCCTCCAAAATAGTTGCTGCATGTGACCACGTGCCGGGTATCTGTTGGGTTTTCTGGCCACAGCAGTAGACTTATGGTGCAGGTTGTGCTGAGAGCAGAGACCAATGACAGAACAGAATCTTCTGTTAGCTAGTGATGTGTAAAGAATAAAGCAGAACAGAGGGATGGAACGATGGTAAAAGGCGGGAGTGATATGGGATCCTGTTTGATCTCACTTTGTAGGGGAATTGAGGCATCATAAGCAGATAGCCAGGATAGGGAAGTTGTCAGCCAGCTGAGTGGACAAGAGGACACTAAGTCTAGAACAGTGCATGCAAAGGTGAGGGTCAGGAGGAGAGCATTTGGCCTGTTGAGGAGCTTTAGGGAGGCCAGAATGTGCCAGGGGCATGGGAGAAGGTGGAAAGAGGGAAAGAGAGGCCAGAGAGGTAGCCGGGGCTGCGTAGACTCTGGGAAGGGTACTGGGTTGGAATCCAAGTGAGATGGGAGCCATTGGAGGTTTTGAATAGTTTCCTCAGGAACCATTCAGGTTGCCTGTGAGAAGAGACCACAGAGCAAGGAAGTTAGGGGGTTTTTGTAATGGTCTAGGTGGGAGAGATTGGTGGCTCATGCTAGGAAGGTGGGGGTGGTGAGAAGCAATTAGATTCTGGGTATATCCACCGGAGTGTCTAGCCAAACCAAGTCAGTCACCCAGCCAGGAAAAACTTTTAAAACTCAATCATGCCACATTGCTCCCCCTTCAAAACTCAGCAGGAGAGTGTATGAGGATGCCTGCCCATAACCACCCATAGGGCGCTGCTGTCAACTCCCACCTGTTGCCCGGTGGGATACAGGGATGAAGAGCTAGGTCTTCTCATTTTTTCAGGAGAAGGAGAAATGTCAAATTTTTATGTGAAATTGTTCAAATCATATCCTTTAAAATATCCAAGTTCAAATGAGACATGTCATTGGTTAAAGTTTGACTTCTGTTTATAGGAAGTAGTTGCAAATTTTTCTGGATGGAAAAAAGAGACAGAATGAGTGGGTATAAAAAAGATGAAATAGTTACACAGTTTAGGTTTTGAAAATATTACTGTTGGTCTTTAAAACTTTCCCCTTGATATAGCTAGGGAAAAGTATGAAACAGTGTGATTGGGACAGGTGGGGGTAAAGGGAGGCTGGTGGAGGGCAAACCCCCAGGGAAAGTGGGATGTGTCAAGATTTCCAAAGGGAGGTGGGATTGAAGGGAGCCTAATGACAGCAGTCCTCACATCATGTTGTAATCACCAGGCACTGTCCATGTCTGCCATAAGGGATAAGGTCAAAGATAGGGAGGGCAAATAATCCTGAAGGAGGACTGGATTTATAGCCTTGAACTTGACATGAGGCTGTTCAGAAGAAGATGCTCCTTTTCCCAGCAATGACCAGTCAGACGCTTGACACTTGGCTCATTATGAATGCCCAGTATTAAAGCATCGATAGTGGTTCCACCAGTAGTTTAAAACAATTTTATTAGCTTTGACTATTTTTCCATTTAACAACATTACACTATACCAATAGGGGCACAAATCATATTTCAGTGTTAGAGAGGCCAGGAGAGGTGGCCACTGTGGGCAGCCGATTTCAAGACACGGAGATGTGGCAAGAAGACAAGAGTCTGGGAGTCAGATGCCAGAAGTAGTGTTTGTATGGTATGTTCACATCATTTAATATGAGTGAGACACAAGGTTTGCTTTTAAGGATTAAATAAATCTGTAACTTCTTAGTGTGGTGCTTGTGTGCTTGTATGAGCTCAATAAACAGTAACTGGCACAGAATTATCTTGACACAATTGGCCTCTTTCTTCCTCTGGTAAACAAAGATTAATCTCAGAATTTCCAACTTCTACATTAATTTCTCACTGATACTTTGATATACTACTATAAAGAATTTACTGTCGGCTCCTGATACATCAACCACTCCACCTGCCTACAACTCACTGGGTCCTTAAGCGTTTATAGGACTAAGATGAATTTTAGGACTGGTTTGGAAAGGCAGCTGCTTGCCCTGTATGATTACGGGAATAAGGAGGTTTATCCAAGAACACCTTTCCAATAAGCTTACTGATGCCTGAAAAGTTAGAATGAGGAATTAATGTATTTAACTTTGTTTCATGTTAATTAATCTCCTTGGATTAAACCTGACAGCCATTTAGTGTGAATGATGTTGTTAGTGTTTTTTCTAAAAAGGGCAGGGATGGGGAAATGGGTGAGGCAGGATGACACAGGGACAAGACTGTGATGCTGGTATGGCTGATGCAATCTTTGCCAACCACATCATCCATTCTGGATGGTCTGGTCTGAGAAATCCCCAACTCACTGTCTCCCAGATTTAATCTGGACATATCTAGCCACTATCTGCAGGCACAGAATGTCCTGAAAGTTTCAGTCTCTGAGCTAGCTAGGACCTTAGTTATATGTTGTGGTTTTGTTTTCAGATTAAAGTTACCATTTACTACTATTTCCGTAAGTATGTCCTTCGGTATAATCTTTCTGGGAAGCAATGTGGTTTATATCAATCAAGAACTTTGAAATACTCTTCGATATATTTATTTTTTTTAAAGATTTTATTTATTTATTTGACAGACAGAGATCACAAGTAGGCAAAGAGGCAGGCAGAGAGAGAGGAAGGGAAGCAGGATCCCTGCTGAGCAGAGAGCCCGACGCGGGGCTCGATCCCAGGACCCTGGGATCATGACCCAGGCCGAAGGCAGAGGCTTTAACCCACTGAGCCACCCAGGTGCCCCTCTTCGATATATTTAATCAACTTCTAAAAACCTCTTCTAAAGAGATAATCAGAAATTCTGAAGAAATATGTAAACAAATGTTCATATTGGTGTCTACTTTTTATAGACACAAAAAAAGAATGAAAGAAACATGATGTCTAACAGTAGAGGAACAGTTAGACAAATGATGGTACATCTATGAATTAGTAACCAGGATTTTAAAATATGTCATCAGGAAGTCTTAATCACTTGAGGGAATATATATATATATAGTTATATTATAATTAATTAATATATTATAATATGTTATATATATTTATTATAATGTATATAATATAATATATATATTATACTATAATGTTAAGTGAAACAAAGCAGGCTACAAAGCAGTGTGCAATATCACCTGTGTTGAGAGGGCTGTTACTTCTCTGTACAGCTACTGGGCTTGGTGCTGATTTCATGCCTGGAATGGGTACAGGGACTGATCAAGATTTAAATATGGCCAACATGGCTGGAGTACATGTCTCCTATTCTTGCCTAAGCAGTGTTCCTCTTACCTTCATTTGTTCTTAGAAACACTCTTCTCTGTGGAGCCAATTACACAAAGGTCAATGCAAAACTCGACCCTGATCAATTAGTGCACCCCATTTTCCTGCTTTTGGTGATTGAGTCTTGGGTGTACATGTGGTCAGCCAGACTAGAGTTCTCCCAGGACCTTGGGATAGATGCACTTTTCCACTGGGGGTGTGAAACTGCTGGCAGGAGGGTAGGCTACAGCAACTGGGAGCCGCTGGTACCCTATGGAGAGGTCCCGACTGAGAATCAGACCCAATTGAAGCAGCAGAGATGGAAAAGAGCATGGAGAGAATCAGACAGATAGAACTATGGCATCTTCCTTGGAGACCTGGCTTCAGACCTGCCTTGAAATTCCCTTGAAATTCACAAATAAGGTGAGCCCCCAAATTCCATTTTCAGTGTTACTTTCCCTTTTCAAATGCCTCATCATTTGCCATCAGAAGAATCCTCTTGAGGGGCGCCTGGGTGGCTCAGTGGGTTAAGCCTTTGCCTTCAGCTCAGGTCATGATCTCAGGGTCCTGGGATCGAGCCCCGCATCCAGCGCTCTGCTCAGCGGGGATCCTGCTTCCCCTCTCTGCCTGCCTCTCTGCCTACTTGTGATCTCTCTCTCTGTCAAATAAATAAATAAAACCTTAAAAAAAAAGAAGAATACTCTTGAAAAAGGAATTTGGGGTTTTAGATGCTTGGTTGTAGGCTATTTGTGATTGGCTGCTAAAGTGAACTCATAGAGTCTTAGTCTGCGATAACCAGATTACCATGTGCAGGAAGGTGACCTACCTGACTTAACTGGTGAAAACCACACGTGGCATTGGGCTGGGTGTTGGGCACCAAACTGCGGGAGGGAGCTGATCAGCCAGGAGTGTCTGGAGGAGAACAGCCAGGGTGCTGAGGGAATTCAAGCATATGAGAAATGGTTGGAAGAACCATGCTATCTACAGAGGGAAAGCAAGGCAGGCAGGAAAGCTGCTTTCAGGTAGGGATTCATGTAGAAGAAGATGTCATCTTGCTTGGGCACAAGAGCTGGGACAACAGGAAGAAGCCTTCTTGGACCCCAGTCTTAGCTCAGTGCAAGACCTAACTTTCCAAAACTCAGCATGGGCCACAGGGCTGCCCAAGAATGCAGCGAATTTGTGAAGAGTTGGAAAACCATTTGGCAAGAATGTAGTTGAGAGATTTCTGAGACTGGTTAACCTTCAGGGCACTTCCCCAGGGATTGTAATATTCTATAAAAACGTCAAGCTATTGGCTCTTTCTTTAATTGAGATTAGTTGGCAGCTAGCTGGAAACAAGTTGTCTGCTTAAATTTTTGGCCTAATCAGAGGTTGGCCTTGATTCTAAATGTTTTTTAATCACTCCTTCAGTGGCCAAGTGAACTGAAGGGAGGGTCTTGCCCTAAAATGCTGAAACAATGAGTTGTGGTTTCCACCATTCTTCACAGCCATTGCTGTTTCAAATTACACTTACCTGTTTTGACTTTCCAGTGTTTTCCCCGGGTGAGAGCACCATGGTCATGGTGAAGTGGGCTCCCCTGAGATTTCACCTGGAAAAGGCAAGATGAAGCTAGTGGGCACTATAACAGCCTAAAACACATTTTGCGTTTTGTTTTAATGGTATCTCTCTTCTTCCTGAGCTATCAAATACTCCCATGGGAAATTCAAGTCCAGTGAGGATCGTGATTTTGATTCATAGTTCTGATCCCAGTGCCTGGCTCAGAGCTTGGCACATAGTAGGACCTCAACAAATATTCCCTGAATGAAAACATGAATGCTCTTTTATTTTTTTCTTTTCTGGTCTTAGTTCCATCCATGTTGTTGCTAATGGAATGATTTCATTTTTTTGATGGCTGAGTAGTATTCCTACATCTTCTTTATCCATTCATCTGTGGGTGGACATTTGGGCTCTTTCAGTAGTTTGGCCATTGTGAACATTGCTGTTATAAACATTGGGGTGCAGGTGCCCTTTCGGATCACTACATTTGTATCTTTGGGGTAAATACCCAGTAGTGCAATTTCTGGGTCATAAGGTAGTTCTGTTTTCAACTTTTTGAGGACCTCCATACTGTTTTCCAGAGTGGCTGCACCAGCTTCTGGTGCATTCCTGGCATTCCCACCAATAGTGTAGGAGGGTTCCCCTTTCTCCACATCCTCAGCAACATCTGTCATTTCCTGACTTGTTAATTTTAGCCATTCTGACTGCTGTGAGGTTGTATCTCATTGTTGTATTGGTTTGTATTTCCAAGTGATGTAGAGATTTTTTTCATGTGTCTGTTGGCAATTTGTATGTCTTCCTTGGAGAAATGTCTGTTCATGTCTTCTGCCCACTTCTTGATTGGATTATTTGTTTTTTGGGTGTTGACTTTGATAAGTTATTTATAGATTTTGGATACCAGTCCTTTATCTGATATGTCATTTACAAATATCTTCTTCCATTCTGTCAATTATATTTGGTTTTGTTGACCATTTTGCTGTGCAAAAGCTTTTTATCTTGATGAAGTTCCAGTAGTTCATTTTTGTCATTGTTTCCCTTGTCTTTAGAGACGTGTTTAGCAAAAAGTTGGTGTAGCTGAGGTCACAGAAGTTCTGCCTGTGTTCTCCTCTAGGATTTTGATGGATTCCTGTCTCACATTGAGGTCTTTCATCCATTTGGAGTCTATTTTTGTGTATGGTCTAAGGAAATGATCCAGTTTCTTTTTTTTTTAATAAGGATTTTTTTTTCTTTTATTTGACAGACAGATCACAAGTAGGCAGAGAGGTAAGCAGAGAGAGAGAGAGGAGGAGGAGGCAGGCTCCCCGCTGAGCAGAGAGCCCAATGCGGGACTCGATCCCAGGACCCTGAGATCATGACCTGAGCCGAAGGCAGAGGCTTTAACCACTGAGCCACCCAGGTGCCCCGGAAATGATCCAGTTTCATTCTTCTGCATGTGGTTGTCCAATTTTCTCAACACCATTTGTTGAAGAAACCATTTTGTTTTTTCCATTTCATATTCTTTCCTGCTTTGTCAAAGATTAGCTGACCATAGAGACAAGGGTCCATTTCTGGGTTCTCTATAGTGTTCCATTGATCTAATTGTCTGTTTTTATGCCAATACCACGCTGTCTTGATGACTACAGCTTTGTAATACAGCTTGAAGTGCAGAATTGTGATGCCTTCAGCTTTAATTTTCATTTTCAACATTCCTTTGGCTATTCTGTTTTTCTTTTTGGTTCCATACACATTTTAAGATTTTTTGTTCCACCTTTGTGAAAAATGCTAATGGCATTTTTTTAAAAAAGATTATTTATTTATTTGACAGATAGAGATCACAAATAGGCAGGCAGAAAGAGAGGAGGAAGCAGGCTCCCTGCTGAGCAGAGAGCTTGATGCAGGGCTCCATTCCAGGACCCTGGGATTATGACCTGAGCTGAAGGCAGAGACTTTAACCCACTAAGCATCCAGGCACCCCACTAATGGTGTTTTGATAGGGATTACATGGACTGTGTAAATTGCTTTGGATAACAGACATTTTAACAGTATTTATTCTTCCAATGGAACATTTTTCAAATTCTTTGTGTCTTCCTCAGTTTCTTTCATGAGTATTCTATAGTTTTCTGAGTAGAGGTTCTTTGCCTCTTTGGTTAGAGTTATTCCTAGGTATCTTATGGTTTGGGGTGCCATTGTAAATGGGGTCAACTCCTTAACTTCTCTTTCTTCTGTCTCATTCTTAGTATATAGAAATGCAACTGACTACTGTGCACTGATTTTATATCCTGAGACTTTGCTGAATTCCTGTATCATTTATAGCAATTTTTTGGTGGAGGCCTTTGGGTTTTCTATATAGAGTACCATGTCATCTGGGAAGAGTGGAAGTTTGACTTTACTAATTTGTATGCTTTTTATTTCTTTTTGTTGTCTGATAGCTGAGGCTATTTCCAGTACTATGTTGAACAACAGTGGTGAGAGTGGACATCCCTGCCATGTTCCTGACCTTAGAAGAAAAACTCTCAGTTTTTCCCCATTGAGAATGATATTTGTTGTGGGCTTTTCATATATGGCTTTTATGATATTGTGGTATGTTCCCTCTAACCCTGCACTGTCAAGAGTTCTAATCAAGAAAGGATGCTGTACTTTGTCAAATGCTTTTTCTGCATCTATTGAGAGGACGCTATAGTTCTTTTATTATTTTCTTTTATTATTGTGGTGATCACATTGATTGATTTGCAGATGTTGAACCACCCTTGCAGCCCAGGAATGAATTCCACTTGGTCGTGGTGAATAATCCTTTCAATGTACTGTTGCATCATATTGGCTAGTATCTTGGTGAGAAATTTTGCATCCATGATCATCAGGGATATTGGTCTGTAATTCTCCTTTTTGGTGGAGTCTTTGGTTTTAGGCTCAAGGTAATGTTGCCTCATAGAATGAGTTTGGAAATTTTCCTTCCATTTCTATTTTTTGAAACAGCTTCAGGAGAATAGGTATTAATTCTTCTTTACATGTTTGGTAGAATTCTGCTAGGAGTCCATCTGGCTCTTGACTCTTGTTGGGAGACTTTTGAGTGCTGTTTCCATTTCCTTGCTGGTTATAGGTCTATTTAGGTTTTCTATTTCTCCCTGTTTCAGTTTTGGTAGTTTATATGTTTCTAGGAATGCATCCATTTCTTCCAGATTGCTTCTTTTGTTGGCATATAATTTGTTCATAGTATTCTCTTAGAAGTGCTTGTATTTCTTTGGTGTTTCTCCTCTTGCATTTGTGATTTTATTTATTTGGGTCCTTTCTCTTTTCTTTTGATAAGTCTGGCTAAGGGTTTATCGATCTTATTAATTCTTTCAAAGAACCAGCTTTTAGCTTGGTTGATCTCTTCTCCTGTTTTGTTTTGTTTTTTTTCTATATCATTGAGTCTGCTCTAATCTGTATTATTTCCCTTCTCTTGCTGGATTTAGCTTTTATTTGCTGTTCTTTCTCCACCTCCTTTAGGTATAAGGTGTATTTGAGACTTTCCCTGTTTCTTAGGAAGACCTGTATTTGTTATATACTTCCTTCTTGGGACTCCCTCTGTTAGATCCCAAAGGTTCTGAACTGTCATGTTTTCATTTTCATTTGCTTCCATGTATTTTTATTAATTCTTCCTTAATTTCCTGGTTGACCCATTTATTCTTTAGTAGGATGTTCTTTAACCACCATGTATTTGTGTTCCTTCCAATTTTTTTTCTTGTGGTTGGCTTCAAGTTTTAAAACATTGTGGTCTGAAAATATGCATGGTATAATCTTGATCTTTTTGTATCAATTGAGACCTGATTTGTGATCAGTATGTGACCTCTTCTGGAGAATGTGACATGTGCACTCGAGAAGAATGTATATTCTGTTGCTTTAGGATGAAATGCTCTGAAAATATCAGTGAAGTCTATCTGGTACACTGTCATTCAAAGCCCTTGTTCCCTTGTTGATCTGCTTAGATGATCTGTCTATTGCTGTGAGTGGGGTGTTCAAGTCCTCTACTATTATTATATTATTATCACTGAGTTTCCTTAATTTTGTTATTAATTGGTTTGTATATTTGGCTGCTTCCAAGTTAGAGGGCATAGTTACAGTGATTAGATCTTCTCATTAAATAGATTCTTTTATTATGATATGTGTTCTTCTTCATCTCTTAATACAGTCTTTGGTTTGAAATCTAGTTTGTTTGATAGAAGGATGGCTACTCTGACTTTCTTCTGATATCCATTGGTGTAATAAGTGGTTCTCCACTCCCTCACTTTCAGTGTGGAGGTGTCTTTAGGTCTATAATGAGTCTCTTGTAAGCAGCATATTAATGGGTCTTTTATTTTTTTAATCCATTCCAATAGTCAGTGTCTTTTGATTGGAGCATTTAATCCACCAACATTCAGAGTAACTATTGAAAGATATGAACTTAGTGTCATTGTATTACTTGTAAAGTGGCTGTTCCTGAAGCTTGTCTTTGTTCCTTTCTGGTCTTTTTTGCTTTTGGGCTCTCTCCCCACTCAAAGGAGCCCTGTAATATTTTTTGCAGGGCTGGTTTATTGTTCACAGATTTTTAGTTTTTGTCCTTTATCTCTCCTTTTATTCTGAATGACAGCCTTGCTGGATAAAGTATTCTTGGCTGCATATTTTTCCCATTTAGCACCTTGAGTATATCATGCCAGTCCTTTGTGACCTGCCAGGTCTCTGTAGACAGTTCTGCTGCCAGTCTATGTGACTACCTTTATAGGTTAAGAACCACTTGTCCCAAGCTGCTTTCAGGATTTTCTCCTGTGAAATTTGCAAGCTTCACTATTTTATGCTGATGTGTTGACCTATTTTTATTGATTTCTGAGGGGTGTTCTCTGTGCCTCTTAGACTTGAATGCCTGTTTCTTTCCCCCAGATTAGGGATGTTCTGACCTATAATTTGTTCAAAGAAATCTTCTGCCCCTCTCCCCGTGTCTTCCTCTTCTAGGACCCCCATTATCCAGATATTATTTTGCTTTATGGAATTGCTGAGTTCTCTAAGTCTCCCTTTGTGATCCAGTAGTGTTATTTCTTCTTTTCAGCTTCCTTATTTTCTGTCATTTTATTTCCTATCTTGCTGACTCTCTCTGCTGCCTCATTTATTGTCATTTTTATAACCTCCATTTGGGACTGCATCTCCTACTAGCATTTTTAATTTTGGCCTGACTAGATTTGAGTTTTTATTTCTATAGTAAGGGATTCTCTAGTGTTTTTTATGCTTTTTTCAAGCCCAGGTAGTATCTTTATAATCATTATTTTAAATTATAGTTCAGAAATCTTATATCCATATTGATTAAAACCCTGGCAGTGAGTACTTACCTCCTGTTCTTTCTTTGGGGTGGATTTCTCCATTTTGTCAATTTGTCCAGAAAAGAATAGAAGAAAGAAAATAGAAAAGACAACAATAACAACAATGACAACAACAACAACAACAACAAAAAAACCAAAAACAAACTATAAAAAAACTAAAACAAAACGAAATAAGGAAACAAACCAAACAAACAAGAAACAAAACAAAATAGAAAAGTAGATCCTGGGTGTATTTTGGTGTGCTTGTTACAAGAAACTAGATCCCAAAATAGGAAAGAAAGAAAGACATATATATATATATATATATTTACACAAAAATAAAATAAAATGAAAACCTCAAAAGTAAATATATATATTAAAATTTAAAAAGAATTAAAAAATTAGAAAATCACTGAAAAAATAATACTGAAAGACTTAAGAATAAAAAACAAAAAACAAATCCTATATACTGTTTTCCCCAACAGCTGAAGCTTTGCCACCCTCTATGGTCAGTAAACTTGCTGGGAGCCAGTAGTTTGTGCCAGTCTTCTGGAGAAGGGGCCCAGAATGCGAAAGAAAGAAAAAATATTTGTATGTATATACATATATACACACAAAATAATATATACATTATGTGTGTGTGTGTGTGTATATATATATACACACACACAAAAAAATAATAAAATAAAATACAATTTTATTGCTCTGATTCTCAGGTTCCCTTACCCTTGTTGTGCTGATTCTTAAGTGCCCTTGCCCTTGTGGAAGTGTGCCTTACTGGCCAGGGTGCCAGGCTCTCTGTAAGTGACTCCAGATTCTACTATGTGGCCCGGTTTTCTCCCTGAAGGCTTTCAGCACTGAAGAGGGGATGAATGTGGTTGTATCCCACTCTCAGCCCCAGAACTGAAAGTTTTCACACCCCCCACCCCCATTCTTCAGTGAGCCCTCACCAAAAAAGCAGTCAGTTCCTCTCGTCTCCCTGGTTTCTGTACGAACTCTGTTTACCTAGTCTGTGAATGAGCTTTTTATCTCCAGTATGCAACTGAGTTTTATGGTTCAAATTTTGCAGACTTCTGGAGTATGGACCTGCGCTGCTTCCTCCTGGGGGAGGGAAGGGGTCTCCCCTCGCTTCTGCCTTTTGTTGGGCCCGTGTTTGGCGAGTGGTCGCAGGACCTGGCAGTGGTTCGCAATTCATAGCAACAGAGAACAGAAAGCCGACACCTAGATTTGCTGTTTTTAGCCAGGTTCCCTGCTCCTATGCCTGGCAACTCTGCTGTACTCAGGCACTCCTGTTCCTCTTATGACTCCGGGGATTCTGAGACCATACTGTCCCACCTAGAATTCCACAGCACTTAGCCCCCTTAAGCGCCTTTAAGCCAAGGACATCCCCCACTGTAGCAGACTTCTAAAAGTTCTGATTTTGTGCCCTGCTACTTATAGTACTTTGTGGTAGCCTCCTTAAACCAGCTTTCTCCCCTCCACTGTATTCTCTGATATATCACTCCAGATTCAATTCTCTGCACCTCCTACCTTCCAAAAAGTGTAAGTCTCTGCACCTCCTATCTTCCAAAAGCTTTTCTATTTGTAGAATAGAAGTGTTTCTTTTCTCAGATCTCTGATTGATTTTGCAGGTTTTCAGAATACTTTGATAACTATCTAGCTGTATTTGAAGGACCCCACGAACTTAGGGTCCATCTCTCCCCAGCCATCTTAGCTCCTCCCCTGAAATATTAAACTTTTTAAACTGCTCTGTGGTCTTCTGTCATATGAGTTTACCACAGTTCATTTATTCTTTATCCACTGATGGACATTTGGGTTGTTTTCAGTCTTTTTCTTTTTTTTTTTTTTTAAGATATTAGGCTTTATTTATTTACCTTTTTAAAGATTTTATTTATTTATCTGAGAGAGAGAGAGAGAGAGAGAATGAGAGACAGAGAACATGAGAGGGGAGGGTCAGAGGGAGAAGCAAACTCCTTGCTGAGAGGGAGCCTGTTGCAGGACTCGATCCTGGGACTCCAGGATCATGACCAGAGCCCAAGGCAGTCGCTTAATCAACTAAGCCACCCAGGCACCCCATAGTCTTTTTCTTTTTAATATTAATGAATAAACTGGTATGAACATTCTTGTACTTAAATTTTGGCAGGCACGTGCACACGTTTTTCCTGTGCGTTCTTGGGATTGGAATTGCTGGGTATGCAAGTTCTAGTTGTTTAACATCCTTGTGAACATTTCAAATTATCTGTCTTCTAATGCTTGCCCTTTCAGTGGGTGTGCTATTTCATTACAGTTTTAATTTACGTTTTCTTAATGAGTTGAGTACATTTTCATGTGCTTATTGGCTATTTAGTATCTTCTTCAATAAAGTATCTTTTCACCAATTTGCCCACTTAGGGGGGGAACACGTTTCCTTAAAGAAAGCTAGAATGAGGGTCTTATGTTCTTCCAAACAAGCAAAGAGAGGAAGAAACACAGGTGTGTGATTCTTAATCAGTCAGGATTAGATCATAAGACTCTTTGTAGGTGACACAGAATCAGGATTTATTATAGGCAATAGTGAGAAGCCCATGGATGGCTATTGAATCTGGATCTGGCAGGCCAGCAAGTTGGCAGGAAAACGGATCACAAAGGGACTGAGAGGAAGGACAGACTAGCACACACTGGGACAAACTGGAACCCATGGAGACAAACATATAGTGGTTGTCTTTTGTCCCTTCAACGTCAGTGACACAGGCAACCTGAAGAGCCTAGCACCCTTCAGCCCAGTGCTACTGCATACTCTACCTGACCCAGGATCCTAAGGGGACAAGGGGACAGAGAGAAAACAGGTTAGGGACATGTGTGGGCTTTACGGTGCCTTTTGCCCCATGCTACGCTGCAGGAGTACCAGCTACTGCTTAGTTCCTCTGACAGCATCCCTGACCTGTATTTTATTTTTATTTAATTTTATTTATTTATTTATTTAATTTTAAGTAGGCTCCATACTGGGTGGAAGCCAATATAGGGCTTGAACTCATGACCCTGAGATTAAGACCTGAGCTGAGATCAAGAGTTGGACCCTTCAGGGGCGCCTGGGTGGCTCAGTGGGTTAAGCCGCTGCCTTCAGCTCAGGTCATGATCCCAGGTCCTGGGTTCAAGCCCCACATCGGGCTTTCTGCTCAGCAGGGAGCCTGCTTCCTCCTCTCTCTCTGCCTGCCTCTCTGCCTACTTGTGATTTCTCTCTGTCAAATAAATAAATAAAATCTTTAAAAAAAAAAAAAGAGTTGGACCCTTCATCGTCTAAGTCACCCAGGCTCCCCACATCCCTAACCTCTGTTCAAAAAAAGATTAAGGGGCACCTGGGTGGCTCAGTCATTAAACGTCTGCCTTCGGCTCAGGTCATGATCCCAGGGTCTTGGGATCGAGCCCCACATTGGCCTCCCTGCTCGGTAGGGAGCCTGCTTCACCATCTCCCACTCCCCCTGTTTGTGTTCCCTCTCTCTCTCTCTCTATGTCTCTCTCTGTCAAATAAATAAATAAAATATTTTAAAAAATAAAAATGAAAAAAAATTTAAGAAAGACAATCTAAGTGATACACACAAACTTTAGCATTTCATGAAATGGTTAGTTTTGTTTTGGAGAACTGCAAAATGGGGGAAAGGCAAGAAGCTTTTATAGGGCAGAATATAAAGAAGAAGGAAGAAACAAATGGGAAAGACTTGACTGGCTCATTTGGGGCAAGAAGTCCCAGCGCTGACTTGGCAGTTGAGGACTGGCTGACCAGATATACTACAGTTCAGGTCAAGGAGATGAAAGTTATCTAAGTTTCCCGTTTGGTGATGACCCAAGGCAGGAGTGGCTCCATATTGGGCCCTAGAAATTTATTTGAACCCCTGGAACCCCATAGGAAGAGAATTCTAACATGGATCCAGCATGGCTAAAATGTCAGGGTCCAAAATCACAAAGACAGAGAGCCTGTCTTTGCTGGCAGGGAAAAGGGCTAAAGAAAGCTAATATGTATGGAATACATTTTGGGCCAGGTGCTGTGCTAAGTCCTGAACTTGATAGCTAATACCCTGGTAGGGAGCTGCCTGGACCAGGTTTAGGGAAAGCAATGGAATAGGGTGGGGCGGCAGCAATCATTTTACACCCAACTTTTGGTCCTGGATCACATCCGCAAGGCCCAGGGAGGTATCAGAGAGCCCTGAGATGCCCTGCCCCTGTGTGGGTTACTTATGGGCCACCTGGGCACCAGATGAGATAGAAGCCAGGGCAGAAGCTGTGGGCTGCTGTGACCTTAACAGACTGAAGGGATTTTACTATATTTTAATAGCTGTAAATGGTTTGAAACTACACGTGTCATTACCTAGGAATGGTTCCATCATTTCTTTTTAAGATTTTATTTATTTATATTTTTTCGAAGTAATCTCTACACTGAATGTGGGGCTTGAATTTACAACCCCCTGAGATTGTCGCCGGCTCCACTGAATGAGCTAGCCAGGTACCCTATTGTTCCGTCATTTTTGTGACCTGATGTAGAGACACTATACAGAAGAATGTTTGGATGGGTAATCTTTGAAGTAATCATTTACATTTTTTTCCTGCTGTATTTCTCCTTTGCCTTCGCCCCACCCCCTTCCCTTCAAGGAGAAAGAACAGATACTGGTTTTGTTTTTGTCTTTTTCGGGGAGAGTACTGCAGCAAAGCTGAAAGCAGAAGTTGCCTGCAAAACATTTTCCTTTCTGTCTCTGATGATTTTAAACCGGAGGGGAGAAGAATATTCCACCCCCAGATATGCCTCTTTGGCATAAGGATTATTTTAGGCTGATTATTATTTTTTTAAAACAGCAGGCATGAGAGAAGCTCTGAAAACCAAGCAGAAGTTACACTTTTGTATGAGACATTTACACGTAGAAGGGAAATCTCCACTTATAAGGGTGTCTCCCTCTGTACTAGGAAGAGAAGGGTGACTCTGAGTCTCCAACTTTTCGAAGTGAAGAAGGCAAGGACTTAACTATGCATAACAACTCTACCCTATTTACTGCGCTTTTCCTGGTCACCTTCCATACCTGGTCTCCGGGTACCTACATCTTTTATCTTTAGTGGAGATATTATTTAAGGGTATGGCTTGGGGGCCATTTCAGAGAGTTCCTCAGTTTTCTTGGGTCTCTTTCATGGACATGGGGGGTTGGCATGTTACTAAATTTTTGTTTTTCTCTCATTAATCTATCTTTTTATTACAAAAGTGTCTTAGTCAAGAACCTAGAAGGGTCGAGGGAAAATTATTTTCCTCCCACACAAAACCTACACCCGTAGAAAAGTAAAATTTGTGAGTCCTGGAGCAGTGGGGAAGGTAGCATCCCAAAGAAGGTAATCTGTATGTAGATGGGGACATGGCCAACCTCACTACAGACCCAATGAGGTAGGAATTATTATCTCTGGTTTACAGACTGAAGTCTGAGACAGACTGATGGTGCAGAGTAACATGAGGAAACATGCCTATGACATCATTGAGAAATACGGGACAGATCCTTGTCTCCTAGAGCTGAGCTCATCCATGGATTCTGGTCCTAAGTATTTATCTAGACTGGGACTCTCACTTCCCCAGCGGAACCTGCAGTGCAAGCTTTTTGTTCTTACTTCCTCCTCTCCATCTCTTATTTTCTTTAAATACTTTTTTTTTTAAAGATTTCATTTATTTATTTGACAGAGAGAGAGAGAGAGATCACAAGTAGGCAGAGAGGCAGGCAGAGAAGGGGTGGGGAGCAGGCTCCCTGCTGAGCAGAGAGCCCCATGCAGGGCTCGATCCCAGGACCCTGAGATCATGACCTGAGCTGAAGGCAGAGGCTTAACTCATTGAGCCACCCAGTGCCCCTCCATCTCTCATTTAAATTAAAAAGTACAAAGAGTAGTAAGGATCATTTGAGATAGCTTAAATGTCATCGAAATGTTATGCATGAGCTCAAAGTAACAGAATTATGTTCTCTGATTCACATGTATTTTGTGGTCAGTTGGGGCCCTCGGAATCTTTTCTTTTTTTTTTCCCAACATTTGTTCATTGTGGTGTCTAAATGTGGTGTCTCTCCTGATGGGACGAGGGCTCCCAAATGTGGAGAAATGATCAGGGTAGAAGCCGGTGACGCTGACAGTGAAGGAATTCACCTGAGGCAGAGCAAAGGAGATAGGAATTTATTGACTATACTGCAAGGGAGCACTGGGTAGGATAGCAGAGGAGAGACTGTCTGCAAGGAGGCAGTGGGTAGGGGCTGTTTTTCTTGGGAGGGAGGGTCAGAGGTGGAAGGAGAGAGATAATCTTAAGCAAGCTACGCCCAGCGTGGAGCCCCATGAAGGGCTGGATCTTACAACCCTGATATCATGACGTGAGCCAAAAATCAAGAGTCAGATGCTTAACGAACTGAGCCACCCATGTACCCCATGCGTGGGGGACTGTTTATAAAGGGGGAAGATGAAGAGATATGGCAAAGTATGGAATTTTCCCTCTTTTGGCATTTGTGCCTGGTGGTGGTAAGTAACCCATTGGTCAGATAGGCTCATGGCTATTTTGAGCTGGGGGTCACCTAATGGACCTGTGTGTATTCAGCCAATTGGTTGCTGAGGGCCCTTTCTGTACTCCATTGCTCAAGCCTGCTTGCCTAAAAACAGCCTCCACACTCATGTTTGCCCTTCCTATTTTTGTCTGTTTAGATGACTGATCTTCTGTGGAGTAAGTATTGTTGGTATAAAACAACAGGTAAAATGTAATTGGAATTATACCGAGAAAGAATTCTCATGTCCCATTCCTTGAAACCAAGAGTCAGATGCTTAGCTCCACTGAATGAGCTAGCCAGGTACCCCATTGTTCCATTATTTTTGTGAACTGATGTAGAGACACTATACAGCAGTATGTTTCTCGTTTAGAAGGAAAAAGTCATTTCTCTTTCTGCCCCAAGAGGGCAAGAACAGTTTCTCCAACCCCAGAGCATCTAAGCTGCTATTTATGTGGTATGCGTTCATGATCAGGAAATACAAACTAGTAAGTGTATGCTTGTCACGTTCTGATAACCTGTGTTAAACACTTAGCTCATTGCTCATTTAATAAAAGTTTACCCTAGCAGCCAAATTTACAGTTGTCTCTGTAGTCTAAATGCACCTCTGTTGGTCTGGGATCTGGGCATTCTTCTGGTGAAGAACAGATGCTACCCATTGCCGCAGGGGCTGAGTTTAACTGAACTGGATGTCAAAGCTACCGTAGGTAGATGGCAGTATGGTTCAATTCCCCACTTCGTACGTAGCCAGTTAGGAATTTTAAACCCATCTCTGTGGTCTGCTGTCAAGTTACTAAATCTTTTAGAGCCTCAACTTTCTCATCTGTAAAATGGGAAAGCATTGGCTGCCCCAAATATTGTATTAAATAAGACAATCTACTTAGTAGGGGGCTTGACACAATAAATGGAGACAGATCAAATTCTATGCAGCAATTACCACGAGAGTAGAAGAGAGTGGAGAGCTCTTTAAAGAAAGCCGAATTAAGCCAACATTTCACTAACTAAAATGTTACTGACAAATTATTCATCGATTTCAAAAGATTCTCTTCTCTGACATTATGGGAAGTTGAAAATTAATTTAATTAGCTGCACCTCTCACAGATCCTGCCTGAAACCCCAGGTTAGTGTATTTTGGTATGTCTGCAGGGGGTTTACTTTGCGCAGAGGGGAATAATCTAATTTTGGCGACTGTAATAAAACTGGGTTAAAATGCCGTACGCTAGGGCAGTACCCAAACTCCTTGGCGGCCAATGCTATTACTTCTGGAGGACAAAATGCATACATAGTGTCTGCACTCGGGCGGAGTTCAAGTCCTGAAGGGCCTTGAGAGGAGGAGAGATGTAGGTCCTTCAAGGAGAAAGGGTCATAACAGGAAGAATCCCCCTAACTTTCTAGAGCCATTGCCCTCATAAAGGGCGGGGACTCTTTAAGGGGGGTGACCACGTGGGGTCAGGAGCAGCCCAGTGGGGCTGGCTCAGGGAGGATTCATCTGTCCCACTACGTGTCCTGCAGCCCTACTGTGTGTCTCGGGACTGGTGCCCAAAGGTCTGCTGTCCATTGGGCGCACGGAACAAGTCGGCCTGCTCTCCCGAGACCTTCCTTAGCCAGACAGCCGGGACAAGCCGGCTCCTCCCGGCGCGCCAGCCAGCCAGCCAGCCGTCTCTCCGCACTTGGAGTTCCCTGTCCGGCCGGCGGTGGGCGCGCGCCCCACGAGGCCCGAGCCCGCCGCCTTGTGCTGAGCCGGCCGGCCCCGCCGTGCCTTGGGGTCCCGCGGCCTCGGCGCCCGCACGCCCCCAGCTCCGTGCACGCAGCCTGCAGAGGTTGGTGCGGCTCGCGCACTCGGGGTCGAGACCGGCCCACCTGCCGGCAGCACGGCGGCCCTCGCCGCCCTCGCGGCCTGGCCGCACGCCGGGTCCCCGCCGCGGAGGGGGATGGGGAGGGAGGAGAGACTGGAGGAGTTGGAGACAGACACAGCCTCGGCGAGCACAGTTACGGCTGGAGACAGACGGCGGCGGGAGGCGGAACACTCCCCCCCTCCGGCGACGGGAGGCGGGACACCTCCCTCGGCGGCTGCAGCACCGTCTCCCTCCTCCCCCCTCCTCCCGGAGGCTGCGGGCCGGGCCCGGCGGGACAGGCAGGCGATTGCGGCTGGCCCTGCCCGCCCCGCGCGCCGCAGCGGCCGGCCGGAGATCCCCTGCGAGCCGGGGAGGAGCCGCCGCCGCCAGACAGGCTGCGAGTCTCTGGGAAAGTGAAAGGGGGGCGGGGAGCGCGGGGGAGGCCCGGGGGTAAGGTCCCCGGCTCTTAAAGAGACCCGGCGCACCGCGCCGCGCTCCCCGCCGACCCGCTGCGCGCCCCCCAGCCGCGGCGGCCCCGCATCCTGCGCCCCTCCCCCGCGGCCAGCAGGGCCGGTGGCCCGGAGGGCCGCAGTACGAGCGGTCCCCCGCCTCTGCTCCAGAGGGACGGCCGCAGGTGAGTGCAGATCCGAGGTGGCTGTTGTGGTCTCGGCGTCTGGCCCAAGTTCAGCGCGGCGCTGGGGCGGGAAGGGGGGAGGCTGGGGAGGGCAGGGGGCGGAGGACGCGGGGACAGGACGCTCCGGGAACGGGACGTCCGCGAGCCTGCGCCGTCGGCGGGGGCGGGAGGGAGCTGCGCAGCCCCGTGAGTCCTCCCCAGACCGGCGAGTCCCCCGGAGACGAGTTCTCCAGGTCTGAGGCTGTGTAGTCCGTGGGCACGGCGGCGTCCTGGGGCGCTCGCCCGGGGCGCGTGTCGGGAGGGCGACCCGGCACTCCGAACCGAGGCGCCGCCGCCTCTGCTTGTGTGCTCTGCTGGAGGAACGCTGCCGACCTATTTCTCGGTGCCCGGCGCGGGGTGTCCTGCGGTTGCAGGACCTAATTCTGCACCGCGGGGAGGCCGGGGTAAGAGCCGCGGTAACTGCCCAAACTGAGGTCTCGGTTCCCTGGGGCCTGTCAGCGAGCCACTGCAGGCGGTGGGGTGGGGGTGGGGGGGACTGGAGGTCAGCGGGAAGCGGGAAGATCGTGCAGGACCTTGCTGGGGAGTTTGCGGGAAGGAAAAGGGGCGGGAGCGGGCGGTACTCTGAACCCTGCATCCCGCTGCTGGACAGCCCGCAGCCCGCGGCTCCGCACTCCGGGACCCCTCAGGTCGCGCCCCGCGCCCCTGGGGCCCGCCTCACCCGGCGTCTGCCCGGGTCCCCCAGCGCGCGTTGACGTCGGTCGCGGGGCCGCCCGCAGCTCCCGGCATTGGCTGGAAGTCGATTGTCTCCCGGCGGCTGCTGTTAACACTCAGGCTAGGTCTCTGAGCCTCGGAGGAAGCAGGCGTGTGTTCAATTTCTCTTTGACCCTTAACGGTGGAATAAACAGGAAACGACGAGCACCCAGCCCGGGCTCAGCACTTGCCTTTGTTGTGGGGTCCTCTTTGCACAGTGACGAGGAGGCGTCCCTGGGACCCCTGCCGGGTGCGCCGCCCGGAGTGGCGTTGGGGGCGAGCCGTGTAAGTACGCGGCTGGAAGACAGTGGGCTCGATTCAGGTTAATTTGCTGGGATGGTGGAGAGGGCATTTGCTTGTTTCAAAACTTTTTTTTTTTTTTTTTTTTTTTCCATTGGAAAAGGAAGACTTGGCTTCCCGTTGAGGCAGAGATTTTCAGGAGGACGACACGGAGCACGGTGGGTGGGTGGTACCTGGAGAAGACGCGTCAGTCAGTGCCCTGGTTCCCGGTTTAGCTGGCGGGGCACCGTGCAGCGGGTCAGAACAGCGAGAACTCTTTAAAGCAAGAAGGGCTTCCTTGCTCCTAGCCCGGCACGGGAATGATTGCTGAGTGGCATTGGCCACATAAGCTAGCTTAATTTTTGTTTTCCCCAAAGAGTCTTTTAATTAGCTAGAATTGTGTAATTTTGATTTGCTTCTTTTCTCTTTCTCTGTGTCCCCTCTATTACCTTCTCTTTTTTTGCGATTACTTTGGCTTCGATATCCCCAGGCCCTACTTACAGTTCAGGACTGCTTTCTACAATGTCAATTAATTACTGTGATAAATATTCATTGATGACCTACTGTGTGCTAGGCATTGTAGGCTGCGAGGTGAGATAAGCTATTAGAGGATGTTGAGTCTGAGAGTTACTCTAAGTAAGTTTCTTGCAGTGGAGGTGGGTAGAGATGGTCAGCAGCCTTGGTTCTTAAAAATATATAGGTCCCATGGCTGGCATGGAGGTTGGTGCCTTCCTTTACGGCTAGTACTAGGAAACCTCCGTTTAAGATGGCCCTTTCCACTTGTTTGGCTAGCCAAGAAAGATATTCTTCCATTTGTATTTTTCTTGGAGCTTCTGGACTGAGCTTTGCATTGACAAGGAATGTTCTGTAGAAACTGCCACTGCATGAAGCCATGTTCTGCATTTTGTATGACTATTTAGTTCTTTCTAGTATTTATATTGAATTTCCTGTCATCTGTATATCTGTCTTTGTGCTCTGCACAGTTCTCTTGCAACATATTCTTTATGTTTGGTAAAGGATCATAATGTCAAATTTGAGTCATTACATAAACGAACGAATAGATCTGAATATTGCCCATCCTATGCACAGTTATTGAATTATAATATTTGGTTTCCTATCAACCCTTGAATGCTATTTGATGGCCTTTGCAAAGCAGTGCTTTTTACAACATGGGTAAATGCCTCATGATCTTTGAAAGCTTCATTCTTTTAAGAGCTTCAGTTTGCAATTGACATTGAACACACTGTTAGGAATTAGGGCCAAGACTGTAAATGCCGGTTAGGATGTGCTGTAATGGAGTTGCAGCTCCTTCCTCCCTTGTTTTAAAAAGACTCTTTTAATTTCTTAACATTTTTCTGTTGCCCTTGGAAGAGTTTGCTATCACTGGCCATGGGTTCTAGTTCATGTAGGTTTGTATTTACTATGGAGAAGACTTTTCCCACAGGGTTTTAGGACGGTCTCTTGAATCCTCTTGAGGGCTTGGTTTGCATGACCACAGTCCTGCAGAGGAATCCAGCCAGTGCCACCTGCTTATTAAGGGATTTTGTACCAATTTGTTGGCACATGATTTGAGAATCAAAGCCCCGCACTCTCCCCACCTCTCTTCGACCCCTGCCATAGTATATACATACATAGACAAATATTTCCCCCCAACTGCTGACAGTGTTCTAAGAATAGTTTTCTTGCCTGGCGTGCTGAGAGCAAGGACCCATCTGCAGAGGTGTTTACAGTTTGGGACTGTGCTGTAGTCTTGGTTGACTTAGCAGCCTGCCAGAGTAGCCTTGTAGCTCATGGGACGCCGTCTGTTTTTCATCTGGGCTGCTGGAGGGGCAGTTCCCAGCTGGACAGGGCCTCAGAGAGAGCTGAGAATGACTTTTGCTCTATGAGGGTAGTTTCTGTCCTGATGTCAAGCAGAGACCCTTAAGCTCTGTCTGGATCCCTTTGCTGTCACCTAGCTGTCAGTCACCCATGGTCTAGGCTGGAGAGGACTGCTCTGTGTAAACACAAGCACTCTCAGGGCTGGGGCAGGGACACTTGGTTGTGACATTTGCTTGTCCAATCTCTCTGGTAGTTCTTGCCCTATTTCTTCTCATGTTTAATCATCTAGACTTATGGAGTTTCTATGATGTGCCTGTCCTTTTGGGTGAGACTGAGTAGAGGAGCAATAGCTATAAAAAGATTATTCCATATTAACCTGTAAAGTTTTTAGAAATGTTAAACAACTTGATTTAGACACAGAGCTATTAAATACAAACAGTAGCAAAAATGCCCTGTAGTCCCATCTTGCCCTTTTGTCGCTTCTTCCTCTTTCTCCCTTCCTCCCTCTAGTCCATCCGTCCGTCCATCCGTCCGTCCTTCCTTCCTAACTTCCTTCCTTTTTCCCTTCCTCCTCCCTCCCTCCCTTTCTTCTTATCTCAGAAAACTCTTCTGGAAGCCATTATTTTCTGGTGTCAGAGTGACTTTCTGCCTACATGGGATTCTTTAGTCTAGAATTACACCTTGACCTATATTATGCGTGTGCATGGAACGTGAGTCTTAAGTTTTAAAATAGGAACATAAAGTTTCTTTCTACTATTTGCAAATTTAGGCCCCAAGACCTACCACTTTTTTAGGAAAATTGTGTGTGTGTGTGGGGGGGGGCGTTATTCGTTTCACTGTTAGGCAGCTGGAGTGAACAGCCCCCCAGAACCTGTACTATTAATTGCTACAGAAATATTGGATTCCTATTCCCAGTGACTATTGTTTTTTCCTCTGTCATAGGAGGAATTGAAAATAGTGTTTGTGTTGTCTCATATCCATGTGAGATGGATTGTTTTTCTTTGAATTTCCACTAAAAATGGCACTTTGGCCTTTTAAGCTGTTTTTGTGAGGACTTTTCTTTCCACTAGGCTTGTTTTCCAGATAGGTCTTGGAAATTACGAAGAACATAGCTATAATTTCTCTCTTGATTGGCAGCTGAGAGCTTTCCTGAACAAAAATAAGGCTACACTGTGCCAAATGGTTGACTTTTCTAGAATAAAAACTCTAAAGGGTATGCAGAAAGTCCTCTGGTTAATATATTGGCATTCCCAGAACCCACTAAAACTCCGGCAGCCTGCCAGACACCACTTAATGAGGACGCAGAATGTCTGGCTCAAATCCCCACGAGCAGAAGGGGGTGGGGAGCTGATGTCCACACCCTTTATTAATTTTTAATGACTGTACTTTTGTTTTGCAGATTTTGCTCTGTACCCCCCCTCATGACTGACCCCCACCACATCGCCCCTCCCACCCATCCGTTTATTTACTCATTTACTTGGCATCAGAAAAATGTTGAGACTTTCTAAGGTTAAGAATCCTGCTGAGGGATCACTTCTGTTTGTGGCGGTGCTTTTGTCGTTGCTTTTCTTTCTTTTTCTCTCCTCCCAACCCTTTTTCAGACAAGGAAGAGAGAGAAGGAACAGAAAAAGAGATGACAACTTTTTTTTATTTTTTTTTTTATGATGCTTTATTGTCTGCTGGAAGAGAACCATTTACGAAACTTTAAGTTTGTCAGACAGTTTATATGACAGTGCAAGTTGGTGCTTGCCAAGCTCCAGACAGATTGCTAATGTTACATGACAGGGATAAATGAATTACCACTGTCTGCAACACGCTTGCACTGCAATCGCGCTCTGGAGCCGGCGTCCGGGCGCTGCGCACCCAGGGAGCCTGCTGGCTGTGCAGCTGGGAGGAAGGCCTCTCTGCCTCTTGCCTAGAATTCTGTGACTTGGTTCGGAAATGAAAAGGGTGTGTCTCTCGCTTTTATTTTTGGCAGGGCTGCAGGGTAGCAGAATGGATGGAACAGCTGTGTGTCCTTCGCGTCACTGGGCAGCTCTGCCCCCTTGCCCTGCCCTTCCCCTCTGGCCCCACCACATTCTTCCCTCTGCACCAGGGGGCATGGCACCTAGCCTTCCTCCCAGGGACCTGCTGCGGACAACACTAAACGTTGTTCTCAGCTGCTCAGGCCTTTAGTGTTCCCGAAGCCAAGTTTCAAGCTGTTTACAGTTGCGTTCTTTCTGCAGGTGCAGACATTGAGAACAAATTGTCTGAGATAAGTGTGTGTGTGTGTGTGTGTGTGTGTGTGTGTGTGTGCGTGCGTGTGTGTGTGTGCGCTGCCCTGGGAGGGGGCAGGGTGGCACTCCTTGGGCATAATGTACTTTCATCTCTGGCAATTTGGATAGTCAGCTGGCAGAGTGACAGGTGTAATGAACTTAATGGTCTTGCTCTAGTTGTTAGCGGACACACCGCTCATATTACAAAGCCACCTCCTAAGTTGGGCCCCTGCCAAATGACTTGCTCTTCTCCTTGCAGACGAGATTCAGGGCCTGGACTACTCCAGTGAACGTGAAGGTCAGGAATTAGGTGGGTGTGAGCAAACATCTGTGTGTCCTCATCCACATGGTCCCTAAATGGACCTCGAATTTCTCTTCAAAGTAAAAGCGTTGATTCATCTTGCAAAAAGGATGCATCCCATCCACCCTCGGCTGGTCAGTCCTCCATGAGAGGTGTGGCAAGGGACCCTCTGTGTAGGTGTGTGGACTCCTTATCCCTGGGGTTTGCAGAATAGCAGGCTTCCTACGGGGCCTTGTCAGTTCTCAGCCGGCTGGTGGCCACTGATCTCCAGAGATGGGCCAGGCCTGTGGCTGGTGGAGGCTCCACTGGGCAGTGGTTTCATTGTCTGGGGCCCCAAGGGCCTGCAACCTCCCCAGAGCTGGGGAGGGGATTTCCATAGTAAAATCTCACAGCTTCCAGAAGGCAAGAGTGGAGAGTCCACGGCAGGAGGCCAGGCTGCTTTTGGAAGGGCTCCTGGACCTCTGGTGGGCCCGCCTCCACTAGGGCACTTGGTCAGAGAATAGTAGTAGCGGTTCCAGACACTTGTAGAGTGCTGACTGTATGCCAGGCTCTTCTTAGTGTTGCACATATATGAACTAATTTTGTCCTCGGTGCAGCCCTTTGACATCTGGACTGCTCCATCCCCAGCTTGCAGGAAGGCAGCGAGAAGCCTGGGAATTACCCAGAGTCGCACCTCTAGTAAACAAAGGGTGGGGTCAGACACAGCCCAGGCGTTCTCTCACTTGGGGTCTGGGCTGGGACTCTAGGTCGCCCGAGGTCAGCCCCCAAGCCAGAAGTTCTTCACCAGGGACCTGTTGGTGGAGCTGGGTGGAGGAGGACAAGTTGGGTGGAGGAGGACGGAGCCCTTTCTCTCTGGTCCCGGTCCCGGAACAGGTCCCAGCAAGCGCCTTTCTTCTTCCTTCCTGCTTTTATCTGTGGCTCTGATTATGGCCCCCTCATCGCCATTCCCCATTCTTCTTTCTAGCTGTTTCCTGTTCGTGTCACGCTGGTGACAAGGCTGTTGGTAACTTTGTTTTGTCCACCTCGAACCTTGAGTCCCTCAAGGCAGATGAAGTGAAAATCAGCAGCAGGATTGTTGGCTGAGGTACTCTGCACCATTCCTTAAAAACCTCTTCTGTTAGTCTTGTCTGGGTCGATGTCGATGTTGATGATCAGAGCGTTAGGACCTGTTTTCTGAGGGGTGAACTGAGACCGGTGGAGGAGAAGCCTTCTGTCTGCTGTGGGTCTTGTGGGGCTGTGGGGAGGCTGAATGAGGCCCTCCTGGGTGTTTGTTCATTCAGAAGGATCCAGATCATCTAGTACATGGAATGCTATTGATTTCATTTCCCTTTGCTTCCTGCATTTGGGAAAAACAAAACAAAACAAAACAAAATCATCATATCTTTAAGAGTCTCTATTTTGATTCATGAGGGCATCAATTAATCAACCACACATATTGACGTGTCCTTCTTAAGAAAGAGTGTCCGTTTTGGACAAACCCAAATGTTTGGGATTACAGCAAGTTCTTAGGTGACGCAGATTCCCTTGGGCCTGGCAGGACAGCCCCTCAGCTCTTTGCAAGCCCATGGCAGTGGGGCAAGAACGGGAATCCATGGGAATCCATGGTAGCCCCTGAGCCCAGCCAGGTGATTGGGGTCACTGTCGAATGTATTATGGTGTCCACACGTTGTGGGGTACTGGAAGTTCCTGTTCTGGTCTGTGCTCGGTCCTCCCCATCTCCACGGCCCTGAGTAACAGTGTTTTCGCATGGCTTGTCCCAGAGTGCATCAGTCGTCAGTTCCCCGGGACATGCTCATCACAGCCTATGTGGCAGGCTTTAGCATTGCCTGTCAAGGCAGACATGGAGGCCTGGGTGCGCCAGCTGCCAGTCCAGCTCTGTCCACTCTAGTTGAACCTGACATTTCATTCCACAGAGACACAGCAAGAGAGGGAACACAAGCAGGAGGAATGGGAGAGGGAGAAGCAGGCTTCTTGATGAGCAGGGAGCCTGATGCGGGGCTCGATCCCAGGACTCTGGGAATCATGACCTGAGCTGAAGGCAGATGCCTTCACAGACTGAGCCACCCAGGCACCCCTGAAATTCTATTTTTTCCCCCTGATTATATTCTTATTGAGCATAATTAGAAACAAGGAAACCAAGAAGAAGAAAAAAGAAACAAAGAAGAAAATGAAAATAACTAAAATTGTCTTTGATTCTACTACTTTTAGAAGACCTCTTTTATAGGTTAGTAGATTCTTTCCAGCCTATAAAATTATATGTAGAACGTATGTACATTTTCAGACTTTGTATTTTACCGTGAACATTTTTTCATGTAATTTAAATATTCTCCAAAGATACCAATGCTGATAACTATAACATTCTACTCTATGGTTATATTGTTTTTTTGTTTTTTTTTAATCTGTTTGGGACATTAAGGATGTTACCAGTTTTCTGTATTCTAAATGATACTGAGGTGAACATTTTGATTACATCCTTTGATAGATTCCTAAAAGGGAGGATCATGGGTATAAGAACTTTTAGAGGGTCTTCCAAAAGTATCACCAGCTTGCTTTTCAGAAAGGATGGGGCATTTTGCACTCCCATAGACAAAAGGGTGTCTACACCCTTGCCAATGCTAGGTATTATTATTAAAAAAATCTTTGCAAATTGGGCAGTAAATGTTATGATTACATTTTCCTTTCCATCTTTTTGTTATAAGAATCTAGTTTTAGGGGAGCCTGGGTGGCTCAGTTGGTTGAGCGTCTGCCTTCAGCACAGGTCATGATCCCAGGGTTCTGGGATTGAGCCCCTCATCGGGCTCCCTGCTTGGTGGGTAGCCTGCTTCTCCCTCTCCCACTCCCCCTGTTTGTGTTCCCTCTCTTGCTGTCTCTCTCTCTGCCAAATAAATACGTAATAAAATCTTAAAAAAAAAAAAAGAATCTAAGTCAGTATCATCTGGATCATAGGTGAAAAGAGTTTTGCTGTTTGCTAGAGTTTTGTTGTGGGCAAACAGTGATTTAGTGGATGATCTCCTCAGGGAGGTATAAGATCTTCGTGCTATTTTATTTTATTTTATTTTATTTTATTTTTTTAAAGATTTTATTTATTTTATTTTGAGAGAGAGACAGTGAGAGAGAGCATGAGCGAGGAGAAGGTCAGAGGGAGAAGCAGACTCCCCATGGAGCTGGGAGCCCGACGTGGGACTCGATCCCGGGAGCCCGGGATCATGACCTGAGCCGAAGGCAGTCGTCCAACCAACTGAGCCACCCAGGCATCCCTATTTTATTTTATTTTTAAGATTTTTATTTATTTCTTTGACACAGAGAGAGAGAGATCACAAGTCGGCAGAGAGGCAGGCAGAGAGAGGGGTAAGTAGGGCCACTGCTGAGCAGAGGGCCCGATGCGGGGCTCGATTCCAGGACCCCGAGATCATGATCTGAGCTGAAGGCAGAGGCTTAACCCACTGAGCCACCTAGGAGCCCCGATCTTTGTGCTATTTTAATTTCGAGATAAATTCTACTTAGGTAGGCTAAAGACACTAAATAATCTAATACATTTTAAAATAAAATTAGAGGATTTTATGGCCAAAGACTGCACCTGCTCTCTTCTCCCTCCCCCAATCATCACCCTACCCTGTGGGGGAATTTGGGCTCACAGTGGAAGAGTGAGGGCCAGGAGAGAGATGGATTCAGTGGCCAGCTGCTCGAACACGGTGTGACGTCTCCTTTAGTCACTCCTTTCCTTTTCGAAGACTACTTTCTGAGATCATGCTCTTCCCTATCCTTGTCCCCAAGGATGCCAATGTAGAACTCATCCTCTTATGTTTGACCTGAGGATTGCTACACAACACTTGACCTTGCTACCTCTGCCGAGGGCACTCCCTTCCTGCTTCCACAGGCTTGGCTGTTTGCTTCTGGCTGAGGCCTTTGCCCTTTTAGAGGCTCACGCAACCATCAACAGTGTCTGGCTTGCTAAGCTGATTGCTCCCGAAGCTGGAGGGAAGGGGAAAATCATCTTAGTAGATTTCAATTAAGTAAAGCAAAGCAGTTTTGTTTTCTCAGAAAGGCAGGCTTTTCAGCTGGAAGGTTGGGAGCGGCTGGCCAGAGGGAAACCCATTTCACAGTCCTGGCTGTGAGGGGGGAGGGGGCAAAACAGAAGCCCTGTATCTTTGGGGCCAGTCCCACGTAGCTTGTTGCGTTCACGCTCACCTTTGTGTGTCTGTTCAGTGGTGTTGATCATGCTCTGGGGTGCATGGTGGAAGTACACCCCATCTGGGGCATGCCAGGTGAGCAGTGGGCAGGGTCCTCGCCTCTGTGCTCAGGTGAGTGAGCCCTGGCACCTCAGGCATGGGTGGCACCCAGCTCCGTGTGGGCAGTGGCCTGCATCTCTCCCCCGCTGGCCACGCAGTCAACTCCCAACTGCGTTCCAGGTGCAAATCCGCTCTTGGCCTTGGCAGGTAGTGTGGACAGTGCCAAGGCCTTGGAGATGGAGTGTGCAGAAGACCGCCATTGGGTGGGAGGGCTGGTTGGTGGCCACCCGGGTGGTCCAACCATGAGGGGTCAGGCAGCACCTTTGTGGGGGGCAGCTTGTGCTGGGTCCCTTGCAGAAACTGGCTAGGAGTGTCCCAGGGAGTTGCGTGCTAGTGATGTTATTGAATAGTTGGCTGGAACATTTACTCAGGGCACTTTGGGTGATTGAAAAATACACCTTGTGTACCTTCCTTCTGTTTGCTGTTGGCTGATATGTACGGGGCTGACAGACTTTTGTTTAATTTGACCTCCCTGCATTTGGCTTGCTCCTTCAACAGAATGATAAAATGCCAGGATGTTTTTCTAGGAAGGACAGAGGGCCTTTTTGGACATAATGCATGCATAATTTTAGAGGTGGAGGAGATGTTTACAGTTGGATGGCTTGGGTGAATGTTTGTTCTCTTGCTCCTTCAGCTATTAAGATAAATACCGTCCCCTTACAGAATGTAGCTTTCATCCTATTGGTGTTTAAAGGTGAGATTCAAAATATTTACTTCTTGTACGAAATCTTCACTTCCTTAGTTTACTCAAGCTAGGTCTTGGGATTTTAAAAAACTTTTTCTTTTCATCCGAAGAATAATGTAAAAATATTAAATATTGTACATGTACAGTCATAACTCTGTAATTATGTAGAAAATTTAATCCAGATAAATCATAATTGTTTTCTGATAAATACAGTTAGACATTAAATGGAGTTGGAGTTATTTAATGGAACTCCTAGTGCATTACTTTGCAATGTGAATGCATCCTTTTACTGATATAACATGGTTTATATATTGGATTTTAAAAATTGGGGCACATCTGTGTGCTTAAGGGGATGGCTTCCATTCTGAAATCTGCCACGAGGCAGGCAGGCTGTTCTCACTTGACCCACCTGAGGAAGCAACAGCAGGGCAAAAACGTGGGGCTGAGCGCAGCGCCCGCAGCACCCCGCTGTCCGCAGTGTGTGTGGAAGAGTCTTAGTAGACGTGTTGTAATGGGGTTGCTTATAAAGGGTTGCTTTCCTCTGCCTCTCCTGGGTGTATCTTCTGGGCTCTTGTCTGACTGAGCCCTTGGGAGGCTGCATGATTTTAGGAAGATCTGTTGGCCCTTCTCTAAAACAACTATCTGCTCACCTGTTAGGTTTTGAAGGGGGTTAGGTAAGATAATGCATATGCAAGCTGGTGGGGAGAGGCTAAGTAAACTAGTGAGTGCTCAGGAAATGGCTGCTGTTTTGAAGTCAGGTAAGTATTTGTGAGGCACCTGTCCAGCTGGTGTGGCGCAGATCCAGCTCCTGCCCTCTGGGGGACTTGGAGACTCAAAGACAAGGTAGACTACGTGTCCAGGAAGCACCCAGCAGCTAAGAGCCAGAGGTTTATAATCAGGTCTCTAGTTAAGAGTGGGAAACCTGGGGGCGCCTGGGTGGCTCAGGGGGTTAAAGCCTCTGCCTTCAGCTGAGGTCATGATCTCAGGGTCCTGGGATCGAGCCCTGCATCGGGCTCTCTGCTCAGTGGGGAGCCTGCTTCCTCCTCTCTCTCTGCCTGCCTCTCTGCCTACTTGTGATCTCAAGTTGTCAAATAAAAAAAAAAAAAAAAAAAAGAGTGGGAAACCCGGGGCTCCTGGGTGGCTCAGTTGTTAAGCGTCTGCGTTCAGCTCAGGTCATGATCTCAGGATCCTGGGATCGAGCCCCGCATTGGGCTCCCTGCTCTGCGGGAAGCCTGCTGCTCCCTCTCCCACTACCCCTGCTTGTGTTCCCTCTCTCGCTGTGTCTCTCTCTGTCAAATAAATAAACAAAATCTTAAAAAAAAAAAAAAAAAGAGTGGGAAACCCTATTTAAGCCTGAGTCAGGAAGGGCTTTGTATGTGAGAGAGTGAGATGGCAGGGTCTGATGGGCCTCGTGTGTTGCCTCTCTTCCCTGCTCCGTATTCTTGTGGAGCCTTGTGATGCCCAGGCATTGGCTCTGCCCCCACACTGCTGGAAGGCAGGCGCCTACGTGGTTGCTGCACTGGGCGACTGGCCTGGCCAGTGCGTTGGTGGCACCGGGAGGTATGAAGGGCCTGGAGGAGTGAAGAGGACCTCTGGGTCTACTCTGGTCTGTCAAGGAAGACTTTGGGAGAGGATGACTCGGGGCTGAGACTTGGTGAAGAAACACAGTTTTGCCAGGTTGACAAGCAGGGATAGGGTGTTCATAGTCACTGGCTTCCGGAAGGCTAGATGCACTGGGCTCTAGAAGGCAAATATCAGGGTTTCAAACTTCTGTGTGTAAGTGTATGCTACATTTTTACTGCGGTACATGTGTGTTAATTTATAAATACATGTGACCTCTGTGTGTGCTCACACTTTTTTGCTCATAGGAGTTTGTGCTTAAAAAAATTGGGATTCCTGGGCACCTGGGCTGGCTCAGACAGTGGAGCATGTGACTCTTTGATCTCGGGGTTTTAAGTTCGAGCTCCACGTTGGGTGTAGAGATTACTTAAAAGTAAACAATCTTTTTTTTTTTTTAAGATTTTATTTATTCATTTGAGAGAGAGACAGAGACAGAGCACAAGCAGTAGAAGAGGCAGAGGGAGAGAGAGAAGCAGACTTCCTTCTGAGCTGGGAGCCCGATGTGGGGCTCAGTCCCAGGACCCCGGGATCACGACCTGAGCTGAAGGCAGATGCTTAAACGACTGAGCCACCCAGGTGCCCTGAGGATGGTGAAGTTCAGTTAATATGCTGAGGGGGTCGTGGGGGCTGTGGGGGCTGCAGGGATAAGTAAACATTTGGTTCTTTTCCTGCCTTCAGAGACTGTACATTATGGCCAGAGTTTTGAGTGTCAAACGCCTGGCAGTGTTAGTCAGTGAGGCAGCATGCCCAGAGAATGGAGATCTGTGCTGATGGTTAGTGAGAGGGGCTCTCATCGGGGAGGGGTGCAAGGGCAAGGGGGCTGAGGACAAATTTTGTAGGAAAAAAAAGGCAGTTGACACGTGTGACATGTGCCTCTGTCGATGGGCAAGGACCAGAAGAGAAAGGTGTGCTGGAAGGGTGTGGATAAAGGCAGGGGAACCTGGAGGGGCATTTGAACACCAGTCCATTGTCACCATCGGAGCTGGTAAACATTAGGTGTTGTCATTATCATTTTCGTTCTTGTGTCATGGCACTGGATTAAGGTAGGCAAGACTCTTCTGTGGAGTCCTTCCTCCCATCTTTGCTGAGGACCGAATGCACAGCCAGTAATGGTGAAGAAAAACAAGCCTGCTGGGCTTAATTTCCGTATCTATTTGCTTGCCCTGGGTACTCTGTCTTGACTGTGGTTTTTTAATACTCAGTATTTGTTCACATTTTACAAAATGCTTACATTTCCTCCTTGGTGCCGTTCATACCAGGAAGGCAGGTTTATCATTTCCACATGGTAACAATAATGCCTTCTATTTGCAAAACATTTGTAACTTTTTAAAGCTCCTCACAGACAGTATCTCATCTCAGGTTCCTTCGCTTGAAGGAACAAATAATTAATGAAATGTACATAGAAGCGTAATTAACGGATTTGTTCCTTATTCTTCTCTAATGTGGCCATTAGCTGAATGTAGAATTCAGACTGGAGTTTATTTTAATGTGCAAAACCTAATGGGAAAGAGATGCTCTGTCATTGTCCAAACCACATGGCAAGGTATTTTCTGCAGTTGCTGGGACCAAGGCTTTGCCCCTTGCTTGCTGGCTGGACACTCAGGTGACATAATTTTGAGAGATTAGGGTAGAGCACTCAAAATCCAATTCATGAGTACTGCCAAACCACACATCCTTTCTCAGAGGGATTGTGTAGACGAGATCTCACAGAAGTGAAGTGTGCCGGCGGCCTGGGTGGATGTTGGGAGCCTCCTCTTGTTTCTTTTCCTTTGGGAAAGGAAAGCTTGCTGGTGAGCCCGTTGTGGCACTTAAAAAGCAGCAAATCTAAAGTGTCCACCTGTTGGTTAGGGTGGAGCGTGTGCCCTGCACACCGTCTTGGGCGCTGAGAGTCCAGACAGAGCACTTGGGATCTCTGTCCTCCTGGGTTCGAGCCCTACATTGGGCTCCCTGCTTGGCAGGAAGCCTGCTTCTCTCTCTCCCACCCTGCCTGCTTGTGTTCCCTCTCTCGCTGTCTCTCTCTCTCTGTCAAATAAATAAATAAGATCTTAAAAAAAAAAAAATCCTTGGTATGCCAGGGTGGCTCAGTTGGTTAAGCATCTGCCTTTGGCTCAGGTCATGGTCCCGGGTCCTGGGATCGAGTCCGGTATCCAGCTCTCTGCTTGGCGGGGAGCCTGCTTCTCCCTCTGCCTACTGCTCCCCCTACTTGTGCTTTCTCTTTCTCTCTAACAAATAAATACATGAAATCTTAAAAAAAAAGAAATCCTTTTCATTCCGAGCTGGGTCCCTTTGTCCTGGTTACATAAGGCTGCTCTGCGGCCTCAGCCCTCCACCAGTGCCTGGCCACCTGGGCCCAGTTTACGCCTCTACCTGTAGTGGCCCCCTTTCGCCACTCAGCCATTTACTGTCATGTGTGGCTCTGCTGCTGCCTCCGGGGTTGCCAAGTATACTGACCCCCTTCTTGTACTCCAAGTGGAAGTCCTTCAGGCCGCTGCTCACGCTTGCTTGGCAGTGTCCTGCTCTCTCTCTCCCTCTCCTCCATAGACCTCAAGGGGTGCATCCTCCTCTCCCTCTCGGAAACCACGCGCACGTGGAGCCTGCCTCGCCCAAGTACTCCAGGCTTGCTTCTGCTGTCCTAGGCCCATAACAGAGACGGAGGCTGCAGCATCTGCTGGCTTTTCCCGGTTGGGACTCCCACTGATGACAGTTTAGTTATCGTTCAATGTGAAGGAGGCAGATGAAGTACTCTGTGATGTCCGTAGGTAATTCGTTGTCGTGATCAGTAAGGACTGAGGCTCAGCTGGGAGCTGCGCACAGGGACTTGGGTGGAGAGCTGGTAGTGAACTGGCCCTGCCTCTGGGGAAGGTGTCTGCCTGGAAGGGCGGCGCGGACAGGAGGTGCTCTTCCCATCGCTTTGAAAGTGAACTTGTCTCCTGTACCATGCAAATATATTCTCTGCTGCGGGACAATAGAGCGGTAACATGATCTGTTCACTGCATTGGCTTGTGTGTTGATTGCGAGGAGATGGCAAGATGGCAGGGAGCCCTTCTGGAGTCGACAGGGGAATGGCAAGCAGAACCCAGTGCAGAATTAGGTGCTTTTGCACACCGGCTGAAGAAGCGAGCGCCCCCTGGTTTGAAATACTCCTTTCTGTGACCTCTTTGTCACTGTCTCCGGGGCTGTTTCATTGACAGCCTTCTCTAGATGTGTCTGAGGCCATGGTCTCCCTACCTCTGTGATGTGGCCCTCAGGCAAAGCCGCCAAGGAGGGCCAGGCTCAGAGCTGGTGTTTAGTGGGGTCTCTCCTTTACCTGTCATTGGAGACGGTTTTTGCACTTAGAACTTTATACCCACATCTGGAAAGCTTAGAGGCAGGATTCTTCTGCACGTATTGAAATTGGTTGTACAGTTGACCCTTGAACAACACAGGCTTGGACTGCGTGGGGCCATGTACATGGGGTTATTTATTTATTTATTTTTGGTAAATACCGTACAGGGCTATAAATTAAATATATTTTCTCTTCCTTGTGATTTCCTTTTTAAAAAAAAATTATTTATTTATTTAACTCATCTCTGCACCCCCCTGTGGGGCTCAAACTCATGGCCCCAAGATTGAGAGTTGCAAGCCCTACCAACTGAGCCAGACGTGGGCCCCTTTGTGATTTTGTTAATACCATTTTTTTTTCTGTATCTTACTTTATTTTAAGAATATGATGTATAGTACATGGGGCGCCTGGGTGGCTCAGTAGTTAAGTATCTGCCTTTGGCTTGGGTCAGGGTTCCAGGGTCCTGGGATCGAGCCCCGCATCTGGCTCGCTGCTCACGGGAAGCCTACTTCTCCCTCTCCCAATCCCCCTGCTTGTGTTCCCTCTCTCGCTGTCTCTTTCTCTGTCAAATAAATAAATATGATCTTAAAAAAAAAAGAATATGATGTATAGTATATATAACATACAGAATAAGTGTTAATCAAGGCCAACAGTAGGCTATTAATAGTTAAGTTTTAGGGAGTCAGAAGTTAGAGATGGATTTTCCACTGTCCAGGGGTTAGTACCCCTACTGTCTGCATTGTTCAGGAGTCAACAGTATATTTGCATAAGGATCTCAGCCCTGAACCCTGAAGTCCAAACTCGTATCTATCTGCCTGTTGGGCATCTCCAGTGTCCTTTGGGCATCTCCAAACCTGTGTCTAAAAACCATGTCCTGATTTCCACTACACCTAATTTCCCTCTGGTTTCCCCCACCTGCCCTTCGCTGCACTGTAGCAGTAACAGCATTCCAGTCTGCCCAGTGAGTCAGGTCACCCATCTTGGAGGATACCTTGACTCTTTTTTGTTTGTTTGTTTCGTTGTTCCCCTTATTCCATCAACAGATCCTCTTTGTTCTGTCTTCTAAGTTGGTCCCAAACCTGCTCACTTGTCACTGGCACGGCTGCTGGCAGCTCAGTGTGTCCCTTCCCGACTCAGGTCAGAGTCTCCTGGCTGGCCAACCCCTGCTCCCGCCCAGTGCCCCAGGAGTCTGGTCTCAGCCCAGCAGTTGATGGGGGCTCTGGGGTCTGGCAGCCCTCCCTCTGCAACTCTTCCCCATGGGCCTTTGTGCTTGCTCTGTTGAAACTCCCCCTTGGGGGCCACACTTCTGTCCCCCACTCCATTCAGTCCTCACTCTGGTGACCCTCCTCAGGTAGCTGTCCCTGACCTTGGGCCCTGCCCGGACCCTGCCCCGGTTTTCTCCATCTGTTCACATGCTGGTTGTTACTCCCCACCCCCACCCCTGAAAAGTAAGTGTGGCGGGGATGCGGGTGTGTCGCTTTGCCTCGTGTTCCCAGGAGGAGCCCAGCAGCAGCCTGGGGACCACGGTGCATGTGCAGGTGAACTCGGGTGGGGGAGGGCGGGTCAGCGGGGGACATGGTGCCGCTGGGGTGAGCCGTGAGCCGTATTCCTTCCCAGGTGGAGCTACTTCTGGGTGCTGGGTGTCTCCCCCTCAGTTACCGTGGGTCAGGTCAGACCTCAGTGCAAACAGAACATCCTGCCAGAAGGGCTGAAGTACAGCCACGGAAGGGAAAGAGGTGTGGAGAGGCTGGCACATCTCAGGTGACCTCATTGCCATCACTCCTCCCACTCCTTGCCTCCTTTCACTCACCTGCATGAAAGCTCTGTGTTACTGTTTCTTCCCAAAGCAAACTATCTGCTAGGAGCTAGGAGAAGCGATTGTTTCCCAGATAGGCTCTTGCCTTCCCTCTCTCCTCCTGCATTTAACTCGCTGGCTAAATAAATTATGGATGAATCAGGTACTATTTCTATGTTTCAAGAAAATTGCTAAAACTGTAAAAGATCATCAGATTTATTCATTTTAGTAAAATCGTCATAGGTACACATTTTCTCTTCAGACAGCATGTCTCTATTATAATCTTGCTTTCCCTCAGCTGTTTTCTTCTGTTCTTGGGATCAGGAAAAGTTCAGAATGGAGAAAAATGGTCTGTGAATCTTTTTTTCCATCTTTTCACCGAAGACCAGGTGTTTGACAGTTACCTGGAGGTCTGACTCATCTTCCAGACATCTGACTGTGCTTTTATTCTGGGATTAGGTACATCATCTTGAGTTTTGTTTTCTTGTCTTGGATTTAAAATCCACAAGGATGTGAAAACTCAGTACCTCGTGGAACAAGGCAAAAAAACCCGAATGAGACAAATTCCAAATAGTGGCAAATAGTACAGCGGTTTATTTCTGCTAATGGTTTTTAGCTTGTGTGGTGTATCATTGCATGCTAGCCTTGCTTGTGAAGGAGATGGGCAGCCGTGGACGGGTCAAGGTCTCTGCTTTGCAGGTTCTTCCCTCCCATCTGGACCATACCTCTGCAGTCCTGCCTGATCCAGGACTGCACATGTCTAGCCTCAGGTTGGGTGGCTTTTCTTGGGGCCAAGCTCCAGTCTTTGCCTCCGTCAGGAACCTGATTTAAATGACACAGACTCGTGTACCTCCATCCGGAATACACCGGAAGCAATTGCAAACAGGACGTTAAAAATAGATGTCTTCCAGTATAATACCAAGGGTGATTTAAAAAATTTTGCCTTTTCTCCTTTTCCGTCTTTCTTACAAGGATCATTTTTATGACAAGAAAATTTCCAGTGAACTTGGTTTCCTCAGGGTGTGGAATAAAAGTCAGTTTCTAAAACGTTGTGGAAAACAATTTGATGTGTGTCTTTTTAAGCGTTTTAGAAGCACGGGTGGAGTTGCTATGGGGATGGTAAGGTTTACTCTCTACAGAGAGTGGTTCCATCTGGCACCACACACTCCCTGAGCCAAGCTGGGCAGTCCTACGCGCAGCAGAGTTTCTCATTAGATGTGGAAACAATTACACATAGCATCACGATTCCATCTTTTTTCCCCCTAAATCTCCATTTAGCTCTGATCGAATGGCAGGACATGATGCCAAACTGCTTTCTACAGCCTCTGACCTCTGTGCCTGTCGTCACCTCTGAGACGGGTGCGTGGCCTACAGTCGGAAGGGGTTCGGTCTTTGCTGGTGGAGCTGGGCTGCTTCCTGAACACGGTGCACAGTGTTGTACCTTGATCGCGCAGGGATTCATTTTCTTTTGCGGATGCGCAGACATCTCTTTGACAGGCATTGTTTTCATTTCCCTTGGCTGCCCCCTCGAAACCACGGCCTCCTTCCCTTCCTGCACTTGTTTAGAACCCATGGGGGTCCCATCTCAATCAGAGATGAGGTTTTGACATTCTGCACGGGGGGCGTGGTGAGGACGTGAAGCATGCAGATCGAGTTCAGTTGTACATTCCATGGAGAATGAAATAAAGTGCTCAAGAAAAGCAGTAGTCTTCTGTCTGTTGGTCTTCCGTTATCCTTGGGGGCCTCACGGGGCTGATGTAAGTGGTGGAGAGGCTGGCATGGGGACGGCTGATGGCCAGCTGGTTGTAATTGGTGATCTTCTCAGAAGTCTGGTGGGGGCCCTGAGCTAGATGTCTGGGGAACCCCATGTTGTTGCAGCTTTTGGTCTCCTTTTGGGGGTGTGCTCTTAGTCTAGTTCTGGTTCCTTATCTGGGAAATGGGGGGGGGTGGCGATGCTTGCCTTCTCAAAAGGTTATTGTGACCATCCGATAAGATGGTTCAGGTGTCTGCTTTGAAAAGCAGAGAACTGAGTTCTTGAATGGTGCGTTGCCCCTGTGTCTTGACCACTTGCGGGGTTGCTGTGTGTCCTGCTGTGTCTGGCCCACTTCCTCTGATGATCTGATAGGACATAGTTCTATCATATCATCATGGATGGCCTCTTTGTACCTGTAACTTCTAGCTTAGGTGCTCATGATGATGGACTGGTAGATGACTGCTGTAGAAGAATGCTGTTTCATTCTTGCCTTGGTGACAAGGGTGATAACTTCACTCAGCCCTGGGATCAGTTGGAACTAGAGTGGTTCTACTTAATGGAAAAAGCAGTTGGAGGACATTCAGGAAACATGAATTCTTATTCCCAGTTCTGTCCCCAAGCAGCATTGTCCCCAAGCAACTCAGTATCTTGTCCTTCAGTGGATGGGATTGCTTGACTGCCCTGGGACAGGCACCATGGATACTCCAGACCTCTGGGCTCAGTTCCCCCACTGAGAACTCCCTTCATGTCAGCATTGCTGTCTAGCACTTCTTGTGCATTATTTTATTTTGTTCATTTAATTCATTTGTGGGCTTGGGTAGTGCTCTGATCATACATGCTGTTAAGATCTTGTCTCCAAATGAGCACCTGGTGTGGAGCCTGGTGGCTTCCTGGGCCCCTCCTGGCTTGCAAGTTCAAGGACTCTGGTTACTTGGGAGTCATAGCTCTTGGCCTGATTATAGACGACATGGGCAGTGGTGAGGAGCTGTTCCCATTCTGCCCTTTCCCATTAAGCACGTGCTCTGAAACTCCGCTGAAAACCCCAGCAGCTACTGGGACCCAGAAACTTAATAACAATACCCAGTATATCTGCCTTTCTTGAGTTGTAGGGTATCCCGTCACTTTGCCCTCCAAGCTCCAGAAGAGATCTAGGAATTCTCTTTGTTAGTTTCCAAGATAGGAACTGGAGACAGAATCCTAAGGACTGGCTGTGATTCATGGTAAAATGTCTTTGTCTTAGCTCTCCAAGCACACTGCTGTCTGGCTTGTGCCCTTTAGGTGTTAGCTCCTGTTGGAGTTCCTCGGCTCACCTGGAAGGATATTGGCATTTCCAGTGCTGTGCAATCTTTTGTTGTTTCTAAATGCCCTCAAAGCCCTTCTGGATGGCACTCAAGCCTTTATTTGGGTTGTTCATTTTCACACCAAAGGAAGACTTCTGTATCTTACCTTGCATGCTGAGTTTCTGTGCTAAGCTGGGAGGGTCCCCGGTTAGTTAGAAGAAAAGGGTGAACAAGAGAGATGTGCCAATTGGGGCATTTTACATACACCAAACCAAGAGCCGGCCTGGTGCAGGGAAGGGGATGTGGGCTGTGGAGTCCCACTAACCTGGGTTCCAGTCTCTGCTGAAATGCATACTGAAGGTGTGTTACTTTTTAGGATTCTGGAGAGACTAAATGAGGCCATGCCTGGGGTGGAGCCAGCATACGGCTGGGACTGGTGGCTGCCTGTGTTTGGAGTGTGGAAAGACATGTTTATAGAGCTGGATTCAGTCTAGCTGTCAGATGGCGTGGCGAAGGCCAGGCTTGCCCACGACCCACACTGGCCCCAGCCCCTGCCCCAGCAGAGCTCATGTGGCGGTTTCTGCACAGAGTTTAGACGATTGCTGACTGCTGCTTGCTCCGAACTGTGGTTGGAGAGGGCATTTGTGTCCTCAGACCCAGCTTGCCCATGGGGGTGCCTGGTGGAAGGGGAGAGGGTCCTGGAAATGTTAATGCAGCTAATCCAATGAGATTAGCCTCCTGAGCTGAGGGATTTGAGAGAACAAAGGGTATTGAAGGGACCACTTAGAAGTTTAAACAGACTCTGTTCTCCCTTTTCACCTACGTCTTGTATAAGGATTTCAATAGCTCCTAAATGAGCTGGCCTGAATGGCAGTAGCGCCCTTTTAAATTCTAATTAGCTGGTGAATTAACTAGTATGAATTTTGATTAGTTAGGATGAATTACAGGTATTAATGATTGTACAGTCTTAGAGCAAATGAAAGTAGCGGTTTATCCAAAGGGGGCTATGGCCAGTCGTCCGGCCAGAGGACTTTAAATAGTCTCAGAAAGACGGTGCTCTCTTTTCACACCGCATTCTTTACCCTGTAAAGCCTGGGACTGGAGCAGCGTGAAGTGGGGAGGAGACTCAGCCCCCTCGCTCTCCTTGGTGGCCCTGGAAGGAGCACAGCCCGCATGGTCTGTAGCTGGCAGGCCTCCAGACGCCCTCTGCAGTGCACCCTGCCACGCGGCTGCACAAGCTTCCTTGCTAGAAAAGACAGCGGCTGTAGCCTTTTCCTCCCAGGGCCGGCCTTGACCTGTCCTGGAGCTGCAGTGTTCATGTTCGCAGCGGCTGGCACTGCAAGCCCCTCTCCACGACAGTGTCGGGTGTAGGTTGGTTGGGGCCGGGGGTGGGGGGGCTGCTCCTGTTTGGCCAAGGAAGGGAATTCATAAGTATATCAATATTTCCTTGGCCTTGCCCTGTTTCAGACAGTCTTGCACGTGCATACTCATTGCATAGTTACATAGGAGAATGTTTTAAAATACCCAGCACGCGTCCATTTCAGTGACGGTGATGGGTTACATGCGTGTGATCAGGGTGTTCTGGAAAGAGTTGCCAGCTCATTTACAAAAGGCCTCACGTGGTCTAGTGTGCTGAAAGTCCATCTCCTGATGGTCAGGGGCTCTGAACTGCAGGCTTAGTGCCCCTGCCCTCCGCCAGGCTCTCACTCCGTACCCTCTTGTCCTTCCTCTGGTGGCAGATTGTGGCCTAGTCTCGTGCTTTTTGGCTGAGAGACAATTGGCCTTGTTTTATGCAGGCTTGGTCCCCTACTCCTCTATTTTGTGTCATGTTGGGCACCTTGTATGACACGGTGCTAGTTTACGAGGACCCAAAGACATGTGAATTTCAGCACTGGACCTGGTGCTTCCTGTGTGATTTCCCATCGTTGTGGATTCACGAGTTCGGCCAGGACACTCTTCACAGGGCCCGCCTACCTGGTCTTCAGCAGTTCTAACGTGCATCATTGCTCTTAAAAGAAAAGCTTTGGTGCTCTGAGAGTTGAGATGGGGCAGAGATCTCAGCTAGAGAGAGTGTGCAAAGCCTTGGCTATACTGATTTTAGCATGGTTGGACCATGGGTGTGTCTCAGGGACAAACATTGAAGAGGGAGCAGCATATGAGTTCAGGCCCAAGGCTTTCTTGCCGAAAGGCTGCTGTTTGTGGGCCCTGATGGTTAGCTAGCCTCACCACTTCTCACCCCTCACTGACCAGCCGGCTGTTGCAAAGGTGACTCTCTGTCACGCCCTGCCCCACCCCACCCCGCCACTGGCCAGGTTCGTCTCATGATGGAGCCTTTTGGATGTTGGTTTCATGGGACACTACTAAGCACATCCAAGCACATCCTATGTCATAATCACTCCTGGTAGAGGCCAAGAATGAAAAGGGTTCATGACTGAGAGACTCTTGTGTACCACAGAGTAGGCTGGCTTTCTGGAGAAGTGGTTGACCACTACCTCCACACTTTCTGCATGAGACAGGATGACAGGGTCATCTGGTATGGTTTCTGTTGCCTGTGCTGGTCACCTTCTGCTGTGGGAATAAGGCTCAGATCAGACCCCAGAGTCTAGTTTCATCACATTTGAGAATAGCTCAGACCTAGGTCTCCATCAGAGAAAAGATCCCATAGGAGAGCTTGGATACGGTTGTTTCCTATTTATTTCTTTATGCATGCCCAGCTTCCTTCCAGAAGTGATTTAAAGACAGCTTAAAAAATACCTATAGTGTTGGGGTGCTTGGGCTCAGTCGTTAAGTGTCTGCCATCAGCTCAGGTCATGATCGCAGGGTCCTGGGATCGAGCCCTACATCGGGCTCCCTGCTCAGCTGGGAACCTGCTTCTCCCTCTTCCACTCCCCCTGCCTGTGTTCCCTCTCTCGCTGTGTCTCTCTCCTCCAAATAAATAAATAAAATCTTTAAAAAAATACCTATAGAGTTAAAATAACAATACAAGATTGAGGTTTTTAGGAAAAAGAAAATACGAGTTTCAGGAGTTTTATTAAACCAGAGGAGTGCTTCAGACATGTCAACTTCTAGAATCCTTTCTTTACACGTGTCCAGGAAAGCCCATCAGAACAATTTTGTTGGGGATTCCAGTATTTCAGGTTTTACCAAAGAAAAGGAAATATCAGGCGACCTCCATACCAGTTCACATTTCTTTTACAGATAAGGGGTTAAGGTTTTTAGGAGGTGCTCTCTAAATAGGCTCTTTAATTCCTACTGGTGTTTTGGTTTCAGGCCTGGAGCTGTGTTTGGGTGATTAGTGACATCTAATTACGGGAGGGCAGGCAAGAGCTTTATAGACTCGAGTCGGATACAGAAGAACTACCTTCGAGCACTGACTAATGTTTTTCATTAGGAAATGGATTTTTCAGAACAATAATACAGAGGCTGATAATATTTTACCTTTTGAAATATGGCCATTCTGGAATAGTATGCAGTTTCTGAAGTGCATAGAATAAGAAAGAAGAACTAAATGTAAAAAAGGTGTATTGTTTTATTAACTCTAATAAAAGTGACTTCCAAGTAGTTTATTTTAATATCATCTAACAGTTTTGCGTGGCCTTGCATTCAGCTCTGACCCCATTTGGCGCAACTTAATTTCAGCTGTTAAACAATTAGAGTCCCCCCTTAGGTCCAAATTGGTGCTGTCATCTTATTTATCAGGAGCAGGGGCGCTGACTGCTGCTTGAGCCTCTAGTCCAGCTTGTCTACAGAGGCCCAGCCCTCCCAGGGCACTGGTCTTGCCTTTGTGCCTTTGTTCCCACCTCCCTCTGTGGGGAGTGTTTCTGAGCTGTCTTTTTTATGATGGAAGCACTTAGAGTCTTTGTGTCTGATTCCAGCTGATCTTAATTTGCAACTGGGCCATGTTTTCTTTGAGTGCCACCTTGCACTGGGCCAGCCCTGGTCCTCCCTGCTGGAGCTGGCCTCTGCCACTTCCCAGGCTCTTAGCTCTTGGGCACACTATGAACTTCTGTAGAATGGGCATAATCACACCTCTCAAACTGTGAGGAGGAAACCTGAGGCAAAGTATGGGGACAACATTCAAAACTTCACATCTGCATCCATCCATCCATCCATCCATCTGCCCAACTCCACCTGCCTAGCATTTAGTAAACTAAATTGCAAAGCATAAATAAATTAACATTACAGTGAAGAACTCTAGTTTTCTTTGTTACCGACCTATGCCTCTCTTTTTGTTATTACAGTTAACTGATTAACCTTTGAAATCTTGAAATATTATTTATTTATCCATGTGGAATATACTGTGGTTGATAGGATCACTTACATCTACCCTGCAAGTGTTGCTATCCAAAAGTTGTGAGCTCAAGCCCCACATTGGGCTCTGTGTTGGGCATGGAGCCTGCTTAAGATTCTCTCTCTCCCTCTCCCTTGGCCCTTCCCTGCCCCCTCTCCCTCTCTTAAAAAAAAAAAAGTAGTAAAATTTAATAAATATTTAGGAAGTGCATATCACTATGTCTCATTAGCGATTTTTTCAGATGCTCTGGAAGAGCAAAAGCCCATGAATTATCTGTGTCTCATGGACCTCTCATTTTGGAGGGGGGCTCACTGCTTTTTTATGCACATGAGATCCTTGGAGAGCATTGTCATCTGTCTCATTTTGGTGGAGGTGATGGATGGGTTCCCAAAAGTGGAGATATGTCATATTGTCAGTGCCATAAGGGGAAAATGTCAAGAAATGCTTTTCAGGGGGCGCCTGGGTGTCTCAGTGGGTTAAGCCTCCGCCTTCGGCTCAGGTCATGGTCTCAGGGTCCTGGGATTGAGCCCCGCATCGGGCATTCTGCTCAGCAGGGAGCCTGCTTTCTCCTCTCTCTCTGCCTGCCTCTCTGCCTACTTGTGATCTCTCTCTGTCAAATAAATAAATAAAATCTTTAAAAAAAAAAAAAAGAAATGCTTTTCTGGGGAGTAGTTTCTATGAAGTATATAGACAGGAATAACCCTGACTTTGAGGGACCATGTGTGTCACCCAATGGCTTCTGGACCTTGTAGAGTGCTGACTGTGCTGTGCCCTCACCCCCTGGAAGACATGCTTAATTCCACCATGGCCCCACCATAGGTGAGCTCTCACTGAGGAGTACCAAGGATAATGCGGGGAGATTTAAGGTGAGACAGGCAGGTGAGGGGAGAGTTTTATTTTTTTCTTTAATTAACATAAAATGTATTATTTGTTTTAGGGGTACAGGTCTGTGAATCATCAGTCTTACACAATTCACAGTACTCACCATAGTACATATCCTCCCCAATGTCCATAACCCAGCCACCCCATCCCTCCCACCCCACTCCCTTCTATTAACCCTCAATTTGTTTCCTGAGATGAAGAGACTCATATGATTTGTCTCCCTCCTCATCCCATCTTGTTTTGTTTGTTCCCTCCCTTCCCCCCATGAACCCCTGCCCTGCCTCTCAAATTCCTTATATCAGAGAGTTCATATGATAATTGTCTTTCTCTGATTGGTTTATTTCAGTCAGCATAATACCTTCTAGTTCCATCCATGTCATTGCAAATGGCAAGATTTCATTTCTTTTGATGGCTGCGTAGTATTCCTGTGTGTGTGTGTGTGTGTGTGTGTGTGTGTGTGTGTGTGTGTTTCTTTATCCATCTTCTTTATCCATTTAGCTGTTGACGGACATCTAGGTTCTTTCCATAGTTTGGCTGTTGTAGACATTGCTGCTATAAACTTTCGGGTGCACGTGCCCCTTCGGATCACTACATTTGTATCTTTAGGGTAAATACCCAGTAGTGTGATTGCTGGGTCACAGGGTAGCTCTATTTTCAACTTTTTGAGGAACCTCCATACTGTTTTCCAGAGTGGCTGCCCTAGCTTGCATTCCCGTAAGAAGGTTCCCCTTTCTCCACATCCTTGCCAACATCTGTTGTTTCCTGACTTGTTAATTTCGGCCATTCTGCCTGGTGTGAGGTGGTATCTCACTGTGGTTTTGATTTGTATTTCCCTGCTGCTGAGTGTGATGTTGAGCACTTTTTCATGTGTCTGTTGGCCATTTGGATGTCTTCTTTGCAGAAATGTCTGTTCATGTCTTCTGCCCATTTCTTGATTGGATTATTTTTTCTTTGGGTGTTGAGTTTGATAAGCTCTTTATGGATTTTGGATACTAGCCCTTTATCTGACATGTCATTTGCAAATATCTTCTCCCATTCTGTCCGTTGTCTTGGTTTTGTTGACTGTTTCCTTTGCTTTGCAAAAAGTGTTTTTTTATTCATGCACTGGGAACTGCCTGAAGTTCTTGCTGAGTTTATTCTAGCAGGAAATGCTACTACTTCTAATTAATATTCATGTAAGACTTTGCCAAATGCATACTATATGGATATTGTTGTCATCCTTGCTTTGCAAATGTGAAAACTGAGACTCTGAGAGATTGAGTGACACGCCCAAGTCATCCTGGACCAGAAGTCATTGGCTGTGTCCCTTAAACCCTTCTTGGACCCCGGCTCTCTCACTTGTTGCTAAGGGCTGTGGACAGCAGAGTTTCTCCATACAGGATGAGAGCAAGAAGCAGGATCCTTTCCTTTCACGCTTTCACGTGATCCTTTCCGCTTCACGAGGAGCAAGAGAAGTGATACTGGTTCCCAGGTCACCTACACAGATTGCAGCTTCTGGCTCCCAGATGTGAGCAGGGGCCTGCCCGTTTCCGCTCTCCTCCTGGGCTTCTGCATGAACTTGCCTGCAGCCCAGTGGGAGGACTCAGGGAACAGGCATGCAGAGTGAGGAGGCGTGTCCTGCGAGCCGTGGGACCCGGGGCTCTGTAGGCTGTTGCTGTCATTACTCATTTCTGCAGAGTGGGTCTCTGCCTGGAATTACAAGGCGGGCACTGACAGATGTATAAGTAGATGCTCAAGAGCACATTAAAAATGCATTGTTAAAAATGGATTCAATGTGTGAACCAAGATTGGCATGAAGGTTGGGTCCCTGTATTTTTAGAGGCTAATTAAAGTGCATGAACAATGATAAATTCAGATAACCCATATCGTCTAAAATCACCGTAAAGCATTCACAAAAGAGCTAACTATAGGGGATGTTGTTGCTGCAGCTCAAGAGGTCCAAGTGGTCTGCCATCAAGTTCCGTCTGCTTTGCCTGGATAGAGATCAGCCTGGGCCTGTGGCTCCTGAGCACCTCAGCTGTCTGGCACCCAGCACTGTGCATTTGCCATGTTTCTGCAGCCTTGAGTCTGGGGACACGTGTGGAGTTCTCTTATCTAAATCATTCACAGAAATCTGTGGTCACTTTCTGTAAAGTGCTTCACTGGTGATGGGGAGAGAGGGAGAGAGATTTAATACTGATGCATGTTCACGCACCGAGGGTGTGCAGATTGCTTCCCTTTCTGTGGCCCCTTCCCTCCTGTTAGATGCAGATGCCACAGCCCGTTCTGGATGACCGGACCACAGTTTATTGGCTGGAGTAGGTATTAGAGTACACGGTGTTCTTCACGATCCATGGTGATAGTGTTCGCCGTGTTTGTTTGTCTTTGGAAAACTGGCCTCCAGAGGTGAACTGTGGAGTGAGCTGTGTCAGAGGCTGTCTTCTCCTTCTGCAACATTGAACTGGTTTATCTGGAGGACCTGGTGCTCTGCAGTACTGATATTCTGGTAGTCACACTGAGAAATGAGAACATGTGCGTTTAGTGATCGCAGGGTTAGTAGACTTGCAAGTTGGTCACAAGATCTATAACTCAGGATTTTGTAATATTCTTTTTTTTTAAAGATTTTATTTATTTTTTTGACAGAGAAAGAGAGAGAGCACACAAGCAGGCATAGCGGCAGGCAGAGGGAGAGGGAGAAGCAGGCTCCCTGCAGAGTAGGGGAAGTCCAATGTGGGACTCGATCCCAGGACCCTGGAATCATGACCTGAGCTGAAGGCAGTCGCTTGCCCAACTGAGCCACCCAAGTGCCCTAACTCAGTATTTTTGAAAGTTAGGTTAGTTTTGTTCCTGAAAGTCTCTGATGCCTTTCTTTAATCTACAAGCACTTAAAAAAAATTTCCTAGCAGCAAGTGTATATTCATTGCACACTGACACAGTAATGGCATGCTAAGGGCAAAAAAGACCAGGGTAAACTCAAGACCTTTAAGCATCGTCATTCAGAACACATACCTTCTCACCAGGCAGTCCAATCTGACCAGCTTTTAAATTCCAATCTGACCAGCTTTTAGATGCCAGGAGGTAGTAGGTCTTAAGGGTTACAACTTTCAGGGTAGTTGCAGGATTTTAAAATCCATATCCCTTCCCTTTCTATCACTAAGCCACTGCCTTTCCCCCCCCCCCCCCCGACTTCCTATCAATCACTTTGGAATAACTGTAGGTTTATGGAAGAGTTGCAAAGTAGCTACAGAGAGTTCTTATCACCCTTCACCCAGCGTCCCCTAATATTTCCAGTTTGCCTAACCACTGCTTACTTACCACATTAACATTGTGATCACTTGTTTTTTTTTTTTTTTTTTTAAAGATCTTATTTATTTATTTGACAGACGGAGATCACAAGAAGGCAGAGAGGCAGGCAGAGAGAGAGAGGGTGAAGCAGGCTCCCTGCCGAGCAGGGAGCCTGATGCTCAGGCTTGATCCCAGGACCCTGAGATCATGACCTGAGCTGAAGGCAGAGGCTTAACCCACTGAGCCACCCAGGGTCCAACACTGTGATAACTTGATCATGTATCAAGTTAACGCTGGTACAAAATGGCTAACTAATACCACAGACTTGATCTGGGTTTTACTAGCTTTTCTACTGAAGTCCTTTTTTCTGTCCTTGGATTCCATCCAGTATGCCACATTACATTTAGCCACTGCCCTTTTTAATTCTTCAAACAATTTTATTTTTAATGTTTTATTTTGGTAACATTTCCAACTTTCTAAAAGTAGGGAACAAGAGAGCGAGTCTGCGTGGGTCATTACCCATTCGGAACTACGGTCAGCATATGGCTAATCACACTGTCCCAGCAAATCTCATTTCCTGTTGGGTAAGCTGGCCTTAAATGGGTCATTGTGACCCTCCCTCCTCAGTGCCTTTCCCACACGTGTACCTGCACCTGCGGGATATCACCTGGCATGCTTGCGTGTTATCATCCGGTCTCTTCCCAATGCTTGAGAGTTGCTGATACAGGCATCTTTATTTATTTATTTTGTAAAGATTTCATTTATTTATTTAGAGAGAGAATGAGAGAGAGAGAGCACGTGCATGGGAGGGGGTAGGGGCAGAGGGAGAAGCTGACTCCCCGCTGAGCAGGGAGCCCCCATGTAGGACTCAGTTCCAGGACCCAGGGATCATGACCTGAGCTGAAGGCAGACGCTTAACAACTGAGCCACCCAGGTGCCCTGTTGGCACCTTTAAATGCAGACTCGGTTTGATCTTTTTCCCACTTTTTGCCACCGTTTCCAAGAAGGCTGTACATGCAAGGAATATGGAGTAGGATTTGTTGGAAATGTCTCTCTGGAGCCTTTATTTGGCACTTGAAGTTTGTGTTTGTTACTTATGGTGACCCAGCATAACCTCAAGAGAAGGTCCATTTTCCTAGAGATAGTGACTGTGAGAGCCAGGCTAGAGGGCAGCATCTCACAGCACAATGGCTTTAATTCCGTATTACACCTTCCCCCCCTTACATCACCACTTGCATGCCAGGGTGTGGAAGAGTTACCCTTTGCTGCAGACGGACTCTTTTCTGCTGACGGGCTCTCTTTCTTATTCCTTCCCCCTGTTATTAGCTGGTGCCAGGCACAGTCACCTCATTAACCTCTCATTAGGTTAGGTGTTATCGGGTAATTGTTTGTTGAGTGAATGAATGACCACCAGACTACCAATAAATAGATATATGACTGAGCTACTTCACACCAAGGTGTTAATAGCTGTTAGTGTTTTCAGAATTGACCCCTTGGGATTATTTACATTTTAAGGAGCTGGTATCTTGAGGAACAATTGCTTAATCCAAATGTGGAATTCCTGACCTGTGGCCCCAGTGGGGAAGGCTAGGATGCCTTTCTTATGAGTCTTCAAAATAAATATTGTGGCTTATATGAAAACTCAACTCTGAAAATGATGCAAATTGAAAAGAATGTTATTTTTGTGGTTGCACAGAAATGATTCGAAGGGGACTTGGGTCTTCTAGCAACAGGACGTGTTGGACACCTCCTCGTGTTGGAATCAGAACAAGCCTCCTTGCCGAACATGAAGTTTTCAGGGAAAAGTGGATGTCATTGCCGAAGCTCAAATGCAAATAGGCATTTATCCCTTCAGCAGTCATTTACTGTGTGCATTCTGCCTGGGGCAGCAGGGTTTTGGGGACCCAAGGGAGGGCCACAGCCTTGTGTTGGACCAGGTGACTGACCTCTGCTGCACATGAGATGTACTTCCAGTAGTCATTGCTAATATTATTATAATGAATTGAAACCCAAGACTGATGACAGGGTTGACACTCTAGTCATTCCACTGGAAGTGGGTGGGTCCCCAGTGCAGCCTTAGGCACTGGGACTGCTGGACATGTGGGGGACAAGGTCCAGCCTCTGTCCTTAGTCATCTTCAGAATTAGGAATTCCTTACAGGTAGATATTGATGCATTTTGGTGTGTGTGTGTGTGTGTGCACCTGTGACATACGACTGGGACATTGTATCTCTGTGGCATCACATAGCGTCCTCCTGTGAATTATTGGTCTGTCCACACTTAGCAGGATGGAATCTCAGCGCTGACGTGTGTGGCAGATATCTGAATATGTGGTACGTAAAGGCTGTTGAAGAATGTGCAGAAGCTGCCATGACAAGCTAGGGTGCCATTGGCTGATATTACAGGCAAGGCTCACACGAAATGTTTAGAAGCAGCCTCCTTTGCAGTCTTCCTTCCATGTCCACAGTCGCGTCTGCAAGCTGGACCCTGTTCTCGTGCAGTCCCCATGTGGTCTTGTTGGGTTTTTCTTCTGTTTATTTTGTATCTCGGCACTTTGCTTGTTTTCCAAACCACTGGCTGCACCATGAGGCCTCCGAGAACAGATGGCACGAGACAAACGCATGCCCGTGTGGAAGCAGGGGCAGCCAGAGGGTCCAGGGTCCAGGCCTGCCTGCTCTTGGCACACGGCCTCTCCCACCCCCACTCCCAAGTCTGAGTGGTTTCTGCCTGGCCTGGGCTCTGGAGGCAGGATCGAACGGCGGGTTGTCCCAGGGGAGCCCCAAGGGGTGGATGCCTTCAGTCTGGAGGCACTGAGGTACGGAGGAGGGGTGCAGTGGTGGGGGGGCGGGGAAGTGGAGGGAGGAGTGTCAGGTGTCACAGCTGCCTAGGATGTGGGGAGCGGGCACCAGGGGCCAGAGCCTCCAGGTGACTGGAGGCCGCCGTTGTGGGGGACAGCCCGACACGTTTTTGTCTGGTGCCGTTCTAGGGCTTAGGCTTATTACTGAAGTATGTCATTTGCTTCATATCTTTATAGAGATGTAATAAGAATCGAGGAGGAGTAATATTTTAAAAATCCTTTTTTTCTTCTTCTTTCCCTTCACTGTTTGATGAAATTTCTAAGCCTGCAGGTAAACTAGCATGAGGCTAAGCTAATAAGTCTTCTAATGACTGATTTAATACCAGCAGGCAAGATTCCTTTTGGGATTGATTGTGGCACATGGTGCTAATGGGGGTTAATTTGTAAAGGGAGGTACAGTGTGCCTTACCTTATGAAATCTGCACATAAGAGAGGGAGAGAGACAGAGACATAACGAAAGAAGGAATGTATTCAGCAAAAACAGAAAAAACTGGAATTCAGAATTGTCTTTTTGATATTCAAGTCCTAAGGATCAGGCTGTGTCATATTCTTATTTCTTTTCTGTAGACTCAGACACAGGCTCTCTCGATTGGGCACAGAGCACTTGGCCCTTTACACTCAGGTGTCACTGACCGTGAGACCTTTGCGTGAGTTCCTGACAACCCTCTCCCTGACTCAGCGAGCTCAGCCCGACCTCACAGAGCTGACTGGAAAGTGGGGGAGAATGCAGGGATCAAGCAGTCCTGGGAATAGATGTAGACTTCTGGGAGAGCTAGCGAGGGCAAGCATGAACATGAGAGAGGTTCTGTGGTTTCCTGGGGTTGCTGGGGGATTTCTGGAGGTGGGACCTGGGCGGTGAAGGACAGCCAGCCCAGGACAGGGACTCACACGAGAGGCAGGGAAACAGACTCAGCAGCTGGAAATGGAAAGTAGCATGGGCTAGGGGTCCTGCAGGAGGGTTAAGGGTTTTCTCTTCGGAGGCAGTGGGATCTTAAAGGCTTTGGGAAGTCATCAGAGTGTTCAAAGCTGCAGGATGACAAGTTCTGTTCACTTGGTCGCAGTGTGGAGACCGGGCAGGGGTATGGAAGGTCTCCCCTTGCATGGCCGAGGAAGACTGGGCGCAGACAGGGCATGGATGCTTGAAGGCTCCTCACCTGATCTAGAGGGGATAGCTGGGCCTGAAGCTCCAGATGCTGTGTTTGCCTTTACGGACACATCCAATATTGTGTTTCTGAAAAGTTCCACTGTTAACAAAAGTAGGATTCCATGTGCTAGGGGTCAGGGAACTTTATTGTTCAGGTGACATTTGGACAGGGACCCAAGGGAGTGGCCCATGTGGATATTTAGGATGATTTCTAGGCAGAGAGAACTCTGTGTAAAGGCCTTGAGCAAGGTCATGTGGCTGAAGAGGAGCAGGGGGAAGGGAGAGTGAGGGGAGGGAGGCCAGGTGTGCATGTGGGCTCATGGTCCTGGAGGGCTCTGGTGAAAAAGTGCCATTCCAGGTGTGGAGCAGAGCAGTGTCTCGTCTGAGGTTCACAGGGATCTCTGGAGTGAAGCGGGTGACCATACAGGACTGTACAGTATCAAGTCCCAGGAGATGATGGTTTCCCAGGTCAGGTGGCCTCGGTGGAGAGAATGAGCCAGGACTTGGGAGTCAGTGTTTTGAGGATTTGGTGAGGGCTAAGGAAGACAAGTGTGCATCAGAGTTTTTGGCTGAGTGACTGGAGTTGTATCTTAGCAGGCTGGGGAAGATTAGGGAAGGAGCAGTTTTGGTTATTATTTTCTTATAAGGAGACAATTTTTCTTATGATAATAATTATTATCAGTGATAATAGTGATGTTATTTGGCCTACTTTTATTACTATGATTTGTGGTCTTCTTGTTTCTGCCTAACCTTTGTGCACAATAACCTTTTAGAAAATGGCATACCCCTTATTTAGGACATTATGAGTCTTAGTCTTGTCCAGAAATCAAATGGAATTTCTTTGCAAGAAAGATTCAATTTAAAGTACCTTGATTCCCTGGGGGAAGGGGTGCTGTGTGTACACAGCAGGTTGTAATGCTCTGTTATTCTATCGAAAATTAGAACCGTGATTATGTATGTTGACGGGACTCAGATCCATGAATCTGGTGGTGGGAACTTTGGGAAACAAATGAAATCTGTTTGCTTCCTCTAAAAGCATCTTCCTGTGTCAGAGGTGGGTCCTATCCATGTTGGGAGTAGACCTCACTCGTCTTTTAAGCTAGAGGCTCTTTCCTTGCTCTGTTATCTGAGTCACCTCCTTGCGATGCTGGTTAGAAATGCAGACTTTCAGCCCTGCCTCTGTCCCACAGATCACAACCTGCCTTTTAGCGAGGTCTCCAGGGGATTCATGCGCCTTAAAGTTTGAGAACTACTGAGAGAGAACAATGGTGTTTCTGAAGCCTGGCTTCAGGGTAGGCATTTCATCAGGACTGCTGAGTTTCAGTCCAGAGCTGGTGTGAACTGGGTCAAGTTACAGAACACCCCCAGTAGCATCTCCAGCTGTCTGGCACCCTGGGGACGCTTTCTTAGAGAGACCTTCGCAAATGAGACCCCTGGAAAGCCGGTATGTGTAGGTATGTGTACTGGGCATACCCTAGAGAGCCTTCTTTTTTCCAAGGAGAGGGTCAAAAGTAGGGGGTTGAGTGAGTGGAAGGGGAAAGCCCAGGTGCCCGGGCATCTCACGATGCAGGTGCACTTGGTGGGGCGAAAGGAAATTCATATTGCTGAAACGAAATAGCTGTTTGATGCACTTATTTGGAAAACATTGCCCATAGATCTCAGAACTGTTTGTTGCATTTTCCTTAAACATTTCTCTTGTCAGAATGATGAGAAAATTGCCTGTGTGGGAACTCTGAGAAGTGCAAATTTGTTAATACCTCCTTTGACAATGGTTTGTATTCAGAGCTGTTTATGAGCTGTCACAAATCATTTCCAGTTAAAATATGCTGCCGTTAAATCAAGGAGCGGTGGAAGAGTCTGGGAGGATATGCATGGCCTCATGGCTCCAGCTCAAGAAGGGCCCAAGCACGGAAGCTGTGGGTCTGGTTTTTAAATTGGTGAATTGAATTGTGGAGTGAAAATCGTCTGGTTCCTGTGGAAAAGCTCTGTTTTGGAAATCGTCTCTTTTTTAATGCTCTTCAGAAGGCTAATATTAAGGTGTAAGTTTGAGAGTCAGCCCTTCCTTCAATGGCCAGCACAGAGAGGAATTCAATGCCTGTCCTTTTGTTCTTTTATGATCGCGCTTGTCAGACTCGGGGGTGGTGCTGTTATCTGTTCTCATCACTGCCAGAACGTGGCAAGCGGTTGCTTTCCTACTAATAATGGTGCCTCTGCCCTGACCCATCGGTCCTACCCCATCCACACTGTGCTCCTGGCGGACATTTGCAAGATGGCTGTTTGGGGTTCAGAGTGTAGCCTGTGGCCTCAAATCGTGAGAAACTAAAAGGTCTTGTCGGGTATTTTATTGTTGGTCTGGATGCTATAGAGCAGTTATTCTCAACTAGAGGCAATTTTGTCTCCCAGGGGGACAATTGAAAATGTTCGGAGATGTTGGCTGTCAAAACGGGGAGGCAGGAGGTGCTGCTGGCATCCAGGACACCAGGAATCCCGTAAGCGCCCTGCTGTGCACATGACAGTCTCCCCAACAAAGAATCCTCCAGCTCCAGTTGTCAGGAGTGCTGAGGTGAGAAACCCTGCCTTAAAGTTAGAGGTAGTTTTGACAGGTGGAAAAGTGGTAGGTAAGGTTTAGGACATACCTGTTGGCCAGGTAGTGGTTGAAAACATGTCAGATCTCCAGTGTCTGCTTCATATTCAGAAAAGAAATTCCGTTGTCCCAAATCCATTTTTTTTCTAACCAGGACAGATAGTCCCAAACTGCTGAGGTTCGGATGGCCGACTCCTTTATCAGAGGTAGCCCTACTTCTCTTCTTCTCTTCTGTGCTTCCAGAACATTTCGCTTGACAGTGAAGAAGCGCATGTCTAAAGGCATAATAAAGCTTTTCTTTTTTTAAACTCTCGATTTGTCTCAATCAGTGAATTCTATGAATTCTTTCTCATTAGCATTAAAATGGAATCTGCTAATAAGATAGCCACTGGGACAATAGGGAAAACGCTGGAAATGTCATACGTTTTCTTGAAGATTTTATGGTCACTGAATTTGGATATTTCCTTGTATTTTGCTTCCATGACTTCACAATTCAAGTCTCTAAACAAATGTTTACAGTCGACTAGAGGGAAGTCCTGGGGGTGGAATGACCCCGTCACCTGTGCCCTGAAGCTTCAACCCCTTCTCACAATTGCTCTTCTTTCTTCAACCAGGTCCCCTTAAAAGATTTTGTCACGGGTGCCTGGGTGGCTCAGTAGTTAAGCGACTGCCTTCAGCTCAGGTCATGATCCTGGAGTCCCGGGATTGAGTCTCACATCAGGCTTCCTGCTCCGCAGCGGGTCTGCTTCTCCCTCTGACCTTACCCCTTTCATGCTCGCTCTCATTCTCTCTCTCAAATAAATAAAATCTTAAAAAAAAAAAAGCTTTTGTTGCCTGATTACACCTTATAGAAATTTGTAACTAAGAAATTTATTAAAACTTATTAAGTTTATTATTAAATTTATTATAAGAAATTATTCATTTACTATTTAGACCAATAGTGCTTCCTGGCTGATCAATAAGGCTGTGGCTCAGTCTTTCATGATATGGGGTTCCTCTTTCCTTGGCTAGATTACCGACAACGTTCAGAGGAGGCAGATTAAGGTTTGTACCAAAACAAGTGGACTTTTAACTTCTTTAAAATGAAGTCTTCTCTGAAAATGCTCTCTGACGGGAACTCACAATTTTAATTCAGAATTGACTGGTACTGCCACCATACAGAACTGGACCCAGTTCGATAGCAGACCAGTGGGTCCCAGGGCAGGTTATAGCTTACCATCTCATGCTTGTTTCAGGATAACAGTGTGTTCCTCTGTTGCTGGAGACTGCTTTTTTCTTGTAGCACCTCTGTAGTTTCACGTGTCTTCTATGAAAGATGAATTTGCATCTACCTCCTCATTTCTGATTGACTTTTGGGTAGAGTGAATTTCAATGCGAAAACATCCCGCAGTTGTAGCCCTTAGAGAGGTACTAAAATACTAAATAAAAGAAACCACCAGCTGTAGAATGTTGTATTATATAGATTGTTAGATGGTTTTGATTCATTTTCTTCCACTTGTTTCTTTAGCTTGTTTTTCTGATTTTATGTTTATATTTCTAGCATCTGTCTACGTTTCTATCATCTTTATCAACTCTCTGTACCTATTTCTACCTGTCTACCTGTCTGCCTTGTCTATCTACTTTTATCATCTCTATTTCTATCCATCCATTTGTTTATGTATCTGACTGCCTATCATCTACATCTGTATTTCTCCATCTATCATCTATAGCTGTTTATCTGTCATATCTATCCATCCATTCATCCATCCATCTATCCTTTCCTCCCTCCCTCCTACTAACAAAACTCAAGAAGCATGGATCCTACCTTCCCCTGAAAGAGAAAAGGCTATAATTTATCTTCAGACACTAAGGGCACATACTGCTTTTTTATTGAAGGTCATTGCTTTTTAAAAAAAATTTTTAAAAATTAATATATAATGTATTATTAGCCCCAGGGGTGCAGGTCTGTGAATCGCCAGGTTTACACACTTCACAGCACTCACCATAGCACATACCTTCCCCAATGTCCATAACCCAGTGACCCTCTCCCTACTCATTTCTTTGACCTACAGATTTTCATGTGTCAACCCACGTGCTGCAGCTTTGGAAACACACCCTTTGCTGCCTGACCACAGCGACAAATGTGTTCTCTTGTAGCTGATTGCTCCCCTTGACACACTACCTTCCCTGGCTTTTCAGGAGCCCTTTCGAGAGCTCTGAAGCCTTTCTTTGCCTTGGGAACCTAACTGGAAAAGATTGTCTTTTATGTGGTGTCATGAACAGCTGACATGTAGGACAGCACTCTGCAAATCTTCCTCTAATCTGTTCTGAGAAATAGCTGAGTAGTATTGGTTTTACATGAACTTGACCACATTTGTTCATGTTTGGGGTGAATGGGGACATATGACAATTAGTGGGGAATGGTGAGATTCTAAAGTATATTATTTCTGTGACTCAACCAGTTTTGATCAGGGTTTGCTTTTCTTCCATGTTGGCAGAAATTTGCAGACCCTTATGTCACCCCATCTGATCCTCCACTTTTCTGGGCTGGATGGCCCAGCTTGCCTTCACCACTGCTTCTCAGGCAGTCTACTGACTGTCCCTCTGCGTTCCTCCTTTATAGATGAGGGTATGCTCACCAAATGGTGGGAGGAGTGTTTTCCAGAGCCCAACTACAATGCACTATGTCTTAGAGTGGCAGGTTTGGTGAGGTGAGGAGGAGATGCTGGGGGCATTTCGTCCTAGCGCCGGTAAACAGCAAAACTCTGCCCCAGCATTCCATTTGCCGGTGGAAAAACAGATCTCGGTGAGTTCTCGCTGTTCTGCTTACTGGGTGATAGATTTCCTTCATATTGTTTACCAAGAAAGAATGCGGGTTTGCAGCCAAGGACTTGGATTCCTGGTTCCTGGTGAACAGTTGTTAGAGTGCTCCGAGTCTCTTCATTTATAGAAAGACAGTTTCAAGAAAATGCTCTGCCTGGGACAGGATAGATTTCAGTAAGTGTTTTAAAACTCCCAGTTCATTTCACGCTGTGGGCTAAGAATCCTTGCTGTTGGTCTCAGTCTCTGACCTTCAGAAATTTTGGGACTTGTCTGGGCAGCTGTATCCCAAAGGCAAGACCAGTGAGGTCTCCAGAGCTGGTGAGAAACCCACCCGGGAGATTAACCAGTGGGTGAGAATTTAGGCAGTGTTGTTACAAACTATGGTATTTCTATCCTACTTTCGAATTTCGGAGACCATCTCTGGACTTTTCAAAGATCTCTTCTCTACTGAAGGTTGCCAAAACTCATGGCTTGGTAGGTGTCATTCCAGGCCTCTGCTCAGAACCTGTGGTCTGCATTAGGAAGGGGACAATGGTGGGGGCCTTGAAGGCAGGGGTGCACATGCTGGGGGAAGTCAGGCAAGGGGGATGATGCCACGGGGACAGTGTGACTCACGGGGGGTTGTGTATGTGAGAACTTAAGTCTGAATGGTACCTGCATTGTGCACTCCTGAGCACCGTGGGCCAACCTTCCATCTCTGATCTCACAGATCTCACCGGAGCCTGGCAAGGCCGGCAAGGGCAGCAGGGGAGGGACTGGGACTCATGGAGGCAGGAGTTGGCCAGGAGCTGGTGGTACCTCACTGCACCCACCCAGCTCTACCTAGTCCTAGCTTGTGTGATCTTGGATGATTCACTTAAATGGCCTGTGCCTCATTTTCCGCATCTGTAAGAGGAGGATACTGGTAATAGCATGACCCACCTCATAGAGTTCTTATAAAGATTTTGAGTTAATAATGTCAAGTGCTTAAGACATGGCTGACCTCTCCTTATCATCTCCTGATTATAAGTGAGGACACCAGTCCAGACTTTTTGGGGTGGGGGACTGTAACAGAACTCTGGAGTAAGTCTGTAAGCTGGTTGTTTCATGCAGGACAGTCCGGCGAGGAGTCTGTAGGCTGCTCTGATGGAATCAGGGAGGGACACATGACCCTGTCCCTCCCATGGCAGATCAGACCCCAGTTCTGCCTTTCCAGGCTCACTGCTGTTGGTTGGATGCCATTTTAAAGAGTGGTGGTGGGAGGGGGGATGAAAGTGGCTGTCCATGGCTCTGTACAACTCAGGACCACAGGACCTGACCAGCCTGCCAGACGGCTGCTCTGTGTTAAGTGGCCACAGGAAGGATGGGGCCTGGAGATGGAGACGTTGGATGGCTTCCCAGCTCTCTGGAGTCCACATCCTCACAGTGGACCTTGTTGCTTTTTTAAGAGAGACTATCCAGAACATTAGACGCATGCATATTTAACAATAAGTATGAAAATATTTTAGAACCCTGGAAATTATTTTTGAGACATTTGCCACTGTTCAATGATACAGCATCCTTTGTGAGTATAGTTAATTAAGAAGGGACTTTTTTTTTTTTTCTCCATAAATATCTCAAGCCCAGTGACTTAAGGTAAATACCGTTCTTGGGCAGAGAAACCTTTAACATGTGTTTTGTATTAGACACTGTACTGTGTTTCTGTGTTTTCCTTTCTATTCAAAATTGTGATGAGTTAAGCAGTGTTTCATACTTTTCTCTGCAAATGGCTGTTCTTTGGACTGTGTGAAGTAATTTCTCTATAGCCCTTCCCTTCTTCCAAGACTTTGAATCTGGATTGATTTTTGTTTATGAAGCTTTCTGAGATGCATTACTGAAAAAGATAGTTGAAGAAGTGTATCTGAAGAAAGCACATGGATGAATTTCACAACTGTGCTGTTTTATAAAAGCATTTAAATACAATCTTCCTGAATCTGGAAGCCTCCACGCTGGCTTATAAAAATGGACTTGTGTTTCAAGGTTGAGGCAGACACGGGCACATTTGTCTGTACAATGATAATAAAAGATCTCTTTTCTTTCCCCTGACTTAAAGCTGGTTACCCAGGCCAGAATCCTGGACCTGGGCTGGCTCTCTACCTTCCTGTCTATACATCCAGCCTCTGGATCACCAAGTCCTGCCGTTTTATTCTGAGTATTCGTTCACATGGCTTTTCCCATTCCTGCCTGTTGTGACTGCCTCCGATTCTTAGTGCTTCTTAGAGCTTCTGCAGCCGCCTCTGGATAGATTGCTGTTTGCCTTTGACCTCTGGTTTTCCTCTCCCCTCTGCCTAGGTTCTCCCCTGTGTTTCGGAGCAGAGGTTCTCAGATTTCAGTGAGTGTCTGAATCACCTGGAGGGCTCTTTAAAATGCAGTTTCTGATTTAGTAGGAGTGGAGCCTGACACTTTCCATTTCTCCCATTTTCCCAGGGGATGCTGATGCTCCTGGTCGGGGACCCCCTGTGAGAACCAGCACTCTAGTTATGTGGCCCGCACAACTGGTGTGTCACTGCCTCGCTTCAAAAGGCAAAGTCTGGACTTGCCTGTGTGGCCATGGGTCACAGTGGCCTGGTTTGGTCTCTGTCTCCGGGCCCCTCTCCCGCTGCTCCCTATTTCACCACATTTCTCTAGCTAGACGCCTGGTAGACCCCCTTTCTGGCTCCTCTGCCTGGAAGGCCGCCCTCCTCTGTTGTGAAGCATGGATGTCAGCGGGAGAGGTGAGTACTTTTCTGGGCTCATCTTAACTCATTAAAATGCATAAAAGGAATGAATTGTTCCATGGCACTCAGAAGCCAGTCATGCCACATCCCTGTTTTTCTAGAGCAATTAGATCTCATTGGAGCCCTGACTCACCAGGAAAAGTAAGATGGCATCTACCAGTCACTCAGTGGTGGGGTGTGTACCTCAGGACTTGTTGCTCTTCCCCCTCCTGCCCACTTCATCGGTGGTGGGTCCTGTTTGCTTGGCACTCAGGCCAGGTAGGGGGGTGCCCTGGTGCCAGTCTGGGGGAGCCTGCTCTTCCTGTCTCCATCCCTTCCACCTCTGCTCCCCCAGCCTCTTGTCCCGCTCCCCCACACATGAGTTTAATTTGGGTTTGGACCTGTTTTTCCAATGTTGGTATGTTTAAGAATTTTAAGGGGGAAGCTTGTTAAAAATGCAGATTCCCACAACTCCACCTTAAGAGAGTATGACTCAGGAGCCCAGGTGGTGCCCAGGAGCGTGTGTGGTAATAAGAACGTTAGGCACTTTTGTAGTTGTCCCGTAGGTCATGGGCTGGATAGCTCTTGACTGGACCATTCCTGCCTTCTCCCGTTAGGCCCAGAAGCCTAAAGGCCATTTTGCTACAAACAGTTAAGTCATTTGGCTACCCAGCTTGAGATTCGGGACTGGACCATGGACACATGCCGCACTCTTCCTGCTGCATGAAACCCCCTCCCTCCGCTCCAGACTGCTGAGGCAGGCGTAGCCTTGGAGACCAGTACACACCACAGAGCTAGGGAGGCACCCAACTCAGGGTTTGGCTTTTTGTTTTCTTCTGGTATGATGCTCCCATGTCCAGAGGTGGGGAGGATTCTCAGGGTCTCCAGTGGCTGTCTTCTCCCGTTCTGGGCACGGCTGAGGATGAGTTGCTTTGTAATTGGCAAAATGATCATCTCAGATCAAAGGAAAGCTGCCGAAGTGGCTGGCATTCGTATCGGGATGGCAGCCGGTGATGGCTCTTACGTGGAAGGAAGGGAGCTGCTTCAAAGCGAGCCCAGCTCTGACGTCCTGGCTGGACTCCTGCTCTTGTCCCTGGAGCCCTGTCCCCACCCTACCTCTTGGAGTTGCCTTCAGGGTGTTAGCTACAGTTTTCATCACAACCTCAAAGGGTGGTGAGTCACTGCCTTGGTGTAGAATTGAAATGAACAGAATTCCGAGTCAGAGCAGTTCTAAAACTTGTAATTTTTGTGTTCCAGTGAGATTGAAAAAATTTGTGTTCACTGAACGATAGACCTACTTTCACACAGAGTCTCTACCTGTAATAACATCATTGTCTGAGCTCTGGGCTAGCTCTTGGCTAGGTTCAGTAGGGAATCTTCAGCAAGGGGGGAGGCTGATAAAAATGTTCTCACATGGCAATCCGAATTAGGAAGAAGACTTCTAAAGTCATTGTGTAGCAGCCTTCAGTTCTGTGTTTGGAAGATGTACTTTTACTTGAAAGGTTCAGATAATTAGCTGTATTAGAGACACGCACTGCATGTGAGAGTGTGAAGTCATGCACTTTTAAATGATCAGAGAAGGGGCGCCTGGGTGGTTCAGGTGGTTAAGCGTCTGCCTTCAGCTCAGGTCATGATTCCGTTGTCCCCGGGGTCGAGCCCGGCATTGGGCTCTCTGCTCAATGGGGAGCCTGCTTCTCCCTCTGTCTCTGCTGTTCCCTCTCCTTGTGCTCTCTCGCTCACTCTCTCTCTGTGTCAAACAAATAAATAAACTCTTAAAAAAATAAAACAGAGAATGTTTGGTACCTTTGAAAACAATACTCGCAGTGACTAGAGGCGTGTGTGCGTGTGTGTGCGCGCGCGCGCGCGCGTGCACAGGCCCGCGACATTAACAGTTAGCAAAAGAGCACTCTGTCTTACTCCTTTTGAAACCAGCACACCAGTCCACCTGTCACATGTTGTGGTGGGATTTGAGAAGAACGAGGACAGTTTTATCGGGATTGGGATGTTTTGCAGGGGAATAACCTTGCACGCTCTTTGGCTTTCTACCATAACCTGTGCAGCAACTGCAAGCTTGAAACCAGCGGGCTGTTCCTGCTCAGATCTAGCTCCTACCCCACACAGCTTGAGATGAATAAGCCTCACTTCACACGTAGCGGGCAGCTCTCCTGCTTGCTGGTTCCCACCGTTTGATTCCCTGGGAGCTGGAAGCAGAGGTAACAGAACCTCACTCAGACCGGTGTGGTGGAGACTACCGACTCGTAAGCACTGCCCAGCATGGTCCAGCCAGTTTCCTGGGGGTGTGGTGGCGACTACCGACTCGTAAGCACTGCCCAGCATGGTCCAGCCGGTTTCCTGGGGCTCGTGGTAACAGGCGACCAGTTGTCTCGCCAGGAGAACTAATGCAGACCGTGAGTCCCTAACTGTTCTTTCTGAGCTTTGATTTAAGTAATGTGCATTCTTTCATCAAACTTGAATTCTTGTGCTTTTCGAGATGTGTGTGGGGGAGAGAGAGATTTTCCTAAGGCTGAGACCACAGCTTTTTGTTTTTTTAAGGAGGTTTTTTTTTTTTTAAGATTTTATTAATTTATTTGACAGAGAGAGAGCACAAGTAGGCAGAGAGGCAGGCAGAGAGAGAGGGGGGAAGCAGGCTCCCCGCTGAGCAGAGAGCCCGATGCGGGGCTCAATCCCAGGACCCTGGGATCATGACCTGAGCCGAAGGCAGAGGCTTAACCCACTGAGCCACCCAGACGCCCTGAGATCACAGTTTTATACTGATTTCCTTCGCTTTCATGTCGTGTGCCAGAGTATTTTGCATCTCTGTTGTTGGGTAGCAGACAGGGCTGACTGTTTGCCTTTCCTGTGAGTCCCTTCTTTTTCTGGTGCCTCCGTTTCCTCCTTCACCCTCCTTGTCTCCCATTTGGTCCATTTTCTCTTGCTTCCACCTCTTGACCTTGACCCTTCTCCTTTCCCCTCTCCCTCCTGTCCTGGCAAGCCATTGTAATTGGGAAATTGGCTGATCGCATTGTGTGTTAAAGTTCTTGTGGTTGTAATTCCTTTCTTTTTCACCCAGATTCCAGTTATTTGAGTTTCCCAGCTGTTTGGATTCTGGCTAAGTGGGGCTTATTTCATCTGAGGATCTGAAACCACAGTGCCAGTTAGTCTTTACGTGCATATCCGAGTTTGCTATTGAAGACACCAAGGGGGAGATACTGTAATAAGTCAGCAAGATGCAAAGTGGTATGCTTTCAAAATTGCTGTTCTGTCTAGTACTTAGCAGCTGGAGCATGCAGCATCCATTGCCTCCCGCCCCTAGCTTGATTTTCCCATGTAATGTAACGTTGCTACACCAAAGTTACTTCATGCTTTTCCCTTTTAAGTGTCCCTTTGTCTACCTGTGTCGCAGATGTTAGATTATGCTGCTTTCTTAAAGGCTGAAGCAGTGCACAAAGTAAAACCCTAAAATTTTTAGAAGCTATACAGCACTGTATTGTAAATGTGCAAAAATTCTTAACAAAGTGAGTGGTTTGGAAGGATTTCCATGAGAACTCATTCCGCGGAAAGGTAGTAAATTCCTTAAAATAACGAAACTTTGGCTTCTAACAAGGTCATTGTTTGGCAGGGTCCACATTTTTCAAAACTTTCCAGAGCTAAGAGGAGGAAATGATTCTGAGACAATGTAGCAATTTAAAAAATAAAGACAATAAATTAACTTTTGCATTATTTGCCAAACACTGCTTTCCTTTCTTCCAACTTTTTACCTCACATTCTGAATAAGTTGGACCATGTGAAGAACTAGATTAACTTTTTCTTTTTTTTTTTTTTTTTTTTGGATTGAAATTGGTATTGCAGAAGTGGAAATTTGGCAGCAAGTATGGAAACTAGCAAATCAGTGTTCTGTGCTTCTTAGTTTAATGAAACCCACAAGAATGAGGAAAGACTGCACGGCTTCAAATAAGAGAAGGCTGTACGAGTGTAGGCTTTGCCTTTTCTGGAATTTTATTTTTACTCTTATTAATTCAGTAACATGTAGAACATGCAGAACGGCATGTCCAAACTTTAGTTGGTTAATAGTGACCTCTAAATGGGTAGAATTTCAATTCCCAATAGTTACTTTTTGATGATTTGTTGGAGAAAATCCTGGGAAATAGTTTCCAAGAATGGCGTAAAAGGAAGAGGAATATGGTAATTTAAATATAACAACAGGGGTGCCTGGCTGGCTCAGTCAGTCTGTAGAGCCTGAGTCTCTTGGTCTCCGGATCATTGAGTTCAAACCCCATGTTGGGTATAGAGATTACTTAAAAATAAAATCTTAAAAAAAATGACAAAAGTAACACAACAATAGCTGTGAACTAATGGAAGGTAAGCAATTGGCTGATGATAGTTTTTACACTCAGACATTGTGTTCTGAACTTGACCTCTAATGAGGTAGTAGAAGCATATATCCAATTTCAATTGAAGTGACCAATTGCCACGGAGTTATTTAGAGCATCTGTGTTCCTTTCAAATAAAATAGGTTAGGTGGGGGGCACTTGGGTGGCTCAGTTGGTTAAGCGTCCGACTCTGGATTTTGGCTCAGGTGATGATCTCAGGGTTCTGAGACTGAGCCCTGCATCAGGCTCCATGCAGGGTGTGGAACCTGCTTGAGACTCTCTCTCTCTTTCTCCCTCCCTCTGCACCACACCTCCAACTCCACTCTGTCTCTAAAAAAAGGGGGGGGGGTGGACTTTTTTTGTTTTTTAGATGATGGTTTTCATTGTCAATGTTTTTTTCCAGCCAGCTGGAACTCTAGCAAGTCCATTAGACATAGCTAACTTTTAGTGTATCTAAGTTGGTAGTCTAAATGTAGTATCTCTCAATTGGATGGGGGCCCCCAAATGTGGGGCAACAATAGGGTGGAAGCCAGTGGTGCAGGCTGTAAAAGAATTCACCAGAGGCAGAACAGAGGAGATAGAAGTTTATTGAATACACTGTAAGAGAGCTGTGGTCAGGACAGCAGAGGAGAGGCTGTCTGCAATGGGGTAGTGGGTGGGGTAAAGGGGAAAGAAGAGGAGGTATGGCAATATGTGGGATTATCCCTTTTTTGGTAACTGTGCCTAGTTGTAAGTAGCTCATTGGTCATTTAGAACCTATGGATAGTTTGATGGGCCTTTTCTACATTGCATTGCTCAAGGCTTTTTGCCTGAAAGTTTTCTCCCACATGAGTGACTTCCAAATAGATGTTCTCTTTTCATCTGTGGACATTTTGTAGATTTCTGTAGGAGGCTGGACCTGCTTTCCAAGTCAGTTTCCTCCATGTGGTTCCTTTACACCCTCTCTTAGGTGCTGCCCTCCAGTTTTCCCAGATGGCCCTTTCCATCGCCATCATCGGTGGGTTGCCATCAGCCGAAGCCCACATTAATGTGTTTGTGGAAATCCCCTAAACACCCACCTTCTGCTGAGCGGGTTGCTGTGTATTTGAATATACATTATTAGGGGGTGCTAGGGAGGGCTACCTGATCTGTAAACGACCCAGTGCTGTCTAGTGCTTTGTTACCAGACCATCACATTGGCATCCCTTGGGAGCTTGTTAGAAATGAAGGCATCTTGGGGCTTGCCGCAGACCTGCTAAGTCCAAATCTGCCGTACTCTTAAATGCAAAGTAGTGCTTATACTGGTCCTATTTTAATGACCATTTACAGGTTTATCAAAGCACTAGATGCCAAAGATAAAGATCCACAGTAGAATGTGTTTTCATTAAGTTATTTCAGAATACTGGAGACTTTATTTGACAAATTCATGCACAGATAGTTCGAATGGGTTGAGTTCTGTTTGGCTCCAGCAGAGAACAATTAGTTCCTTTCTGCCTTCTGGTTAGTTCATGAGTCTTGCAGGGCTGTGCTGTGAAGGATTATCCTTTGGAACACTCTGGAGTTTTACCAGTAGACTAGAGTTTGCTCTTTTCTGCAGATGGAAAGGGTAGGTGGACAAAGTAGGGGACAGGTGATGTGATGAATTTGAGGTTATTAATTAATTGTTAATTGGTTAAGTGCCTTGACTACTGTTTTAGAGCTGCAGGTCACAACTCCTTGGCTGGTCAAGAAATCATTTTAGTAGGTCACAACCAGCACTCAAAAAGTGATGCGCAATAGAAGAGAAGATAGAATATAGTTCACAACCATAAGGTTAAGTGTTATTTTTAGAAACTTAATCAAAAAAATTTTTTTTGTTTTTAGAAATTTTTAGAAACTTACATATGTGGTCTGAGTCAGTATATAGAGATATTTAATGTCACAACTCAGTATATGTATATATGCATATATATATATATGCATTTTCACACATAGATGTGTATATATACATACATGTATATATTGCATATCTTAAGAGTGTTTGAAAGTCCAAAATGACTAGTATTGCAGGTGAGTTACAGAAGAAATATGAAGAGGATATAATCTATGTAGTTTAATAGAGGAGAAAGACCAAGTATTGATTTTTTTTTCAAGTATTGATGTTTATTATTGTCTTAGTTTACCAGAATAACAAAACATATCCAGATATCAATGAATAGTAAACATTCTGCCATTTAGAAATACTGGAAATATAGGGTGTGAAGATTTTAAACCACTGTAGTTATTATAGAGCTATTATAATATCATTGATAGATTTAAAATATTTAAAATCTAATGAAGTATAATCAGGACTAAAATGATTTTTGGACTTCATTTGATTTTCACTGCTGATTTACACAGCTTTAGGATCTTCTGTATTTTTGGTGTTTTCCTGGTCAGTGTTCAGGATCTATACGTACATAAAGGGTGGAGAGGCATCTTTTGAGCTCAGAGAGTGCTCATTTCCAGGTTCCCAGGTGAGGCTTGGAATGTACTCTTGGTTACTTAGTCTACTGAAGAAGACCTTAGCTAACATTGAAGGTTGAGGAGTCTAATTTTTTGGCCTCTTTTCAACCTTCTTCCTGTTCTTATGTCTTTAGCATCTGGCACAGGGCTTGGCATGTTTAACATCTGGTAAATTCTTGTTGAACGAATGCCTGACTCTTTGAATTGCTCCTCATTTTTCTTGAGTAAATGCCAAGTCCTTACAATTGCCTACAAGCTCTTGGGACCCCCATTGCCTCTTTGACCTCATCTCCTGCTACTTTTGCCCTCATTTGTTCTGTCCAGCCACACTGCTTCTTTGTTCCTGGACCCTTCCCTGAAATGCTCTTTCTCAAATATCCATGTGTCCGACACCCCCCCGCCCCCACCCCCGGGCCCTGCCTCCTTCTAGCCTTGGTTTTGATAATTGCCTTCTCAGGGAGCATTCTCTGGTACCACTTCCCTTTGGCCGTACTGGCTGTCCTCTACTCCACTCTGTACTTGCCTTTGTACATGGCCTTTACCATTTCTGAGTGAACTACTTAATTGAACTGTTGGGTAGGTTTAATGTTCAACTGTACACCCTTGTTCTACTCACTGATGTGCCCAACCGCCTGGAATAGTGTCTGGCCCTTGACGGGTATTCATACAGCCTGCCAGAGGGTTGCATGGTTCAATGGGTTTGAGTGTGGAGTTTGACATACTTGGGGTTCTTCTTTCTACCTCACACGACTTGGTGACTTCTCTGATCTGTTCCTGGCATTTAGCATCACTCCTTCACAGTGCTAGGGATTCAGTCCTTTGAAACAGCTTTCTACAGAGAGTTGGGTCCATTTTTAACGTTAAATATTTAAATAGAGGTCAATAAAATTAATTGATACCAATATTTTTATCTTTGCCATATGAAAACCAGTCTTGACATTTAATTATAAAAGCACAGACTTATTTATCTTTGTCCTGTTTTCCATACTAAATTTTAGAATTTTAGAGAAATAACAACTTAGGTCCCTTTTATATTCTGATAGTATGTGGTGGAATATTTGGCACATAATGGGTCTTCAAAAACATTGCTGCCTCACCAGCCTGGGACTGAGTCCACTGTGGCTTCTGAGAAATCCTGGCTGTGGCCACCCACTGTGCCAGTCTTTGGGGGTCAGGGCTCTTATGTGCCAGCTTTGTTCCACAGTATCCACATTTGTTTCTGCCTGTGGAGTGTTCATGGGAAGTGACCAAAAGGGTCTGAAAGAAGTGTGCTTATTGGTGAATGACTTGTTGTTATTTCCAAACAGACTCATAAAGTCTGGATTTGAGGGTAATATTACAATAATATACCTTAGTTTTCAAGGGAATTCCCAAGAATAAAACATAACCGTTTTTTGATATGTCAGCTTTACTTTATTTCTTAATTTAACCATTTGTTTTGATGGCTCTGTGGATCTGCTTGTAGGATGGAATAGAGTTCAAATCTTAGCTTTGCCTCTTAATCACTGTATGACCTTAGACAAATCACCTAAATTCTCTAGCCTCTAGTTGTCTCATCTGCTAACTGAGGATACTAACAACATCCATACAAGGTTGCTGTGAGCATTAAATGAGATAAGTAAAGTGACTTGCAAGAAAGGCACTGAGCAAAGATTAAATATATGTTAGCTTTATTGTTATTGTTACTATTATTGCCTAGAAATGAATGACCAAGATGCCTGAGTATCTTTATCTGCTTGATTTCTTCTTGTTGTAATTAATTAAGTAATCAAACAGGAGGTCAAAAGGGGCAGAGAATAGAACACTTGGGCCAGAGCTCAGAATCCTGGGTATGCACAGCTGTTTCTTGAAGTAGGCCTTGTCTTGCTCTCAGGAATGTTGAAACCCCAAGCCTAAGTGCTGTGTGGTAGGATATGTGGGTCATTTTGACACGTATCTCTATAATGCCAGTGGCTACTATTCTTTCTTATAAGGTAGGCTCTGTGATAAGCAGATGCCAGTGGTATGGTGGGGAAGGCAAGAGGCCAAGTTCTTTGCCCCTGGGACTTGACCCACCTGTGTCACTTGGTCAACACTCTTCATCTCCATGTTCCTTGATTTCTTCCTCACTGATACAAAGGAACAGGGCTTGAGCTCATTAAGTGTGAGAGCTTTTAAGATATGAGAGGTGGGAATTTGCCTCAAGTCTTCCTCTGAGGCTGCTATTCTAGGGAATGCCAGATATGAGATATGGATATGGTTGAGGGGTACAGGGAAAGAAGTAGATTGTATAGAATAACCCAGAAAATATGAGACCTAGCCTTAGAAAATGTGAGACTTGTTCTTAAGAGCTGGTATTCTCATGGGGGAGTCCCATGTAAACATGAGAGAGGGTATATGCAGATAGCCCAAGAACACTGGAAAGTGAGTGAGGAGGATTGTAGAGGGTGAGGTAAACCAGGAGGACTCTTGGGATGAGGTACTTCTATTGTGAGTCATATGTATTAGCAGCTGATCAGAAGCAATGCTGTTCTTTATATAATTTGACTCTATATTTAATATTTATAACCAGTTACCCAGGCCCCTATTGTCTTTCTAAGCTCTGCAATGACCTGAAAGGTAGATAACCTTATCTTCATTTGTTAGCTGTTGTGCTCAGAGATGACTTCATTTCCCTGGGGTCAGGCACCCAGTCGTGGTGGCTCTGGATTTGAACCCAGGGCAGGTTGTGTCTTTGGCTCTTTTACTCCACCAGTCCACGTGCTCATGGAGTTCCTGTCATAGCGACTGAGTGTTTGATTCCCTTTTTGGCTTGTAACAGATATGGTAACATCTCCATTTGGATGTGTGCTAATATGCTCTAAAAAGTATAGTTTGACCTTGAGAACTCCTCCCAGAATGCTTGAGAAATGAGACAGTACTTTATTGCTTAAGAAGCAAAAAAGGATCTTGATGTCCCAATCACTGTCAGGTTTTTCATTGCTTTCGAGTACTTTGTGATCCTTTGTGGAGGTGTAGGTCTTTGTCTTCCTCCCCTTGAGTTTGGAAATAACTAGGAAACTACTGTTGGACTTGAATGTCACTTAAAAGAAATTATCGTCTTCATTGTTGTTTCCTTATGGTGCTCATTCCAGCTTTTAGAAACTTTATTCGCCCTTTGTGTGCTTTGAAACATTTAATTCTGCCTTTATGGATCCTGAAGCATCCCGCTTTTAGATTTTACACGCGTCCTCCGCACTTGTGCACGCACACCTCCCTATGTGCGTGCACGCTCATGCGCATCTGCGTGCACGTGTGTGCGTGTGCGTGTGCGCGTGCATGCGCGTGCGCAGAGGCCGCGTCGCCTTACCCGGCAGGAGCTCGAGCTGCCATGTTGGCTCCAGTACTTCCTCGCAGTGCAGAGCTGCCCGGGGGTGGCCTTGTCCTAGTTTCCTCATACATAGTTCCGGCCTTTATAAAGCTTAGCAAAGGGAGCTTCAGAGCTTTGCAGTCTGAAGAGCTCAAGCCAAAACAGCAGGGAAGATAGAAAACCTGTCTGTTTAGCCATAGGCAGATGGACTGTTTTTGCTTTGACTGAAAGATTTTCTTGGTTGAAGGGCGAGGCGGGGCGGGGAGAGTCTGTGAAGGTCTGTTGGCCGTCCCGCTGTCCTGTGAGCGCAACCCTCAGAGCTGTTGCCGTACTGTGCTGGGTGGGAGGAGGTGTGTGTGGGAGCCCGCCAGCACTGCCTTACTCCAGTAGGTGCACCCCGAGGGGCCTTGGCGACCAGTTCTTTGAGGAGGCTGACCACTTCAGCATGGACCCTTGTGCTCCACAAGAGATGACTTTCGGATGTGGCCGTCCACAAGAGGTGACTTTCGGATGTGGCCGTCGTTGTGCCTTATTTCTTCCTGGCAAGCAGGATGGGACTGTTTCTTTGTTGCATCTGCTTTGAAGAGGTCCTTCGTTTCTATTTTGGGAGCAGAAATCTCTGTTAGAAGTAAGGCAGACAGCCGACAGAAGGCAGCTGGCTTTGGGATCCTTCTCCTCAATCGTGGCTCCGGCTGGTTTTGTGTCTGCTGGGAGTTGCCCAAAGCTGCCCTCTTCCTCTGCATTCCTCGATTTTGAAAGGCACCCATGAAATGGTTGGTGATGCTTTGTTAAGATACAACTTGTCAAACTGTTAGTGTTGGCTCTGTGGCTGGAACCTCTCACTCCTCATTCTTCTTTGCATCTCACCCTGGGCTCTGCAGGGAGGTTACAGGTGATGCTCCCTGGAGGCCTGACCCTTTCCCAGGGCAGCCTCAAATTGGGTTGAATAAATGGACACGCACATTTTATGTCGTGAAAATGTACCTAACAAAATTTATGCATCTGGGGTGGAAGTATAGGTCCATCCTTAAGGAATGCCTCAGTGTTTCTGAAAAAAGATGTAAAGTCAGTATAGTTTTGGGAAAGAGACCTATATTTTCTATTTTCCTTGATCTCTTTGTGTAACACTGAAGTATATTACCTACTACTTTGAGTTTTTTTCTCTCCCAACTTACAATTTATACAAAATGGCTCTCTTGTCTTGGGGCATCACTGTGTTTTAAATGGCTACAGTTCCCAGCTGGAAGCCAGTCTGGTTTCAGAGAAGGGCACACTGCCAGATTTCCCTCTTAACCTTTGTCAGGAATAAATGTCTTCCTTTACCTTAAAGAGAAAGTGAGGATGTTGTGAAGGTTAAGAATAAATGTGTCTCACTTCCCTTATGGTGTTTCAGTCTATTGCCACTCATGTATCCCCTTCTTGGGGCAAGGGAGGCAACCTCCTTGATTCATGTTACTTTCCAAGAATGCCTGCAACTCTGCCTCTGAGTCTTGTTCTGTCTCTCAGTAGCTCATGATTCCCAGACTGTGATCACTGAACCTACAGTGCTATGCAAACTGCTGGAAACGTGTTGGGAACATGGCATTCAGAAGATGGTTTGGGCTGGGGCAGCCACTCTGGAGAATAGTACGGAGGTTCCTCAGAAAGTTAAAAATAGAACTACCTTATGACCCAGCATTTGCACTACTAGATACTTACCCAAAGTTTACAGAAATGTAGATTTGAAGGGGGTACATCATGCACACTGATGTTTATAGCAGCATTATCAGTAATAGCTAAACTATGGAGAGAGCCCAAATGTCCATCGACTGATGGATGGATAAAGAAGATGTGACATATATATATATATATATATTTATATACACACACACACACATACACAATGGAATATTACTCAGCCATCAAAAGGAATGAAAACTTGTCATTTGCAACAACATGGGTGGAACTAGAGTGCATTATGCTAAGTGAAATAAGTCAGAGAAAGACAAATGTCATATGATTTAAGAAACAAAACAGGTGAACATATGGGGCCTGGGAAGGGAGAGAGGGAAATAAACCATAAGGGACACTTAACCATAGAGAATGAACTGAGGGTTGATGGAGGGAGGGAGGTGGGGGGATGGGGTAGATGGATGAAGGGTATTAAGGAGGGCACTTTTTATGATGAGCAATGGGTGTTGTATGTAAGTGATGAATCACTGAATTTGTTCCAGAAACCAATATTGCACTCTATATTAACTAAAGAAAATTTAAATTAAAAAAAAGAAGAATTAAAAAAAAAAGAAGATGGTTTGGAGCTAGTGAGATCATCATCCCTGCAGGACCATACTTTATCACTTTGAAAACCTATGTATGGATTCCTCAAATGCTTCAAGCAGCAGGGTATGGTCTATGTGTAAAGAACTCTGCTAGCATCTTCTCTGAGGTTCTAGGCTTAATAATTCTCATTAAGGGTCATTCTCTTGGGTGAACCATTCTACTGAAGGCTTAATTTCCGTGGTGGGGGCATGATATTATTGCTCAGTCTTCTTCCTTTGAAGCTCTGGACTTTGTGTTGAGCTGCGTTTTGTGAGATTATGGAAAAGGCATGTACTTACTAGAATTGAGGGTGGAGAGACCTGGGTGGGGTCTATAAATTGGCCTGTTTCTTTCTCTGCACAGGGTGAAGTTCCACGGTGTGGGTCATTGGTTATTTTCACCAACTCATGGAGTTGGGCCCAAGAGAGTTAAAATTTGCTGAAAAGAAGAGGTGAAGTTATTGAAATTCTCTGCCTCCTATGTCACAGAACTGGTGTTTTTAGTTTTTTTTTGGCTTGAGTGTGAAAACACTGCTGCCTGAGAGGCTCAGCACTGGGGGATGAACCTTGGAGATAATGTTAAGGTTTGCTGAGTGATTTATGAGGGAGTAGGAATATATAATACAATCCTGCATATAGACTTCAGGAGAGTATGATAGCTTTCTATAGTGAATAAAATTTTTATTTTGTAGTCTCTTAAGTAATTTAATTGATTTGAGTGTTTTTAAAATATCTCTTTTATTAAACCAGTCCTTTAAAAATCTAAAATAGAGCTTTAGTCACAATCTTTTTTGTATTAAAAAATAATTTATCTCTTAAGGATAGCAGAAACCGAATATATTTACATATTCAAATTTTATTTTAAACAGGGCTTAAGTAAAATCTTGCTTAAGAGAATTAAAAATCATCTGTTTAAAAATTCAAAAATCTTTTTTTATATTAACATATATTATTTGTTTCAAGAGTACAGGTCTGTGAATCGTCAGTCTTACACAATTCACAGCACTTACCATAACACATACCCTTCCCTATGTCCATCCCCCAGCCACCCCATCCCTCCCACCATCCTCTGCTCCAGCAACCCTCAGTTTATTTCCTGAGGTTAAGAGTCTGTTATGGTTTGTCTCCCTCTCTGGTTTCATCTTGTTTCATTTTTCCCTCCCTTCCCCTATGATCCTCTGTCTTGTTTCTCAAATTCCTCATATCAGTGAGATCATATGATAATTGACTTTCTCTGATTGACTTATTTTGCTCAGTATAATACCCTTTAGTTCCATTCACGTCATTGCAAATGGTAAGATTTCTTTCTTTTTTTTTTTTTTTTTTTTTTGGATGGCTGCATATTTTATTGTATGTATATATATATATAGCACATATTCTTTATCCATTCATCTGTTGATGGACATCTAGGCTCTTTCCATAGTTTGGCTCTTGTGGACATTGCTGCTATAAACATTGGGGTGCACGTGCCCCTTCGGATCACTACCTTTGTATCTTTGGGGTAAATAACCAGTAGTGCGATTGCTGGGTCATAGGGTAGCTCTATTTTCAATTTTTTGAGGAACTTCCATACTATTCTCCAGACTAGCTGCACCAGCTTGCATTCCCACCAACAGTGTAGGAGGGTTCCCTTCATTCCACATCCTTGCCAACACCTGTCGAATAAAAAAATCAGTCTTAAAGCGCTTTTAATATAGGTTGTCAGGAAGTTGGATTAACATTTTGTTTCGGAATTAGAGCTGGGTTATTTGACCTATACAGTTTTTTCCATTTTGGTTGGGAATGAATTATTGATATGAATGGGAAATTAAGAACAAGTAACAAATTCTTCCTTTGGAAAATTTCTTAGGGATCTTTTTGTTTTTAACCTTTAGCTATTAGATAGCTAAATGCCAGAAGAGCGACAAGGATATCTGGCAAAAGTAGTGACTACTAAGAAACATTTCTAAGCCCTGACTCAGTTTTATAGGTAAAATGAAATAACCAGTACTGGAGAAATTATGGATTTATTGTTTGGGGGTAGAGCATGAGGCTAAGTGTCTTCCACCTAGTTGGAATTAATTTAGAGGTTCTGAGTGCTGTTTTGAAGAGTTGCATAAATTCTGTTGCTTTGGCCTTATTGCAGAAAACTAGAGATTGACAAGTCATAACTCTTTTTTAATTTGGCTTCTTTAAAAAAATGTAAGAGCCTCCCATGTGCCACTTACCCTGCAGAGTCTAAGGGGATGTCAGGGTGATGGTGATGTGGTTCTTTCCCAGAAGGAGTTTATAGTCAAATAGGAGAAATGACTTTTCACTTATTATGGATGAGGCAGGTGGGAAGGGCTGTTCTATTGTACCAATTATGTATGCATATAACATATATGTATGTATTTTATATATCTCTACACTTAATTACTAAGTTAAATTTATTTCTGTTGCTGCATAACAAATTGCCATAAACTTAGTAGCTTAAATCAATACCCATAAATTACTTCACGGTTTCTATGGGTCAGAAGCCTGGGTCTTGCTTAAACTGGTCCTTACTCAGGATCTCAGAAGTCGGCAAAGTGTGGTCCCAGCTATGTTCTCATCTGGAGGCATGAGTGGGAAGAATCCACTTCTAAGATCATTTAGGTTGTTGGTAGCTTTTGTTTCCTTGTAGCTATAGGACTGACGTCCCTCTTCCCTTGCTGGATGTCAGCTCGGCGCCTCTCAGCACCTGGTGGACCCTGCAGTTTCTTGCCACATGGCCTCCTCACAGTCCTTGTCACCATATAGCAGCTCAGTTCTTCAGAGGTAAAAAGGGAGTCTGTCACTCTCTAGTCTGCTGAGATGGAGTCTTGGATAGACAGCCCTGCCTGATTAAGGGAATGACCTCTCATTACTTCTGCCATATTCTGTTGGTTAGAAACAAGTCACAGGCTCTGCCTGCCCTCCAGAGTAATTTTGGCCACCTCAGTACATTTCTGGTTATTCCACCGCCTTTTTTTCTCAATAAGTCTGAACATTTGAATCCTAGGAAGACTGATGAGAACAATCCCAGTTGAGGAATAAAAACTACTGTTTAGAAAACCAGAAGTGGATTATTTCCCCCCGTCTCAGTAGATCATGAACAGGAGAAAGTAATGTCTGTGGGTGCATAGTATTGGTACTGAGGAGTTACATAAAAACAGCAAGGTGTTTGTCTTATGTGTTCGGGGTGGACCTCCACAGGAATCTCACAGGATCCTCTGGCTAGACACGGTCATTTTTTATCTGGATGTCTTAGCTTTGGCTGATCACTCAGGAGTGACATATGGTTAGAACACACTTTAAGGGACAAGTCTCCTGGAGAGTACGCTACAGCACACAAGCTAGACAGATGGTGGCTTATTCAACCTTGGACAGGAGTGTAATCCTACACATTGGCAGCCTGGGTGCTGAGAGGTGCTTGTGGTATCTGAGGCAGAGTTGACCAAGTTTACCCAAAACTGCTTCGTAAGGCACAGGGCAGTCATCTGACATAATCTGGAATGGTGTGAGGCACCTAGAGCATACTCATTGAGGTGAGATGAGGATGATCGTGACAGATTGTGTGAACTGGAAGTGGACCTGGACAAAGTCTGGAGTGCCAAACTGGAGAATGTTCTACCAGTGGGGTAAAGGGCAGGTGTCAAGACAGCCTTGCAGACAGAACCATGGATATTCCCCTAAGGGTCTTCCCTAAGCAGGGGTCCGTGTTGCTCCCAAAACATTAAACATATTTCATGGGAGGAAAAATGTGCCCCTGGGCCTGCCTCTCTTTACAGTTAAGGATTGTGTGGATCCTTATGCTCACAAGATAACTCAGACTGTTAAGATTTAAAAAAAAAAAACCCATGTCCAATAAGGGTATTGTTCATTATTTGTTCCTGGGACCTCATTGAAGAAAAGGTTTGTATGTTGAGAGGAGTAAGTTGTGTCTCTTTTGTTTGGAAGATAAGAACAGGGTGCCCCTTGTGGCTGCTCAAAAACTCATAAGGGGATTTTGTCCCTAGCTCAGTCAGGTCCCTGACCTCAATTGTTTTTGTTTTTGTTTTTTGTTTTTTTTTTTGCTATAATTTTCTCTTCTTTTATTATTTGATGTTTATCTTTGCGTTCTTAATTTAATCACTTTGGTATTGTGGCTTTTATTGTGATAGTTCTCAACTATTTTTGTGGAACTTGGGGAAAGGGAGGGTGCATGAAAAGAAACCAAGAAGTGGTTCGCTGAAATTCTTTATTTTTCCTTTTAGCAGTTCAAGCTCTATATTTGTAACATCACACCATTGTCTCCGAATTGGACCATTTTCAAGAACTCACATCAGTTTTCATACAGCTTAAAAGGTGAGTAGAACTTGAGACTCTTTGATAATGACTGTGAAGCAGAGGTTGTCACAGCACTAACTGTTATGAGATGCTGTACCTTTCAAGAAAGTCATGCAATTTCTAGGCACAAAAACTATCTTACTAATTTAACTTTTTCCCGTAGGAGGAATGCATGATATCAGCTTAAATGTGGACTTTTCTTTTTTGTTTGTAGTTCACCTTGAGCTGTGAAAGTATATAAAACACATATTTCTAGATTTACTGGAAAAAAAGAATAATCTTACTATTCAGCTTGTTTGTTGCTGAGCCTGAGTATTTAATGCCCAGATACTTACAAACATTTAAGATCAGTGGGAAATGGGATTCTTTATTTGTCATTCTAAATTCTGTGTTTTGTTTGATTTCCTACTTCAGAAGATGGGGATCATGATGGGATTGCCATGAGAAATAAAGGAGCCATCATACTTAAAACAGCCTCTGGCATATAGCATACATTAAATAAATACTAGTTCCTTTCTCTTTCTTAGCTGTTGTAACATCAGGTGGACAGGTTTTTCTTTCTCTGTACTGGTAGCACGTGTGGTTTGTTATTGTGAAGAGGGGGTTGACTTCCTAATTTACTGCATTTGGTTTTACATTTGTGTGCCTGTGTGTTGATGTTTTGGAGAGTGGGTGTAAGTGGCTGGGCACAGGGTTATCTGGAAGGAGAAGCACTGGGTTATCTGGAAGGAGAAGCTTAGGAGAAGCTGTGTATTTTGGTCATCTCTGGACATCCTCAGACCCAAAGACCCATTCAGAGTCGGCCCTTGGGGGGATAGTCATCGAAGGTGCTGGGAGGGTACCAGGAGAAGCCTACCCTCCCTCAGCTTGCCCACTGCCAGGTTTTTACTTTAGGCATACCCCTTCACCTCTCAGTGCCTCTATTTGGTCAACTCTTAATTGATTTTAGTGATTCTTGTTCTGCCTAATCGCCAGTCTATGGGGAACATTAAATGAAGAAATACATGAGAGTTGTCAGGAAAGTAAGAAATTCTATAAAATATAAGGTGCAACTTTTTCCTAAATTTTAATGTGCCAGGTATGACTCATTGTTTATTCCAAGTTTTTACTAGACTATAAGCTTTATAAGGGCAAGAATCTTCCCTCCTTCCCTCCTGCAGTTCACCACCCCCCTCCCCCACCCCCCAGGGCCTAAAGCAGTGCCAGGTGTAAGGGAGGAGTTCAGTAAAACTTTTGTCAAATGAAATGAATTGATGCAGAGTCCCACTCTGGATGCTCTCTCAGAGCATATCCAGACTTTTTATTTATGGTTGCTGTTGGAAGTAGATGGGGCAATTGGAGTGATTTAATGTGCTTCCTCCCTGAGGCGCACAGACCCTTGAATTTAAATGGACTTTTCACAGTTTGGAGCCTTCCTAAAATTGTAGTTGCTACGAAGCCTGCGGTATATAACAAGCCACACACACTCTGAGTCCACATTGGGTGCAATTCCTCTCTGTTGGTGAGAGAATGCAGTCCGTATGTGTTTCTTTCCTGAGTCAGACACTTAACCAACTGAGCCACCCAGGCGCCCATTACTTGGTGAGTGTTGATGAATCGTGCTGTTTTTCTTCCATAATTTGGCATGCCCACCACTGGCTTAAGGTGGGGGGCAGCAACCCACTTCTCGCAGTGCTGAAGAGAGTGTGGGCACAGTTTGGGTACTCTTTCATCATCTCGGATAGAGTCTCCTTTAACCTTACCCACCAAAAACTAAAGCCATCCTCAAATAGAATTTTACTGGATAACTGAAATACCACGGGACCGTGCAGCTCGATTTACAGAATTGTGACAAAAGTAGAAATATACTTGCAAGTTCCGTAAGAACCCAATTTCCCACCATATATGGGGTTACCTCATTCTGTCAGTTATTTTCAGCAACTTTCAAAATTGGTGATGGAAATCTTTTTCTTGACTACGTTACTGTATATGGATTTTAAATGAAATACAAGGCTATGTTGCTCCTTATGAACATTAGAATGGCTAAAGAACAGATCCCTTTCTGCAAACCTGCATGTTGCTTTGTGCCTCTCAGGCCATTTTCAGGCACCATACTTGGATTCTGAGGTGTTGCAAGAACTTTCACACCTCTAAAATAGGTTTACAGCTGACTGTCCTGGAATTTATATTTGCGCTGTTACTTGTAAAATTCTGTCTCTCGAAGCTCACAGCTGGACTGTGAGTCATTCCTAAGGGCTGATAAGATGGACAGGTGGCCTTACAACTCTGCTCCAACTACTGGGCTGGGAAAGCCCATGGAGGTCTGGATTTTTGCACGAATTGCAGCATGTGCCTGTCTTACTGTACAGTGGATTTTTTTGGACTTGGTTCTAAAACAGGGTTGGGTTACCATGTTTAGGTTGTTATTAAATGTATTTTAAAATTTACAATTGTGACCTCCTCGATAAATTTAAAGACACATACTTCTTGGCTGCCTCACATTTGTAAGGTGTATTTGGAAACACGGGTTTGCCTCAAATTCTGTCCTTGCCACTTTCCGTCACTGTTCTACTCTAACAAGTCCTGAGCCTCTCTGGATCTCAGCTTTTCTCGTCTTTAAATGAGGTAATATTTATCTTGTGGACTTATTGTGAGGTTGCCTAATTCAGCATTCATGCACAGTAGGAGTTGCATAAAATGTCAGTATTTGCCATCCAAATGCTAGTTCTTATCCAGGGACCATGTGCTGGCAGGATCAGAGGAAAAGAGGGAGCAGAGGCATTGATCTCTCTGTCCTCTTTCAGGGTGAAGGAGGTGTGCTGAGGAATTTCATGAGGCATCTTCTTGCTGGAGCCAGGTGTGGTGGAATGTGGTGCTAGTGACTTGACTGAACATAATTCTTCTAGGATGTAGGGCAAGAAATAATTAATTCAAGCTTTCCACACCATTTCCTGTCCTTGTTGTGAGAAAAACCTCAGACTTAGATCTGGTTGGCTCTCGGCACAAATAAGAAAGGTTCAGATGGGGAAAATCCCACCTCTCTTTTGGTTTCCTTTAAGGTCCTTAAAGGATCAGAAGTAGATGGTGAGGAACAGGAAGCAGTGTGAAAGTCTTCTGTGTAAGACCTATGGTCCCAGTGGGGAGATGCTCCAGCATTAAAAAATAACCTTAAGGGGGCGCCTGGGTGGCTCAGTGGTTTAAGCCTCTGCCTTCGTTCGGGTTATGATCTCAGCATCCTGGGATGGAGCCCCGCATGGGGCTCTCTGCTCAGGGGGGAGCCTGCTTCCCTCTCTCTCTGCCTGCCTCTCTGCCTACTTGTGATCTCTCTGTCAAATAAATAAAATAAAATCTTAAAAAAAAAATAACCTTAGGGGCACCTGGGTGGCTCAGTTGGTTAAGCCTCTGCTTCGGCTCAGGTCATGATCTCAGGGTCCTGGGACTGAGCCCTGCTTCCAGCTCCCTGCTCAGCAAGGAGCTTTCTTCTCCTTCTCCCTCTGCTGTACCTCCTGCTTGTGCTCTCTCTCTCTGGCAAATAAATGAATAAAATATTAAAAAAACAAACAAAAAACTTTAGATGCTAGCCATACATCCCAAACCTGAACTTCCTGGCTTTGCATGAAATTTAAACTTTTAAGGAAACTCAAAGAGGATCAGTGGTGCTGGGAGAAGGGACATCTTTGAGTGTAGGTCCCTGCCTTCTATACTGGTAAGTAAAGCAAGGCTTATTTTCTCCAGATATTTCCTTGGCATGTATAATAAACCAGATTAAACTGTGAAAATGTGATCAAACAAAAACATTTGGAGCTATGGTGTAAATGACCATATTGTGCTGGAGGTTCCCTAACTTGTAGCAGGATTAAAACTCTGCTTTACAGGTAGGTTAGGGTCATTCAGAGGTGACACTAAAACTTCCTGTATGTATGAGAAGCCAGTTAGTGGTGGGTTGGTGCCTCTCTGGCCTTCTAGTTTGCCATTAGAGAAGTGACACCAAAGTTCCCATTGGGAGGAGTCCCGGGACAGATGCCAGGTTGACTAGTTCTGGGTTGCCCGTTGGCTTCTGAAAGAATTTTTGGGTTCTCGAATCCTCATTCAGACCCTCCTGCTTCCCCCCTTAACTCTCTTTCCTCTTCTTCCTTCCTCCCTTCTGCCTACCCATATACACAGTGTCAGGGGACTCAGATCTGAAGTCCATCTCACTGCTTTCCCTTCATTCTTTAAGGGTAAGAGCAGCAAAAGAAAAATCCAAACTCCACAAGGGCATCAGGGATGTTTTGCACCTGTTTGAACTAGGAAAGATCAACAGTGTGAAGAGAAAGTGGAGCAAGCAGGAGCGCCACTTTTAGAGATAGCGAAGAGAACCTTGTTAGCGCCGTTATTTCTGTCTGTGGTCTGGGAACTTGGGAATTTTCTTTGCCTATTTGTTGGATTGTGTCCTTCTATTATTAGACTATATCATTTTCTTAAAGTAGACTCATTCAGAGCTGTATCAGAAAAATACCTTTTCATTTTTGCTTTAAAATCAAACATGCTTGCAGTTTTGTCAGCCCATGCCTAGCACAGTAGTGTCAAACTGCTAAAAAGCTAGCAAATTTTCCACCTAAAAATTTTGTGGGGGAGGTAAGGGTAGGGGGCGTGGGGAAGAGTATAAAAATAAACCTTTCAGAGATTCTGGGTTGCTTGGTGGCATGTGTATTTTTCCATGGTGAGGGAGGTTAGAAATAGCATTGCTTTTTATGGGAGTCTCAGCAGCAGCTCAGAAATTTGGCTTTGCAGGCTCAGTCTCTCCATGTGGGGGAGGCAGCTTCTGCAGCCTGTGGGATGGGGGGCAGTGCCTGGCAGCACGCTCTGGCACTGTCACTGTCTGTCTTCCTGCCTCCCCAACCCCCGCTTGGTGTCACCCGGATGAATAGCACTCAAGTGTAAAATGTGCTTACCAAGGTCAGGTTCTTGTGATGACTTGCCGGTGGCAACTGATGCCAGTTGTAACAGACTGAGTCTCAGCGGTCCCCACAAAGTCACATTGGTCCATGTGTGAGGGCGATCACTGGGAGCAGGTATCATAATCTGTGAGGGAGTCGTCCTTCAGGGCTGCTGTGTGTCAGACTGGCTGAACGTCTTGAGCTTATGTGAGGTGATTTCCCCTTAGAGTTTTGATATCAGTGGGGTGGATGGGCTACGCCATCAAAAGAAGTCCTTATGGATTCTTGAAATTTGTTCGTTACATAATTTTCACAAATAGAGGTAGGTTGCCAAATGCTTCTCACATTCAATGTAGAAAGGAGATGGAAGGAAGCAGCCACTGGGACAGAGGTTTTTAACCTCCAGGGGACCCAGGACATATGTGAATTCCTTGAAATTGTGCCTGTTCCTGTAGAGAAAGCCAGAGGGCTTTGATGGGATTCTCAGTAAGATTTTGACCTCCAAAAAGGTTAAGAGCATTTGCAGCAGAGCATAAGATGTGAAGTTCATTTAACTTGGAAAAATCATTTTGGAAATGTAATGAATGTGGGCAGAGGAAGATGTCGACTGGAATAAAGAGGACAGGCAGAAGGAGGAGAGGGGTCCAGTTATAAATTGTTTAACCTAACAACACAAAAGGGGACTGCTGGAAGTTTCCATTGGGGTTTTGCTTTGTGGCTTTTTTCTTGAACTTCATGTAATACTTGTTTTTGTGTCAGAGATGATTTCTGCTGAAGGCCTTTTGGCAATGCTTGGTTAACTCTGCAAGCTCAGTGCTCAGGAGAGGTGCCTGCTGCTCACAGGATGTCTGGGGTCTGTATGGATTCAGCTTGACATTTAATGGTTTCTCCTTCTTTTCCTGGGATCTACTTGGCTATGGTACTCCACATTTTCTACACCTGGAGATTACGACAGGGAAGTCAGGGGATTCACCTGTTCGGATATGGTGGAGGAAACATTCAAGCAACGAGGGTGCTTTGTGTCAGTTTCCACAACACGCTGTGGGCTTTGGGGCTGCTCAGCGGTGCTCCACTTCAGTACCTTCAGTCTAACTGGACCAGTCACATTCGGGAGACAAGATTGCTGAATGAGTGTACAGATAATTTACAAATACAGAGCATTACAGCTTCCAATGATCATGTAGGAGAGTGTGCCAGGCCAGGTCAGCAGTGGTACACTGCCTGGGCTATACCTTCCACTTGGGAACAGAAGTTGTTCTGTTGAGTTCACAGGTAGAACTACAGGAGCCAGGAAACCATGATATTGACGGGCTTGTCAGTTACAGCAGCCACTTTTCTGTCTTCCACAGCAGCACTTTGGTGATGGGGCATTTGGGGCAGGGACGTACTCATCCTAAACCCTCTCTGGCTTGAGTCTGCATTAACTTTTTTAAAAGTTCCTAAGTTGCTGCCTATTATGTAGGTTCTGTTCTGTTCTAATATTTTCCCTGTGCTGTTATATTCCAAGAATATAATGCCTTGGCTTTCTTTACTTTTAGACTTGGGTTGAGCTGCGTTTACCCAGTACAGTGACTGGGCAGGGAGTTCTACTTCCTATGGTGTTTAGTCTGGCAACTGCCACATGTGAGATATAAAAATAAGAAAATGTCCTGAGATTCTTGGATCATTTGAGAAAGAGTTGTTTCATAGGGCCAGGTGGGTTTGTGAAATGTTTTTTAGTGTTTTGTAAGATATAATGGTGCTTTTGAGTCATTATTAAAAGAAATTTTTACCATTTAGGATTGTGATAGGTTACTTATGTATTTTTTTTTTTCAAGATTATATTTGAAAAAGAGAGAAGCAGCAAGGGAGGGAACACAAGCAGGAGGAGAGGGAGAGGGAGAAGCAGGCTTCCCGCTGAGCAAGGAGCCCGATGCAGGGCTCGATGCCAGGACCCTGGAACCATGACCTCAGCTGAAGGCAGATGCTTAACCAACTAAGCCACCCAGGCTCCCCTAGTTACCTATTTTTTGACCTTTAATTGGTTCCCAAACTTCTGCTCCTCTTTTTTTTTTTTTTTTTTTCTTTTTAAGTAGGCTCCACACCTGGTGTGGAGCCCAAAATGGGGCTTAAACTCTTGACCCTGAGACCAAGACCTGAGCTGAGATCAAGAGTTGGATGCTTAACTGACTGAGCCACCCAGGTTCTTCTCCTCCTCCTCCTCCTTCTTTTTCTTCTTCTTCTTCTTCTTTAAATTGTGGTAAAATGTATATAAGTTGGAGAATTTGGAACCCTTTGCATAGCTGGTGGGAATGAAAAATGGCATAGCTGCTATGGAAAACAGTATGTTTTAACCATTTTAAGTGTACAGTTCAGTGGCATTAAATACATTTTCATTGTTCTGCAACCATCACCACCAACCATCATCTTGAAAAACTTAGAACTCTATACCCATTAAACACTAACTCCCCATTCCTCCTGTGTTCTGCCCCTAGCCCCTGGCAACCACCATTCTCTTGTCTCTATGAACTTGACTAGGTTCCTCATATAAGTGGCATCATACAGTCTTTGTGTTTTTGTGACTGGCTTATTTTACTTAGCGTGGTGTTCTCAGGGTTCACCCATGTTGTAGCATGTGTCAGAATTTTCTTCCTCTTTTAAGGCTGGTAATATTACATTATGTGTATATACTACATTTTGTTTATCCTTTTGTCCATTGTTGGACCCTTGGCTTGCTTCTACCTTTTGGCTGTTGTGAATAATGCTGCTATGAACATCAGGGCAAACTTGGGCTTTCAAAAGTATGCAGATGTTTATCAGTCACTGAGACAAAGCAGTTGTTCGAAGAGGAGCAGTGGGAAAATAATCAGGTGTTTGTGATAAAATCTATCTTTAAGACACATTTGTAGAGCTGTGCATTCTGAAGAGGACTTGGGCACAAAGATGAATGGGAAGCAAGTCCTGCTTTACAGAGGGACACATGATCTGATTGAGGAGATCCACAACACGTCCTTAGTCATAGTCCATGGTGACATGTCCTCAGCATGTTGTGCCGAGGGGACCCAGAGCAGAGATATCTTGTATACCCATCTAGGAAAGTTTGTTGGTACACTCACAGAGGTGGTGACATTTAAAGTGGGTCTTAAACCATGAACTCTAGTTTTCTAGGTGGGCAAATGTAAGGGGAGAGCATTCTGAGCACTGGGAAAGTCTCACACAAATGCATGGATGTGGGAAAATTCATAGTGTGTTAGGAGAGTAGAAATGTGGTTGGGATATAGGGTGCTTGAGAAGGAAGGCAAGAGATAGAGATAGGTTGGAAAAGGAAGTTGGGACCAGACCATAAAGTATTTGGATGTGGTGCATAGATTATCCTGTAGCATGGGGAACGCCATTTTGGGCTTTTCAGGGAAGATGATGAAATTAGATATGTGTTTAGGGAAGTCGAGTCTGGTGGCCATGGGTAGGAGTGAATGGAGGGGAGAGACAGAAGCTAAGATCAGCCAGAAAGAATAGCATGGGGGCCTTTCCAGGGAAGAAATGAAAAGGCTTGCCCTGGGCAGCAGTGACAGAGAAGAGGGCCTAGAGTGGCGAGGCCTTGGGTGTGCCCATGGAGCAAATGTGGATTCCAGAATAACTTTTGGGCTCCAGCCTTGGGTAAACGAGAAGATGGTATGGGCAGAGACAGGTAGCCTAGGAGGTGGAGCTCACCCAGGGTGAGATTTATTTATTTTTTTTTTAAAGATTTTATTTATTTATTTGTCAGAGAGAGAGAGGGAGAGAGAGCAAGCACAGGCAGACAGAATGGCAGGCAGAGGGAGAAGCAGGCTCCCTGAGGAGCAAGGAGCCCGATGTGGGACTCGATCCCAGGACGCTGGGATCATGACCTAAGCCGAAGGCAGCTGCTTAACCAACTGAGCCACCCAGGCGTCCCCAGGGTGAGATTTCTTGACTGGCATGTCTGTAGAACATCTGTGGGCTGTTTGCTAGAGGTCAGTTAGTAGCCTGAGGTGAGGAGAGGGCGTGACAACAAGATGCAGATTTGGCTGTCATCAGCCTGTGGCAAGATCATCACAAAGGTGTAGAACCAGTAGGAGAGCAGGACTTCTAAAAAGGGCATGGAGAGCCTCTGCCTTCAACTTGGGTCATGATCCTAGGGTCCTGGGATCGAGCCCCGCATCGGGCTCTCTGCTCAGCGGGGAGCCTGCTTCCTCCTCTCTCTCTCTCCCTGCCTCTCTGCCTACTTGTGATCTCTGTCTGTCAAATAAATAAATAAAATCTTAAAAAAAAAATAAAAAGGGCATGGAGGCCGCAAATAGATAACTTTCTTTGTCTTATAATAATGATGATCATCTGCTCTGTTGCCAAGTTTTTGTCTGTCTCTTGAGTTGTCTGAAAACAGTTGTTAAGCTTTAATATTTAGTACTGCGCATCCTTTTACCTCATCAGTGAGCCTTAGAGATTTTCCCCTTGGTATATCCATTACCCAAAGCATTTTCTGTCTATACCTGGATGCCTTAAGGCCTGTTGCAGTCACACTTATTCTCATATGTATCATCTAAAAAAAAAAAAATTACTTCAGATAGTGTATATTATAGTCAACCTTCAATGTAGGTGATTTTGCCCATGAACTCCTGGTTTCAAAATCCCCTAACATAGTATCTTGTCTTCTTCCTGTAACTGTCTAGAAGAACTTTTAGGGATGTTACCCCAGGAAAGACTGGGTGGCTCAGTTGGTTAAGCATCTGTCTTCGGCTCAGTTCATGATCTCAGGGTCCTGGAATGGAGTCCCACATCAGGCTCCTTGCTCAGCAGGGAGCCTGCTTCTCCCTCTGCCTGCTGCTCCCCCTGCTTGTGCCTTTCTCTCTCTCTCTCTCTGACAAATAAATAAGTAAAATCTTTAAAAAAAGAGAATTTTACCACATTTGTTAATCATACCTTAATAAAGCTGGGAAAAAAAAAGAATTTCACTCCATCTCTAAATTCAGTTGAAAAAATTTCCTTGTTGATATTCTGCCATTAGAAATTGGGAACACTCAAAAGCTTTGTAATCAATCTTCTTTTAAAAATGCATTTTAATGAATATTACTTTATTAATACAGAACCAAAGGTAAGGATAAAATGGGTTTTATGTTCTATATCTCCTGGATTGAATTTGATATACAGATGTGAGAAATGAGTTCTTGCTTTACTTTGGAAAGTGGGTGAGGGGGTGGCGACATTTTTTTGGGTAAACAGTCTACTCTTGGCCTGTGTATCCTCATTTACATTCTTGTCTCACGCCCTGGCTGTGATGATTTGACTCTGTTAAGGGGGCTTTTACATTTTTTCAACCATCTGCTCTCACATTATGAGGGGGGTGGTGCTCAAATTATTATTATTACTATTCTGATTTCGTGTAGAACTTAGTATGGGTGAGTGGAGAGAGAAACACATTATGAGTGGACTTAGTCTAAGTTAAAATCAGATAGTTGAATATTTATTTCAGAGAAAATATCAGTAATTAATATAAGCTTCCTGCAATTAAGAATAATTAATAGAAGATCAATTAAAGAAACTCTGGTGACATTGGTTTAGTGCAGAGAAAGATGTTAAAAACTTTATATCAAAGGAGGCAAAGAGATTAAAGCAAAATGTACCTATCAAGCTAGTTTTAGTATAATAATCTGAGTTTCTAGAGTTTTTAGAAAATCTAGCATAGACCTAGAAGCTATCAGATAAATGACCAGGTACTATTATCATTATCTTCAAAAATGATTACTGTATTCCATGTAAAAGGTAGAATGGGAATAATTTATCAATTTATGGTCCTCCCACGTTTTGAACAAAGATTTACTTATGTAGCAATTCTAATGTATTCTGTGGGGTTTTTTAAATTGATAAAACAGAAGTTTTATAGTTCTTCAACTAACTGTATGTAGAATATAAACCAGAATAAAATGGGCATATGCTCCAACCTCAATTTCAGATGGTTAAAGTGAAATGATCTCTTTTTAACCACCTTCCATCATGTTAGCCCAAATTACGTCAATAAAGTCTATTCCATATCTGTTTAAAGGACAAAAGCTTATTGAAATTGAAAGATTTACTTTGGACATCCATAATAGAATGGTTTACATTAGAATTATGTCAATTTTACAGCAAAGTAAAATTTTAGATAGGACCAGATACACAGCTTTGGCTATTTCATACTGAAATATTGTTGATGATACAATTTTGGTAATTTTAGCAAAAAGGATCCATAAAGGAATCCATAAAGTAATCTGCATAATATCATGACTACAAATGAAAAATGTGCCATAGTAACAGATCTACCAGTTTTGGCAGTAGACTGTACTTTCTGTTCTTTGGTGACACTAACAAAGCGGTTAAGACCTACTAATACAACTGTCCTACACAGAAACATTTAAAACACCACCAAGAAAAAAATAAAAATGAACAAATATGGAGCTTTGGCAAAAGAGCAAAAACACTATGGTAACAGCATCATCCAAGCCTTTGGAGGCCTTTTGGCAGTTGGGGGCCTTTAGAACCTCACCAGGAACTTGAGCTGTGTTCTGCTTTGCAACAATTGAGAATGTTCCCCTGGTTGGTAATTTCCACATTACTGTAAGAATCCCAACACTAGACCTATTTGGTAGTTGTTTTGAAAATGCTCTGAGCTTGAATAGTATTATTCTGTTGAGTTCTAATGGTTTACTTCTTAGGGACTTACATCATGTTTGTTTCCTCATTTGTATCGATTGCATAGATGAATAAGCTGAGGGAATGAGAGATTACATGAGGCATATAATAGGATTTCTGATGACTCTTACACTGTTGGAAGGGATTAATAGAGTATCGTAGATTGCAGCACATTCAAGGATTCATAAATGTGTAAATATGAGTGAGATTTCATACTGTTAGTTGGCTGATTAATTGTCTAATTACTTTAAACCTTCTTCAGAGTTGTCATCTGTCTTTAATTTACAATTGAATAAAAAATATTGACTTCATCTTTTGGGAACTTTAATTTTTAGTGGAGAAAGCATATAAATAGGGACTGTGATTAAGAATTCCTAGTTGCCCATTGTAGTACTTGGCAAACTAGAAGACAGTCTGGCAAAATCATCTGGGGTCCATCTGTCTCTGTTTTAGAGGGCTCTGCTTACCTGCAGACCCAGCTGTGTCCAGTCCTGAGCCCTGGGGATTGTCATGGAGAGAATAACAGCTGTATTGCAGATGACCAAATGTGAACTCTTCCTTGCTGAAATTTGGTGCGGTGAAGAATCACTCTAAAAAATAGGCTTCCTCCTACCTAAAGAAGAACCACATTTATTTTAGTCTTTCATATGTTGGGGGATCACAAGAGTGCAACAGCCTCTGGGGGAACCACTGGAACATTTTGTATTTTCAGTCTGGGACAAGACTGGTTATTGACTGTGTGTGTATACCTTTCCCACATCTGGTGTGTAGTTCTTATGCGTTGGTAGTTGTGGTGGGTTTAGGAAGCCGGTGGGATGACAACCTTGTGGAAGACTTCAGTCCTCCTGAGGGTGGCTGGACGGTGGATGCCTACTCCTCTTTGTTGATGGGAGCATCCATTCCTTCCTCTTTATCATCAGAACGGGTGACTTTGTTTCTCCATGATTCTCAGGGACCTCGGTCCCATGATCCTTGAAGAAAAAGAGGAGCTGGGGATTCCTTTCTGTTTATGGTTCTTCATAGTAAAGTGTTAATACTTTGGGTGCCTTAAATGTTTAGTTTGTAGTCAGTGTGATGGTAAATTATATGTGTTAACTTGACTGGGTCAAGACGTGACTAGGTTAAACATCTCTGGGCATGTCTGTGAGGATGTTTCCAGATGAGGTTAGCATTTGAGTTAGTGAACTCGGTAGATTGCCCTCCTCATTGTGGGTGGACACATCCAATCTGCTGAGGGCCTGCAGAGAACAGAAGGTGAAGGACTATGCATTTGCTCCTTTTGCTTCTTGTCTGCCTGCTTCAGCTGTGACATTGGTCTCCTGTCCTTGAACTGGGGTTTGCCCCATTGGCTTTCTGGTTCTCAGGCTTTTAGACTCAGACTGGAATTATACCACTGACTTTCTGGATCTGCAGCTTGCAGATGGCAGATCCTGGGATTTCTTAACCTCTGTAATTGTGTGAACCAGTTCCTCATAATCAGTTTCTTCCCCTCCCTCCCTCCTTCCCTTTCTTCCTTCTTCTCTCACTCTCCACCCCCTTTCTCTCTCTTTCTCGCGTGAATGTGTGTGTGTGTGTGTGTGTGTATCCTACTGCTTTTGTTTCTCTGGAGAATCCTGACTAATACAGTCAGTTTGAGAGTTTGTAGCAGCTGCCTCTTCATTAATCTGATTTTGTTTATATCGTAAGCATTCTTCTATATCTCAACATCCGCCTTTTTACGTATCTAACTTACTCTAGATAAAACAATCCTCAAGTCATTAGAACACTGTAGAACTTTTGCTTGGCCAGAAGAATTGATAGCTATTAAAGCTTCCATTTCTTTGCTTTTCTCTTCTTCTTTATTCATTCTCCAGACAGATATTCTTAACAAAGAGAATTTGGGTTTGTTTTAGGCACGTTTTTGTGCCTTATTCCTGTACTAGTTTGTGCATATTTTCCTTTTTGATAAGAAGCAAATCAGGGTTTCCTGAAAGAATTTTGTTGTTCCCTATCAGTTGTGTGACCTACTCCTTATTGGTAGGTAGCAGCGAAACACTTAGTGAAATATGAAACTAATTAGAGGTCAAGCACTGGATATATTCTAAGAAGTTCGAGTATAACAAAAAATGAAAACGTCTTATTCCTATTTTTAAATCATAGCCGATTTATACCAAACCTTTGCCTCTAAGATAGGTCTATAAAAATAGAAGAGGGGTGTCTGCCTTCAGTTCAGGTCGTGATCCCAGGGTTCTGGGGTCAGGATCTGATTCGGACTCCCTGCTTGGCAGGGAAGTCTGCTTCTGCCTCTCCCTCTTGCCTGTGGCTCCCTCTGCTTGTGCTCTCTTTCTGTCAAATAAATAAATAAAATCTTAAAAAAATATATAAGAGGGTACAGTCTATGTAAGTGCTATCATTTCCAGTACCAGTGAGCAAATCTGGAAATCTTGGTCTGCGCCATAGTTTTCTGAGAGAAAGTTAGCTCACGCAGGGGCCAGATCCAGATCTGCTGTGACACCTGTGGATTTTAATTTCCTGTGGGTAAGTAAACTCTTAAAGTATTTTCTTAGTTTACAGGCAGTAAACACCTAAACAAAACTAAAATGGACTATCCAGATTGGATAGAGTTTGGGCCTCTGAGTCACAGCAAAATAGTTCACAAAGAGAGTGAGTAGCGGCATACATATCCACTGACCCTCCCTTTGTCCCGTCAGTCAGTCCGTGTTCACGAACGTTTTCCACCTTTCTGACTGAGGCCCAATCTGTTGTGCTCCGAAAACAAAATGATACATGATATAATAAGCAGCAAAGCCTTCTTTGCCACCAAGAGGGGCATCTGAAGGCGAAATCAGTTTTAGTTTTTTCATTCATTTTACACATTCACTCATTCAATAAATAATTAACTGAATACTTGTTGATTGAAACTAGAAAGTATTAGTCCTGGCAAAAACCTTTTACCAGTTGAATTGTATAGTTGGAGAAGCTGAGGCTCAGACAGCTGTAATGGTCTGCATGTGGTTATAGAGCATGTAAACGGAGCAGCAGTGTCCTGACTCAGGTCTCCAGGTCCCTCATGCACCTTTCACCTCATCAAAGGCTTGGTCTTCCTTAGTTCCACAGCGAACTCTGCAGACTGGCCTGGTCTGAACTGCAGCTGATTTATTCCAAACCTTGACAACTATGATCTTAAGATTCTTAGGAACAGTAGGGTCACATTCAATATAAATGTGATTTATCTTTAGGAATTCCTAAATTTTAACAAAGCAATGTTTCTGGGGAATAAAAATGTGTCATCTCACGACCAATGTAATTTTCTCCTGCATTCTTAAGCTTACAACTCCTTCTTTTCCTTTTTCTTTTTTCTCCATTCCTTTCCTTTCTATTCCCTTCCCTTTCCTACATTTCTTCTTCTTCTTCTTCTTCTTCTTCTTCTTCTTCTTCTTCTTCTTCTTCTTCTTCTTCTTCTTTTCTTCTTCTTCTTTTTTTTTTTTTTTTTAAATTGTGTCTTTTATTTTTGAGTTCAAGACTGAAGAGTCCCAAGCAGTGGCCATAGCATAGGGATTTTTCTGTTTACCTTGGGAATATTGCCCCGAATCTGTTGGGCTAGCTGATTAGGTTACTTTTGACCAATCAGATGAAATTTTGGAAAATGTCCCAGTGAAACAAGATTTTCCTTTCTAGGCTACCAGCAAGAAGTGTTAGATGTTGGGTACTTTCAGTATAGCCAGTCCTTATGTATTTGTTGTGTGTCATCCAGGGGCTCAGCAGTGACAAGGAGGGACTATGGGTTTCAGAAATTTCGTGTCCTCAGGAAGCAATTTGTCTGCTATTTGGATGATAGAGTGGATGGAGATAATGATAAAGCATTTCTGAAGTCTGGATGTTTTTCTGGGTCTTAGGTGTTGCCTTAGTGTTTCAAAAGCATATAGCAAACAGTAGTAACAATGTTGAGTGCAACTTCATGTGAACATAGATTACCTGTGGGTTGGCTACTGAGATTATTCCTGGATGTGTTCTGTGCATATTTGTGCTTCTGTGAGCCATGCTCTACTGTGTTGTTTCTCCACCTAATTCAGATTGCTGTCTGGCTTGAGATGACTACAGGTTAGGGAAACCTGAGTTATAAAATCTCTTTAGCGTCTAGAAATATCTCAACATTCTTTAGTCTTTCAGCTTTGGGATACCATTCACAATGCCAAATGAAATGAGACATCTCTAATACATTTTGAGAAGGGAGAGAGGACACTCTTGGGGTGAGTTTTCTCTTGTCCAGTTCTTCAAAAGTTACAGTGGCCATGTTGAAAAATTTTTAAAAATCATGCTTCCAGGTAAAGAAATTGGAGCATAAGAGAGCCACATGATTGATTGAATATCATGAAGCATGGAAGATACAGATTTCTTGGTTTCTGCTTACTCCTCCTGATTGAGCAGGACATTGTTTTATGGTTATTACATGGAGGATTTACTTTGCAGTAAATGAGGCAGCAATAAGCTGGCTTCTGCTTTGTGGGAGAGCAACAGTCTTGATATAAGGTTTTTTCTTGTTTGTTTGTTTGTTTTTGGCTACAATTTTATTGTTCTTTGGTAATTCTGGAGAACAAAGGGCACTGGAGAGAGATCTGGAATCTTTCCAATTCAGGAGACACTAGGAAATGGAATGATGACCAAAGCAGTGGGGACTCCAGGAGATCAATTCTGGGTATTAATAAGAATGCTCCTGAGGTAGGTGTGCTTTGTTTCTGGGGGTTGGCCACCCCACCAAAGGAATACTGTGAGCCTTCTTTGTTGAATTTTTAACTTTTAAGGTAGACACATGATGAAAGCATAAACCTAAAGTCACTGGTTTAGGTCTTGACAAAATTACACATTTTTTGATGATCTTTGAAGCGTTGGGGCATGGGTTGGCATTCTTCGTAATTCAGTGTTATATCCCTACTATACTCTGTAGAATCATATCCCTTCTATGGTGTCTGTAGAATTTCCTTTCCAAAAAAGGAAAGCTGATCTTTTTGTGGACATATTAATTTAGTGGAAGAGACATTATTTCTAGGTCGCTGCTGTGAAGCTTTTGCCGTATAGACAGGCTATAGCTGATCTCACGTGTTAGTCTATGTGTTTGTTTCCTTTCTCTAAGTCAGCGTAGTTGGAACTATGGTTATTTTATGGCTTCTGTTTCCCCTTTACCATCTCTGAGCAGATACCTTAATTATTTAATTAAACTTAGATGCATGAAGAGAAAACCTACTTGTATAGAAGCTAGGCAAATGTATGCAAATCATGTACAAATGAGTTGGCTTGGTTGGACTGGAATATTGCATTACACCAGCCCTTCATTGCCTTCACAGAAGAAGAAATACGGGAGTACAGTTGTCTTACTGTTCACTTTTAGATCGAGTCACAACTTCAGGATGCTTTTTTGAAAAAAAAGTGTTTGACTGCCTCACTCAGAAGTCTTGGTTGAATGTCACATTCCTTCATTTTTTTCATAGTGCATATGAATTTTTAGGTGTCAGTATTACCTCATTTGTCATTGCCACCTCTTCTGATCACCCTGGGAAGCTACCTTTAAAGTTTATCTTTAAACTTTTTTTTTTTTTTTTTTAAATATTGCATCTTGGACACCTGGCTGGCTCAGTGGGTTAAAGCCACTGCTTTTGGCTCAGATCGTGATCCCAGGGTCCTGGGATCGAGCCCCACATCGGGCTCTCTGCTCAGCAGGAGGCCTGCTTCTCTTCCTCTCTCTCTCTCTCTCTGCCTACTTGTGATCTCTATCTGTCAAATAAATAAATAAAAAATCTTTTAAAAAAAATATTGCATCTTACCTTGCTTTAAGTTCTAGAAAATCATATGTTAATGGCACTGTCTGAAGATAGGCCTATTTTATTTAGGGATCTTGTAAGAGTCAGGCTCACAGACTCGTGGGGGCTGGAGGAGTTCTTTAATACACGTTCAGTAGTAGCTCTCTCTAAATTTTTGGTAAATTATTTGTGAAGTTGGAATGACAGATTTGCCCTAGTGATTCTTCTTATAACCTCTGGCTATTTAAGTTTAATTCCATAAAGTAAGCTTAGAAATGTACATTTAAGTGCTAGTTACTGCCCATGATGAAAGGGCTGATGATGGTCAAGGTGACTGTCACTTTGGGGCTGTAGGCTGGGAAGCACATCAGAAGGACCTGACCAGAAATGGCTTAAGTAGGAGATAATTATGATGAATGATCTCTTCTTAAAAAGGCTTAATCACTCAATCTGAATACATAGCAAGAGATTTTTGTCGTCAAAAGGATGATGTCTGTGGTAGTTCAAAGCCGTTATTAACAGAAAAATAAGTTGTATCTTTTTCTTTAGAATTGAAAGGGACCAAAGCTATCATATATATTCAAAAACCTCAACTACAAGTGGAGAAATACAAGTCAGAGAGGTTAAGTGAATGTCCAAAGTCAGACCCTAAGTAAACGATGGAGTGAGCCTTGATATGAAAACTCTGTACCCTTTTTGGACCTTGTTCTACACCACAGGGTGTGGATGGAGAGTGTTGTAAGCTGAGGTGAAAATGGTAATTTTGGGGATGACTGGGTGGCTTAGTTGTTGGTTATGTGTCTGACTCTTGATTTCAGCTCAGATCATGATTTCAGGGTCATGGGATTGGGCCCTGCATAAGGCTCCATGCTTGGTGTGAAGCCTGTTTAAAATTCTCTCTCTCCTACTCCCTCTGCCCCTTCCCATACATTCTCACTCTCAAAAAAGAAGAAAAAAAAAGAAAAAAGAAAAGAAAGTGATAATTTTAATGGTTGCTAGGAAAATGCTGATTGCATACTTTTCACATCATAACTGATGTTAGTGCAGCTTGCTTACTTGTTTGAGTGCCAGCCTATTGTGTAGAACAGTAAAAAATGTCTTTTTCGTTTGGTCTTATATAGAATAGCTGGGAGATTATTAGAAGAGCTGAGAAATTTTCAGTACTCTCAATAGGTAGAAAAGTGAATTCTCTCAGATTTAATCAGTAGTTGTGAGAAAATGCTTAGGAACAAAGAACATGTTGAGAACTGGCTGGTCTGATTTTAGGGACATACGTAAATATTTTGTAGTAGTCAAACACAATGAAAAGTAAGCATTTGATATGTAGGTAAACCCTTCTTGCCCTGGAAGAAATGAGTTATGGAATCTTTGTTTGCAACTGAGGAATTAAGCCAACATTTTTTTTAAGGGAAGTTGCTTAAACAAAGGTATCAGCAGTAGCAAGGGCACTTGTTGACATTTGGACTTTGTAGAAACTTGAGAAACTTACTTTACTCTTTTGCTTAGAATTTTCCCTTATACAGTGGCGTGTCTTTTCCATACCAACATATGTAACCTTGTGTAATGTGCCCAACATTTTAGAAAGCTGGGATGGACCTTATAACTGAGGAAAGCTTGGAAGTTGATTCTTCTATAGGGTACCTGTTGTAGAATCATTATGCTATCAAGCCACGTATGTGGAGATCACATGGTGCCTGAGCCTGAACCAGGGAAAACCAGTGGCTTCTGCATTTGGAAGCACAGAGGTGGGCATAGGGTTCCCTCAGCATCTCCCCACATGTCAGCCTGTAGCTGTGCTGTCACCCGGGACTACCAGGAACATAAAACATAGCTTTACATATCCAAATGTCTCAGATGTAAGCTTAAACCTGTGGAAGAAGTAGAATGAATTTTGGAGGTTCCCCAGGCACCTTGAAATGTTTAACATCATTATACTCAGTAGGTCATAATGGTTGTGGTCTGGTAACATCCGAGTGGGAAGAGAATCTTTGTGTTGTTGTTTCATGCTCTTGAGTACCTGGAACAAGTGACATGGCCATATTCCCATGAGGCCTTGAGACCTTTCCAATAGAAGTAAACTATAATATGTATGTTCATGTGTGTACTTTTAAAATATTTTTTAAAGATTTATTTATCTATTTTTAGAGAGAGAGTGAGTGAGTGGAGGAGGGATAGAGGGAGAGGGAGAAAAGACTCCTCAAGCAGATTCCCCGCTGAGCAAACAGCCCAATGTGGGGCTTGATCCCAGGATCCTGAGATCGTGATCCAAGCTGAAACCAAGAGTCAGCCATTAAACTGACTGAGCCATGCAGGTGCCCTTCATGTGTGATTATACAAAAAGTTTTTTTTTAGTGTTTGTGTGTGAGATTGAGCACTGTGCACTAACAAAGGCAGAAATCATAAAGTCAGAGTTTTAGAACTCCAAGTAGCTGTAGAGATCATTGATTCTATCTTTCCATTACATAAAGAGGAAAACCAGAAGCCGGGAAATGTGGAGTGACTTGCAGAGGGCTGTGTAGACAGGCATTTGTAGAAGTAGGAGCAGAGCCCGGGGTCTTTCCAGTCTGGAGCTTCTTGTGTTCTGTTAGGCTGTCTTTACTGCTGTCCCTTCAGTTCAGTTCTACAAGGGTTCTGCAGCATTAGGCCAACCTGAAAGGAGGCATGACCTGTTGTACTGTAGCAGGAAGAGAATGCAGTGGATTATATCTACTTAGAGTCCATCTCAAATTGAAACATTTGGAATTTTTTTTTTTAATATTTTATTTGACACACAGAGAGAGAGAGCACAAGCAGGGGGAGTGGGTGAGGGAGAAGCAGGCTCCCCACTGAGCAGGGAGCCCTATGCAGGACTTGATCCCAGGACTCTGGGATCATGAGCTGAAGGCAGATGCTTAACTGACTGAGCCACCCAGGTGCCCTGAAACTTTTGGAATTCTTAAATATAACCTTGCATAAAGTAGGGAAAAGGAACTCTGGAAAGCTTGTTCTAGAAATTTCAGGCTGTAGCCCAGTAGTGAGCAATACTGATCACATGACCCCCTCTGACAATGTGGGTATAGGGGTTCTTGCCTTCCATGTGTCTATCCATGAATATCACTGATAACTGACAGGCTCCATTTTGTTTTCTTAAGAAATTATAATAGAACTAATGGTAAGTACCCCTTCACTGATACACATACAGTTTTGATTTATAACTAACATTTTCTTTCTTAATTTAAAACATTTTTAAATGATAAAAGTAAAATAATTTAGGAACAAAGAAAAAGACAAAAGTCACTGTGGTTCCATTATTTTCATACAACCGTTTTTCTTCCTGTGCATTTCTTTTGTCTTTTAATATTTAAAACTTTTAAAAAATATGTACTTTCTACAAGGTCATAATCCCATGGCTGTGTGAAAAGTTCATGAGCTTTGGAGGCAGACAGACCTGGGTTTGATTTCTGGGCCTATCAGTAACTAATTACGTGACCTTGGGCAAATTCCTTCACTTTAGTTTTTTCATCTATAATGAGCTAATACCTTAAACTCAAATAGCATTCTTAAGAGGTTGAAGGAGATACTACTATACTTGAAGTACCTGGCCTTTTGTGGTACACCATTCACTGCTTGATATTCTCTCCTGAGCATTTGTTTTTCATTTTGCTGCATGGTCCAAAAGGAAATTACTGCCCTTTGGTAAGAGAAGTCCCCAGGTCCCCATGGCTGGCCACAGGAGAATGTTCACAGGAGAGGGTGATGGGATTGAGTGACTCTGGGGCCCCAAGGGTCTCTACGTCTTGGAGGGGCCTTTGCTTTGCTGACCTGAGGGTGGAGGGGAAGGGGAGAAGTGACACTGTGCTCTTTGGTGTTTTCTGGCTGAGTAGAAGCCCTTTTTCTGGTATCCTATAAAGAGCTGGGACAATTCAACCCTCTTTACTGGAGCCTGGTAAACACATGGACCAGATTAAAGGAAAGTACTAGTTCCAGTTCTTGAAACATGGTTTCTTGAATGCCAGAGCCATGATACTGGTGTCCAAATTTCAAGTCTAACATGGAGTCTCTACCAGGCCTATCTATCCTTTCTAAGATGACAGACAGGCCTTTCTTTGATCATTCAGATGAGGAGTAGTTGGTCTGGGATTTGGACTAAAGCTGGAAGTATAGTGGGACTTCTCTTATCTGCAGGAGCTGGCAGGAGGGCTCCCTGGAGCAGGCATGTAGTGGGCCATATAGGGGCACTGTGGTGTGGAGACGCCTGGTATAGCCATTGGGGGAGACAGGCGGCTGTGGAGGGGCAGCCTCCCTGCCATTGCTCAGGGGCAGAGCTCTGGTTCTAGGGTGGGATAGTCCAAGAGTGAGGGGCTGATTAGCTTTTACTTATCTATTTTTTTGGAAGTATTTTATTTTTAAGTAATTTCTTCATCCAAAGTGGGGCTTGAATTCAGCCCCAAGATCAAGAGTTGCATGCTCTACCAGCTGAGCCAGGTGCCCCAATGCTTTTCTTTTAAAGACAATGGAGATTCCCAGCGTTTATCAATGGGCAGCTGGCATAGAAATTTCTGGTAGAAATTCAAGGGCCTATCGGGTCTGGGGCCAAGGAGCTTGGATAAAAATGCACTTGATCAGGGCACAGCTCTCAGGTTCAGGTTGGCACTGAGCACCTGGGGTCCAACAGTCTAGTTTAAGTCTGTCCTGCTTCAACTTGGGATTCTTCTGAGGCCTGGACAGGTAGCATTAGCAATGGGCCCTATAGCCAAATTCTGGGAAAGCAGAAGTCAGTATGTCATGTGTAGTTTGAACATAAAGCTTGTTAGAAATTCCTCCATTTTTGAAATTCTGGGGGAAATATCCATGGGATGCCTTCATCGTTCCCTCTGAAGTTCAAGGACTGAATCCTTAGAGCAGTGATGATATGTAGCATGGAGTTATGCATGTGAAATGACATTTGTAGTTAATAAAAGGGGGTTTGGTTTCCTCTGAAAAGTGAAGATCATTTTTCTAATGCCCCCAGTCCATACAGGAACATCAGATCAACCTTCACAATCAGCAGTGCCCTACTGCTGTGGACGGTGGATGCGTGAGTGGCTGTGGAAGATTAAGCCTGGACCAGACTCTTTCTGGAAATTGACAGATTTTAATAGCAGTGGCAGAACTTTTCAAGTTTATATGTGCGTGTTTGATATCTCAAAGTAAAAGCATTTAAAAATCTTTCTTTAGCATTTCACTTTTGGAACACCTGCCTCTTCCTCACTGAATCAAGTTAAATGGGTAACACACCCCAACCCCCTCAACCTCTCTGCTTCAGATAAGAGAAAGCCCAAGTAACCGACTATGTGGGCCAGAGATGTACACACCTGGGACTAGCACTCTCGAGCCAGTCCTGGATTTAAGATTAAAGCCCTTGGTGTTGCAACTTGCAGTTTTTAGTCTGCCATGACAGTTACAAGTGAATTTCAGGGAGACGTTCAGACTTGTGACCTCCTCATGGATGCTGTTGGTGATGTCTGTATTGGTGGTGAAATGTGTTTTAGGGTACTCTTATAGGGGTGTAGAAACAAGGGGGAGTCCACTGCTCCTGGGCTCCTCGAGGATGCTGTTCCCCTCAGAAGAGGGGGTGGGTTGAAAGGTTGCCTACCTGTGGTCAGCTGAAGCTTGCACAGATCAGTCTTTCATGGTAAAGGGGCTCTGTTGGCTCTGTCCGGAGAGAAAATGCCTGTATTCAAGAGAATATACTGGAAATAGGAATAGCTGGTCATAGCCCATCTGGCTCTACCCAGTGTCTGACAAATTTTTGGTCCCTGAGGAATTCCACCCTCCCCAGCCACAGCTTCCCATCCTTGCTTATCTCTGGAGAGCCAGGGTTTTGAAGCCCAGCCAGTGCTTTCTTACAGGTGGGGCTAATCCAGAGCACAGAGAGGAAATTGTGGCTTTTCTTCCCATGCTTCCACCCACTTTTGCCTACTCAACCTCTTGAGGCAGAATGGACGGTTGTGGTGGGAAACTGAACCCTTGTTGGGGGGCCTGGGAACAAAAGCGCAACTTCGGGGTGCATGGGTGGCTCCGTCGGTTAATTGTCTGCCTTCAGCTCAGGTCATGATCCCAGGGTCCTGAGATTGAGCCCTGAGTCGGGCTCCCTGCTCAGAGGGAGTCTGAGAGGAGTCTTCCTCTCCTCTGCCCCTGCTCCACTCCTCCCCGCCTATGTTCTCTCTCGCGTGCACTCTTTCTCTCAAATACATACATACATATATACATAAAATCTTTAAAAAGAAGAAGAGGGGCAACCTCTGCTCTGATGGTCTTTTGTCCTAAGAACATGGCCAAGGAAGGTCTGTGATTCAGGGACCAGTGCCTGTACTGAGTGGTGTTGCTGCCTGTTGTATAGGCTTGTCCCCATGGAGATGCTTAGAATCATCTCGGCTTATTTTTGGGGCAGGTATGCGAAAATTGGCCATGAAATGAAAACTTGAGTACTCAACAGCAGGATAAGTGAATTTGTTATCTTTAAGTCATCTTTATATTGTCAGCCACCTTATTCAAGAATTCCTTCGTTGTATGAACACTCAACAGGATTGTTCAAGCATGCAAAGGGAATACTTCGTGTTCTATTTTAATGAAGGATTTCAACTTATGGAGACCTTCATCTGGTCTTAAATTTCTCAAGCTGAACCCCTCTTCTGATCAGAGATGGGCTAAAAAAGAATGTGTGGTGACCGGGGAGCTAGCAGCTAGTTCAAGCTCTGAAATCAGTTGCTAACGAGCAGCTTTAACTTTAAGCACCTCATGTTACAGAGTTTCTGAACACCTGAGGAGTGTGTTTCTTTTCCATGTTTATATCCTTGATATGCAGCGTGTGCCTGGCGGGCGTAGGTGCTCAGCAAACGTTTCGCCAACTGTGGAAGGAGAAGGTGGGCCCAGAGCCTAGCCCAGCATATGTTCAGAATAGCTTTAGGAGGTGGGCAAAAGGAAAGATTTTCCAGTAAACTGAATTTTACAAATACTGTCTGTTAAATCCCTTTCTTGGAAATTCTTATTTATTTATTTATTTATTTGGTCAGGAGGGCAGAAGGAAAGGGAGAGAAAGAGTCTTAAGCAGGCTCTGCACCCAGCACAGAGTCCATGAGGGGCTTGATCTCACAACCCTGAGATCATGACCTGAGCTGAGATCCAGACTTGGATGCGGACCTGACTGAGCCACCCAGGCACTCCCCTTTCTTGGAGATTTTTAATGCACCATGGGCATATTAGACAGTGAGAAGTCCTGTGGTAAAGAAAACCCCAATGTTGTTTAATCCAGAATTTCCTAATCTTTGACACAAGAACACCCTTTGCCTGCAGCTCCATGAAGCTGGAGAAACGTTTGCTGGACCAGAATACCTTGAAGGAGACTTCCTGCTAGAGTATTCTAGAACTTGAGAGCAGGGGTGGGTTGATGGGACATATTTAGAGGGATAACAAGGTAATACAAGGTTGAAGTTTGGGGCGAGAGGAAGGGGTAGGATTAGTCTCTCAACAGGGCTCAGACTCCAGATTTTGGAAGTAAACATTTTAGGGCACATTCTTCATTCCTAGCATGACCTGGAATCTCTGGTGAAGTATTTTATCTCCCAAGCTGATCCCACACATGCACAGAGAGATGCTCATCTTGTCCTTAGGGAACCTAGCTCAGCGGACCTGTTTCTGTCATGCTCATGAACTTTTTCTTATTTTCCTTTTTAGCAGATTATAAGTATCTTGAAAGCAGGACTCTAGTCAAAACTCTGTACAACTCTCCTGGGCACCATTCCTGGTTATTCACCAATAAGTGATGAAAGTGCTGAAAGACGCTGTAGAAACTTGGTTTCCACTGTCCCCTTCCTTTTTCTGTAGGGTCTGAGATGAGCACTGCTAATGGGGCAGCAGGAGAGTGTCCAGTTGTCCCCTGTCCCAGGTGTGTCCCTCCCCACAATGTCAGCTTCAGCAGGTGGGTTTGATCGTGCCTGCCTGGGAACATGCCCCAGTGGTCTGCTGCTCTCTACTGACCACCCACTGCTGTCTCTGGGAACCCATGCCCCTGCCCCCAGAGTTTCTCTCCACCCACTCCCCCTTCTAGATAAGTACATATAAACGCGATTATGTTTAGAAGCTGAAGCATTTGAATAAATCAGATGCTTTTGCCCAACCCTAGAATAAAGGCTGTAGTTATTTTAACAACAACAACAACAACAAAAATCCTGCAGTCTTCAGCTATTTCTGGATGTAGACTGGTAATTAGCATGCCATTTGTAATTCATTGCTGTCTCAGGCTGTTTGTTTCCTTGTTCCAGTGTAGCCCAGTTTGGGAGACTAGTTTTATTTCATTTGGAAATGTGATTTTGTGGAGACCTCTAAAATGCCATCATAAGATTAATGGTTTTCTGTAGCCCAAGTTTGCCAAACCTGGTGTTTGTAGCTCAATTATTAGTCTTCAGCAGTTCTGTGGAGGGGAGTAACAGCTTGTTAAGATGGTATTCCGTTTCCAAGAAAAGTGTCAAAAATCAACTGCTTCAGGAAGGACTGATACTACCTGGGGTAAGTGACACTTCAGGAGGACAGGTAGTTTTGGGATAGGTTAAGGAGGCTTTACTTGTTTACTTGTTTTATCTGTTTCAGTGTTATTCCTGGGATATATATCACGTTTTTAGTTCATATATTAACCGATGTGCGTGAAGGCTAAATGCAGAGGGTGCCTTTTGGAAATTTATACTGCCAGACTGAAAGGAAAATGTTTGCATTTGTTCTTGTAACGGGCAGGCAGGTGAGAAGGCTCCTGGAGACAGCCTAGGGCACCCCCCCACACCCGCCGTGGTCTCTCCCTGGGGACTTCATGCTTGCTCTCCAGCTGCAGAGGGAAAAGAGGAAAATATGCAGTTACTGTTTCTGTTTTGGAGTGCTGGGACCTGCTGCTGGTTGTAAAATGAGAACTTGGCCATGGTCCAAAAGGAAAGCTTTTGGTTCCTTCTTTTTAGAAAGATTTATTAGGGGGTAGTCTTTAATGAATAGACTGATTCTCTAGATTTCTCCAGCAGTGTAAGGCTGTCTGACTCTGGCAGCTCAGTTGACCCTATAGTTGCCAACAGTAAAGGCACAAGGCGAGCTGGAACGCAGCATAAGGAGAGCGTGTGTGAGACTATACACCATACATGGTCTTGATGCCTGCCTGGCCATCTTGGGGTTGCCCATGTGTCTTCTGATGTCCACTGAAGGGGAACTAGATTAACTTTGCCCTCTGAGGACTTAGCTTTGGATGAAGGAAAAGAGGAGTTTTATTATACATGAGCTAAATTTTTCTCAACTAACTCTCCTGCCCTTCATTTCCCAAGATGATACAAAAAAAGAAGGAAGCTAAAACAAGACAAAACAAAATAAAGCACTTCTGTGAATGGAAAGCACATGTGTTGTTACCAATGGATCGCTTGATAAAAGGGTTTAGATAGATGAGCACTAGATTCTATTAGGAAAGAATTAAAGTGGTTCTAATTGCCCTGTAAGATATGATGATAAGAAGGAACTAGCTCAAATTGTACAGAGGCTAAGCAGTCATGCAAAAACTATGGCCTGAAATGTTGGAGAGTGCAGTTTATCACCAGGGAGAGTCATTTCTGGAAATTTTTAGGATGCAAAGGTAAACAGCCGGAAAAATTTGAGTATAGTTCCGTACCGTGCAAGGACACACCCAGGTACCTCCATCCAGGTGGGTCGTCTGGGATGTCAGACAGAGTCTTTTATGCCAGGACCCATGGGGGGCTTTGCGGCTTCCCTGCTCAGCTCCAGTTGTGGTTGATGCTATTGAAGGCATTGGACTTTCGATACCGCACTGTGCCAGACTGTGGGTCAGACCACCTAGACAAGTGCTGGGGAAGAGGCTATGGGGAGTGGTTGCCTTTCAGACTCATCCCTGTCCAACAAGACCAACCAGCCATTCTCATCTGATTAATCCAAAAGGTTTCAGCTCTTTCAGCTTTACCTACTGCAGTTTTAAGAAAATGGATTCCATGTGTTTTAGTTTCCAATTATGATTTTCAAGAATAATTTTTGTTTTCTGAAGTTCCTTGTCGTGGGAACAGGTTCGAGGATAGAGGATTGGTAAACTAAGTACCGTGAGGAAATATTAAGGATTCCCTGAGAATGGGGAGGGGTAAATGACGGAGGAGACAAAAAGAACATCGGAGGAAGGTGGACATGTAGTCTTCTTATGTGTCAGCTTGCTGATATGGAATCTGGTATAAAAGAAAACTGTGATATGTTTAAAAAACTCATTTCTTTTTTTTTTTAATTAGGTGATATCATTACATGGTTCAAAAATAAAATCAATTATCAAAAGGTATTCATTCAGAAGTCTACTTCTGTCTATTCTGTCTCTGTCCCCATAGTCACTGTTATTGTTTCTTATGTATCTTTCTAGAATTTTCTTACCTATTTATAGATAAATTTGAGAATATACCAATCACCACCCTCTGTCTATCCAAAAGGTCTCATACCCGTTTTTCTGCACACCTTGCTTTTCATGCTTAATGTGTCTTGGAGATCCTTCCACATCCACATCAGTGCATACAAAGCTTCCTTCCTGCTCATTCTTTCTCTCTCCTTTCCGTCCCCACCGCACCCCCCCCCCATTTACAGATGCCTGGTGTCCCATTTAATATACATACCATAATTTATTGAACTGGTCAGTCCTCTATTGATGAACATTTAACTGATTTCCAAATTTGCTTATACAAACAAAATACCATGAATAACATATTTCATTTCACTAAATTACATTGTACTTAATTATATGCAAGCATAACCTTAAGGATAAATTTCCAGATTTGGAATCGTTAAATCAGAGAGCATATGCATTTGTAGTTTTGATTGACATTGCACACCCCTATCAGCAGTGGGTGAAGGTGCCTTTTTTACCACATTCTTAGCAGTAGACCATGTTACCACATTTTTGGAGTTTACCAAACAGATAGGTGGAAAGTCGTGCCTAAATGTAGTTTTAATGTACATTTCTCTTATTATGAGAAGTTATGCACCTTTCACGTGATTGTACGAGCCCTTTCTGTTTGTGGATTGTACTTTTTTTCTCATGGATTTCTAGGAGCATTTTGTATATCAGGGAAGTAGATTTTGTGATAAAACTTGCAAACACTCTCTGGAAGTTTTTGTCGTTTGTCTTTATACTGATTTTTACCAGACTGAAATTTCTGATGTTTATGTGGTTATATTTATCATTCTTTTCTTCTGTGGCTTCTGGATTTTGAGTCATAGTTAGGAAGGAATTTCCAACTTGGCTGTAGAAGCACAGTGTTGTTTAGGATTAACTGGTTTTAGAAATTCTGTTGGTTTCTGTTTCTAAAACCTAAAAATAACAGATTATTCAAATTATATTTTTTTTTTGTTTAGTGTGATTTGCATTTGTCCTTTCTTCTTGACTCTATTTAATGTATATTTACTACATTTTTCCATTTCCCATAACTGGAAAGAGATTTTAATTGCCACCCAAAGTGGAAAATGGAGGGCATGCTCTCAGTGGGGTGGATTAGATTTATGGAGGGTTGTTTGTGGCCCTGGTGCCTGTGACTGGTTCTGCTGGTGGGACTAGGCACTGTCATGGAAGGGAAGTGTAGGGTAGTCTAGAGTGCCTTGGAATGCTGGTTACAAATACCCAACAAGTAGCCTTGGAAATTCACGAGTTGGATGAGGATGAATTGGCCAGTGAAAGTAGAACTCCAGATATTTCACTTTCTATTCATTCTGGTTCCCAGTTTTCCTTGCAAGCAATTATTAGATGTGCCCAGCCTGTTATGTTTATTACTTACAATTCTGTTTTCCCCATGTGAGTTTATTGAGGATTTGGGGGTTGGTTCATGGGAAGGAGTCTGAAATGACACAGTACCCCATTCCTGTGGTCTCCGTAGTACTCAATAGTCATGTTAAAGACCTTAAAAAGACAAATTAGGGTGGGTCAGATAACTTAGACCTTTGTGAGTGATATTGTGATTTATAAGAAATATATATATTTGATTATTCAGATAACCAAAATATATTTCTTATATATATTTGGTCTTTGTTTATAATTCCCAATGCACAGCTTCTAAAACCCTTGGAATTTCCTAAGCATTGAGAGAGATAAAAGGTGTTATTTGTTATGTTAATGTGGAAACTTTTGAAAAGCACTTAAGGATGGGTAGCCAGTGGAGCTAACCTGGTGATAAGAGGGTTGGAACTTTTAGTCCTTCCCTACTCCTTCCCCATCTCTAGGGAGGGGAGAGGGGCTCGAAGTTGACTTAGTTGCTAATGGCCAGTGATTTAATCAATGTAATGTATGTAATGAAGCCTTCATAAAATTCCAGAGGATAGTGTTTGGAGAGTTTCCGGGTTGATGAATACCCAGAGATTGGGGAGAGTATAGCACCTGGAGAGAGTTTGGAAGCTCTTTGCCCTTTCCCCATACCTTGCCCAACGTATCTCTTCCTTCTGGCTGTTTCTGAGTTACATCCTTTTTAAATGAAATGATAATCTAGTAAGTAAGATGGTTCTCTGGGTTCTCTGAGCCACTGTAGCAAATTAATGGAACCTGAGGAGGAGGTCCTGGGAACCTCTGATTTTATAGCTAGTCAGTCAAAATTACAGGACCTGCATTTATGACTGACATCTGAAATCCAAGGAGGAGATTGTGGGAACCTCTCATGTATAGCAGTTAGGTCAGAAGGACAGGTAACAACTTGGGCCTGCGACTGGCCCCCTCAAGTGGCATGGGAGAACAGTGTTGCAGGAGTGAGCCCTCAGCCTCTGGAATCTGATAGTATGTCTGGGTAGGTAGCATCAGAATTGAGTTGAATTCTCCTCAGACACCCCGTTGGTGTCCAAGAATTGCTTCAATGTGTGGGGACCCATCCCCGCGTGCGTGCACACACACACACACACGTACACACACACATTGGAATTGGTCTCAGAACACCAATTTGACCTTGATCACTTAGAATAAGAACTTATATATGATTCATCTTTGTGGAGTAAGCATTTTCTACAACTTGGGAGATGGGGTGAAAGTGGGGTCTGAGGGACACTGAGAGTGATACAGGAGAGACGGGAAATAGGGACTTTGGGATGACTGTATTTAAGACTGGAAAATGCCAGCTAGTCTGAGGTCTACCTTTATGAAAAATGATTTGTTCAGGATTCGGCCTGTCCCTGCTGGAGCTGTTACCAGCTTATACTGGCTATTATTTTTGTCAACTGTAGTGAGTCTGGCTTGTCTGTTGGCAGGCAGCTGTTTTAACTGTACATCATTTTAAGCAAATGAAGGTGACTTTTTAGCATCAGGCCTTGAATTCCTGCCATTGAACAGCCTCAACTAAATTCCATACATGGTTGATATTTGGCTGTGTGGTTGCCAATCACATAGGTGTAGTTGAGCAAGCCTGTGGTTTATTGTCTTCTCCCTCCTCTCACTCCCTTCTTCTTGCTATCCTTCATTTAGCATTTCTCCACTGGTAGGCAAATTTAGGTAAAGTCAGAAAAATTCAGGATGGATGATTTTGCTCAGGACAGCACTCCAGGCAGCAGTAAATTTTCAGGGCTCAATGGAGGAAGAGGGCCTGCAAGGGTGTCAGAGACCACTGATGGTCAGAGACAGACTGGGAGAGTGGAGTCCTGATAACTGTGGAGGGGGACAGGCAGGTGCTGTCAGAGCATCAGACGCTGCTGAGAGGTCATATAAGACAGGGGCTGAATGGTGCTCATTGAATTTGGAAATCAAGAGGGCATTGGAAAGTTTTACCAGAGCACTTTCAGAAGGCTGGCTGTGGGATGAAAAGTGAACGTTCTGCTCAGTTTCGAGAGTTCCTTGCTCACAGACCCTGTTGAATGGAAAGGCTGACCCAGGGGAGGCCATTGTTTATTTAAGATCATCTGTGCTATATGAACTATTGCATAAATTATCACAGAGTTGTCATTGTTGGACCTGCTGGTGTAATATGAAATGCCCATGTGACAACTTCCAAGCTCTTGCCAAATATGAGGTTTTAGAAAAAACTTTTAATTTAAATTCCAGTTAGTTAATGGTGTAGTATTAGTTTCAGGTGTACAATATGGTGATTCAGCATTGGCGTACATCACCTGGTGGTCATCATAAGTGCCCTCCTTAATGCCCATCACCTATTTAGCCCCCAGCACCACATAGATATGGTAACTATCAGTTTGTGCTCTATAGTTAAGAGTCTGTTTCTTGGTTTGCCTTACTCTCTCTCTCTCTCTCTTTTTTTTTGCTTTGCTAGTTTTTGTTTCTTAAATTCCACATGAGTGAAATCATAAATGGTATTTGTCTTTCTTTGACTGACTTGTTTTGCCTAGCATAACAATCTTTAGCTCCATCCATGTTGTTGCAAATGGCAAGATTTCATTCTTTTTTATGGCTGAGTAATATTACATTGTATGCACATACACCACATCTTTATCCATTCACTTATTGATGGACACTTGGGCTATTGTAGATAATGCTGCTGTAAACATAGGTGTATAATTATGCCTTTGAATTAGTATTTTTGTATTCTTTGGGTAAATACCCAGTAGTGTGAAGCTAGATTTAGGGTAGTTCTATTTTTAACTTTTACGAGCCAATTCCTTACTCTTTTCCAAACTGGCTGCACCAGTTTGCATTCCCACCAATAGTGCAAGAGGGTTCCCCTCTCACCACATCTTTGCCACACCTGTTGTTTCTTGTGTTGTTGATTTTAGCCATTCTGACAGGTGTGAGGTGGTACCTCATCATGGTTTTGATTTGTATTTCCTTGATGTTAAGTAATATTGAACATCTTTTCGAGTATCTGTTGGCCATATGTTATGCCTTCTTTGGAAAAATGTCTATTCATGTCTTCTACCCATTTTTTAACTGGATTATTTGGTTTTTTTTTTTTGGGTGTTTTTTGGGTGATTGTTTTTTTATAAGTTCTTTATATATTTTGGATACTAACCTCTTATTGGATATGTCATTTGCAAATATCTTATCTTCTCCCATTCCTTAGGTTGCCTTTTAGATTTTTTTTTTTTGGAAGATTTTATTTATTAATTTTAGAGAATGTGGGAATGGTGGGGGGTGCAGAGAGAGAGGGAAGAGAGAGACTTTCAAGCAGACTGCGCTGAGCTTGGAGCCTGATGAGGGGCTAGATCTCACAACCCTGAGATGATGACCTGAGGTGAAATCAAGAGTCAGATGCTTAACTGACTGAGCCGCTCGGTCCCCTCAGTTGCCTTTTAGTTTTGTTGATTGTTTCCTTCACTGTGCAGAAGTTTTTTTATTTTGATGTAGTCCCTGTATTTTATCTTTCTTTTTGTTTTCCTTGTGTCAAGAGACATATCTAGAAAGAAGTTGCTACAGCCAATGACAAAGAAGTCATTGCCTATGTTCTTTTATAGCATTTTTACAATTTCAGGTCTCACATTTAGGTCTTTAATCCATTTTGAGTTTATTTTTGTGTATGGTGTAAGCAGGTGGTCCAGTTTCATTCTTTTGAGTGTTGCTGTCCAGTTTTCCCATCACCATTTGTTGAAGAGACCATCTTTTCCCCACTGGGTATTCTTCCCTCTTTGTCAAAGATTAATTGACCATATAACTGGGGGTTAATTTCTGGGTTTTCTATTCTGTCCCATTCATCTATGTGTCAGTTTTTGTGCCAGTACCATATTGGCCAAACATACAATTTTAAAAAGCAGTTTCTATTTGTGATTTATCAAGATATCCAGAAGTGAATTTGTTATATGTGTGCGTTGGGGGGGAATTATGCCTTTGTTTTGTTTTTTGGATTTACTTATTTATTTTAGAGGAAAAGAGAGGGAGAGAGAATCTCAAGTAGACCCCAGGCTGAGCATGAAACCCAGAGTGGGACTTGATCTCATGACCCAGATCATGACCTGAGCTGAAACCAAGAGTTGGATGCTTAACATAGTCTACCACCTAGGTGCCCCTTATTGCCTTTCTTTGTGAATTGAATCCATATGACCTTTATTCTACAGGGTCCATCTTCTCCAAAGAATTCTATCACTGCCCTTAAAACTACTGATAGATGATAATGGGATCACTTAAAGATTCATTATGAGAAATATAGAGCTGGATAAATGGCCAAGATGATAGTGTTTTTGATCTGCAGATTGGCATTATCCACTTCTTTCAAATTATAGTGAAGACAGGAGATGCTGTTAGGCCTGCTGGGGCTTGCAGTCAGGGGAAAGATAAGAATAGGACTGTGTTTGCTCTAATAACCAAAAGAAAACCTAACCCTCTCCATAGCCAGGGAGCACTTCAGGGGTTTTTGTTTGTTTGTTTTTTGTTTTTTTTGCTATTATTACATTTAACTTGCTTATAGAGTTTGCCTTTTATTTGTTCATTCATTAATTCAACATTAATCCAACTAACATTTTGTGATACGTACAGTGTGGGGATGGATGTCATGGTAGAAAAAAATATATATAGGTAGAAGACACAGTACTTGCTCTCAGAGATTTAACAGTCTGATCTGATCAGAGAGGCCATTAGCACTGGAGTGGAATGACCAGTAAATTCCCCCTGAGGTGGGGTTGGAGGAGGAAGCCTTAGCTGGCTCTGTGCTTTTCTTATCCCCTGGACTCCTTTCTACGTGTGGTCCTGACATGAGTTCCTTGTCACTAGGTCTGAGGTTTCCAGGTTTCTTTTGCTGTTTGTATCTGGAATAACAGCTTCCGGGTTTTGACATCAGTTTTGTGTTTTGGCGTGTTTGGGTTTATATTGCTTACAGTAGACAGTCTGAGAAATATAATTTTTTAGTTTTGAAATTAGCATATTTACCTTTGCTTATTTTAAAATTTTACTTGGGAAACTTTGCAGAGTTAAACTGCCCTTAAGAAGATGATTTGGTGTTTTGGAAAGATGCAGGTTTTGATAGAAGAAGTAAAAGTTCAAATTCCTGTTCCACACTTAGCATTAATTACTGTGGCCTTAGACAAACTATTTAACTTACTGAGCCTCTGTTCCCTGCTCCACAAAATGAGGAGAACACTACCTACCTGGAGGGCTGTTATAAAGATAAAGACAAATTAAAAGCCTTGACTATTACTGGGGAAGGCAGAAGATCCATGTGACCTTTCTTATTTTATATTTCAAATCCATTCATTCATTCATTCATTCATTCATCTGTCCATTTTACTGTTGAGTCAGAGTGTATTGGGGGCTTCCTATATGCCAAGATTTGTGGTAGGTGGGGCACAAATATGATTAAGATTCCATCCCATCCTTAAGTAGTTACTCAGGGGGGCTGACTTTCAGTCTCCTCAGGATGGGGCAGCAGATCCCACTCAGGGCCTACTGATACTCTCTGCTTATAGATCCATCCTTATGTGAGAGAGTACTTGTGTGTCCTGGAAGCAGCACTGAGAGGGTGGTCCTGGTGGTGGTGGTGGCAGCAAAAAGCTCTCATGTCCATCAGTTCTCTTTGATGTCACCAGCTCTCTTCCATTGACTCTCAGTGACCATTATTCTTCAGGCCATTGGTAGCACCACTTGCATTGGCCAGCAAAGCTGACTTTTACCCCAGTTTTATCCTCAAGAGTACAAACCACACCGAATGATGTTTTTCAGTTGGTCATTACAGTGTGCTCAAGTGAGATTTTTTTGGGGGAAAAATTTTTTTAAATTTATTTGTTTATTTGACAGAGAAAGAGATCACAAGTAGGCAAAGAGGCAGGCAGAGAGAGAGAGGGGGAAGCAGGCTCCCTGCTGAGCAGAGAGTCCAACTCAGGGCTCGATCCCAGGACCTTGGGATCATGACCCGAACTGAAGGCACAGGCTTAACCCACTGAGCCACCCAGGTGCCCCTCAAGTGAGATTTTGAAATAACCTTTAGGGGGTTCTTAAGAGGTGAATACATTAGGGACTGTGACAATGGGCAGTACCCTCTGGTTTCCTTGTCTTTCTGTTTAGGAAAGATGATAGATTAGCCTGGAGGTAGAGGAAATGCTCCCAGGCCTGACTGGAAGGAGTCCTACATATTCAGGTTGCCTTGGAAAAATCTCCTGAGTCATCCAGATGTCCTTGGCTAATCTGTAAAATAAAAATCCAGAGGAAGCTATATACTGTAGGAACTATGGGAAAGCACCATTAAAAAAATAAATTCAAAGTTAAATTACTGCATGATTTTCCTCTTAAAGTTATATGAATGAGATGTCTTAAATAATTATAAAACCAGTGGGGAAAACTCTTTCTAAGCCTCAGGTGTATTATATGTCTTGTGTTTTTTGTTTAAGCCTAGAGCTTGAGAGGGATGGTAATAAAATAATATAAAAGAAACACAAGGTTCTATTTCTGTGTGATTTTCCTTTTTTTTCTTTACCTTTGATCGTTTTACTGATTGTTAACTACAGGAAGGGGTTGGTCTGCTTTGTGTCATCTGTGGGGCTTGATCTACAAATGTAAGCATTTTTGGTGAAGAAGTGCTAAAGAGGGCCTCCATCTTCATAGAATTGGGGGGTTACTAGAGAGGATCTGTTATTTTGTTCATTTTTGCTATCTCTATTCTTTGGAAGAAAGGACAAGCTTGCAAAACTTTTTGCGTCCTCATTTTCGCAGAGACCTGTGAGAATCAGTATCTGTGGGCAACCTGTTTGGGTTTGGACGCCTCGCTTGGCCTCACATTGGAGGCTGGGGTCAGTTGCACCCTAGCTCTCTGCCACAGCTGGCCAGCTGGCAGCCCCATGCTTCAACGGTGTGGTCATAAGGGAGGGTGGTTATGGGCTGCAAGTACCATTCACATGTGCTCTTGACCATTCTCTTCCTTTGGCAAATGAGCAATTTTGGGTTGTTTTTATCTGTGGTGAACCCGATTTCCCCGTGATAAACAGTTGTTTAAGGACTGTCTTCCCCCACAGTCTTCCCCACAGTGGGAACGGGAAGTTAGTCTCCTTGGCATTCGTGTGCATTTCATTTGAACAAGAACATTTTGCACCTGTTGATGTACTGCTTTTTAATTGTTCACAGCTGTGTTCTCTCTCTCTCTCTCTCTCTCTTTCTCTCTCTTTTTTTTTTTTTTTGTCTTCGAAATTGTAAGGACTTTGAGGACAGTGATGGTTCTGCCTCTTTTTGCCTTTGCTCCCTTTATCTCATGCTAGTCTGCATGGCCGTGTTCTTTTTTTTTTTTTTTTTTTAAGATTTTATTTATTTATTTGACAGACAGAGATCACAAGTAGGCAGAGAGGCAGGCAGAGAGAGAGGAGGAAGCAGGTTCCCTGCCGAGCAGAGAGCCCAGTGCGGGGCTCGATCCCAGGACCCTGGGATCATGACCTGAGCTGAAGGCAGAGGCTTTAATCCACTGAGCCACCCAGGTGCCCCTGCATGGCCGTGTTCTTAAACCAACCCCATACAGGGGTGGGCTGATCCTCTCCTTCGTTGAGTGATTTTTTAGTGCTAGAGGTGAGGAAAATCATTTCTTTTTGCACGTTGGGTTTTTTTTTTTGTTGTTGTTCTTTGTTTTTTATTTTTTATGTTTTGGAAGACAGAAATGGAGGGAAGCAAGAGAAATCATTATTATTTTATTGTGAACTAGGTGGATCCAAAAAATATCTTTCCACTGCTCTCAGCCCATTCTTTAGTAATATCTCATGGGTAAATTTAGCACAAAGTTAGTGTTGAAAGGTCTGTTTTCAAATTGTTAGTATCAGATGAAGAAGCAACATCTTCAAGTCATCCCAGTAATGAATTTGGGAATCGGTGGGGCTCAAGGGGAAATATCTTGGTAGAATTTATGGGGTTTTGACTTATTTCCTAACAGACTGGGATTTCTCATCACAAGTAGATTAGAAAGGACACTTTAAAAGAAACTAATTTAAAATTTTTTACAATTCCAGTATAATTAACATACAATGTTATATTAGTTTTAGGTGTACAATGTAGTGATTCAACAGTTCTATATATTACTCAGTACTTATCAAGAGAAGTGTACTCTTAATCCCTTTCACCTATTTCATCCATTTCTTCACACACCCTCTCTCTAGTAACCACTAGTTTGTTCTCTGTATTTAAGAGCCTGGGTTTTTGTTTGTTTGTTTGTTTGTTTGTTTATAAAAGAGACTATTTTTGACCTAAGAATATTTTATGAGTTAGAGGCAGCAAAGGGATATGAGCAAAGGGCTCTGGAAAAATGGTAGTTGTTTTTATATTGTTAAACCATGTCAGATAGTTTATTAAGAAAGTGTTCTTTTAATTTTAACACTTCTTGTGATGTGGCTGTTACTCTTGTAGTAATATATGTGTAAAAGGAATAAAAATGACTTAGCTTTATTTTGAAATATTAACATTAGAAACTGCACATTTGTTGAAAAAGTGTTATCAACAAGAATTAAACAGTAGTCCCCACTGGCCCAGTGCATTTGGAAACAGCTTTAGTGGTAGTTAAGCATGGCCTGTGAGTGCTACGTGTTTTGGAGATGACAACTGGTAAACCAGTTTTTCAACTTCCTCTTGGAAGGTTGACATATGTATCTAATCAGTAGACCCTTGGAGTGCCTGGGTGGCTCAGTCAGTTAAGCGTCAGACTCTTGATTTCTGGTCAGGTCATGATCTCAGGGCTGTGATATCAGGGTCATGGGATTGAACCGCTGTAGGGCTCAGCGCTCAGTAGGGAGTCTGCTTGAGAATCTCTCCCTCATCCTCTGCCCCTCCTCCTCGTACACATGCATGCGCTCTCTTTCTCAAATAAATGAATATCTATTAAAAAAAAAAGTAGACCCTTTTCTAGGTGGTGTGCATAGGCTGATTTTGTGTAAACCAGGAGAGCTGCTCCCCTTCCCAGGTGTGCTCAGAAGGTCTCAGGTCATTGCTTAGAGGAAGAAAGCTCTACCTCTTTTTCTCTTGGGTAGTTCCATAGGTCATAAGGGTTCTTAATGAGGCATCAAGCCTTCAGAACACCAGATTGCAGGCTCCCCAGGCGCATGTAACTCCCCTCTCCATCATGTGTAATGCTGGAAATAGCAGTCAGGAACAATGGACTATTGGGTTGTGTGCCCTGAGGTCCAGGGGGGAAGAAGCAGCCTTGCTTGAAGGGTTGTAAACCAGGCAAGTCCAACCCCAACATTTCACACATGTGAACCAGGTTGCCTCCATCCATGAAGTTCTCCTTAGAAAGCCCCAGGTAACACATAGATAACTGACCACTTGAGTAACCCTGCCTTTTCCTTCCTGTTCTTTAATTCCTACTCTTATGTCTTCAATTTGCCAATGAAGAGTGAACCCATGAAATCCTAAGCTATCCCACTCTCAGACCCTAATAAAGGCAGACCCCTAGTTCTGTGGTCTCTCCCTTTCTTTCTACCTCTGACTTTGCTGTGTGGCTCTCAGGCCTGCCATGTACCCTCCAAGACCTCTGGGTAATAAATCTTGTTCTTCAGAGTTCCTGGATGTTTTTTTTGCTTAGGTGCATTTTGCAGTCATAATCAGAACCATAAGGCCCTGTCAACCTGCCACAAGTAATATGGTCCAGGTGAGTGCCTCAGGCATTCCTAGCCAACAGCATCTATTTTAACGTTCCTGCACTCAATTCCAAACTGTATGTGTGTGTGTGTGTGTGTGTGTCTGTGTGTATGTCTCTCTGTGTGTGTGCACGCAGTCCCCATCATCAGGGTGTCCAAGAATTCAACTCAATTTTGACACTATGCAGAGATAGTATCAGATTCCATAGGCTAAGTGTTCAGTTCTACAAGACTGCCACCCCACTCCCCTTCACATGTCAGTTGCAAGGCCCAGGCTGTTTATTACCTGTGCTTCTGACCAGCAGGCAGAAGGAAAGATGGGAGGATCCAAGGATCTCCTTCTATTATCCTTCAAATAATTTGCTGAAGTGACTTAGAGAAAGAACTCAGAGAAACACCTATGTTTACCAGTTTATTAAAGGATATAATAAAGGATGTAATCAGTAGCCAGAAAAAGAGACACATAAGGGCAAGGTCACAAACAAAAGGAATCTCTGTCCTCATGGACCTTGAGCTTGGCTCAGTGGAATGTGGAAGCATTCTGGTTCCCCAGCCATGGAAGCACTTTGAAGAAAGGACTAAAAAGGCTGTCCCCTTGGGTTTTTATGGAAGTTTCATTACATAGCCATGATTAATAAGTCATTGACCACTGGCTGATTCAACCTTCAGCCCCTCTCCCTCCTTAGAGTTCATGGGGCAGGGCACTAAATGTTCCAACCCTCTAATCACTTGGTTCTCCTGGCAACCAGCTCCTGCCCTTGGGTGAGTTTCAGAAGTCACCTTTATTAATAATAAGACACCCTTTCACCTTCATGACTCTGAAGCTTTTTCAGGAACTATGGGTGAAGACCACATATATCTGAGAAATGTGTTTTGGTTATCTGGATGACCAAATATATATTTCTTATAAGTCAATGCATTGTACTGCATTGTATTGCAATACGTTGTATTGCATTGTATTGCTGGTCTTTTCTCCCTGAAAGTGAAGGCCTGCTTACCAACAGTTCACAGATGAGACTTGAAAAGGGGAGGAGGGTCTCCAAACTTGGAAGATAAACATTGGATGGTGCTTGACTTGGATTGAGAGTATGGGCAGAATTGTCTAGACAGGTAGGTGGAATTGAGTCTTATGTTTAGGTCTGATTATGTGGCTTAGTGACTGGAAATATGGAGCAGGTAGGTCCAGAAGGAAGACTCATAAGACAAAATGGGTTGGACCAGATATAAGGAAGTTGGATATATGTAGAGGTGAACCCAGCAGTGAGAGTTGGCAAATCCAGGTGTGTCAAACCCCAGGAAATATTCAGAGTTGCAATCGGAGCAGGGCAGTATATGTAGTGAGCCTAGGTAGAATTCTGATGAGTAGTTGAAATAATTGGATCCTACTCATCTGGGCTTTTAAATCAGCAGCTATTTAGCTATGTAACTTTGAGGGCTTTTAGAGTAACTTCCAAAAGAAGAGAGATTTCTGGATAGGAAAGAGCTCCAAAGATGAAAGCCACTAGTTCATTTCTGCTTTTAGTGAAAGTGGAGTAGCTTATAGGTCAACTTTGCAATAAAGCCATCTTGAAAAGCTGGAAAAGTACAAAAAAGGCCAGGACTTGAGGAACCAGGGTACTGAAGAGAAGGGAAGAATACCGATCAAGCCAACATTCTGTGATGGTTTTCTCCTTGACGTATTTGGTCCTTCATAAGGGCTCTGGGAATTGAAAGGCAAACAAATCAAACTGAAAGTGCTTTCCAAGAAGCTGGGATCATTAATGGAGCTGTTGGCAGTCCTATGTGGAGACAAAACTTGGAGTTGGAACCATGAAGAGTGTTGGGATCTTGGACAGAGGGGAAGAATGTTAAGATGAGCCCAATTATCTGCACTGCTATTCTCTTCAAGGCATTTGCAGATGTGTTAACTGCTCAGAGGTTAAGAAGTGAAGAGAAAGCTATTCTTTTTTTTTTTTTTAATTTTTATTAACATATAATGTATTTTTCCCCCTGGGGTACAGGTCTGTGAATCGTCAGACTTACACACTTCACAGCACTCACTATTTCACATACACTCCCCAATGTCCATAACTCAACCACCCTCTCCTTATCCCCTCTCCCCCAGCAACCCTCAATTTGTTTTGTGAGATTAAGAGTCTCTTATGGTTTGTCTCCCTCCCGATCCCATCTTGTTTCATTTTTTTCCCTCCCTACCCCTCAAACCCCCTACTCTGCCTCTCAAATTTCTCATATCTGGGAGATCATATGATAATTGTCTTTCTCTGATTGACTTATTTCGCTCAGCATAATATCCTCTAGTGCCATCCATGTCATTGCAAATGGCAAGATTTCATTTCTTTTGGTGGCTGCATGGTATTGCATTACATATATATGTGTGTGTGTATATATATATACAGATATATAAAATACAATACATTATACACACATACACACCCCACATCTTTTTTATCTGTTAATCTGTTGATGGACATCTAGGCTCTTTCCGTAGTTTGGCTATTGTGGACATTGCTGCTATAAACATTTGGGTGCATGTGCCCCTTTGGATCACTACATTTGTATCTTTAGGGTAAATACCAAGTAGTGCGATTGCTGGGTCATAGGGTAGCTCTATTTTCAACTTTTTGAGGAACCTCCATGCTGTGAGAAAGCTATTCTTAAAGGCTGAGAGGTTAAGCAGGCAGTGAATAGGTTCCAGGGAAACAAAACTTGGAATTTAGGGCTTGTCAAGGAAAAGGAGACCTGGTAAGCACTCTAGACTTCCTGCTAGGGTCTGGCCTCCCCCAGGAGTAAGAGTAAACTTGAAATACGGCATCCTTCACAAAAGACTGAAATGTTGCTTTGAACCAGTTTAACTCAGAGTGGATTATAGTGGTCCATCCCAATTCTAATAACCTGCCAGAAAGCAAAAATAAATCATCTCTGAAGAATAACATCAGCCAGACTCACAGATTGTCTCGTTAGTTTTTAATACACAGTGTCTGGCATTCAATGAAAAATCAACAGGGATGCTAGGAAATAGGGCTAAATGATTAAAAGAAAAAAAAAAAGTGAAAATTAATGCTGAAAACAGCAACAGGTGATCCAGCTATTAAAATAATTAGGTATGGATTTTGAAAGAGCTGTCATTAATATGTTCAAGAAAGTAGTTGAGAATTTCACAGATGAAATGGAATGTATAAAAAAGGGACCCAGATGGAATTGCTGGAAAAGAAAGACACAGTAAATAAAATGAATTAAATAGATAAATTTGATAGCAGATTGGACATAGGAAATTAGCAAACTCTGCAATATAGGCCAATAGAAAATATTAAGGCTGAAACATAGAGAGAAAAAAGAGTAGGAAAATAGAAGGGCATAGGAACCATATGAGACACAGTGAAGAGACCCAGGATGTGTGTAAGTAAAGAGAAACGATGAGAGAAGAGACAGATTGGGGCAGAAGCAATGTTTGAAATGATACTGTTTGAGAATTAATCTCAAACTGTATAAAGATATTAAGTCAGAGATTCAAGAAGCTCTAAAACTCCAAACATGATAAATACAAAGAAGACCACACCTAACACCATAATAAAACCAAAACACAAAGAGAAAGTGTTAAAAAGCAGCCGGAGGGTTTTCTAACCAGGGCCCAGCAGAATGGCTCCTGCAAAGAAGGGTGGTGAGAAGAGGGCCATTCTGCCATCAACAATATAGTGACCAATGAATACACCATCGGCATTTACAAGTGTATCCAAGGAGTGGGTTTCAAGAAGTGTGCCCTTTGGGCATTCAGAGAGATCTGGAAATTTGCCATGAAGGATATGGGAATTCCACATGCGTACATTGACATCAGGCTCAACAAAGATGTCTGGGCCGAAGGAATAAGGAATGTTCCATATTGTATCTGTGTGCAGTTGACCAGAAAACATAACAAAGGATGAAGATTCACCAAACAAACTCTCTACATTGGTCACCTGTATACCTATCACCACTTTCAAAAATTTACAGACAGTTAATGTGGATGAGAGCTAACTGCTGATTATCAAAGGTATAAAACTGCAGGAGGGGAAAAACATACATTATCTTAAAAGGGCTACTGTAAGACCGGGAGAAGGCTTTTCCACAAAATAATTGAAATGAGAAGACAATGAAATGATCTTTAAAGCGATGAAGAAAGTAACTGTCAATGTAATTCACTTCCCAGTGAAAATATCTTTCAAAATGAAGGCAACTAAAGGACACTTTCAGACAAAAGCAGAGAGAATTTGTCACTAGAAGACCCATAGTAAAAGAAGTATTAAAGAGAATTCTTTTATACAGAAGGAAAAATGATTCCAAATGGAAGCATGGAAATATAGTAAGAAATATAGGAAGAAATAGGAAGAGTAACAAAAACAATAACTGTGTAGAAAATTCTACATGAATATTGACTGTAGAGCATCAACAACAAAATAATATCTTGTATATACATTAATTTAAAAAATACTTCATTGGCGCACCTGGGGGGCTTAGTTGGTTAAGCGTCTGTGTTCTCCTTGGGTCATGGTCCTAGTGTCTTGGAATTGAGCACCACATAGGGCTCCCTGCTCAGTGGGGAGCCTGCTTCTCTCTCTCCCTCTGCTGCTCTCCCCGCTTGTTCTCTCTCTCTCTCTGTCAGATAAATAAAATCTTTAAAAAAAAATCCTTCATTGGTAAAAAATGCTAACCATCATGTGAGCTTTCGGCAAGTCAAATCTTATTGCTGGTAGAGGGTCTTACCTTGATATTGATGGCTGCTTACTGATCAGGGTGGTGGTTGCCGAAGGTCGGGGTGGCTGTGGCAATTTCTTAAAATAAGATTGCAATGAAGATTGGCTCACAGTTGACTGTTCTTTTCACAAATTATTTCTCTGTAGCATGTAATCCTGTTTCAAAGATTTTTACCCACAGTAGAACTTCTTTAAAAATTTGGGGCGCCTGGGTGGCTCAGTGGGTTGAGCCTCTGCCTTCGGCTCAGGTCATGATCTCAGGGTCCTGGGATCGAGCCCCGCATCGGGCTCTTTGCTCGGCGGGGAACCTCTTCCTCCTCTCTCTCTGCCTGCCTCTCTGTATACTTGTGATCTCTCTCTCTCTGTCAAATAAATAAATAAAAATTCCAAAAAAATTTTTTTCTAAAAAATTAGAGACAGTCCTTCCAAACCTTGCCACTGCTTTATCAACTAAGATTTTAAGTCCTTTTTGTCATTTCAATAGTCTTTACAGTATCTTTACCAGGAGGAGCTTTCATCTCAAAAAACCACTTTCTTTGCTCATCCATAAGAAGCTTCTGTTCAAGTTTTATGAGATTGCAGCAGTTCAGTCACATCTTCAAGCTACACTTCTAATTCTAGTTCTCTTATCATTTCTGTCATGTCTATAGTCTTGAAGTCTTGAACCCCCCAAGGTAATCTGTGAGGGTTGGAATCAGCTTCTTCCAAACTCCTGTATTTGTTGATATTTTGACCTCTTTTCATGAATCCTGAATGTTCTTCATGGCATCTACCATGGTGAATTCTTTCCAGAAGGTTTCAATTTACTTTGTTTAGATCCACCAGAGTAATCAGTATTTATGACAGCTATAGCCTTATGAAATGTATTTCTTAAATAATAAGACTTGAGAGTTGAAATTACACCTAGAACCTTGGGCTGCACAAGGGATGTTGCGTTAGTAGGCATGAAAACAATGCTAATCTCGTTGTGTATCTCCATCAGAGCTCTTGGATGACCAGGTGCATTGTCAGTGAGCAGTAATGTTTTGAGAGGAATCTTTTTTTTCTGAACCTAGTTCTCATTAGAGGGCTTAAAATATTCAGTCACCCATGTTATAAATGTGCTGTCATTCTGCCTTTGTTGTTTCATTTGTAGAGCACAGGCAGAGTAGATTTGGTGTCATTCTTAAGGGCCCTAGGATTTTCAGAATGACAAATGAGCATTATCTTTAACTGAAAATCGCTGGCCGTATCAGTCCTAGCTAACAGGAGAGTCAGCCTGAACTTTGAAACTTTGAAGTTAGGCATTGACTTCTCCTCTCTAGCTATGAAAGTCCAAGATAGCATCTTCTTCTAATATAAGGCTATTCTGTATACATTGAAAATCTGTTGTTTTATGTAGCCTCCTTCATGAATTATCTTAACTTGATCTGCATAAATGGCTCTACTTCTACATCAGCACTTGGGCTACACTTTGCCCCTTTCTGTTATGGAGACAGCTTCTTTCCCTAAACCCCAGGAACAAACCTCTGTTTGTTCCAAACTTTTCTTCTGCAGTGAGAGATGTACTCTCTCACTTTCCTTTTTCTTGAATACATAGAGGTCTTTGTAGGGTTAGTGATTGGCCTAGATTCAATATTGTTGTGTCCCAGGAAATAAGGATCATAGATCATTGTAACAAATGTAATAATGATGAAAAATCTTAAAATATTTTAAGAATTACCAGCATGTGACAGAGAGAAATGAAGTGAGCAAATGTTGTTGGAAAAATGGCACCAATGGACTTGCTTGATGTAGGGTTGCCACAAACTTTCAATTTGAAAAAAATCACAAAGCAGAATAAAATGAGGTGTATCTCTTAATTAAAGTGTATGTTGTAATCTCTAAGTAATCACTAAAATAATAGTGTATAACTAATAGGGTAATAGAAGGGAAATTGAATGATGAAAAGTAATTGAGGAATCAGAAAGTAAGAAAGGAGAGAGAGAAAACAGGTGGGACAAACAGAAGAATAGCAACATGGTAAGTTTCTACTTATATTATTACATGAAATGCAACTGCACCAGATACTTCATTTACCTGGCAATGATTATTGATCTGAATATTTTAAAAAATTGCTGCTTACAGTATACATACCTTAAATAAAGGGGTACAGAAAGGTTGAAAGTAAAAGGATGGGAAAAGAAGGAACATGCTAGCAAACCAACCAAGAGAAAGTTGGTATAGCTATATACAATATTAGGTGAAGGGGACTTAGGCAAGGAGGATCACTAAAGACAGAGACATTTCATAATAAGAAAGTCAGTTTCTAAGGAAGATAATTTATTATAAAGGCAGGATCTGTAACAATAAAGAGACAGTCCTTAAATAACCCTCAAGTGTACCCAAAGATCCTAGGGATCAACCCACAACCATAGTGCACACATCCCCAAGAGCAACTTGGGTGGAAGATCCTTGCCTGCTCAGCTACTGAGATTTTTTTTTTAAAAACCCATTTGTTTGGGGGTGGGGGGAGAAGGAGAGAGGGAGCGGGAGAGGGGCAGAGAGAGAGAGAGAGAGAATCAGACTCCCCGCTGAGCATGGAGCGTGATGTGGGGCTCAATCCCGTGACCCCAAGACTAAGACCTGAGCCAAAATCAAGAGTCTGGTGCTCAACATACTGAGCTACTCAGGTGCTCTGTTAAGACTCCTTTTTAAAAAGAAAGTGTTTCTTGTTTGTCTGAATTCATTTTGGTGGATTTACAAATCGTATTTCTTCACCAGGAGGGATCCATCATTTTAAAAACATTAACATTTGAGTGGCACCTGGGTGGTTCATTTGGTTGGACTTTAGGTTTCAGCTCAGGTCATGATCTCATGGGTCTTGGGATTGAGCCCCTCGTCTGGCTCCACACTCAATGGGGAGTCTGCCTCAAGATTCTCTCCCTCTGCCCCCCTCCCACTCACGTGTTCTCTCTCTCTCTCAATCTAACATAAATAAATCTTTATAAAAATAAAAAAATTAACATTTGAAATTGGTTATCTTCCATCTTTTTTGTCAATTCACAGCAATTAGTGATTGGTTGGGCAACTGGTGGTACATCTGTGTATTTTATGTGGTGTCACTAGAGGACCTTATAAAATTGTTGAACTGTAGTCTTTGAACATAGAACCTATTAAAGAAAGCAAGTTACAAAACAGTATGTACACTATGCTTCCACTTTACTTAAAAATGTGTATGTTTATATTAATATAGAAAAAAGTCTGGGAGAATGCAACAAAATAGAAATAATGTTTCTGTCTGAATGAAAAGTTTATGGGTGATTTTATTTTGTTTATCTGTCCTTTTGTATTTTCTCCAGTGAACACTATTCATATGGTTAAAATAAAAGTTATTTGGGGGAAAAAAAACTCATTGTCGCATGACACCAACAATTTCTACCAGGAGAATCTGTGCTTTCTTTTAGTCTTTATTAACATTCACAGTTGAATTTAACATTGTGTTAAGTACTTTTCTCTTAGTGTCATTTGGAATAGACTTTTCTGAGTTCCACATCCTGCATATCTGCTGTTTTGAATGATTCGGCCCATTTGTACAACAGACTTAGCCCTTTAGCTTGTCTGTTACTAAGGTGATTATTCCTTTGGTGTGTCAGCGTTAGGAGTATTCTCTGACAGAGGAGCTGGTCTCCTCAGAGATGAGGCCAGGCCCTCACCTTTAGCCCCCACTTCACAGCACTGCAAGCTGCTTCCCCTCCTGACCGTGGTCATCTCTGTTCTCTTGGCAGCATGGAGCTTAAATTAATGGTGGATCTCAAGTGTGTCCTCAGAAATTAGAATAAATGCCCATCGGTAGGCTAACATTTCTTCTTCTTCTTTTTTTTTTCTTCATCTGAATTTAAAATGGCACTGTATGACAGTGGGAGCTTTACTGCTACAGTTGGTCTGTAGCTGTGGCAAAAACAGAAGAGGGCACTCAAGTGACTGAAATTTTGGTAGCCGTGAATGAAGTGACATCTAGATGTGTGCATTTTAGGGCATTGATTGCCTTCTGGCTCTAAAACTGGTAAGATTTAGTTATTTATTTATTTATTTTTAAAAGATTTTATTTATTTGACAGAGAGAGATCACAAGTAGGCAGAGAGGCAGGCAGAGAGAGAGAGGAGGAAGCAGGCTCCCTTGCCGAGCAGAGAGCCCGATGCGGGGCTCCATCCCAGGACCCTGAGATCATGACCTGGGCCGAAGGCAGAGGCTTAACCCACTGAGCCACCCAGGCGCCCCATAAAACTGGTAAGATTTAATGCTTAGGTCAGGAGGCATTACTCCGGATCACTATGTTGAATTATTATCATTATTTTAAATAATAATTTTGTAAGTAAAAGAATTCTTGATCTATACTTCCAAAGGTAAGAAGGGGTGAAAACCAAAACCAAGCCAAATGGGCTGATTCATATGCCATTAAAACCTTTTTGTTTCAACTCGGGGACAGTGGAACCCGCATGGCTATAAAACCCTAGTTACTTCTGATGGTGCCTGAGGTCCCCAGTCTCCGATGAGACAATGAACTTTATTGCATATCACATTAGAAATTCTTTTGTGGCTTTCCTTTTCAAGTCTCTTAGCTGCATTTCTGTCTGCCCATCCTGTTTCCAAGGTTGTATTAATCTAATTAGGCTGACTGTGTTACAAAGTTTTGTGTTAACAAAATTCAGTTGTTGGGGCACCTGGGTGGCTCAGTGGGTTGGGCTTCTGCCTTCCACTCAGGTCATGATCTCAGGGTCCTGGGATCGAGCCCTGTATCAGGCTCTCTGCTCAGCGGGGAGTCTGCTTACCCCTCTCTTTCTGCCTGCCTCTCTGCCTACTTGTGATCTCTCTCTGTCAAATAAATAAAATCTTAAAAAAAACATAATCCAGTTGCTTCTACTTTATTTTTACTTTTATGCTACATCTAACCTAGAGGGAGCCTTTTAAACAAAAACATTTAAAATGCATACTCTGGCTTAGGGAAGAGACCGTTTTTTTTAATTTAATTTAATTTTATTTTATTTTTTAAAATACCTCATGGGAATCAGTTGCTTTCATCCCAGGATTGCAGCAGGACCAGTACTCCTGAGTCTCTTGGTGCAGTTAGTTTCCTTTGGTTGAACAAATTCCCTCTGACAAGGGGTTACCGTGACAGTGCTTGATCTCTTCTAGCATCAGAGAATTCACCACCTTAATAGGGAACATAATCCTATTTCTGGACACTTCTAAGTTTGGAAATCTTTTCTTTATATGGAGATGAAAAATCCGGTTTTGTAATTCTCATCTGATCGACTAGGCGAAGGCTTAAGGGAATACTGCTGCCAGTTGGTAACATGGCATGGAGCGGTAAGCCAGGGGGAGACCAGTGTAATTTGGAGTTTGAAGATGTTTCTTTTTTTTAGATTTTATTTATTTATTGGACAGACAGAGATCACAAGTAGACAGAGAGGCAGGCAGAGAGAGAGAGAGGAGGAAGCAGGCTCTCCGCTGAGCAGAGAGCCCGATGCGGGGCTCCATCCCAGGACCCTGGGATCATGACCTGAGCCGAAGGCAGAGGCTTTAACCCACTGAGCCACCCAGGAGCCCCCGAAGATGTTTCTTGACTTCAGTATTTCCTTTGACATATAAATGCCCACAGCATCAGGTGGACCATATCCAAGTGTATAGCCCAGCATTGCATAGCCCCAGCAGGAAGGGTTTTGGGTTCGGTCCTGTATGGGATCCTTTGGGATGTGGCCCTTCTCTGTTACTGGAACTGTGAAGCCTTGCCTGTGACTGTGGGTGAAATGATTTCTAGTAAAATCAGGGAAAAGTAAATTGGAGGTAGTGAGTAAGCACAGTATTTTAGTGAGCTAAAATGAGCTCTGTTAAGTGAGCATAATTTGAGATATTTGATTTCATAACTTCTTTTCAAATCAGTCTTTTATCCCTTGCTCTCCCTCCATGTTTATAAAATCAGCAAGCAGAAGCTAGTTAATTTTCATCCTGAGCATCCTTTAGGGTTCTGAGAGATTTAGCTTCCCATTTGTTATCTGGCCTAGCAGACAGGCAGTTCATTGAACAACAGGTTTATTTGCTACCCCTGTACCTCTGAGTCTGCATGCTTAGGAACTGCTTCTCACCACAGAAATCTGTTCATTATTTGGTTCTCTCTTTAGCTTCCTTCTGAAAGTTACTACTCTGTGATCTCAGATGTAGTAGCAGACATTTTCAAAACCTGTTTCTGTGCATGATTTTTGAAAGTTGTAGTTTGTTTGGCTTTTAGTGGCTATTTAATTATTCTCTTTTGAACTCTGTTAATCTCCCTCAAATTTTAAGTGGTTGTTTATATAGCTCTGAATTAGTTTCTTTGTGTCTTCTGTTTTCTAGTCCTTTCCATACAGTTTGACAGCTGTCAGATTTGGATAATTATAGTGGTGGCTTTTCTTCCAAAAATAATGTATTAAGAATAAACACAAAATCTTAAAATCTTTATTTGTGAAGAAAGCAGTGAAAGGCAGTATAGTTATATTTAGAACTTAAAAAAAAAAAAAACTCTGCTTGTTCCCTTTAGCTAACGCATAAAATATTAATTAACAGCATAGAAAACTTAATCCTAAGTAGAAAATCAAGGGATCCAGTCAGCTTCTGTGCTGTATTACCACACACTTCCATAATTTGACAATTACTTTCTGTGAAAAATTGTATTTTCCTTCTTGATTTCTTTTTTTTTTAATAACAGGTATTTATTTCAAATCTGCTTTTAAATATGGCTCTCTCCCCTTTTTGTATTCAACATTATACCTTCCCAATTTTGGATAATGGAAATTTGTGTCACATAAAGAGTTCGACTCAAAGTTTTCCTTTTTTTCCCAGACAGTTATGAAACCAGCAGCAGGGGTTCTGGATTTCTACTTTTGTGAAGCTTGGTTAGCGGGGGAAGCAGTTGGGAACAGGAGTAGTAGAAAGAGAGCAGCTTTCTTTCAGACTCCTCAGAAAATAGTTTGTTCTTTAGAAAATGTTCTTTTAAGAAATACATATCTGTGTATTTTTATTTTTCTAACTACATGTTCTTTGTGTGTTTGGTTTCATCAGGGACGTTCCTTTTTTATCATAAGCTCCTAGAAGTGAGAACTTACTTGGGCTGTGTAAAATGGCAGGAATAGCAATCAGGAGAGGAATGGATATTTTTAAATGGCAATTTAATTCAGGGGTGCAAGGACTGTAGAGCTTGATCATTTTTGTGTGCTAAGCAGGAAACAGAGTAAATATGTTAGTGCTCTTTTCTCTTTTGTTTTCTCCCTCCTTAAGTCATGTATCACAGGGCCAGGGCTAGAGTCAGGTACCAACTTAAGGAGGTACCAAAAATTTATTATCAGTAATAAAGAATACTTTGAAAAATCAAAATTAGGACCAAAGTCCATGGTGAACAAGATATTAAAATTTTAAATAAACACAGAATCAGTATTGCTGGTATCCTTTTGCTTCAGGCAAAAGTATGCCTTAGTGTGGAAATACCTTCTTGGGGCACCTAGGTGGCTCAGTCCTTAAGCGTCTGCCTTCAGCTCAGGTTATGATCCCAGGGTCCTGCGACTGAGCCCTGCATCGGGCTCCCTGCTCAGCCGGAAGCCTGTTTCTCCCTCTCCCACTCCCCCTGCTTGTGTTCCCTCTGTCACTCTGTCTCTCTGTCAAATAAATAAATAAGATCTAAAAAAACAAAACAAAACTGAAACAGCTTCTTTATTGTACCAGTTTTGTTCAGTTACCCTCATCTCAATTTTTCTTGTTGGTTTTGTTGTGGATGATTTGTATATATGCATTTTAAAGGGTCTGAATTCCAGGCCTTTCCTTATTTTTAGCTTGGAGAAGTAAGAAATAGTGAAGTGCTTTTACCACTTAAGCTTTCTGGGGGTGTTCAAATAAATTCCATGAAAATATCTTAATATATCACCGTAAGCAGAAAGTTCTGATAATGTATTATACTACTGTAAATTGTAGCATTTATACTTTGATGGATATACTGAGATGAATACTTGATTCTATTTTAGTTGTATGATTGGAATTCTTTCTTGATTGTGTATCAAGAAAAAAGAGACTTTTGTTTCTGATAAGATGTAAATATTGAGCATATGGGGTCAGATTTCTTGGGAATGATGTTAAATGTATATAGGGCATAAGGGTTTCCAGTGACTACTTTGGAATATTTTATTAACCTCTTGATTTTTTAAAAAGAGTTATTTATTTATTTTAGAGTGTGTGTGTGTGTGTGTGTGAGAGAGTTGGGGGAGAGGCAGAGAGAGAGAATCTTTGAGCCGACTCTCACTGAGCATGGACTCCACCATGGTCTTGATCTCACAACCCATGAGATCATGACCTGAGTGGAAGCCAAGAGTTGGATGCTTAATCAACTCAGCCACCTAATAACCCTTATTAACCTTATTAATTTTTTAATTAATTAAATACTAATTAAAACAAGAAAAGAATTAAGGTCAAGTAATGATGTAATCTTCAAAAAGATGTCAGAGTTAGCATACCAAGTCTTGAAAAAGAATTGTATGCCTTTAGCTTCATTAACCACATTGAGCATAATGTATTTTTGAGGCGGCAAGGTTCAGAAATGACTTACTCAATATTTATTGAACACCTATTATATATAAAGAAGAGTGACAGAAATGGGGAAGAGGAGAAGGAGCAGACTCGTGGGTTTAGATGGTGGCTTCAGTTTTGAGCATTTTGATTTTGAGAAGAAGGTGGGACATCCATGTGGATGTGTCTTTCTAGGCCACTGGAAAGGCTGACATGGAACCATAGCCAAAGGTCTGTAACCTTGAGTCCCAATCGTGTAAAGTGAGATTTGAAATCACAGGTGTGGGTATCTGTGGGAGGTCAATGGGAGAGCAAAGAGTACTGAGAAAAGACTGAGAGGGCAGATCTGGAGAGTGCAGTAAGCCCATGAAATGCTCTAGTCAAAACTCCACCCAGCCCACCTTAACACAGTGGAAACCCAGACCTGGAATCTATAACCAGCACAGACTCTTCCCCTATCCTGCTGGCCAGTTTGTCCTTCTGTTTGTAGTTCACCTTCGTTAATGAGGTGTTTAGCGTTGTCTTTATTTCTTCATGTCTTGTTCACTTCTTAGTTGCTTGCAGTTTAGCATTGTCCTCTGCATTTCACTGAAATTGCTTTCATGGTGACCTTCATGTTGGCAGATCATGTTGTATACTTTTAAGGCCTGTTCTACTGGACTTCTTTGTTGCATTCAGCTCTGCCCTCAGTCATCTTGAAACTTCCATGTGGTTTGGAACAAACCTCGATATCCTCATCTATAAAATGGGGATAGCACTACATTCCTCAAGAGGTTATATGTGAGAATATATTAAAATGCTTATCATACATAGCAAATGCTTCAGTAGTAATAATATAGCAAACACTGTATTCTTACCATCATCATGGGCATCATTAGTACTGTCATTAGTAAACTACTTCTTTGATCTCTTATTCTGCCTTTATTAGGGATCCTTCTTTTTACCTTAAAAGTTAGTATCTTGTTGTGGGCCCATTGCTTTTCTGTTTGACTCTCATCTGTGGGCTGAGGACTCCAATGTAGATCTTTATCTCCCTGAACTTCTGATTGGCTATTGTGTTGTCTTCTAAATAAATGATGTTGTAAATATGCTGATAGTAACAATAAAGATGGTGATTGAACCACTTCTATAAACAGTTGTATCAACCCATGAATTCTCACCTCCACCATGTGAGGTTATTGTAGGACAAAGTTTAGCCCTTAATTGATAGCAAGTACTTGTGTCAATGAGTCCAGTTTTGTTTTTTGGCTTTTAAAATCCTATTCTCCGTTCCTTCCTTTATTTTCTGTGATATCTTTTCCTTTTTTCTGCTTATTTCAAATTCATTTTCATTTCTTTTTTTTTTTTAAAGATTTTATTTGTTTATTTGACAGACAGAGATCACAAGTAGGCAGAGAGAGAGAGAGAGAGAGAGAGAGGAGGAAGCAGGCTCCCTGTGGAAAAATAGAATATTACCATTTTGCAACTTTTTTTTAAAAAAGATTTTATTTATTTATTTGACAGACAGAGATCACAAGTAGGCGGAGAGGCAGGCAGAGAGAAAGGAGGAAGCAGGCTTCCTGCTGAGCAGAGAGCCCGATACGGGGCTCGATCTCAGGACCCTGAGATCATGACCTGAGCTGAAGGCAGAGGCTTTAACCCACTGAGCCACCCAGGTGCCCCTCATTTTCATTTCTATGATTTTTTTCTTCCTCTAAAATTTCTTTTGTGATTTCTGCCAGCTCATATTTTATTTCCCTCCTCTTGATTCTTACCGTATCTATCTTGAATTTTTTACATTTGTACCTTGTAGTCTTTTTTTTTTTTTAATTTCCCTTGTCTTCATAGAGGTGATTACCTTGTTAAGTTTTGAAGATTTATGGAAACTATTTGGTCGCAATTTTCATCTGATTTGTGGCAACATTCTAGGAAGTGTTCTTTGGCTCATGGTAAGTTTTATGGTTTTATAGTTTTTCAATAGAATATCTTTTTTATTGCTTCTCCAGTTTTTTTTTTTTTTTTAAACTATTCATCATTGAGTCTACTGGATTTTCTGAGTCCCAAGTTTTTTCAAGAGGTATTGTGGTATGGGAAAGCTTTTAGGGTAGCTTTTCAGACTTCATAGTCCAGAGCCTCCCTCCATCTCTGCTGCATTGTAGATAGGGCTGTTTCCAGCAAATATGACTCATGCATGAGATTTTTTTTTTTTTTTTTTAAGCTGTGAGATTTTTTTGAATAGCCTCATCTCTTTTGATTTTTTTGAACCTGAAGTCCTGGAGAGCTTCTGCTACTGCCTTGCTCATATCATTTTTTGCACCCATTGTTGCAAACATGGGATATAGCTTATCTTCTTCAAGATGTGCTCTTCACCTTCAAGTATGTTTTTGCTTGTGGTCTTTGGGATCTTCTAACCCTGAGTCTGTTTAATTCTCTGTGCTTCTTTCCTTTACCTCCCTCTGTTTACTTTCTGCCCAATCTAACCTGCTTGGGGCAGTTGTTACAGATATTTTGAAGTTTTTAAATTGCACCTGTCTCCTCGTCACATTGAAAATGCTGTTTGGGGGGCGCCTGGGTGGCTCAGTGGGTTAAGCCACTGCCTTCAGCTCAGGTCATGATCCCAGGTCCTGGGTTCGAGCCCCGCATCGGGCTTTCTGCTCGGCAGGGAGCCTGCTTCCTCCTCTCTCTCTGCCTGCCTCTCTGCCTACTTGTGATTTCTCTCTGTCAAATAAATAAATAAAATCTTTAAAAAAAAAAAAAAAAAAGAAAATGCTGTTTGGAAATTCCATTTAATTCATTGTCTTTTTGTGTTTCTTTACTATCCAGAGAAGGAGAAAATTCTGCTATTTACATTATTATGGATAAGAAAAATAGTTTCATGAAAGTTAAGTAACTTGAAAATTGTCACCCAGCAAAAGGCAGAGTGAGGATTCAAAATCAAATTTAAAAGATTATTCTCTGTCACTATACCCTGGTGTTTCTTCAGGATTGGAAAATATAGTCACAGCAGAATGGATATATGGTCAAAGAAACCTTAGTCTCTTTAGATTTTTGTCACAGAGGTAGCTGCATCTAAGTAGCAAGTAATGGTCTTGGAAAATTTTTGGACTTTAATTTACTGGAACATTAAGAACTACATGATCTTCTACAGCTTCACATTTTCTCCCTCCCTTCTTCCATTTTTTCCATCTTCTGTGGCTCAAACAGGAGACCAGAGATAGACAAGGCTCTGTTTTCATCCACTGTCTTTCTTGCAACTTCTCTGAACACAATGATGCTTTTTTTTTTTTTAATCACAGATCATTCTTCCTTTCTATTCTCCCTCGATTTTTCCTTTGTAGAAGTAAACTCACTAATATACTATGTGCTCTCCCTTTGTTTTGTTAAGGGGTCCTCTAGTCAGATGTTTTATGGAGGTGAGGGATGAGTGGGTAAAATCACATTTCTTTTTTCATCTTTTCTCGTTTCACAAATTAAGAGTGGTCGAGGTTCTCAAGCAGAGAGATTTAAAAACAGTAACTACTGCTGTTGACTCTAACAGGATCCTCAGCCCTGAACACTGCTGTGCCCTTCTTGAATACAGCGTTGGTGGATTTGTTTGTGAATGTTTCTGAGGGTGTAAAGGTTACTCTCACACATATGTTTACTTTGCCAAGATAAGGTTCTGGTGAAAATAGAACTGAACTGCCATGTTCTCTGTCTTTACATTTCTGTGAAGAAGACAGTTTTCAGAGGTCATTGATGGTTGTTAATCTGTATGTGTGTATGCTTCTGTGTGTGTGCGTGTGTGTGTGTGTGTGTGTGTGTATATATATATATATATGTATATATATATATATATGGCTTCATTGCTAATACTTAAGAACATCTTAGGATCAGATTTAATTGTTTGTCCATATGGCTCCTATAAACAATTTCTGGCTTGTGTGCTTTTTTGTTATTAGGTGGGTAGATTTGTGGGAGATTTAGGGTGGAGAGTAGACAGGGATGATGGTGTTTTGAGATAATGCTTTTCATTGACTTTGTTTCCTCTGAAGAGGACAATGGTGAGTCCAAGGGACTTTATTTTTAGCCCACTTTGGGGTTGAATGAGGGAAAAGATACATTCTTTCTGAAGAATACATAAAATAGTTAAAAATATTGTTTATGCTTAATTTATAGTAACTGTGACATAGCAGCATAGTTTGGTAGGAAAGACAGAGGCATTTGATAGTTTTGTTTTCCCTGTTTCTTTTTAAAAAATATTTATTTATTTATTTGTCCTAGAGAAAGAGCACAAGCAGGGGGAACGGCAGGCAGAGAAGGTAGAGGGAGAAGCAGGCTCCCCACTGAGCAAGGAGCCTGATGTGGGACTCGATCCCAGGACGCTGGGATTGTGATGTGAGCTGAAGGCAGACGCTTAACTGACTGAGCCACCCAGGTGTCCCGTTTTCCATATTTCAAGGACTACTTTGCATTGCAGCTTAAGAGTAACATTCACTGATTAAATTAATGGCTCTTCCAAAATTAATGTTACACGGCGAACCTATCATTTTATATTTTTAAAGATTTATTTATTTGGGGTGCCTGGGTAGCTCAGATGGTTAAGCATCTGCCTTGGGCTTGGGTCATGGTCTCCAGGTCTTGGGATCAAGCCCCATGTCTGACTCCCAGATCATCTGGGAGCCTGCTTCTCCCTCTCCCTCTGCCTCTCCCCCTGCCTCTGCTCTCTCGGCCTCTCTCTCAAATACATATATATTTGAGGTGGAGAGGGGCAGAGGGAAAGGGAGAGAATCACAAGTAGACTCCCTTCCCTGCTGAGCAGGAAACCTGATGTGGGGCTCAATCTTACAACCCTGAGATCATGACCTGAGCCAAAACCAAGAGTGAAATGCTCAATTGACTAAGCCATCCACGTACCCCTTATTTCTCGTCCTTTTATATATCTATCTGTTTCTTAAACTTGTTATTGTTTTCAGATGTAAAGAAAAAGTTAGATTAAAAACATAATAAAATTATATATAGCCAGAATAGGTACAGTACCAAAATAAAATGCTGATATTTGTTTTTTTTAAAAATAATAAAACAAAAAGATTTTATCTTTTATTATTAAGATGGTAATAAGAGATTATGAAAACATATTGAAAATAGAGATAATAAATAATTTAAAAAGGAAATAAAAATTCCCCAGTCTCACTTCCTAGAAGTAGCCATTTTCAATGTATCTTTTGTTAACACTTTAATATTGTGGTTAAATATGTATAACAAAAATTACCATTTTAACTTTAAAAAGATTTTATTTATTTATTTGAGAGAGAGAGTGAGCGAGAGAGAAAGTGAGCAAGAGAGAGAGAGAGAGGAAGCATGAGTTGGGGGAGGAGCAGAGGGAGAGGGAGAAGCAGACTCCTCACTGAGTAGGAAGCCTGATACAGGGCTCCATCCCCGGACTCCAGCATCATGACTGGAGCCAAAGGCAGGATGCTTATTTGACTGAGCCACTCAGGCGCCCCTTAACTATTTTTTTTAAGTTTTTTGTTTTTTGTTTTTTTTAAGTAATCTCTGCACCCAGTGTGGGGCTAGAACTCATGACCCCAAGATTACAAGCTCCACCCACTGAGCCAGCCATGCACCTGTTTTAACCATTTTTTAATTGTATAGCTCCATGACATTAAGTACTTTTACAGTGTTGTGCAACCAATACCACCAAAACTATTTCTTCTTCCCAAACTGAAACTGTGTTTCCATTCAACACTGAGTCACTGTTTCCCATGCCCCCAGCCTCCTGGCAACTGCCATTCTACTTGGTTCCTGTGAATTTCTGTGCTTTTGGTGGAAGCAAAGTATATGTCTTCTTGTGTTTGGCTTATTTTATTTAGCATATTGTCTTCTAGGTTCATCCATGTTGTATCAAATGTCAGAACTTCCTTCCTCTTCAAGGCTGAGTAATAGTCAATTGTGTGTATATACCGCATTTTATCTGTTCATCTTTTGAAAGACATTTGCGTTGTTTCATTTTGGTTACTATGAATAATGCTTTTGGGAACATTGGTATACACATTACCTGTTCAAATTCTACTTTCAGTGCTTCTGGGTTATATACCCAGAAGTTGAATTTCTTGACCATATTGTAGTTCTCTGTTTTATATTTTGAGGAACTTCGGTAGTGTTTTCCACAGCAGCTGTACCATTATTCATTCCCACCAACAATGTACAAGGGTTTCTGTTTCTTCATGTCCTTATCAACACTTGTTATTTTGTTTTATTTGTTTTTTCTTTTCTCTTGATAATAACCAATCTCTTGGGTGTGAAGTGGTGTCTCATTGTGTTTTGATTCGCATTTTCCTAATGCTTTATGATGTTGAACATCTTTTCATGTGCTTATTGGCCATTTGTGTATCTTTGGAGAAACATCTGTTCAAGTCCTTTGCCTATATTTTAATCAGTTTGCTTGCTTTTGTTTGTTTTTGGGTTGTGGGTATTTATATTTCGGACATCAACCTTATCAGAAACATTATTTGAAATGTTTTTCCAATTCTGTGAATTTTCTCTTCAGTCTTTTGATTTAAGTTTTCTTTGGTGTGCAAGTTTTTAATTTTGATGAGTCCAACTTATCTATTTATTCTTTTGTTGCCTAAATTTTTGGTGTGTTATCTAAATCGTTACCAAATCTAATGTCATGTAAAACTTTTCTTCTATGTTTTCTTCTAAGAGTTTTATATTTTCAGTTCCTTATGTTTAGATTGATTCATTTTGAGTTATATTTTATTTTTTAATTTTTATTTATTTTATAAAATTTTTAAAGTGTTACCTATTTAAGTAATCTCCATCCCCCACTGTGAGGCTTGAGCTCATGACCCCAAGATCAAGAGTTATGTGCTCTTCCGACTTAGCCAGGCAGGCACTTTAAGTTAAATTTTACTCATGGTGTTAAGTAAGGGTCCAACTTCATCTTTTGCATATGGTTATTTCATTTTTCCAGTTGAGTCCTGTACCAATCGAGTGGTCTGGGATCTCTGTCCCATTGGACTATATGTCTTTATGCCAGTACTATAGTTTTAATTATTGTAGCTTTGTAGCAAGTTTTGTAATTAGGAAGTTGAGAACTCCAACTCAGTTCTTCCTTTCTAAGATTCTTTTGGCTTTTTGGGGTCCTTTGATATTTTATATGAATTTTAGAATAGATTTGCTATTTCCACAAAAAACACAATTGAGATTTTTTTCTAAAGATTTTATTTGACCGAGAGAGAGAGCACAAGCAAGGGAAGGGGCAGAAGGAGAGGGAGAAGCAGACTCCCCGCTGAGCAGGGAGCCCAATGTGGGGCTGGATCCCAGGCCTGCAGGTTCATGACCTGAGCTGAAGGTAGACACTTAACTGACTTGAGCCACCCAGGTGCCCCACAACTGAGATTTTGATAAGGATCGCATTGAATGTAAAGAGTGACTTTGGATAGTATTGACAATTGTCCTCTAATTTATGAACATGAGATGTCTTTCCATTTATTGGTATCTTCGTTAATTTCAGCAATATTTTTTAGTTTTCAGTGTACAAATCTTCTTTTTACTTAAGTTTATTTCTAAGTATTTTATTTATTCTTTTAGTTGCTGTTGTAAGTGGAATTGTTTTGTTAATTTCCTTTTTGTATTGTTCATTCTTAGTGTACGTAGATAATGTGCATATAGATATGCAATTGAATTTTACATGATTTTGTGTCCTGCAACTTAACTATATTCACTTATTAGTGTGATTGGTTTTAAATTTTTTGTTTGTGTGAAATCTTCAGGATTTGCTTTGTATAAGAGCATGTCCTTTGTGAACAGATAATTTTACTTCTTTTTTTTTTCAGTTTGGATGCCCTGTATTTTTTTTCCCCCTGCCAAATTGCTCTGGCTGGGATTTCCAGTACTATATTAAATAGAAGGGAGGCAGTAGGCATCTTTGTCTTATTTCCGGTATTAGAGGAAAAGCTTTCGGTCTTTCACCTTTGAGTATGATATTAGCTGTGAGTTTTTCATAAATGGAGCTCTGTAATGTTGCAGTATTTCTTTCTGTTCCTAGTTTGTTGAGTATTTTTTCACGAACAATGTTGACTTTTGTCATTTTTTCTCTTTATCAATTGAGATGATCATGTGATTTTTCCCCTTCATTTTATTAATGTAATGTATTACATTGATATAATTTTTATTGATAATGCAAACAATCCTTACATTCAAGGAATAAATCTTACTTCATCATGCTGTATAATCCTTTTAATATGCTGTTGAATTTGGTTTGCTGGTATTTTATTGAGGGTTTTTGTGTCAATGTTTATAAGGGATATTGTTTTCTTAGAGTATCTTTGTATGCCTTGGTATTAGTAAAATTGGTCTCATAGAATTAATTAGGAAGTGTTCCTTTATCTTCTCACCAGTGTGAGAGGGATTGGTGTTAATTCTTTAAATGTTTGGTAGAATTCATCAGTGAAGACATCTGGTCCTGGGCTTTTTTTAATGGAGGTTTTTGATTACTGACTCCTTACTTTTTATAGGTCTTTTCAGATATCCTGCGTTTTTGTAATTCTGTCTTTATGGGTTATGTATTTCTAGGAGTTTGTCCATTTGGTGTCCAATTGGGTGCCATCTAGGTGTCCCAAATGTGGCATATAATCCTCTCTTATAACCCTTTTTATTTCTGTCAAACTGGTAGTAATGTTTCCACGTTTACTTTTGATTTTGGTATTTTGAATCTTTTCTTCTTTTTCTTGGGTAGTCCAACTAAAAGGTGTTATAATTTGATTGTTTTCAACAAGTCCTTGCTTGGTTTTTTAAATTTTTCTCTAATGTTTTTCCATTTTCTTTTTCATTTACTTCTTACCTTTATTATTTTTGTCCTTCTAGCTTTATTTTATTTTATTTTTTTTGTTCCTTAAGGTATAAGGTTAGGTTGATGAATTTAGATGTTTTTAAATATAAGTAGTATAACTATAAATTTCCCTTTTGGCATTGTTTTGCTGCATTTTATGTTTTGGTATGTTATGTTTTATTTTCATTTGTCTCAAGATATTGTCTAGTTTCTCTTATGATATTTTTCTTTGACCCAAACAATAGCATATTATTTAGGTCTCTCAAGTTTGTGAATCTTTGACTTTTCTTTCTGGGATTGATTTCTAGTTGTTTGTTTGTTTTTTTTTCCATTATGGTTGAAAAGATATTTTGTATTTCAGTCTTTAAAAACTCACTGACTTGTTCTGTGATTCTATCAAATATTCTGTCATGAAGAATATTCCATGTGCACTTGTAAAAAGTTTATTCTGATGTTGTTGTATGGAGTATTTTGTATATGTCTGCTATGGTACAGTTGGTTGTAGTTTTGAGCCATCTGTTTCCTTATTGGTCTTCTTTGTATCCATTATTGAAGTTGCAGTAGGGAAATCTCCTATTATTGTAGACCTATCTAATTTCTCTCTTCAATTCTTTTTTTGTTTTTAAGATTTATTTATCCATTTGAGAGAGAGAGAGAGAGAGAGAGCAAACATGAGGGGTGGGGCAGAAGGAGAGGGAGGGAGAGAGAATCTCAAGCAGACTCTGTACTAAGCCAGAGCCCAACAAGGACCTTGATCCCAGGACCCTGAGATCATAACCTGAGCCAAAATCAAGAGTCAGATGTTAACTGACTGAGCCTCCCAGGTGCCCCCCCTCTCATTTTTAAATAAGGCAGTTTGCCAAATACAGAATTTTTAGTTGATGCATTTTTTCCCCCTTTTATCATTTTAAATTTATCATTGCACTGTGTTCTGGCCTGCTAGGTTGCTACCGAGAAACCCCCTTAATCCTATTGAGGATCTGTTTTATGTCATAGGTTGCTTTCTTCTTGCTTTCTTCTTGCTGCTTTCATGATTCTTTCTCTGATTTTCAGTGGTTTGATGATATTGTGTCTTGGTGTGAGTGTCTTTGTGTTTATCCTATTTGTGGAGTTTGTTGCCTACTTGGAGTTGTAGATCTGTGATTTTTTTTTCCCTCAAATTTGGGAAATTTTTGTCTATTATTTCTTCAAATAATATCTAGCCATCCTTTTCTTACCCTCTGGGACTCACATAATGCATATTTTGGTCCACTTGTTAGTGACATATAAGTTCTTTAGGCTCTGTTCACTTTTCTTCAATTTTTTCTCCTTCTCAGACTTGATAATTTCAAATGACCTGTGTTCAGGTTATCTGATTCTTTCTTCAACCTGTTGAAGTTTGCTATTAAACCTCTCTAGGGAATTTTTCAATTCACTGATGTACTAACTGGACAAACATCTGGAGAAGTAAGGTGGCCTTTTCTGGATATGTGTCTTGCTTCAGCCTGTGTGTGTGCTTTCTTGATTTTCCTGTATACATGGCTGCTTTTCAGTGTCTTAATACCCTATGATTCTCACTTTGATTTCTTCTCGTGGCCTTTCATTTTCTATTGTATGCTTCTGTAAATCTCTTCCCACATGCATCTGTGTGTCTTATAGTCTCCCTCCAGGTTTTATTGCAGCTTTCTCTTTCCTAGAATTTTTCTAGCCTTAGATCCAGGCTGTGTTGCTTTTTTGTTGTCTGAGCTCTGAGTTAGGTGACACAAAAACCAATCCCTTATGCAGTCCCCAGAAAGGTTGAAATTTTGTAAAATAGGTCTGCTCTGCTCCCTCTGTTTCAAGAGAGGAAATTGGGAACTGGGCTGCCACCCCTTCCAGATAAAGGCCACATCAAGCTGGGAAGGGGTTGGGACATGGGTGAATAAGAGTGTGAGGAAATTTCCCATTATTTTGAATATAGCTTCTTATTTGGTCCTTTGCTTGGTTGCTGTAGACTTTTGTTTTCTACAACTCTAAAATTAATGTAGCTGGTCTGAAGTTGTGTGTGTGTGTGTGTGTGTGTGTGTGTGTGTGTGTGTTTGTTTTCCTGCAGGAGAATGAAGGCTTAGAGTCTCTTTAGTCTGCTGTGTTGCTGACATCACTTCTCCAGATGTCTGCCCAGTTAATACATCAGGGATTTAGCTCAGATGACTAAAAGTATTTAGAGTTTAAGTTATTCAACTGTTTTAAAAAATGCAATTGAAATTGTCAATTTTTTACACTAAAATTTCTCATATTGAAGTTTTCATTGTGCTGATATAAATGCAAAACAACTTCTTTTTTATTCACAAAAAGGGAATTTGCTCTTAGTACTGGTATGAATTTTTGTCTGATTTTGGGGCAGTCAGCATGGTGTGGTCATAAAATGGAAATCTTTTCCCACTGCTATTGGGTTAACACTCTTTAATTTTCACATCGGGTACTGTGATTTAGAAACTGTATTTATTTGTGTGATGGAAAGATGTAGAGAATTAGAGGCAGTCTGAACTGATTTATAGCCTGTTAAATCAAAGTACCAATATAGATTGTCCTGTGATGACTTAGGTACTATTCTTCTTGAAGGAAGGAGAATAGGTAAATGACCATCTGAGCCTTCAGTGTGATTTAGATTATTCATCTGGTGTTATGAACCTAGAATGTATTAATGGATGTAAAGCAAACTTTCTTGTAAAATATACTCCAAAATAATTTTGCATAGGATTTGCTGGTCTTCCTTAGCGTACAGTTTGCCTCCCAATACTGACTGAAAGGAAGGGGTGCATGTTGTTAGGTAATGATAGATGTGCTATAGGCTTTTATTGAGTCCTTTGGTAGTTTAGGGTGAACCTTGTGCCCAGAGACCATCTCAGTGTCACCTTCGTGGAGGTTCTTCTCTGGAACCCATTGTCAACACCAAGTGTTAATTAGATCCCTGAAAGGGAATTGAGTGGAAAGAGGTGCTTGTTTCTACCTCACTTCCATGCCTTTTTGATACATTGATAATAAATGCATATGTTCAATGGGTTGATTAAAGTTGTCATACTGTCACACTGTGTCAAAGAATGTTTGGCACAATGTCAAAGGGGAACTTCAGAGGCTCTGGGTGTTCCTCCAGTTACTCTATGTTATCAGGACTTTGTTTGTTTCATTTAATCAGCCCTTACCAATTCTTTTCATCTAAAATTGGACACTCCAGACAGTGCTTAAAACTTAGGAAGACTTAGAGACTTGATGAATCTGGAGATACAGTGAAAAGTCAACTTGATCTTTCCATTTGGATAACCTGGATGATTCTTAAGATGCTGTTTAATAGAAGGCTCTGGTAATCAACTAGCAAGAGAAATTAGGGCCTTTTGCTTTCTGTCTTTCTTGTGGAGTTGATATTAGAAATAAGTTATTAGGGAGTCTTATGATGGAGTTAGTGGCTCATCCACTTAAGTAATGAAAGATGTTGGGACATGCTGGTGGCATTTAGTGTTTCTAGAATGACAAAATGTTTATTCATGATGTTTTATGGAGATCTCTCATACCTATCAGTAATTCACTTCTCTTATACTGAAGTCACTTTCATTACTGCAAAAATGACTTTTCCTTTTCAAGTCTTAAGTCGGTTTTCTTTCTTTCTTTCTAGCTTTTATTTATTTGAGAGAGAGAGAGAGCATGAGTCTGGGGAGAGGCAGAGGGAGAGGGAGAGGGATAAGAAGAAAGCCTGCTGAGCGGGGAGCCTAATGCAGGGCTCCCAGGACCCTGAGATCATGCATGACTTGTACCGAAGTCAGATGCTTAACTGATTGAGCTGCCCAGGTACCCCTTTAGTTGGTTTTCTAGAAGCAAAGCCCAAGACAGCAATACAGTTGGGAGTGATTTATTGAGGACATTGTCTCAGGAATAGGGGGTTGAAGAGAACAGGATTGGGCAGTAGGGGGAGGAGCTGAGCAGGTAAGTGGTCTCAGCCAGAGTCTTACTTTAGCATCATCCTCTAGGGACTCCCCAGCATGAATTGGTCTAAGGGAAGGTGGTAGGGCTATTTGTACTCATTATCAGTCACTTTTTGGCTACTGGCTGCCTGAAGGCTGGAGGTGCTGAGGCATGGGGTTGGCCATTGAGCATGACCTCTGAGGGTGGTGGCTCCCATTCAGCCAAGGAGAATTTCTTTAGAAGGGGTGTCTGTAAGCTGTTGAGAGCCAGCACCCATAGCTGCTCAGGAAGGCTGTAGTGCCAATAAACCAAGTATGCAGTGGACTCAGATGATGTGAATGCATTGTTTCAAGGTAGTTTACCATATTTAATCGAAGGGAAAAAACCGATTTTCCACTCTTAATATCTGTCTTATCCTAAGTCAAGTGGAAAAGACGAGATAGAAGGAAGAAAAATGTAAGACAGACATTTTGTTTAAAATTAAAAATAATTTCTCTTCTAACTTCTAATTTACTATAAGATAAAATACAGATAACAGAAACATATAAAAATTTATTGTTCAGTAAATTATTCTGTGATGAAAATGCCTGTAACTACCACTAATATCAAGAATAGAACTTTGCCACCCAGCCAAGAAGCTCCTATATGTGCCCCTTTCCCATCTCATCTTATTCCTTCCTTCTTCCTTCCAAAAGTAAACACTATCTTGTCTTTATAATAATGACTTACTGGCATTTATTTATTATTTTATCATCTAAGTTTAATCTATAATTTGATGTTTCCCTATGTTTAGAAAGAACTTGATAAGTCTTGTAAGTTGTTTTTTTGTTAGATATACAGGTTCTCCCTTTATCCCTTTGTTTTCCTTGACATTTATTTGTTAAAGACCTAGGACCTATTGACCTATAGTTTCCTTCACTTTAGATTTTGATACTTGCATAGTTATAGTGCACTTCAGCAAGTTTCTCTGTCCTTTATAATTCCTGGAAATTGGTATCTGTATCCAGAAGATTCAGAATTCGGTCTAGAAGATGATTTGTGTTCTTTCATCAGGAGGCATAAAATGTCTGCTTGCCCCCCCCCCTTTTTAATATTATGTTCCTAGCTCCATTAGTTTATTGGAAGCTATAAACTAGTCATGTTGTAATTATATTTTTTGTTGTTGTTGTTGCTAGCTGGAACATTTTTGTAAGGAGATGCCTCCCCCTATCTACCATTTGGTTACCCAGTAGTATGATTCATTTAAATACTGCATGTTTCTTTTAGTCACCAAGTTTCCCTGTAATCCTCAAAAGATGACGGATTAGTTTTAAAAATATAATTATGAATTTATGGATATATTTTATTTTTTTGAGATTTATTTATTTATTTTAGAGAAAGAGTGAGAGAGCATGGGGTAGCAGGAGGAGAGGAAGCAGAGTCTTAAGCAGACTCTGTGCAGAGCATGGAGCCTTTCCTGGGCTCCATCTCACAACCATGAGATCACAGTCTGAGCCAAACCCAATATCGGGTACTCAATCGACTGTGCCACCCAGGTGCCCTACATTTATGGGTTTAAACAGATGGGTTTCAGTCTATTACAATTATTATTACTAAAGTTAAAATGGTCCCATCTTTGACCAATGAGAATCTCTTCCAGTTTTTTGCTGAGTTCTTTGACATGACCGTAGTAGTCTTTGATGATTTTCTTGCTATCTGGTATGACAAGATATTCCATGTTCATCTTGTACATATTTTTTAAAGATTTTATTCATTTATTTGACAGAGAGAGAGAGAGAGCGAGCATGAGTGCACACAAGTAGAGGAAGCTTATAGGCAGAGGGAGAGGGAGAAACAGGCTCCCTGCTGATCAGGGAGCCCAGTGTGGGGCTTGATACCAGGACCCTGGGATCACGACCTGCACCGAAGGCAGATGCTTAACCAACCGAGCCACCCAGGTGTCCCCATCTTGTACATTTTCTGCGCGAGACCTGGAATCAGCTGTTTTTTCAAAAAAGCCCTGGCTTCTTTAAATAGGAAGTTGCATTTTAGGAATGTCATCTAAGTACTAGGGATGCTCACAGATATTAGATTATTGTTTTTAGACCTTTTCAGTGAATAAGGCTGGGTATATATACATAGTGCAAGATAAAAAAGGTCTTGTGAACTTATCTTAATATATTCAATTCAAATTTAGGATTTCAGGATTACTGGGCTTTTATTTAACCTTTTCTGGATTACATTATTTCCTTCTTTCTACCTGAGAATCCTGGTTCTCATGGAGATGAGGAATGATGGAATTAGTATATCTCATGCTTACTCCTTTGATTTATCTCATTTTACATGTACAGGAGAGCTAGAAGAAAAATACTAACACTGCAACCACCAATTATGATTACTAAAAAGTTTATTACAGAGGAACGGATATTCTAACTCTGTCCCCATTAGAATTTTTCAATAATTGAAGTTTTGAAAAATGATGCTAAGGTCTGAATGTTTATGTCCCCCTGAAATTCATATGTTGAAATCCCAGCCTCCAAGGTGATAGTGTTACAAAGTGAGACCCTAGAGAGGTGATTAGAAGGTGATTAGGTATGAGTGGCAAGCCCTTCTGAATGGAATTATTGCCTTTAAAAAGGAGGTACCAGGGGCACCTGGGTGGCTCGGTGGGTTAAGCCTCTGCCTTTGGCCCAGGTCATGATCCCGGGGTCCTGGGATCGAGCCCCGCGTCTGGCTCTCTGTTCAGTGGGGAGCCTGCTTCCCTTCCTCTCTCTCTGCCTGCCTCTCTGCCTACTTGTGATTTCTGTCTGTCAAATAAATGAATAAAATCTTTAAAAAAAATAAAAATAAAATAAAATAAAAAGGAGGTACTAGAGAATTAGCTCACCCATTCTACTATGTGGGGTTACAGTGGGAACATGGCTGTTTTTGAGGAAGTGTGCTCTTATGAGACCCCACATAGGGAATCTGCCAGCATAATGATCTTGGACTTCTCAAGCCTCCAGAACTGTGAGAAATAAATGTGTATACATCACCCTGTTTATGGTATTTTTGGTATAGCCGCCTCAATAGACTGAGACAGATAGTTTATATTTCCATGTGCAACCAGTAAATATATTATAAAAGATCATAATTCAGGATGACATAAGTAGGCCAGAAAAATTAACACCAATATGATGCAATTTGACATGGATGAAAGATGCAAGTTTGCATTGTATTTTGGCTCAGAAACTGAGTTAACATTAATTTTAGGATGGGAAAATGGAAAGGATTAGATGGAGAAAACATTAGTAGTAAAATAGAACACAGCAAAACTAGAAACTATGATGTATATCAAGAATATGAAGCAGCTGGAAACAAAACCCCACCATCAAATTTTCATGCTGCATTCATAGAAGCCTAGTGTCTAATCAGTGCCTGTGATTTCCCCATGGAAACCCACATTGGTCAGGCCACATCTACGTTCAGTTTTAGGTTTCATGCTAACGTATGGACAATGACACCCTCAAAATTTTGGACACCATGTCACATGAGAAGTAAAATGAAAAACCGAAGGATTTAGAGGATTCCATATTTGTTAGATTCAGGCCTTCAGATAAATGGTGTGGCTCTTTGGTGAAGAAAGAGGTGGGTTTTAGCATTGCTTGAGATTATCATTCTAAAGCCTGTGAATACAAGGTATAGGGAAGTAAAATTCTGCTCCATTTTTGGGAGGTGGTTTCTCTGACAGTTGAAGTTGTCTAGCAGTGGGATGGACTTGTCAAGTAATGAGCATCCCTGTCTTTTTTCTTTTTTCTTTTTTTTTTTTTTAATATTTTATTTTTAAGTAATCTCAGCACCCATTGTGGGGCTTGAACTCACAACTCCGAGATCAAGAGCTGCATGCTGTACTGATTGAGCCAACTGGGTGCCGAGCTTCCCTGTCTTTACAATTGTTTAAGCCAGCTTATAAGGAGAGTCATATGGTTACCTGCTAACTCTAATACTCTGCTTTTCTATTTACTATATAATAATAGCAAGGAAGGATTTTTTTTTTTTAAATGGCGGATAAACATGATTGTGGACTCATTTTTGAGAATTTAATTTTCCTGGAGTTCTCTCTTGTAGATACCTAATAAGGAGACACTGCCAGTTGACTTTGGTATTGTAATCACATAAATGATGAATAATAGGAATGTTATTACTTCATCAGAAGTATTATCCCGAAGAATTAAACTTTCTGGTGACAGCTACATTAAACACATCTTGGTGCAAGCCAACCATGACAACTGCAGAGGGTACAGATTCCTCCAACCTCTTCACCCTCAGATGACACTGTTACTGAGATTGACTCGTGTGTTTCAGAGATTTCCTTTCAACCAACAGGCATATGGCTAAGGCACAGTTGGAAATTGGTTGTTTTTTTGTCCTGACTGTTGCTGACCTTTGAAATCAACAAGACTAATACGTTTGTAGCTTCTGATGGAGCATAGAGAATGTTAGTTGTGGGTGAGCCATGGAATCAAAAGACTTAAAACTTTACATAGTAGTGAGTCTTGAAGAATGGTGTCTCTCTGGAGTGATAAATGAGGTGTGCCCCCTGTCCCCAGCCAAGATCCTAGCCAGGCTCTTCTTACCTAAATGGCCTTTCCACTTTCTTTCTTTCTTTTTTCTTAAATTAATTAATTAATTTTTAAAAAGATTTTATTTATTTATTTGACAGAGAGAGCACAAGTAGGCAGAGAGGCAGGTAGAGAGAAGGGGAATGCAAGCTCCCTGCTGAGCAGAGAGCCTGATGTGGGACGTGGGGCTCGATCCCAGGACCCTGAGATCATGACCTGAGTTGAAGGCAGAGGCTTAACGCATTGAGCGTCCCAGGTGCCCCAGGCTTTCCACTTTCTTGATTTCTCTTGTTATCAGTGGAGAAAAAAATCGCATATCTGAGCCACTTTGGAACCAGGTTTGTTTTAGGGTCAGGTTAAGAATAAATATCGTTTAGAACTTCTCTTCCCAGAAGAATGTGTTCTCTGCTCTCAGGAAGGTTGTGATTTAATTGGAGATACAGCAAGATAAATACAAGTGAGGAGATATGCAGCATTACAATGTACCCAGCAAGGGGAGTTATCAATATATATCATGACAAATAGTAGTTTTGGTCTCCATGCTATGCTGTGTTTTATCTTGTTAGACCTTGGGCCTCCATTGTAGATATCAGTACTAAAATAACTAAGTATGACAAAAGTTGTCTGCAATTTTAAGTTGTGGAATTTCTATGTCATACCTACAAAATGACCATGAATTGCTATGAAAAGAACATAAGTAAATATAATGTGGATTTTCCAATTTCTGCCCTTACATGTACAGGCCATTTAAGTTTATTTATAAAGATAATTCAGTTCAAAAGATTCTCTAGTATCATTATTCAAAAGGTAAAAAGGCCACTAAGAAGTAGGGCAGTTGGACTGCTCATACTAGGCCTCTTAGGAGTGGAAACTGATTACAAAGAGAAAGATTGCCATGCGGTGCTTTTTCATAATGCAATAAGAGGGGTTATGAAAGTGTTTGTTCCTGCAACGAGCAAGAATTTCTGGTATTTTTTGGTCCTGTCTTTTCCCTTTGTTTCTCCCCACTGAATCTGGTTCCTTTTTCCCCGAGAGGAAGTGGCAAATGGATGGGAAATGAACCACATTTTACATTAAGAATTGCTTTTCAGAGGTTCCTGGATGGATCAGTCGGTTAAAGGTGCAATACTCCATTTCGGCTTAGGTCATGGTCTCAGGGTATTGGGACTGAGTGCCCTATCTGGTTCTTTGCTCAGTGGGGGAGTTGGCTTGAGGATTTCTCTCTCTCTCTGCTCTACCTCCCAGCCAAATGAATAAAGAATCTTAAAAAAAAAAAAAAAAAAAAAAAAAAAAGAACTCCCTTTTGGAAGAAGAAGAGAAAAAAAAAGAATTTGCGCCAAATATTTGGATATTGAATGCACTTTGTAGTTATTGGCTTAAAGAGAGAAGGAGCGGAGATAGTAGCACAAGCTTCAGTTTTGAGTACCAAGCAAACCCCTGTGAAAGGAGCTCATTGCTCATCAAGATGATTGTTGATGTGGCCTCAGGGCTTCCCTTTTGTTGTTAACTAAAAATATGCCTCTGAATGTAAGTTACTATTCTTCTGTCATTTTAGTATACATAGCACGCCCACCTTTCTAGTGATAAGTTCTAGTAGGGGAGAGATAGTGGATTTGAAGAAGAGTGCATACTTTTCTCCTTAAATTCTAAGCCCTTCTTCTTGCATTTCACTTTGGGGATGGGGGATGGTTCTGTGACTCTAAGCACAACCCCTCAGGACAGCCAGCATCACGGTAGCCCTGAGCCAGACTGGTATTGCCTCATCTGCCAGGAGATTGGAACATCACCTTTCTGGGCCTCTCCACCTGGGTTCGTTCTCTCATTGGTTCACATGCTTGTCACTTCATGGGTTGCCTGGATGACATCATCGCTACTGCCGCTGTGTCAGGCAATATAGTAAAGTCTATGCTGACAGGGTTTGATAGATGAAAAATAATGAGTTGCATTTTTCTCGTTAAGGGCATCACCTAGCGTGATGTCAGCTACACACTGTGCTGTCCCATGTGAGAGTTTTGCCCCCGGTCGATCAGAGGACGGTTATGGGAGACCCAGGCTTGCCTGATCTGATTCCTGTCAACAATGGGTTTTGACGAAGTTGGCACATCTTGGCTATATGGTGGTTTAATGGGTATGGGGAGCAAAAACTTGTGATTGTTATCCCCAGAGGAGGTGGTGGGGCAAGAACATGTATTTGAATATAGTGTGAGCAGAGATGTTAAGAGCAAAAAGGCGGTTTTTAGAATTTGTCATAGTTGCTTTGACTTGTACACTGACATTTCTGTTGAGGCTAGTTATGTGCGTAGAACTGTCTAGTATCAGTTGTGTTATTCTCACAGCTTGTCCTGGAACATTTCTTGGTTTTTCTACATGTGAGTCACAGTTTTACTTTCATGTATTTGTGTCTGTGTAGTGGTCTAGTGACCTTATCCATCAGAGTCTTTTGCAGTCCAAATAAACCTGTGGAATAGACCAATAAAGTGTGTACATAGGGGGAACTGACACACAGGAGATCAAGTTATGATTTGGAGGAGCTATTTAGGAATACCATAGAGCTAACCTGGTCTGTCCATGTGATTATGAAACACCGCCCCAGTCGGGTACAGCCCAGGTGACCTTCAGATCTCAAGCTGCTTGTTTCCGGTATGCACCCACGTGTTCCTGCTGGGCCTTAGTAGAAGTGGAAACACATCTTAGAAGACAAACTGAATAAAACAACTAGAAAGTCAAAAGGTGGAAGTAACAGAAAGCAGCTTCAGTATGGAAACCAATTAAATAGAAACGAAAAGGGAATGCAAAGATGATAAACATCATAAATTATTCTTGAGTGGAGATTTAGTATTTATTTGTATTAAGGGCAGGAAGGTTCCTTCTGACTTCCATTATGAAAATTACATGAGAAGTCTGTGGGTCACTGAGTATGAGCTTGTTGAATCCTTCTATGCTTTCAGAAAAGAGCTTAATTGGAAAACTACAATTTTTCCTTTCTTTGCTTGATATATGAGAGCCTGACTCATCTTTTGGGAAAAACTAATCATGTTTCTAACCAGTTCTGTGTGCTGTAGTTATCAGGTTAATCACAAAAACGTCAGCTGGTGGAAAGGCTTGAGAATAAGAAGAATGGAGAATGGGAGTGGATGGGCAGGCTGTGAGTTGCTTCCTTTAATGAAAGTCTTTAGGATTGACTGCATCAAAGGAAAATGATAGTAGAAATTAAAATGCAGATTTCTCAAGTGTGCCTGTGTGGTTTAATTATTCTAACACTAAAAAGAGCTTTGTCTAAACAGAACAAAACCTGTTATGCATTATGTCAGAGGGGCCTAGGAGTCAGCTCTGAGGACAGTTCAGCATTTTTAACTATCATGTTGTCTTTGAGCTAGTGTTGGCTTATGACCTAGGCTTTTAGGAAGTGTTTTGACAGCTGACAATGATAATAGTAGTTCTCATTTCCACGATAAAATATGTAGTGTCAGGAGTAGTACTGTAATAAAAATAAAGCAAATATTGGTTGGGGTCTCATAGCTACCTTAAGTCCTTATAATTATAATTAAGTCTCATTTTAAAAAATGTGCAACATTTTAATTGCCAGATTAACCGCATTAGAGTACTCTTTTAGGTGGAATTGTAATATGATTTGACACTTTACTTTTTGTGATCCCTGTCAGTTTTAAAAGTCTCTAAATAATTCCACGTACTGTGCCTGCTCTTTGCTCTCTTTTAGACCTGATCCTTTTATCAGCAAGGAGTGAAGATGAGTTTTATTCTAAATTTTATTAGATTTTCTTCAGATATACTGAGGTCATATAAATATTCTGTTACGAAGAATAATTAACATAGAATGAGTTTTAGCATATATTAAATGAAAACATTATACGATGATCTCTGGTATGATACTATGATATCTGCTATGATACTATGGTATGATTTTTTTGTTAAAAGATATGCATATTTAACTAACCTGAAGGATATATACCAGGATATTAACATTAGTTAGTTTTGGTGATGTGATTATAAGTGTTAATTTTTTATGTTACTTGTCTGTATTTTCCATTCTTTCCCACAATGAATGTTATTGCTTTTTAAAAGAAATGTTCTTTAATGGCAGGTATTATTTGACTTTTTTTTTTCATGTAGGGGCACGTGTTATACAAATAACAAGTTAATTTAAAAATCCTCCTCAGTGGAGGCACTTTGTTCTCTCTTTGTTGCGTAACGAGAGACAGTGATGCTTTGAAAATAGTATTATGTTTGCAGGAGTCTCTCAGTAATTCCTCACTGAAGAAGGAAAGGAAGGAAGGAAGCAAGAAACCCCTGAGACAGGTATTTTTTTTTTTAAGATTTATTTATTTATTTATTTGACAGAAAGAGATCACAAGTAGGCAGAGAGCCAGGCAGAGAGGTGGGGAGGGGTGGTGGGAAGCAGGCTCTCCGCTGAGCAGAGAGCCTGATGCGGGGCTTGATCCCAGGACCCTGAGTCAGAGGCTTAACCCACTGAGCCATCCAGGTGCCCCTGAGGCAGGTATTAAACCATGTAGTTGATATGGTGCCTGCTGTGTTTGAAGTGTGTGAAATGCTCTGAGGGAGTAGATGCAAGGGACATGGGGCAGTGTCCTTGACCATCCGCAGTTTATCGTCTGGGAAGACAAGGTCTACCCTCAAAGCAGTTACTGAAGGATACCTTATGTGGTTGTACGTTGTACAATACAAGTAGTTCGGAAAGCTGCTCATCCTCATAGTCTAGTTCTGGGCCCTGGAATGATTAGAGCCCAGGAATATTGTTTCCTGAAGTGTAGAAGAGCAAAGAGCTCGTTCAGAGTACGGGCTCTGGATTGGTGGGTTTGTGTTTCAGAGGTCTGCTCCTAGACAAGTTATTTACTGTCTCTAGGAATTAGCTTGACCTGGGAGGGGAATTCTCTTTCTGGTTAGTGAGGCCCCCAAGATATCAAAGTCTCATACGAGAACAGAAAATAACATGAGTGATACCGTCTTGGGCTCTAGTTTTGTGTTTGTTGATTTACAGTATTTCAGTTGTATTTTAAAATTTCTTCTGTACTGTGTAAGTGTTTAATTCTAATAGTCTTGTGAATAAATAAGCTACTCACTGTTAAAAAAAAAGAAAAGCTGCTCATGATGTGATGCAGACGGTGGGTGTGAAGCACATAGGGAGGGAAAGGTAGATGTAGCTAGGAGTCACTGAGGAAACTCTTCAGTATTTTTTTTGTGGGCTCTTCCCCTGGAAGACAGGTGTCTGACCTTGGAAAGGTCTCCCGCATAGCAGTCCCTTTGCTGCTCTAGCAGCCGTCTTTTGCTCTTCACCTCGAGTGCTGGCTCTACAAGAGTTATGAAAACAGAAAGGTGTCTTTACTAAATCGGGTGCTGTCTTCTCCTAGGTCCACAGAAAACTTTGTTTCTCTCTCACGTCTTCATTAATGCCACAGAATGGAAGCTGGGCTGTGGGAAACAAGGCAGATAATTCTAGCACAAAGTTAGGCTGCTTTTAATTCTGTGGTCACTGTTACAGAAATAAAACTTTTCAATATTTGTAATACTCTGTAGTGAGTGGTGAAATTCCTTAAAACCTTCTCCACCTTTTTTCTTTCTTTTTTTTTTTTTTGCTCATAAGAAGAATTCAACAGCGTCACTTAGAAGACAGCCTGTGCCTATGAGTACTCTCCACGGACAGTTTCCTTTTCTGATACTATCTAGTTTGTATCTAGACATGGGGAAATGTCATAAGAATAAATTGATTTGGTTCTGAAACATTCTTCCTGTAAAAACCCATTAGACTGAAGTCATTTCATTCAAAGGGCTGCCTGTCTCAAGTAACAAAGTTTCCTCGGCTGGGTTTTATTATTTTTTTGACCATAAGGATATACTGATTATTTGAAATTCAAAGTAAATATCTGTTCCTATAAGTTCTGAACTCCCAGTAAATTGAGTGTTTATCTCAAAGTTGATGAGTGTTCTGCAAGAGACCCTGGTTGCTTTTAAATGAAAGGAGAGAATAATCCACAGCATAGTTTCTTTTTTGCACTGTCTCCCTAAGGACAGTTAATAGAATGATTCACAGGTCCTTCTGTGGAAAAATCAGCTGTTGGATGTTCAGCTAATATTAAATATTTGACTTTTGAAAATCAGTATTTCCTTATCCTTGGATTGGCCATTTTATAATATAAGCTCTTAGACATGAGGGTCTGTAATATATTTATTTGATGTTGTAAAATTCAATGTCAGAAAAAAATTCTCCAGAATAAATATGAGTGTTGTTTGATTTTTAACATCTGACTTCTCTGTTTTTTGTTTAATCCCTTCTGAAAGAAAGAAAGAATGAGCAAACATCTTCATAGCTCCTTGCTTCAAGTAGCAAAAATACTTGAGATTCAAGTCCCATTTTTTTTTTAAGATTTTTTTTATTTATTTATTTGACAGATAGAGATCACAAGTAGACAGAGAAGCAGACAGATAGAGAGAGGTGGAAGCAGGCTCCCTGCAGAGCACAGAGCCCGATGTGGGGCTCGATCCCAGGACACTAGGACCATGACCTGAGCCGAAGGCAGAGGCTTTAACCCACTGAGCCACCCAGGTGCCCCTCAAGTCCCATTTTTAAGACAAAATTGATGGATAGTAGCCTTAACTCCTGAAACTCTGTCTGTAAATGTCTTCTCTGGGAATCTGGGTCATGACCCATCTTTATGGTAGGTATCTGAGAGAACTTCTTTGTCCTTTTAGGGTATGTCCTTGAGGTCACTGTTGACAACAGATCTCTGAGTGAGATTCAACAAGGGTTAAGCCATACACAATTACTGTTTTTATAACATCATTCAGAAGTGGAGGACATTTCTTGGTTATCTGAGGCAGTCCTATCTGATGGATGAATTCCTCTTCAGTACCCTTGACACATGGTCTTTCAGCCTTTCTCCAAACAGCTGCAGTGATGGGGAACCTACTGCTACATAAAGCAGTCAACTTCAGTTTTGCAGGATTCTCAATTATTTAAATTTATTTCTGGTCAATGAGTAGAAGCCATATCTTTCTGTCAGTGATCCTAGTTCCTGTCATGAGAGCTAGGAACTGTTGTCCTATGTACTGTCCCCGTGAAAGGCCTTTAAAGGAATGTATTATAACCCATTCCAGCCCTAGCGGATCACATACAACCTGTGATAGAACTTGGAACCTTAGTTTTAAATAAACTCCCCAGATGGTTTTGATCCATGCAGAGTCTGAGAATCACTGCGTGGGTGGGAGAAACCAGTGGCTTGTGACAGCGTGAGAAGGCTGTGTGTCAGGTGGTGTGGACAGCTGGTGGGGTGTAGTGGGTCTGGCAGAGGAGAGCTCATGAGTTTAAGAAGGACTTCCCCAGATACACAGGAACTAGCAGGCAGGGAAGGAATGAAAGGGGGCCGCAGGCCTAGACTTGAGTCGGTCATTCCTTGGGACAGGAAACAACCTGGTGATTTTAGGGGCAGGGAGCAGGCCCAGCATGGCCAATTGTAGGACTGGGTAAAGGGCAGGACAATAGTCTGGAAAGGTCAGACTGTAAAGGACTCTGTTGGTCACAGTCAGGAATTACACATCATACCACTGGTATCGGGGAACCACAGTCAATTTCTACCCAGGAAAGCCCTGAAGAGGGGTATTATAGAAACATAGCTCTGGCAGTGGGAACAGAGTGGACTGAAGGGGGATTAATAGGTATATGGGTGGCTGAGGGCCAGAAACATGAAGGTTTGGGGATGACTGCATCTTCTAAGTCAAGGTGTATAAAAAGAGAAGGAACAACTTGTTTGGGAAGAAAGATTTGTTTTCAGTGTCTTAACCTTGGGTATATTGGGGGGATATGCAAGTGAGACTAGGGAGTGGATTTGGAGCTCAGGAGAAGTTTTCTGAGCCAAAGTTACAGATTTGGGATTATCAGTTCACAGGTGGCTGTGAAGATAAATCTCTAGTGGGAGAAGATGAAAAGGCCAACAGTGGGACTTCAGGGACACCAGCACTTAGGGGATGAGCCAGGGAGGAAGAAGCAACAAAAAAAAGAGAGGAAAAATGGACATGTGAGGAGGAGACCAGGAGAGGGTAAGGACCTGGATGTCTGGTGCACAGTAGAGTGGGGAGAATGCATGTAGCCCTTCTGGGCATTGGAAGTGGGTGTTGCCCCCTGGCCTTGAGTAGCTGTAGCTACTCAATGTTTAAGGAGCTGCAGTTACTAATTGCCCAGTCTGTATCAGAATTTCACTTTACAGGTCATATTTAAATTTACAACTATAAAAAACACAGGTATAAACCTGTTTTTTTTCTCATAAAGCAATTATGGTTTTTTTCACCCATCACCTCTCTGTGGTCTCTCTGTCGTGTCCATTTGTCTGGGTAGATGAGAGCCTGCTGTGTGCCAGATGCTCTCCTAGAAGCTTCCATGGCACTTACCTAATTTACTTTTTTTATATTATTTATCTAGGTACTTTCTCCTAGGTGAAAGGTGATTTGGGGACTAGCTTGTTTAGGAACACCTTAAGTTTTGGATGGTGCTTTGCCCAAGGACCTGTGTGAACCTTATAGAAAATATTGATAAGTGGCTTAATTGTGCTCTTCACAAATTTCTTCTTTCATACATTTTGGGGGGAAAGCGACTCTGCTAGGGTTTTAGTTCAACCTTTCCCTTTACCTGTGAGGAAACTCAAGACTGGAGAAGTTGTGCAAGGTCATAGGGAGGATGACAGGAGACCAGGCTTCAGTCAACTGAGTCGTCTTCACTCCTTACCAGCCAAGCACAATGTCCTACTGTCTGTCTGTCCATCTAATTTCTATCTGTTTTTCTATCTATCCATCTATCTATATCTATGTATTACCTTTTTCTTTTTGAAATCTGAATCTGTTCATTTAACAAAGTGCCAGAACTTTCTTTTATGGTTCTTTTCTGGTCCCACTTATGTTATTACCCTTTCTGAACGATTTTAGTTGGAAGAGATGGAGGACAAACTGACTTTCTTTGTTCTGTAGTATTTCTTGTTTACTGCTTGTTATCATAGGTGCTGAATCCTCCTGCATAGCTTCTGGGGAGACGTAGTCTCATGGAGCATCTCCTGAAGGCAGGAAAGTTCCCCACCGCCCCACCCCAAGACAGGGGAGGGGCATTTTTTCTTATTCTTTTGTGTTGGGGTTGTCTTTTGTGTTGTGCTGCCACCCTGGCCCTGCTTCTCTGGAGAAGCCAAGCTGGTGCAGTCCGCAGAGGCTGGCTTTCCACTGGCAAGAGCTCCTGTAAGTCAGATTTTGTTCCAGTCTTATCTTGTAGCCTCCAGCAAAGCCCTTAGCTTCTCTGACTCCAGTCTTACCTGTCTACAAAGGAGGAATGGGTAAAATTTTTGGAATGTGGGGGGAAAGACCAGCCTTATAAGAGATGTGAAGCAGTATTACAGTATCAAGAAATAGCTACAGATATCAATTTTTATTTTGAAATGATATTTGAAATACTGATCAGGATCAAAAAGTGACCACAGTGTCTTCTGTGAGACAAACTGGCGGCCTGAAGTTCTGTGACTCAGGGAGTCCATGGGGGGTGGGCATTGTCTGGAGGTAGCCCCCCAGAGCTAATCACCAGGGAGGCAGGATTGGAAAGGAGCAGAGCTTCTTTCCCGCAAAGAACATGTCCCTTCTTACCCCATACCTCATTCAGAGGCATTGGGGCATTTAGACAGCAACTATGGCAGGAAGCCAGGTGTGCCCTGAGCCGGACTGGGTTTTGGGAGAGGCATGAAGGTTCAGAGTCAGGGCTCTGAGATGCCCTTAGCTCTGCTAATCATGTTGCTCACTAGTGGTACACAAAGTGATTATATAGCCACTTGTCATCTTTGGCAGTTCCCTCTTACTTTTCATCTGAAATACTTACATTTCTGAAAGCTGGGAGGGTTAATATAGGAAGGGGGTATAGAATCTCCACGGGAAAATCTGCTGTAGCTGTGAGCAAGGCTCTAACAAGTTTACATTTGGATTAAAAACACTAATGAGTTTTTACCTGTGCCAGGGGGTTTGTCAGTGGCAACAACTAGGGCAGCCCCTGTTCCTTCTTATCTCTTTGAATAGTAATAACCCCTTTGTCCATAAGAAGAAACAGATGGGACTTTCCTTGTGGGTGTGGATTGGGTCAGAGGGGTGGGCTTGCCCCACATGAGAAGATAAGATTTGCTTGCTTGCTCAGAAGTTCTCCAGTTTCAAAGGCAAGGACAAGGAGCGAGGCTGTCCTGTCCTTTCATGGTACCCAGTCCCTTCAAAAGCAGACCCACCTTGCCTTCCCCTCAGTCACTCATGCTGGTGAGTGACCTACATTGCACATCAGGTGATGAGTTTCTGTTGCCCCAGGCATGTAGCGCTTAAGCACACTCAGCAGGGGAGGGAATGCTTTTGGGTACTCAAGGACTGGATGGAATCACCATGCATTGTCTCCAGGAGCTTACCAGATACAGGCTTTTGTTTTTATGTTGTGTGTGTCTGGTACTCCCCCCCCTGAGTAATGGCTTTGTCATTTGTAATTGCTGCTGTTTCTAATGTTTATTAAAACTTCACCAGCAGAGTTGGTGTTTTGGATTTGGGGAGTGAACTTGTCATCTTGGCGAGATGAACCTAGTATGTGTGACTTTCCCCCACTCAGTGCCATGGGTTAGTTCATCATTATTGGTAGATGTTTTCTGTCTCCACCTCTGTTTCCGCATCTGTTTCCGTATACACGGACTTGTGTATGTACCCTGTGTGTATAAACATAACACACAACTTATGACACATATGTAACTTGTATGTAACGATACAATTTTTATATATCACAAAGATGTATTTATCAGAATCCTCTTCTGGGGAGCTGTCTTTGGCCTTAGTTGCTCTCTGTTCTCCTTTCTGGTCACCCTGCTTGTTAGCGTTGTGACTTTCTGTTCGGGTGGAGTGGAGGGTCAGCCGAGAAGGAGAAAAATGTTATAGGCCGTTGTTTTTGCCAGAGTAAACTGTCCATTGTGTGTGTGACCAGCAGTGAACCGGACACCAAGATGAGAATGTGGGGGGCCAAGGCAGGTTGTAGGACAATGTACTGAAACCAGGCTCACAGAGATGGGGCATATATGTATGAACCACTCACCATTCTTCTAAGAGTAGTTTTGTCTTTTTCCATTCAGTTAAGTGCTCATGGAGCACTTCTTACCCCTGGAGCCCTGTGTTTGGAGCCAGAGAGATACGCATTTATTGCCCTCAAGAAGCCGCTCAGCCTGGTAGTGACAGAAAAATGGAAAACATGCTGGGAAAGCAGGTGCTTTAAGAAGGGGTTGTGTGTGGTGGGAGCCCCCAGAGGCATGAATCCTAGGTTGTGTGTGTGTGTCTGTCTGTCTGTCTCTCTGTCTGGTGCTGGTGAGGGCACTGCTGGCAGGGACACTCCAGGCACTGGAGCTGGCTGTGACAACTTGAGTTGCTCGCATTGGCAGGAACATGGGGCTTGCACTGCAACTGGAGGGAGCTGAGTATGGGAAGAGGAGGCAGCAGCTGGACCACAAAAAGCCACAGATGCTTCAGAATTTGAACTATATCCTGTAGACAGTGGGGAAGCCACTGAAGAATGTTAAGCAGGAAAGCAGCCTGATCAGATTGGCATTTCAGATTGGCTTCTGTGCCCTCAGACCTTTGATAAATGCTCTGACTACCTCTTAGTAAATATGGAAAATGAACTTCATGTTCTGCAGATAAATAACATGTCCTTGAGTGTCTTTTCCTCAGATGACAGGCTTCTAGTAAATACTGAGAGGGCTTACACAGTTAGACTGCCTCTCCCATGTCTCCTGCCTCATCAGAAGGTAATTGTGAAGATCATCCCTTTTGGCCCAGCTCTGCTTCCTAGCCATGCTGGCTACTTGGGAGCAGGGCTCAGTCAGACTTGGAACTGTGGAGGGTTCTGGGGAGTTCTTGAGCTCCTGTCACTAGAATATGTCTCCATTAGTATGGAGTAGTTAGTACACGGCCATTCAGCCAACACTCTAATTAAATTCCTAGCAACAAGTGGCCTTTCACACAGGGAGCTGTGGTGATGATCTGTGTTAGTCGCATAGTACTTCTCAGTAAGAAGTGAATTTTATATCCTGCCCATGATTTGCAGTAAGAAATAAATGTTGCATTGTGACCCAGCATACACATACCAATACCCACCTATCTATCACTGTACAGAAGTTTCTTGAGGCAATGCTCACCCTTACTTTCTGAGATGTACTCTCTTTCCTTCTCTGTTAAAAAAAAAAATACACTGGTTATGATTCACGACATTAATTTCACAGCCCACTAATGGACCACTACCCACTTCGAAAAATACTGTCCTATAGGAACTTACAGTCCTGGGTGTAATGGACTTGTGGCCTCTGCTCCTATTCCAGTGGGCACAGAGAGGAAAGGGCGAAGGTGGACATGGAGAACTATGATAGGTGTCACTGAAAATCTAGGCTGGGATTAGACACTGTCATCAGTGAGTCCCATGTGAACACATAATTTGAAAACTAGTTTTACTGCTTTTATTTACTGGAGTTGACTGTGCTGACTGTCCTTAATGATTCCCATTATGACGGTGCTCTGTGTAAGGCACTTTATATGACCCTACATAGTTTAGTATTTGCATCACCCCATAAGGCAAGTTTCATGATTCACAGTACTAGAAATGTAAAAGGTGATACTCATTATGATTTCCATTTCCTCTACTGCCAGACTGGCCGAAAGAAACAGCTTGGAATGGTCCAGGGATCTGGACATTTTCGGTGACAGCAGGCCTTACCTTGTTTTTAGATGTGGGTGGTGTCTCCTTCATAGTTTTTCATCCTTCTACCTTTTTTCATCAGATTATGCTAACAAGATTTTCATACTGAGCTAGTGGCTCCAAGAAGGTTTTGCTGTCCTTGAGAAACCAGGTTCTAGCAGTGGGAGGTAGAGATGGCTGCCGAGAAGGCTTTCCTCTATTGGGATTTAGATGGCTATGAAAGTTGCTACCTATGTTCATCCTAATTTGATGCTTCATGGGAACAGTCTACGGAGAAACTGAGATTCAGGACTCAGGTCTGTGAAAGTGGTTGTGTCTCCTGTGCTCTAAGACTGGGGCTGTCCCGAGAGGCATGGCCTTCCATACTCTGCTGCTGCTACATCCCAAGCCACGATTTTATATTGTCTCTGCTGTGTTGCTTCAGACTGTCATAAACTCCTGTACAAACACTGTAAGGACTGGTGCACCTTCCACTAGGTAGCCTGAGTCTGTGAGAATCAAGATTCAAGGAGCAGCTCAAAGAGGGAAATAACATCTTTTTTACCAATACATATATTTTTATTTACAAGGGAAGATTCACTGTAGGATTCCCTAAGACATCAGGAATTTCTTTATTATGTTTAAAGGAGCATGATATTTAGCTGAATTTTATATGCTGTTCAAGGACCAGCTCTGAATGACTTTTCATGATATCTGAGCCATAATTTCTGGGACAGTGAGTTGGACTAGACGATGATATCTAAAGGCATTTCCTATTCCCAACTTCCAGAGTTCTGTTCAAGTGTAAGAAATCAGCTTAGTTCACCATACAGTTCATCATACTGTTGAATTTAGTAGATATTTCCATGTGCAATATCCAGGGACACTATTGGGTTAGGCCAGCCCTAGCCCTCCAGAAGTTCTAATGAACTTGGCCTTCATAGGCTAGACCCAAAGCTCGTTCTCTACCACAGTCACATTGGTGGGAAACATAAAAGATGATAGTGTTTCTTCCCCCTGGTTTAGCCATATTTTTGCATATTCTTTGAGAGGAGGGGAAGATTTGTTTGTCAGCAGTATCTTTTGCTGAACATTAAGCTAAATTCTGAGGGAAAGTACAAATTAAAAAGTCTTGCCCTTGGGACTAGTAGAATGTAGTGAAGAAAACAAGATAAATGCAAGATAGCACAAGACAAGATGCAGAGAACACAAACAGCACACAACAAATAATTATTGCATGTTAATTACTAGCAGCTGTACAGAGCTGCTGTCTAAGTGCTAGGAAATGCTAGAAGATTTGGGACTGAGAGTCCAAGGCATTTCTGAGGGGTGGCTGGAAAACAGGTATGAGACAGATCCTGCAGCCTTTTTTCTCCTCCCTCACCTGAAGCTGTGGAGAGGACGTTGGAGAAGACATTTCCTTCAAGATATGGAATTTATAGTCTAGTCTAGTGGTTGGTGAAGTACAGCTCACAGGCCATCCTGGCTAGCACTTGTTTGTATAAATAAAGTTTTATCGGAACACATCACACTTATTCATTTATGTATTTGTGGTGGCTGCTTATATGCTGTAATGACAGAGGTGAGGAGGAGGGACAGAGACAATATGCCTTACATTTCCATTTACCATCTGGCCTTTTGGTGGAAGTTTGCTGGCCCTGCTCCAGTTGCTTCTTCACGCAAACACGGAGTAAACAAACATAGGTACACAGTAAATATCCACCACCCATTCTCTGGCGAGGGTCTCACAGACTAACAGATTTCCGTGGAGCTCGGCGCAAGCACAGCTTTGCCTTTATGCCCAATTATTTTCATCTTTTTTAATGGAACACTTAACAGCTCACATCCCTTTGGCGTGTTCTACTGCAGCTGTTTAATTTTGTTATTTTGTGTGTGTGTGTGTGTGTGTGTGTATGCGTGTGTGTGTTCTCTTTTAAGCAAATGCAGAAATCCCTCATTTGGACTTTATTTTCTTATCACAGCAGTTGTAGCGCTCTGGTTTCATGTGCTTTGGGAACCTAAAAAGCAACTCAGTCTCAAACTAACTCAGGGCTTTTTTTAAAGTTTGTGTGTGACATTATATACGCATGTATAAATAAATATATGTATATTTTTGCCTCATTGGAATGAAAATGTATTGCAGACTGCATGTGCGAAGTTTTCTTTGGCTGCCTGTAGGACTTACAGGACTGTGCAAAACGCTGAGCTCTCTTTGTTGCTTGTGTGCTGACTAATCAAAGAATCGATTTTTTTTCCCCCCATTTACATTTTTTGAATCAGAAGAATGTTTTTCAAGTAGGCTTACAACACAATTTGATGATTTAGAGTCAAATACTTTGTTCATATTTTTAATTTTCAAAGATGAGTTTATGTTATGCTTTGTGAAGAACGAGATACAAAATGTATTTAATGAAACAAACGGAAATAGCTCCCTTTTTATACGTAGGCAAAATGGAGATTTCTTAAAATAGAAAATCAGTGACTTGCTTTTGAGTTACACATTGGCATTTTATGTGGTTTAAAGTTATTTTGCGGTTCAGCGTAGAAATCAACATTACTTTTGTATTACTCTGCATACTTTTAGCTGAAATGTGGAGCCCACTGTTACTCTCTAGATTTTCTACAAGACTGGGAATCTTAGGGCTAGCTGAGTTATTTCCTTATTAATTGTAGAGTTTTTCAAAATTACCTCTTATTTCTTTTAAAATGACACGTGGCATTCTGTTCTTCTTTGATTATACATCTATATTTATAAAGAAGTATTTCATACATTTTCCACCACTAGTTTGAGCCTCAATTATGTAGAATTTGCTTTTTACCTTTTAGAGAAATTAGATTTGGAGAGACAATCATCACGGTTCCCCTGATGTTTATTCATAAATATTGACAATTTTGTTACCTTTTTACCCATGCAGGACTGTACCTGGGGGCAGTGGAAACAGGTAGAGGGATGGTAATACATCCTCCATCCTCTTTGGCCCCTAAACCATGCTTCCTGTCTTAGAGGCCTGGCCTGGGTGTGGACTGATGGCTGAAGATAAATAAGCTGCTCTTGTGGAAATGGCTGTAGCCTCCATTTTTGGTCAGTTGAGAAAATTCTAGAACCAGACTCATTGGGGTCTAGATTCTCAGTACTCAGATGTGGTTCAAGAAGCAGAATCATCAGCATCCTCTGGGAGCGAGTTAGAAATGAGAAATGTAGAATTTCAGACCCTGCCTCCGACCTGCTGAATTAGAATTTGCATTTCACCGTGGTGCCCGTGGGCTCCATGAGCACCTTAAATTTGGGAAGTTCTGGTCTAGATCCTTGGTCTCCCAGAATGGCCAAGCATCCAGATCACCTTTGGAGCAGACCAAAAACTATAGAGTCCTGGTCCCAGCCTCTGAGATATCATTTCACTGAGTCTGGGATGATCCTGCTGCCCAGCCAGATATAGGAACCACTGGTCTGAAATGGTTGGTGAGGGGATGTTTGAAAAGGTGAATCACTAGCTGAGTGGGTGTCTGGAGGTTCACAGCGGCTGTTGGTCCCACAGTCTAGCTTACTGTGAGCTTCCCTCTCTCTGAGACTCCATCCCTGAGTGGACATGTCATTCTTGCAGAGTCTGCGGAGGCCTGCAGGGAGCTGGAGCAGGGTGCTAGCACTGTTTGCATCTGTAGCTGATGGAATGGAGGTTTGCAGGCCGTCTAGCTACCCAGCCTCCATTCCCTTCTCATCCAGTTCCCATGGAAACAGATTGCAGGAAAACTGGGCATGGTGCTATCTTTACCCTGTTTTTGGCGATCTGAGGTCTGTTGCCATGGGAACCAGAAGGGAAAGGATGGTAGTAGAGTAGCTAGACTGCTTTTAAATTTCAATGGCAGCCTTCGTCCTCCCTATAAAACCCTCTTTTGCCCAAGTTTACCTCTAGGCCAGGGGCCCTTGTGGCTCTGAATGTAGCTGTGACTCATCTGTGGGGGGAGGTGTGGAGAAGGAGGGGAAAAGATGGAGCTCTTAAAATATCCTTGCAATGCCAATCATTTCCTTTTCTTCCAAGAAGCCATTTTTAGGTGTTGGTATAAGTTATTTAAATGTCATCTTTAGCTATTATTTCTTGTATGGTTTTATTGAACATAATAACATGTTTTTATTCAAAGGAAGTGATGAGTCATTTCAATAAGAGTGATTTCTCCGATGTGGGGAATCCCTATGGTTAGTGGGCGTAAAGTAAATATTGACTGGCTCTCCCTGTTGAGGTAGGAATGAGGGTCTCATGAGGTGAAAGGGGGCCAGGCTAACAGGGTGGATGTCTGGGTTAGATGGGGAAATTTTGGCCTGTGGTCAGGAAGAAGGGCAATGGACCTGATGTTGACCTATTTAAGTATTTGAAAAAGAAATATTGATTTCTAATCTAATAGGCCCTAGATTTTAACTCTTCGAGTGTTCAGCTACACGGTGGAGTTGATTGGGTCCCACTGAGGCTCTATTTTTCCTACCCCTTCCCCCCTCATTTTTGCTTTTGTTATTTTTTTAAACTTTCTTACAGCCTGGTCGACTGACCTCACCTTTAATGCATTTCCCAGGGGTTAGACAGCCATAGGCCGTATCATTCCTGCCCTTCTTCCCTGCTTCCCTGCTTCCCATTGCTGCCTTAACCCTTTTTGGAAGGCCGGTTAGATTTTTGGATGCCATGTACGTGCATTTCATATATTTTCTCACTTAGTCAACACCACTGCCTTACAGTTATATTAATGCCCCATTTGACAGATGAGTAGAGTGAGGCTTACTGAGGTTATACAACCTGCCCAAGTAGTGTGTGGCAGGCTGCTCAGGAGAACTGTCATTCTGAGCTCCTTCTGTTTGACCCCAAAGTCATGCTCGATTCTCTGAGCACAGCACCCCCCCCCCCCCACCCAGAGTGAGTGGCTGTGTCAGGGCCAAGGGGTATTGCCGAGCTCCTGACTGCAATGGTTCATCATTCAATGGAAGCCTCTCTTAGCACCCACCTCCCCTAGCCCCCATCCTTTCTATCATTTCTTCCAAATAGCCAGTCAATATAAACAGGCAGCTCCATGCTTTTTGACATTAGTCTTGTATATTTACATATGGCTATTTCTTCTTTCAAATGTATTTGTCAATATGTTTAGTTTTTCAGTCAAGATGGACAAAATTTAGTTTTGATGATTGCATGCTTTCTCTCAAATATTTGGGGAACAATGGCCTAGCAAGAGTATTTTGGTGAAAAGCAACAACAGATTGCTTTCCTGTGAGGAACAAAATTAAATCCTCATTCTTGCTGTTTGAAGAAACTGATTTACTCACTAGACTGTGGGAAGGTGGGGAGTAGGGTGATGTTGTTCACTGTGGTGAAGTCTCTTCCTGCCTTCCCGCCTGATGGTTCCTGCCACCTGTGCTTCTCTCCAGTCCTCTCAGGCATGTGGAGGGAGGAGGCCCAGGCTTCTATCCGAAGAAGCTAGCTGAGGGCTCCCAACTGCACAGCAGAGGTTAGAATGAGTCAGTGCCTACTTGTTGATGCCAGAAGGGAAGGGAATAAATAAGGGCTGAATTTTTGAGAAGGAAAACGGAAAAAACTGAAAGAAGATGCTGTTCTAAATGTGGAGAAAGTTGCCTGTCAGGCTGATGAGGTCCGTGGTGGATTTAGATCTTGAAAGTCCTCACAGACACTGCATAGCTAACTTTGGCAAGTGACGGGAACATGACCAGTGACTTCGGGTTTCACATTTGATTGGTAAAATTTCATCTCGCTGCCAGAGTTCTGCAGTTTTCCTTGGTGGTATCGCAGGAATTCTCTTGTCCAGATCTGATGGTGGACTGCTGAGGCAGACTCAGCATCAAGCCTAGTGATGCTGGGTTGAGTACACTGTTCAGAACGAGAGAGTTTCTGTCGCTGCTGGTTAGTGCCTCGAAAGATGAACAGACTCAACAATCTGGCAAACACATGGCCTCAGGTGCTGTAGGAGATTGTGTCCAGTCACACTGGGCTTGTGGAGGGGCCAGTTCTCCCTGAGAGGAGGCCGTGTTTCTGCTGCCTCCTGGGCTGCTTGGCGTGATGCGCAGTACCTGTCCGTCGGGCTTTCCCCCATGAATGACGCTCGTTGGCTCTTAGTCTGTCAGAGCACACGCATAGGCCTTTGTTACCAAGGCAGCGGAAATTGGTCTAATGAACTCTTTCTGCTTGGCTGGAGGCCTTCAGAACACACAGGGACAGGGTTTGTGTAGTCCCATTAGTTAAATACCAGGCAGCCTTTCCCCGGAATTCTCTGTCGCCCTTCAACAGCTGCTCTTCAGGACAGATGCACTTTCATGGCCCTGCCTCATCCAGCCTTCCAGGAAGATATGAAACTCTATCAGTGTTTCCCTAATGTATGTGGAGTCAGGCCCTGCTCATCAAACAGCTTGGTGTGCGGGGGCCTCTCACAGATGTAGCGTTCATTATTGTGCGTAACTGTACCACCGAGAGCTCGTTTGTCACACTCTCAGACTGGTTGCTGCCGCTGACATCAGCTCCGGGGGTCAACCTCAGACAGTACCATTTTGTGTTATGTCCTTCAGACATCTGCTGAAATGTTCATCTCCTTGGATTTCTGTGATCAGATTAAGTTGTTCCACCAACACTAACTGACCGGGCCAAATGCGTTGTTTCCAGAATTTGGTATGTCTCAAATGACAAGTTTCCCCAGTTGAATTCCAAGTCATTCCTGAAAGGTTGGTCTAGAGGTTGTCTTTTCGCTCTCGTGTGAGAACATGTGTTTTCTCTAAGGTAGTCAGGGAATCTATGATTTTCCTAGGATGGTGTTTGACACATTATATATCATTTGTTTTTCTGGTTTCCTTAAATGATAGAAACAACACCATTTTGAGAGGAAGTTTAAGTTCAAAGAGGATATGGGATGGATCTGTGTCTGTGTCTGCTGTGCAGACTATAGGAAGGAACTATTTTCTCTTTCAGGAGGTAAGTGGGACTTATCCTATGTTTTGTTGTAATGAATGTATTCAGGCAGTGAGGAGTCTTTCTGCCAGGGCACAAATTGCTAAATGTGTGTGTGTGTGTTCCCCCACAACTGCATATACATTAAATGAGCTGACTACTGTCAGAGCCTTATAGGCCCCAGGTGTTGGGGAGAAGCCTGTCTGGTGCTCACCGTACATCTCTGATGTCTCTTGTCTGTCCCAGACAACATAGACTTTTCTTTGGAAATATCTAAGAGAAATGTTACCAGAGTATTCCTATATAAGCCTACCCACCTCAAAGTGGATATAGAGTGGTAAAAAATTGTAAAACAGGGGGGTGCCCAGCTGGCTCAGTCAGTAGAGCATGTGACTCTTGATCTTGGGGTTGTAAATTTGAGTCCTATGTTGGGTGTAGATATTACTTAAGAAAGATAAAATCTTAAAAAAAATTATAAAACAGGAAGTTATCTTTTTCCTAAATGAATATATTTTTCAGAAAATGAGTATGAGCAAACAAGACAAAACTACACAATGGAAATTTAGACATTCCCTGTGTGTTTTGATTAAAGGTGCAAATGTAGGGACTGGCCTGGAGCTTGGTCAACAAGGGAAGTTTAGGAAACTTTTGCTAATGCAAGCAACTAAAATTATATAGATCCTTCATTTCCATAGGGAGTATCAGCTGTTTTATTGTTGATCAAGTTTTACTAGCTTTTAAAGTGTTGGTGTTTCTGTTCCAACACCTTGTGTTACGTAGAAGAGGGCTGGATTTATCACATTGCTGGAAGTGGTTGGTAGGATGTCCTCTATGTGCAAAGTTTCGTTCTCAGGACTTTATGGAAGTTTGAGAAATGCACGTAGAGGGCTTAAAAAGTCAGCACTTTACAAAGGCAATGAATCAAATGGGGAAAAGGAAGGAAGAAAGTCAGATTGGAAGATTGGACCCTGCCTGATTATTATCTGGCAAAGAGATGTAAAATCTTGGCTAAATTTATTTATTACTGTCTATTGCTATTTTTTAAATTTGATATTTCAGTGTGAAAGCATGAAAAAAAAGTTGAATATACCAAGAGGCTCTTTTTCCTTTTAAAGGCAAGTTCCTTTTTTTGTCATTTTTTTTCTTCTAGTATTCTACCACATTTCATACCAAATATCTCACCCACACATTTTGTCTAATTTTGTATCCTTTCCCCTCTTATGAATTTTAGCTGATATAAAGTGATTTTTAAGCTTAGATTTTTATCTCTCAAGAACTTAAAAAACCAAGACAAATCAACTGAGGAGCTATGAGATAAAATGCTATCTTTTGCCCAATTAGGTCAGATGAAAACTAGAAAAAGGTGGGTCGGGAATATTCGTTGAAGATATAGTTTATCAGTCTGGTATGGTGAGTTGTAATCACTGTAGCAACTCTTATGTGTTTACCATTCATGAGAGACCAGTGTTCTGTGTATGCTTGCTCATTAAATATACAATAATTCTATGAGGGAAGTTCCATCCCTGCTTCTATTTTACAGGTGAGGAAACTGAACTCAAAGGGGTTAAGTAACTGCTAAAATCACCCAGAGCCCCAAACGAGGTGAACTCAAGGTAGTCCAACTCAGAGCCTGGCCTTTTGTCCTCTGGCCTGTTTGTGTATAAAGCTCTCCTTTGAGTGTGTTTGAAATGGTGGATGGGTTGGCACTGCCTGGGCCCCAGATGCCCAGCTGGAATGTCCCTCACACAGTGCCCTGGGCCCTGTGGTTTCTTTGTGTACCATGCCCTTGGTACTTTGTGCAGCTGATGCAGACTTACAAGGAGGTAATTAAGCTGAAGCTCAGATATGGTTCAGTGCAGTTCAACCAGCATGTATTGGGCACCTGCTGTATTCTAGGCTCCATAGTAGTCAATGCTGAGGATGCAGATTAGCAGAAGGTTTCCATTAGGAAATATCTCCATAAACACCATAGATACTTTGGGGACAGGAGCTTGGTTTGTTTTGCTCATTCCTATCTCCCCATCACGTAAAATAATACGTTGCTCGAGTAACAGTCCCACAAAGAACTATTGAAATGCTGAATGGGAGTTTGCAGCCTATACAGTGTTCCGTAGGCCAGAGAGCAGGGGTAGTCATGGGAAGTGTACCATGGAAGGCTGCTGCTAGCTGGGGAAGGGAGTGGCTTGGCGTGGGGTGCTGTGAGTGGTGGCACTGGCAGAGCAGACATTGCTGGGTGATGAGGGCATTGGGGAGTATGTATGAGGAGGACAAACACTGTTTCATACAAACAACTCATTGGTCCTTATTCTCTCCTACTCTTACCCAAGGAGCCAGAGGACAGCTCCCCTTCCTTACTGCTCACGCTTGTTAGTTGCCTATGGGAGCCCTTTTATCTTTGCCTATCATGCCCATTGCAAGCTAATTTTATCTGAAGACAATTGGGATGGGGGAGAGTGCTGGGTGTGAAGCATCTCAGAGCCCAACTCCTTGGTGTGGCCAGTCAGGACGTCTCGCACCAGGCTGGGTGGTAACGGTTTCTCCCACAGCCGCCTTCTGCTTGGCTGGTGTTCACATCTGAGGTGACCACGATGGGCTCACACCTTCTGTGCACATTCTGATTCTGTGCCAAGCAGACCCTTCCTTGCCTTTTCTTTTCAGCGTGTTGGTAATGTGCTCTTAGGCCAATTTGGGCCTGGGAAAGTGGAAATCATCTCAGTATTCCTTGATCTTCATTATTGTTACAGGTGTCTGCTGCACCCCTTCTTAGCTTCTTCCTTTCAGCCAGTCTGTGTGTACGGGGGAACTTGGAGCTTGGTCCTAGACTGACACCTGGGTTTGTTCCCAGTGCTACCATCATCATTTCAGTCACTTTCAATGCATTCCCTCTCCTCCCTGAGTCTCAGTCTCCTCCATAAAATGTAGGGGTGGGGTAGATGACCTCTTATTGCTTCCTTTGTTCCTAAACAGTATGAGAAGGTAGTTACAAACTTACTGAATCACCAGGGACAGTTATCCTACTAATTTACCTGGGGGGATTCTTTTTTTTTTTTTTTAAAGATTTTATCCATTTATTTGACAGAGATCACAAGCAGGCAGAGAGGCAGGCAGAGAGAGAGAGAGAGAGGAGGAAGCAGGCTCCTTGACAGGCAGAGAGCCCAACGTGGGGCTCAATCCCAGGACCCTGAGATCATGACCCGAGCCGAAAGCAGAGGCTTTAACCCACTGAGCCACCCAGGCACCCCGTCCTGGGGGGATTCTTTCTCCGGTTCTGTTGGAGTAGAGCCTCAGACTATAGATCCTTCAGGATTTATCAAGTGTTGTATTTGCCAAAGTGACATTTTAAAGGATGTTCTGATAGAATGGCTTTTTTTTTCCTTCTGCACCGTGTGTGTGTATTTGTAATGAGTGTTTGGATTTTATACTTGTTTCCTAAAATGGTGGCCTTTCTGGAGCCTATGAAGCTCCCCGGGGCTAGGATGGGTTCATAGCTTTTATAACACAACCTCAAATTGTTTTATACCCCTGAATCATAGGTGGGTATTAAGGGGGGCACGTATTGCATGGAGCCCTGGGTGTGGTGAAGAAACAATAAATCTTGGAACACTGAAAAAATAAAGTTAAAAATAAAAAAGAAATGAAAAGTAGTGTGAAGGATCTACATCACCTCAGTTCAGCCTCCCCTGGGTCTAGGCAGCTTATTTCTGTGACTTGTTCTCAGACTTCGGTTTAGGTGCACATTTTCTGTGCTTGGTCCTTATGTTCTTTTCATACACATTGTGCTGTCTCCCTTGACTAGAGAGGGCCACAGGAGAATAATCGGGATCAAAAGGGACCTCAGGTTTCATGTTCTCACTTTACAAATGAGAAAGTGGGAGGCTGACAGGCTAAGGGACTTGACTGAGTCCTATATGTGGGCCCAGAACCAGGGGAAGGATGCCCAGTCTGGTGCTCTCTGCCCCATGGCTGTCTTGAGGGGAGGGGCCATGTTTTGTCCAAGGACATACTTTTTGGCTGTTAGGAAATGTTGAGACTCATGGGCACTTGCTGAGGTCCAGACTCTCTGTTCACAAGGTAGAGGAGCTCACGCGGAAAAGTGTGACACCTCTCTCCCAGGGTGACACCTGATTCAAACTCTGGTCGGAAGTAGATCCTCAGGTTTCTTCTCTCTTGCTGGAAGTCCATTATCACTTTAACATAAGTGAGCCAGCCAGTAGAGGAGATTTTTTTTCAGTAAGGAGTGCAGTACAAATTCTTAATGTGTTAATTTTTATGTTTTGATTTTGGGGGGGAAGGGGGTCAAGGTTAAGGCTGTCTCTTCATCTCTCAGTATTCCTTTTTCCCTAGGACCTCTTTGGTGGGTGGAGCAGTGACAGATCATCAGACACAGGCATGGGGCTTCAACTCCCTGAGTCCCTTGGCCTGGAGCCCGTTAGGCTGCTCAGTCTAGCCATCACCTAGGTAACCGACACTCAGCCAGTGAAGCAGTCTGTCCACAGTGAGAGGAAATAAAAAATGAAACTGCAGTGTTTATTCCTTATGTACTACACATTTTTTGAATGTTCCTAGATTTTTTTAAAAAAAGGTTGTGGTTTCACTTTGCTTCTGGGTTTTGGCCTTTGTGTCTAGTGTGTGACCCTAATGTTTCCTGAATTCCGTATGTCTATTTCTGCAGTGTAATTTTGTGAAAGCTGTGATCTGATGAATGCAGTTTTCATTCCCCAGTGATTCCTCGGAGACTGCATTTCGTGGAAGTTTTTATGAATAAGTGGTAAAGCAAACATATTCTACAACTTACTTGGTTAGGTTTTGTGGGTGTTCACTCTTTAAAAAGGGTCCCTTTCTGTGGGGATGTTTTTCCGTTTGGTGTGCTCTATTTCCTTAGTAACTGTTGCTCTGTTATGGGAGGGACTTAATGACATTTTTCAAGTGCAGTATTGAATTAATTTATTTTTTGGTTAGGCCTACCCATCTTCCTAGGATAAATAGAACAGCACAGCCCCCCCCCCCCCCCACCCAGAGTGAGTGGCTGTGTCAGGGCCAAGGGGTATTGCCGAGCTCCTGACTGCAATGGTTCATCATTCAATGGAAGCCTCTCTTAGCACCCACCTCCCCTAGCCCCCATCCTTTCTATCATTTCTTCCAAATAGCCAGTCAATATAAACAGGCAGCTCCATGCTTTTTGACATTAGTCTTGTATATTTACATATGGCTATTTCTTCTTTCAAATGTATTTGTCAATATGTTTAGTTTTTCAGTCAAGATGGACAAAATTTAGTTTTGATGATTGCATGCTTTCTCTCAAATATTTGGGGAACAATGGCCTAGCAAGAGTATTTTGGTGAAAAGCAACAACAGATTGCTTTCCTGTGAGGAACAAAATTAAATCCTCATTCTTGCTGTTTGAAGAAACTGATTTACTCACTAGACTGTGGGAAGGTGGGGAGTAGGGTGATGTTGTTCACTGTGGTGAAGTCTCTTCCTGCCTTCCCGCCTGATGGTTCCTGCCACCTGTGCTTCTCTCCAGTCCTCTCAGGCATGTGGAGGGAGGAGGCCCAGGCTTCTATCCGAAGAAGCTAGCTGAGGGCTCCCAACTGCACAGCAGAGGTTAGAATGAGTCAGTGCCTACTTGTTGATGCCAGAAGGGAAGGGAATAAATAAGGGCTGAATTTTTGAGAAGGAAAACGGAAAAAACTGAAAGAAGATGCTGTTCTAAATGTGGAGAAAGTTGCCTGTCAGGCTGATGAGGTCCGTGGTGGATTTAGATCTTGAAAGTCCTCACAGACACTGCATAGCTAACTTTGGCAAGTGACGGGAACATGACCAGTGACTTCGGGTTTCACATTTGATTGGTAAAATTTCATCTCGCTGCCAGAGTTCTGCAGTTTTCCTTGGTGGTATCGCAGGAATTCTCTTGTCCAGATCTGATGGTGGACTGCTGAGGCAGACTCAGCATCAAGCCTAGTGATGCTGGGTTGAGTACACTGTTCAGAACGAGAGAGTTTCTGTCGCTGCTGGTTAGTGCCTCGAAAGATGAACAGACTCAACAATCTGGCAAACACATGGCCTCAGGTGCTGTAGGAGATTGTGTCCAGTCACACTGGGCTTGTGGAGGGGCCAGTTCTCCCTGAGAGGAGGCCGTGTTTCTGCTGCCTCCTGGGCTGCTTGGCGTGATGCGCAGTACCTGTCCGTCGGGCTTTCCCCCATGAATGACGCTCGTTGGCTCTTAGTCTGTCAGAGCACACGCATAGGCCTTTGTTACCAAGGCAGCGGAAATTGGTCTAATGAACTCTTTCTGCTTGGCTGGAGGCCTTCAGAACACACAGGGACAGGGTTTGTGTAGTCCCATTAGTTAAATACCAGGCAGCCTTTCCCCGGAATTCTCTGTCGCCCTTCAACAGCTGCTCTTCAGGACAGATGCACTTTCATGGCCCTGCCTCATCCAGCCTTCCAGGAAGATATGAAACTCTATCAGTGTTTCCCTAATGTATGTGGAGTCAGGCCCTGCTCATCAAACAGCTTGGTGTGCGGGGGCCTCTCACAGATGTAGCGTTCATTATTGTGCGTAACTGTACCACCGAGAGCTCGTTTGTCACACTCTCAGACTGGTTGCTGCCGCTGACATCAGCTCCGGGGGTCAACCTCAGACAGTACCATTTTGTGTTATGTCCTTCAGACATCTGCTGAAATGTTCATCTCCTTGGATTTCTGTGATCAGATTAAGTTGTTCCACCAACACTAACTGACCGGGCCAAATGCGTTGTTTCCAGAATTTGGTATGTCTCAAATGACAAGTTTCCCCAGTTGAATTCCAAGTCATTCCTGAAAGGTTGGTCTAGAGGTTGTCTTTTCGCTCTCGTGTGAGAACATGTGTTTTCTCTAAGGTAGTCAGGGAATCTATGATTTTCCTAGGATGGTGTTTGACACATTATATATCATTTGTTTTTCTGGTTTCCTTAAATGATAGAAACAACACCATTTTGAGAGGAAGTTTAAGTTCAAAGAGGATATGGGATGGATCTGTGTCTGTGTCTGCTGTGCAGACTATAGGAAGGAACTATTTTCTCTTTCAGGAGGTAAGTGGGACTTATCCTATGTTTTGTTGTAATGAATGTATTCAGGCAGTGAGGAGTCTTTCTGCCAGGGCACAAATTGCTAAATGTGTGTGTGTGTGTTCCCCCACAACTGCATATACATTAAATGAGCTGACTACTGTCAGAGCCTTATAGGCCCCAGGTGTTGGGGAGAAGCCTGTCTGGTGCTCACCGTACATCTCTGATGTCTCTTGTCTGTCCCAGACAACATAGACTTTTCTTTGGAAATATCTAAGAGAAATGTTACCAGAGTATTCCTATATAAGCCTACCCACCTCAAAGTGGATATAGAGTGGTAAAAAATTGTAAAACAGGGGGGTGCCCAGCTGGCTCAGTCAGTAGAGCATGTGACTCTTGATCTTGGGGTTGTAAATTTGAGTCCTATGTTGGGTGTAGATATTACTTAAGAAAGATAAAATCTTAAAAAAAATTATAAAACAGGAAGTTATCTTTTTCCTAAATGAATATATTTTTCAGAAAATGAGTATGAGCAAACAAGACAAAACTACACAATGGAAATTTAGACATTCCCTGTGTGTTTTGATTAAAGGTGCAAATGTAGGGACTGGCCTGGAGCTTGGTCAACAAGGGAAGTTTAGGAAACTTTTGCTAATGCAAGCAACTAAAATTATATAGATCCTTCATTTCCATAGGGAGTATCAGCTGTTTTATTGTTGATCAAGTTTTACTAGCTTTTAAAGTGTTGGTGTTTCTGTTCCAACACCTTGTGTTACGTAGAAGAGGGCTGGATTTATCACATTGCTGGAAGTGGTTGGTAGGATGTCCTCTATGTGCAAAGTTTCGTTCTCAGGACTTTATGGAAGTTTGAGAAATGCACGTAGAGGGCTTAAAAAGTCAGCACTTTACAAAGGCAATGAATCAAATGGGGAAAAGGAAGGAAGAAAGTCAGATTGGAAGATTGGACCCTGCCTGATTATTATCTGGCAAAGAGATGTAAAATCTTGGCTAAATTTATTTATTACTGTCTATTGCTATTTTTTAAATTTGATATTTCAGTGTGAAAGCATGAAAAAAAAGTTGAATATACCAAGAGGCTCTTTTTCCTTTTAAAGGCAAGTTCCTTTTTTTGTCATTTTTTTTCTTCTAGTATTCTACCACATTTCATACCAAATATCTCACCCACACATTTTGTCTAATTTTGTATCCTTTCCCCTCTTATGAATTTTAGCTGATATAAAGTGATTTTTAAGCTTAGATTTTTATCTCTCAAGAACTTAAAAAACCAAGACAAATCAACTGAGGAGCTATGAGATAAAATGCTATCTTTTGCCCAATTAGGTCAGATGAAAACTAGAAAAAGGTGGGTCGGGAATATTCGTTGAAGATATAGTTTATCAGTCTGGTATGGTGAGTTGTAATCACTGTAGCAACTCTTATGTGTTTACCATTCATGAGAGACCAGTGTTCTGTGTATGCTTGCTCATTAAATATACAATAATTCTATGAGGGAAGTTCCATCCCTGCTTCTATTTTACAGGTGAGGAAACTGAACTCAAAGGGGTTAAGTAACTGCTAAAATCACCCAGAGCCCCAAACGAGGTGAACTCAAGGTAGTCCAACTCAGAGCCTGGCCTTTTGTCCTCTGGCCTGTTTGTGTATAAAGCTCTCCTTTGAGTGTGTTTGAAATGGTGGATGGGTTGGCACTGCCTGGGCCCCAGATGCCCAGCTGGAATGTCCCTCACACAGTGCCCTGGGCCCTGTGGTTTCTTTGTGTACCATGCCCTTGGTACTTTGTGCAGCTGATGCAGACTTACAAGGAGGTAATTAAGCTGAAGCTCAGATATGGTTCAGTGCAGTTCAACCAGCATGTATTGGGCACCTGCTGTATTCTAGGCTCCATAGTAGTCAATGCTGAGGATGCAGATTAGCAGAAGGTTTCCATTAGGAAATATCTCCATAAACACCATAGATACTTTGGGGACAGGAGCTTGGTTTGTTTTGCTCATTCCTATCTCCCCATCACGTAAAATAATACGTTGCTCGAGTAACAGTCCCACAAAGAACTATTGAAATGCTGAATGGGAGTTTGCAGCCTATACAGTGTTCCGTAGGCCAGAGAGCAGGGGTAGTCATGGGAAGTGTACCATGGAAGGCTGCTGCTAGCTGGGGAAGGGAGTGGCTTGGCGTGGGGTGCTGTGAGTGGTGGCACTGGCAGAGCAGACATTGCTGGGTGATGAGGGCATTGGGGAGTATGTATGAGGAGGACAAACACTGTTTCATACAAACAACTCATTGGTCCTTATTCTCTCCTACTCTTACCCAAGGAGCCAGAGGACAGCTCCCCTTCCTTACTGCTCACGCTTGTTAGTTGCCTATGGGAGCCCTTTTATCTTTGCCTATCATGCCCATTGCAAGCTAATTTTATCTGAAGACAATTGGGATGGGGGAGAGTGCTGGGTGTGAAGCATCTCAGAGCCCAACTCCTTGGTGTGGCCAGTCAGGACGTCTCGCACCAGGCTGGGTGGTAACGGTTTCTCCCACAGCCGCCTTCTGCTTGGCTGGTGTTCACATCTGAGGTGACCACGATGGGCTCACACCTTCTGTGCACATTCTGATTCTGTGCCAAGCAGACCCTTCCTTGCCTTTTCTTTTCAGCGTGTTGGTAATGTGCTCTTAGGCCAATTTGGGCCTGGGAAAGTGGAAATCATCTCAGTATTCCTTGATCTTCATTATTGTTACAGGTGTCTGCTGCACCCCTTCTTAGCTTCTTCCTTTCAGCCAGTCTGTGTGTACGGGGGAACTTGGAGCTTGGTCCTAGACTGACACCTGGGTTTGTTCCCAGTGCTACCATCATCATTTCAGTCACTTTCAATGCATTCCCTCTCCTCCCTGAGTCTCAGTCTCCTCCATAAAATGTAGGGGTGGGGTAGATGACCTCTTATTGCTTCCTTTGTTCCTAAACAGTATGAGAAGGTAGTTACAAACTTACTGAATCACCAGGGACAGTTATCCTACTAATTTACCTGGGGGGATTCTTTTTTTTTTTTTTTAAAGATTTTATCCATTTATTTGACAGAGATCACAAGCAGGCAGAGAGGCAGGCAGAGAGAGAGAGAGAGAGGAGGAAGCAGGCTCCTTGACAGGCAGAGAGCCCAACGTGGGGCTCAATCCCAGGACCCTGAGATCATGACCCGAGCCGAAAGCAGAGGCTTTAACCCACTGAGCCACCCAGGCACCCCGTCCTGGGGGGATTCTTTCTCCGGTTCTGTTGGAGTAGAGCCTCAGACTATAGATCCTTCAGGATTTATCAAGTGTTGTATTTGCCAAAGTGACATTTTAAAGGATGTTCTGATAGAATGGCTTTTTTTTTCCTTCTGCACCGTGTGTGTGTATTTGTAATGAGTGTTTGGATTTTATACTTGTTTCCTAAAATGGTGGCCTTTCTGGAGCCTATGAAGCTCCCCGGGGCTAGGATGGGTTCATAGCTTTTATAACACAACCTCAAATTGTTTTATACCCCTGAATCATAGGTGGGTATTAAGGGGGGCACGTATTGCATGGAGCCCTGGGTGTGGTGAAGAAACAATAAATCTTGGAACACTGAAAAAATAAAGTTAAAAATAAAAAAGAAATGAAAAGTAGTGTGAAGGATCTACATCACCTCAGTTCAGCCTCCCCTGGGTCTAGGCAGCTTATTTCTGTGACTTGTTCTCAGACTTCGGTTTAGGTGCACATTTTCTGTGCTTGGTCCTTATGTTCTTTTCATACACATTGTGCTGTCTCCCTTGACTAGAGAGGGCCACAGGAGAATAATCGGGATCAAAAGGGACCTCAGGTTTCATGTTCTCACTTTACAAATGAGAAAGTGGGAGGCTGACAGGCTAAGGGACTTGACTGAGTCCTATATGTGGGCCCAGAACCAGGGGAAGGATGCCCAGTCTGGTGCTCTCTGCCCCATGGCTGTCTTGAGGGGAGGGGCCATGTTTTGTCCAAGGACATACTTTTTGGCTGTTAGGAAATGTTGAGACTCATGGGCACTTGCTGAGGTCCAGACTCTCTGTTCACAAGGTAGAGGAGCTCACGCGGAAAAGTGTGACACCTCTCTCCCAGGGTGACACCTGATTCAAACTCTGGTCGGAAGTAGATCCTCAGGTTTCTTCTCTCTTGCTGGAAGTCCATTATCACTTTAACATAAGTGAGCCAGCCAGTAGAGGAGATTTTTTTTCAGTAAGGAGTGCAGTACAAATTCTTAATGTGTTAATTTTTATGTTTTGATTTTGGGGGGGAAGGGGGTCAAGGTTAAGGCTGTCTCTTCATCTCTCAGTATTCCTTTTTCCCTAGGACCTCTTTGGTGGGTGGAGCAGTGACAGATCATCAGACACAGGCATGGGGCTTCAACTCCCTGAGTCCCTTGGCCTGGAGCCCGTTAGGCTGCTCAGTCTAGCCATCACCTAGGTAACCGACACTCAGCCAGTGAAGCAGTCTGTCCACAGTGAGAGGAAATAAAAAATGAAACTGCAGTGTTTATTCCTTATGTACTACACATTTTTTGAATGTTCCTAGATTTTTTTAAAAAAAGGTTGTGGTTTCACTTTGCTTCTGGGTTTTGGCCTTTGTGTCTAGTGTGTGACCCTAATGTTTCCTGAATTCCGTATGTCTATTTCTGCAGTGTAATTTTGTGAAAGCTGTGATCTGATGAATGCAGTTTTCATTCCCCAGTGATTCCTCGGAGACTGCATTTCGTGGAAGTTTTTATGAATAAGTGGTAAAGCAAACATATTCTACAACTTACTTGGTTAGGTTTTGTGGGTGTTCACTCTTTAAAAAGGGTCCCTTTCTGTGGGGATGTTTTTCCGTTTGGTGTGCTCTATTTCCTTAGTAACTGTTGCTCTGTTATGGGAGGGACTTAATGACATTTTTCAAGTGCAGTATTGAATTAATTTATTTTTTGGTTAGGCCTACCCATCTTCCTAGGATAAATAGAACGTGTGTGTGTGTGTGTGTGTGTGTGTGTGTGTGTGTGTGTGTGTGTGTGTAGAAGACAGAAGGATGTTAGCCTGCTTGCTATAGTGAGGGCTCTTGAATGTGTGGCTCAGGATTATTCTGTGAAGGCTCTCTCTCTTTACTCTTTCTTCATTTTCTCCCCCTTCATTTCCCTGATTTGAATATTGTTCAGTTTAAGACATTTCAGTTTAGGGAATTTGGGTTTACCATGGAGGTTTACCTTATGTGCAGAGGTAACCTGGGAAGAACAGTTGATGGAAGGGGCAGTAGACACAGGCGTTAGTCCTGACTCTACTGCACCGTAGTTTTTAGCGTGGAGTTATCTAACCTCTCTGGGGTCAGAGTTTTCTCTCTGTAGTTTGAAAGGATTTAAAGCAGTGTCCTGGGTGCCTGGGTGGCTCAGTTGGTTAAGCGACTGCCTTCGGCTCAGGTCATGATCCTGGAGTCCCAGGATCGAGTCCCACATTGGGCTCCCTGCTTAGCAGGGAGTCTGCTTCTTTCCCTGACCCTCTGCCCTCTCATGCTCTCTCTCTCACTCTCTCCCTCTCAAGTAAATAAATAAAATCTAAATAAAATACAATAAAATAAAGCAGTGTCCTTTAACGGCCTCTACTGGATAGGCTGTTCTGTGAAGTGTGAGTGCATTAGGAATTAGTGCTGGTAATCACTGTCTCACCTTGACCAGTGGTGGTAGGAAGAGCCCTTCCAGTTCACAGGTTCAGAGCCAGCACTGGAGAGTAGCCTCTCAGCCAGGAAATGCTGCCTTCAGTTCACTGCTTGGGGTGGGTTTGTCTTGGAAGTGTTTGCTGAGCACCTCTGTGTGTACCCCTCTGAACACTGATGGCCTTCAGCCACTCTTCCATTCATTCGGCAGACACAGGCATCAGGCATGTCCTGGCTGCTGAGGGGTAATGGACAGTCAGCCAGTCACTGTCCTTGTCCTCATGGCACTTACAGTCCAGCAGGAGAGATGGGGGCTAAGAGATCAGGAGCCCTGCATGCAGCCATGACCATGGCAAGTGCCGGGAAGCTGGGTGGCCAGACTCTGAAGTTAGTCTAGGGGACGATCAAGGGAGCCTCTCTGATGAGGGTCATTTGAGCTGAGATTGGAAGGTGAGTAGAATCATGAGCAAGAGCCCTAGGAGAGGGTTAGATGGGAAGAGTGGATGAGGTACCATTTGTTCTGTTCTCTGCCTTGTTGCTGATTCTTGGTTGGTTATCAAGCTGTGGAAGCAGATGTGCTTTTCCTTTGCTACTTCTGGGTCCTAATCATCCACCTCTGTGCCCTACCCTGTTGGGTCATCTGACTCCTACTGAGTGTCGCTGGGTTCCTGGCCCTGTCTTGGATGTCCCCTACTGAACAGAATAGTCTCCAGGTCCTGGGTACCCTCCCCTCTTTCTTGTATATTTGTAGAAAGGGTATCTGTGTTGTCAGTGGCTATTAAGAAAACATTTTATGGCAGTTACAGTTAAATTTTTATTTAAAAATTGCATATATTGGAGCCTGAGTGTTTGCAGGAATACAAAAGTCATTCATTAGTAAGATAATACAGTTGTGTCTGTCTGGTCTTTATTGGGAGCCACACACATCATGCCGTAAAAATCTATGCCAATACTATGCCTGGGACCCCCCCAGTGAGCTGTTACGTACCTGTCACCATACTTCTCTTTTCGAAGAACTAAAGTTAAGAATTGGTGAGTGTGATAGATATGGTAAAAGAAAGAAAAGAAAAAAAATGTGTTTGTTCTATTTCTGTCCACATTTGCCTTAGTCTTTCCCATAGCCATTTAAAGTGTGATATAGGATAATTTGATTTTTTTTTTTTTTTTTTTTTTTTTTTTAAGTAATGTAGCAGTACTAAGTGGGTGGCTCAGTTGGTTAAATGCCTGCCTTCAGCTCATGTCATGATCCCAGGATCCTGGGATCAAGTTCAGCATTGGGCTCCTTGATCAGCAGGGAGCCTGCTTCTCCTTCTGTGTGCCATTCCCCTTGCTTGTGCTCTCTCTTTCTTCTTGGACAAATAAATAAATAAGATCTTAAAAAATACAAAGTGAGGTAACCATACCTTTTTCAATGAAACAAAATAAAATAAACAGAGAGCCCAGAGTAAAGCAACAACACACACCTTTTCACACTTCAGATCGTCTCTGAGTTTAGAAACAGAGAACAAATAAAGTCTAGCATTTCTGTGCATTGAAAGCACCATAGCAAAGGGCAAAGAAAATCAAGGTGTTGTAGAGCAAGGGGGTTTTTTTTTTTTAAAGATTTTTTTATTTATTCATTTGACAGATAGAGATCACAAGTAGGTAGAGAGACAGGCAGAGAGAGAGGAGGAAGCAGGCTCCCCGCTGAGCAGAGAGCCTGATGCGGGGCTCCATCCCAGGACCCTGGGATCATGACCTGAGCCGAAGGCAGAGGCTTTAACCCACTGAGTCACCCAGGCGCCCTGGGTTTTGTTTTTTTTATGGCAATTTCATTTCCTAAAATTGAAAGGTATCATACATGTGATTAGGTTTACTTTAGAAGTTAGTGTAGGACTTTAGGAGGCTGATAGTGTGTGTGTTGGTCATTTTATGTGGAATGTTTCAATTCAGAGAAAAAATGTTTTGTTGCATTTTCAAGCACTTCAAAACCATTATTTGCATAAATGATTTTTTAAATTAAAATAAGTTTTTTACCTATTCTTTAAGTTTATGTACTCATGGTATGCTACACCTTATTAACTGTGATACTATAGGTACATGAGGGCAATACAATTGAATTTCTTAATATAATTATAGTGCTTCATTAACACATAAGGTCTTCCTTATAGTTAGTCTGTATTAGTGATATTTTCCTTTATTACTTTATATTTACAACAAGAAGCCTTAACGGAGTATTCTTTTCTGTTAGGTGTTGTTTTCTTAAATTATTTTTTTTTCCTCTAGTTTGATGGTGAAAAATAGGAATGAAGGTTATATATTCGAAAGAGTGATGTAAATTGATTAGAGTGAAGTGATGATAATGGAAAAAAAGTTTTCTTTACTCTAGTACTGGAGATTCCTATTCAGGTTCTCTTTTAAAATGTCTCATCCTTTGGGCTTCTAACATTCATGTTATTAGTGTTGCTTCTTATATAATAAAACAACACTGAAATATCTGGAAAGTATTTTGTAAAGTGCTGTTATTGTTATGTAATATGTAATGTAAATTTTCAGATTAAATTTCCTTTTCCTTTTTACTCTTTAAAATATTGATACAGGCCTTTGTCTTCCCCCTTGAGAGTCATTTTTTAAAGTCTTTTTTTTGTTTGTTTTGTTTTTAAATTATTTGACACAGAGACAGCACAAACAGGGAGAGCACCTCAGGAACAAGCTTGGGAAATGGGTTTCTTCTTCAGGGTAGCTATGAACTATGTGACTGGGGGAATTTGATAACATTTGAATGTTATGTCACCTTTATAGCCATTTTTAGCGAAGCTTAGAGCAGAGAATGCTGTCTTCTGCTGTCTTTTTTCTAGAGTGCAAGTAAAAGCTACCTCTGTTCCCTGCCACCTTCACAGACACTCAGAAAAAGATGTTGTACCTGCTTCCTACTGAGAGCTCCCCCAGTGCCATAGCATGGCCATGATCACTACTCTGGGTGGCGTTTTCTCTCTCTCTCTCTCTCTCTCTCTCTCTCTCTTTTTTTTTTTTTTTTTTAAATCTTTATGGGTCTACTAAATTGAATACTCCTGCAAGTCATCAGGAAAGTGATCTCTTTCTTTTTAATTTCAGCAAGGGGAGAGGCGAAGCACAGAGAGCAGCAGATCAGACCATACTGAGCTCCCTTAGAGCGGCTGAGACCCGTGGAGGATGCTGGCTGCCAAGTGGCTGAGGAGGGCCTCACTGTAAGGTGGGAAAGCAGGTCTCAGCGGGACAGCTTCCTCTGCTCCTGGGCTCACCATGGCCTTCACTCTGGCTGGACGGCTGACGTGACTGTGTGCCCCAAGTGTGCACGTTTGCTGGACTGGGTGCTGTCCTAGGTACTGCCCGCTCTCAGGGTCTGGGAGCAGGGCAGGTGGGCATCAGATGCTACCAAAAGCCGGACGGGGCAGAGCGATGGACTCCGACAAGCCAAGATGGAAGTGACCTGAGGCCTCGCCCAGGCAGTTTCCTCTTGCCAGGATAGCTTAAGAGTTGGAGCACAGGCTTGTCTGGGGAGCAGTATGCAGGAAGCTGATTTTCAGGCCACAAATGCTTTCACAGGTGAGAATCCTTCACACTTAAAACTTTGTTTCAATTCTGAGTTGGGAGGTAATAAAATACCAAACATCCCTATGAAATGAGCGTGCATTTGCCTTTATGAACTCAAGGCCATACGGAGCGAAGGGGCTCAGGCTGCCATGGTAACTGATTTTGACAAAATAATAGTATGTTTTTCTGCTCTCTAAATAGGAATTTGAAAAAGGATTTGACATTTTATGATTCTGCTTTCCTCGAGTAATGTGGTGCACACAATATCCCGCGAGTCATTGTTCTCTAAAGGAAATGTCACTTGCAGAGTAAGGCAGGGGGCTGTGTTTTTCTTCACAGAACCAGGAAGAGTGAGGGAATAAAGTTATTAATGATGAGTAACTTCTCCCTCCCCATCTTTAGCTTTCCTTGTCTTATGTATTCATGTGCAAATGATGGTGGGGAGGCGGTTCTGCTGAACTGGCCTCCTGGCTGGGGTTCTTCTCATATAAGTGAGCTCATGGGGAATCCCCAGGTCACTCTTTGACGTTGCTTTGTCCCCTGGCTTCCAGTAGTTACGTTTTGCAGGGAATCACTTTGGCTGATGCCCCAAAGCCATGGCCCGAAACACAGGGCCTTTTGAATTTGGGTCCTTGTTTCTTATCCTATTCACTTCATATCCCAGTGAGGCACTTAATCATTCTGGGCCTCTGGCTCCTTATTTATAAAATGGGATCTGTGAAGTTGAAGAAACTCATGGAATCCAGAAGAAACATTTCAACATAGAAAGAGGTTTTTGTGTTTGTTTTTGTTTGTTTTTTAAAGGAAAGATGGTAGGATTATCATGAAAATTTGGGCTGAGGGCCACACAGACTTGGATTGGACTCCGCCTTCTTCTCTGACTAGAGCTCTGCTCTTGGACAGTCAGTCAGCTCCTTTATGTTTCACTTTGCCTATTTGTCAGTGAAGATGGTCATGTTCAGCTCTCAGTGGTGCTGCTCTTAGGAAAAAAGAGACTACCTGTATGAGATGCTGAATATGGAGTTTAATGCTTTCCAGGCTTTGGTCAGTATCTGCATCCGTAACATGGGAGCCCTTGTCCTGGGGGCTGTACTGGGGAAGGTCCTCTTAGGGTGGTCACAGCCCTTTGAAAATGAATGAAACAGTATTTAAATGTAGATTCAGAGGAGCACACATATTTGAGTGCTTTAGAACAATCTTCAGACTTCCAGCCTGGCTGACTAGAAACCCTGCCCTCTTGTCTCCCTTAATGGGGACACTTCAGCTCTTTCAGTCACGTGAGCTGCTCCTTCACAGAATGTCCCTTCCACTCTTCTGTGTGGACGGGTAGCACACAGGACCATGACATGAAGCACCTCTGTGAAGTGGCCAGGCCCTTCAAGCTCTTCTTCCCCACTCCCTGGAAGACGGCTGGGGAGGAAAGGCACCCAGGAGGTGCATGGAAAGAAGCTCTTAAGGCAATTCTGAGAGGAAGCGGGAACAGAAAGAACTGGAGTAAGAGCTCATGGTTCCCATGGTTCAACACGTAGACTGGCCTAGTCCCCACGCTTCCTGGCTGTGTCACTGCCGACGCGGGAGGTGAGAAGCTCCTGTAGTTGTTGCCTCCTCCTGCCTGGCTCCTGAGACTCCTGCCTTATTGCAGTCAGCCCTTTAGAGGGGCCTGATCAGGGAGTGGGGGGGGGTGACAGTAGTGCTCCACTGGATTCTAGACACAGTCTCTCCTGAGACGGGCCTTGGTCTGCCATGGTTTACCCTTGATGCGGTTTTGTCTGGTCCCCACCACTTATTGGGTTGCTCTGCCCACCCCTGTCAAGATCACAGGCTGGCTTATGCCTGGGACCTTGAGGCAGTTGACTCTGAATAACGGAAAACCCTGGGTTCTGCCTGCAGAACTCACAGTAGTTAGGACAGCGTCTGAAATGTGAAGGCCCAAGAAAATGGCAGCTGTAATTACGACTGTTACTGCCCTGGTTGTGGGCTATGCACAGGACCCTGGTCACATCCTCCCAATTTGCTCTTAGCCACCCTCTCAAGACTCCTCCCCAGCTCATATTTCCTTAACTTCTTTTAACTTAGAGTTTACCCAGGGACTCTGTTTCCTTACAAATTTGGCCTCCTCCTAGTTGCATCAGCCTACCTGAATAATAATCTTATTGGTAGCAGTAGTAAAATAATACCCATGGCCAGTGTTTTAGAGAACCTACCCTGTGCTTTATCTGCGTTAACTCGTCTTCAGTACAACTCCAAGGTGCTATTAGTGTGCCAGTGTTATGGGTGCAGGGACACACTCAACAAAGCCAGCAGTTACACTAAGCTGTCAGCCTTTCCGAATCTTCCAGCACTGTGTGTGCAACCTCAGCCACACATGGGGGTCCCCTAGGGAGGCTTACCGCTGCCTGGGTCTCCCGTCAGAGGTTGGGATTTAATTAGCCTCTGCGTCACCTGGCCCCGCTAAACCAGAACTTGGATCCTAAGACAATGCCCAAGCACCCGGTGCATATGAAAGCCTGACAAGCTGCGAGAGCCACCACTGTCCAAGGAGTGGTGTTTAGAGGAGAAGGGTGGGCTGGGAGAGTCTGTAATTGAAAAAAGGGACTGATGGGTCCCACTTACTCAGCAGAAGTGATTGAATTCTTTTTTTATTTTATTTTTTTAAGATTTTATTTATTTGGGGGGGGGGTAAGTAAGTGGGCAGGAGAGGGAGTGAGAATCTGAAGTGACTCCATGCTGAGCCCAGAGCCCAGCATGGGACTCCATCCCACAACAGCGAGATCATGACCTGAGCTGAAACCAACAGTTGGATGCTGAACTGACTGAACCATCTAGGTGCCCTGAATCTATGTGTTCTTAAGTAAGCTGTCAATTATTGAATATTTGTTGTAAGAGTTGGGCCCACATGTACCTGTAGGACAATGGCTTTAGTTTTCCAGTGTCTCTAGGGAAATAACCAGTGGTAGAATAAAGGAGATGTATGTACTTTTAGCCCTCTCTGGAAGTGGGTCCCTGTGGACTAGGCTCATCATTGTTTATTCTTTGCCTGTGCTTCTCATCTTCCTTTCCCCACATAGTTGGTCAAAGTTATTTAGGATGTAGAATGAAAGGGACGATCTTCTGTCCCTGCCCAAGGAGTAGGGTAAAGCTGTGGAGGTGAGTAGGAGGTAAGTAGGAGGCTGGTGCCTACCCCTTTAGTTGGTTTGCTGTTCTTAAATGCTTCTTGATTTTAATCTTTTCTTATCACCTGTTTATTTATTTATTTATTTATTTATGAAAGAGAGAGGGAGAGTGAGCGAGAACATGTGGGGGAAGGGGCAGAGGGAGAAGCAGACTCCCCGCCAAGTAGAGAGCCCGGTGCAGGACTCAATCCCAGGACCCTGGGATCATGACCTGAGCTGAAGGGCAGACACTTTTAACCCACTGAGCCACGCAGGAGCTCAACTTTGGTCTTTTCTTATCCCAGGACAACTAAAGGTGCTAATGTCTTAGTTTCTGGAATCAAAGATGCACTGATTTTGTGGATTCTCTAGGCCAGTGGAAAAGAGTCTTGCCTTAGATATTTAGAATGGTGAAGGGGTTAAGGCATTTTTCCTTGGCTTTGAATCTCGTTTTAGAGCATGACAAAAGTCACTATATAGTTAACCATACCTCCATTTAAAAAGATTTGTCAGTTTATGTTTTATGTTTAAATACTCTTGCTGATGGTATTAGCCTCTGTGACCTAGGGGGCTCAGGATTCCTATTAAAGAAGGGCTTAGGGGCTGCAGTCTGGCTGTGAGGGAAGCCTAGGAGACAGTGCGAAGCTGTGTTTGCATGGCAAGCCCACTGCTTGTTTTGGAGTATGTGCAATTATTGTGATGACTGGTGGGAGCTTGGAAGCCACTTCCTTACCATGCCAGTGCTCATTTGCCTATGTTTTTCAGAGTCCCCTCTTACGTCTTATTTCATGTGTGAATGTAGGTGTGCACACATGGATACATATTACAAATCCATCCTCCTAATTTTGATTTTCTTTCCTGCATACAGGAATTTATATATTGTTTTAAATTTTCTCAGCACACAGAATTTGTGTGTGTGTGTGTTTTTAAAAGATTTTATTTATTTAATGGGGATAGAGAGAGAGAGAGAGAGAGAGCACACAAGCAGGGGGAGTGTCAGAGGTAGAGGGAGAAATAGGCTCTTTGCTGAGCTGGGGGCCCAATGCGGGGCTCAGTCTCAGGACTCTGGGATCACGACCTGAGCTGAAGGCAGACGCTCAGCCAACTGAGCCACCAGGTGCCCCTAAGCACATGTAATTTAGAAATGATTTTAATCATTTAGATACTATTTTATAACAAAAAACCCCTTAATTTTCTCTTTTACAAGTACTACCTGTTCATTATACACAAATCTGGAAAGCACAGAAAAACTGCAATTAGAAAAGTAATTACCCATATATACAGTCTTGCCATATGAAGCTTTCCATTGTTAACATCTGGCTTATGTCCTTTCAATCTTTCCTTTCCTGCATAAATTTCTTCCTGTAGAACTGTTCATAATATGTATTCCGTTTTATCACCTGATCACTCCCTTTTAACATTACATTATGAGTATTTTTAAAAAAAGATTTTATTAATTAATTCATTCATTCATGGAGCATGCAGAAGTGGGGGGAGGGGCAGAGGGAGAGGAAGAGAATCCCAAAGAGAACCCTCCCCCGGCCCCCGCTGAGCACGGAACCTGACTTGGGGCTCAACTTCACAACCCTGAGATCATGGCCTAAGCTGAAATCAAGTGTTGGACACTCAGCCAACTAAGCCATCCAGGCGCCCTAATATTTTCTTTATAAATAGTTTTAAACTTGCTGCATAGTATTCTTTTATGTATGTGTACCTGAATTTTTAAATTGTGCCCTTATTAGACATTGCAGCTTTTGACAGCTTTTGTCCTTACAGACAGTGCTTTGACGAACACCATTGTGCAAAAGCTCTCCTATGGTTTGGGCCCTTTTCTTAGGTTAAGTTCCCAGAATCAGAATTATGGAGTCCAAAGTTGTGAACCTTATTAAGCTTTATGATTGAATTTTCAAAGGGATTGATTGTCCCTAGCTTCTAAGACTGTGCTGAGCTCAGTTTTTTCCTGGTCGCTGTTCATAGTTGCTGTGGCCAGTCCCTGCCATTCAGCTGAGATGAAGTGACCTGCCTGCACTGCCCGGTGTCATGAGATCAGTGCATGTTTATGGAGCTCTCCAGAGCATGACGCTACAAGGCTACCTGAGTGCCACGAGCTAGGACAACGATGCTGATAGCTCATTTGGACTAGTGAAATCTCAAGCGTCCTGGATTCGGTGTTTTTGTTCTTTTGGGCAGTCTTTCTGCCAGGCTTTAGTTCATGGAAGCAATAATGTAGATGGACAGACTCCAGCAAGATCAGATTCTTATTAAAAACACCCCCTGCCCCCAGTGCATCTGGGCAGAGAGAAATGGGACTCCTTCCAGACTGGGCCAGTCAGCTTTCTGATGAAGCATCCTAGTAGTGATGGAGATTTCATCTGAGGTTTACTGTACTCTCTGATGACTGGGAGAGCATCCAGCCTGGGTTATCACTACTATATCCTAAAGAAGACGCTGGTTTCAGATTTCTGCCTCTTTCCCACCCTCAATGCCACCCTTAACTACTGTTTTGTATAACTAAGTGTCTTAGGCTTTTGGAATCATTTCTTTCTGGGTTAGAAGAGACCTATATCCTTGGTTGTCTAAATAAGTGAACCAAATTCCTCTAGAATTTACATCTTTCTTGTGAAAAGAATAATCAGACCTAGGTGTTAAATACAGTAAAGTTATTTCGAGAAGGAGAAATAAAGGAGAAGGACGAAAGTTGATTTAATAGTCTTCAGGTGTCTGAAAGAGTGCTCTTGTATGGATTTCGGTGACTGGGTTTTCTTAACCACTAATGACCAAAAAGGAAGAATCACTTAAATTGAATCGTCAGGATGCTTACTTTCCCCCATGGAATTCTTTCACACTAGATAGAGTGCTGGGACTCTGTGGCTTTACCTGGAGGCTTGACCAGAGGACTCTGAACAGCCCTGAAGGACCCTGACCCGACTTACAACTTATTACTGACCCCTTTGAGGTTGTGCCCATGTGCTGACCATGGCTGACCTTAGTCCACACTTTCCAGACCTGCCTGGAGGATGCTTGTTTTAGGAGAGTTGTTCTACGATTAGAGGGGTGGTGGGGGGGGGGTTGGATTCATGGCCAAATTCTGGAAGAAGAAATTAAATTGATTTCTTAACTATAGAACTTTTCATGGCCAAATTCTGGAAGAACAAATTAAATTGGTTTCTTAACTATAGAGCTTTTCAAAGTCTTTCACATGAGACTTGCATTTTGAAGGTCCCAGATGGGCAGAGTATGGGCAACCTTTCCCAAATGACAAGACCTCCAGGGCTTTTTAAGAAAGGAAAACAGAGGACAGCACATGCTGCCGGTCTGTGGTGTTGCCCTCCTTCTAGCAGTAGTTCAGGTGTCGCTGTCCTCTGGTGCTAGTGAAGCAACCCCCTATTGGGGCAGCTTTTATTGAGTCCATGTTTACAGAACTCTTGCTGGACACATGCAAAGTGCTGCAGATGAAAAAAAGGAAATGAGGCAGTCTGCTTCCTGCCTCCATTCTCCCCCTTTTCTAGTTCTGCCAGTATTCTTTAAAGTGCAGCTTTAATGATACCTTCTCTTGCCCCCAAACTTTTCATGGCTCCTTCTCGCTTCCTAAAAAGAGTCTAGGATCCTCAGCCTATAGTTCAAAGTTCCCTGGTGTTTTCTTCCTTTATTCTCTTGCTGCGACTGAAGTTCTGGATAAACTGGACCACCTTTTTTTTCTTTTTTTTACATTTTTAAATATATCAATCCTTTACTCATGTTTTTTCATCTCCCTTAGACTTTTATCCTTCTATCATTTTTCTCTGACCTCAGGGTCTGTATTAGTTCCATGAGATCTTTGGTGACGTGCACCGGAGAAGCCCAGACGATCTTCCTACTTGGAATTTAATAGATGTAGAAATGATTGATAATAATAGATTTTTGTAAAATCTTGCATGCTCTGGCTTGAGGGAAGTTAGATTTATTAAGAGAGCATTCAGAACATATTATGAGTATGTGCTTGGTTTTTACATTGAGCTATTTAGCTTGGCATCTGGTCCTCAGTTACAAACCTAACCCTTATTTAATAACATTATTTCTATGTGTAAATAATGCACAATTTAAGGTGTTTTGTTTAATAAGTCCTGAAAGTATCTCCATTTTCCTCCCTCTAAACTATTCTGCACTGTTTCTAGAATTTTCCTACTGTGATAGATGTGATCATCTTTTTTAGAGGCATTATGGTAGCCTAATGTCTGAGGAGTATATATATCATTTTAAATAAGGACAAGTAACAATTTCAGTGTTGCTGGAAATTGTATTTATTTTAAGGTTATTTAAATATGTGTAATAAAATATAGTTATGAACTCCTCATTTTGATAGCTTTTAAATAGCTATAACATCAAAACAAGTATTACAGGAATTATAAAGTCAAAATGGGGCCCCTGGGTGGCTCAGTGGGTTGAGGCCTCTGCCTTCGGCTCGGGTCATGGTCTCGGGGTCCTGGGATCGAGCCCCACATTGGGCTCTCTGCTGGGTGGGAAGCCTGCTTCCTCCTCTCTCTCTGCCTGCCTCTCTGCCTACTTGTGATCTCTGTCTATCAAATAAATAAATAAAATCTTTAAGAAAAACATTCAAATTACTATTTAATCTGACATATATTTTTATTTTGCTGAAGCCTTCCATTTCCTAGCTTTTTAAATTTTTGAGCAGAGCATCCTAAAGGGTGATTCGAAGTGATGGTGGTTACTCTTTGCTGGCTTTTAGTATAAACACACAAAAGTCAAGGCTGGTTTGAATCTTGGTTATAAGGAATCAGCACTGGTTTAAGTTGAATTCCTTGTTCTTGAATATCTGAGGTCAAAAATGACTTACAAATCTCATTAGGTTCTTTGAAAAATGTTGGCTTTTGTCCACGATACCTCTGAAACTTGGATGTTTATGTTATCCTTGAAAGGAGTGGTTTAGCTCTGCGGAAATCAAAGACTTTGGCAGAAAGCGGGTGAGTGCTTCGACATATGACCTCTTGAATTTCTTTCTTGGGTCCTAGATTCCTGTTGTATTGGTGTACAGAGGTTTTAGAATCCTTTGTTTGGACTACCTTGAGCTTAACCTTGCAGGATGAACTCAGAGGCCAGAGAAGGCATGATTTCCAGGGAGAAGCAGCCAGTCTTGGGTAGTACTTTCCTCCAAATTCCTGTTCAGTGGATGTTGATGAGTTAGCTAAACATTCTGGGCCATACATTTTACAACACCAAAATGGAGGTTATAAGAACTACTCAGTAGGATTTTATAAAGATTAAATGAAGTAACTAACATATGTGAAGTATCAAATAAGCCTAGCAGATAGTTGGTGCTCAGTTAATGGTTTTCTTCTCCCATCACTGTCTTCAAGAGTTTGACTTGAAGTCAAGGCTTTAGAAAAACCAAGGATTTATTTAGCAAACATTCGATGGGAGCTCATGCCACATCTGTGAGGTGTTCAGAACAGATTGATATGATCTCTCTCCCTGGAGCTCACGGTCTAGATTTCGGGTACAGAGCAGATACCTCACTACTTTTGTGGAGCTGGGAGCATGGTCTGGAGAGGCTGTAGACTCTTGCTCAAAGCCCTGGCCTTTCTGCTTCTAAAAATCTCCAGCATATGGTTTCCTCTCTCCCTCATTTATATTCCACCCAATATATTCTGTCTCTGCACTCCACTCACTCTACCTGCCTTGCTCAGAGGCAACCCTGAGTGATGGTTTCTTTCCAGAGGCCTCTAGGGCAGCAACTCTGTGAGGTCCTCACAGGTCATGGACATGTGCCTTGAAGGGTCTAAGTTGGAGTAACAGGTCTGCACGTGCTTATTTCAGGACATTATGTTCAAATGTGACAGCTCAGAGGGGGATTCAGAAATAAACATTTGTGACATCTGGGTGGATGTTTTCTGGTTCTATTTACAAATTTTAAGCAACAACAGTGAATATGGTAACATGGACATTTTCCCCTCTCAGCCGACTTCAGTACCTTAGAATGTTTTCAGAGCAGTGTGAGGAAGACATCTCTTGGTTCCAGATCCAGGATGACCATACGTGGTCCCGCATACCTGTAGGTAGCATCTGGGCTCAGGGCTCCTTCACTTCAGAGGATGGGAAGCCATCCGGTCTTATTAATTAAATTTATTATTGTCTTTTTTTTCCTGTGGTAAAATTTCAGAAAATTAAGGGTGGTTTCCTTGCCCTTTGGAATTAGTTATCCCTGATCGCAGATACACCATTTCACAGAGCTGACATAAGGAGTGAAGATTAATTGTCTGCTCTGCCAGGTGCTTTTGCATATGCAATCTCATTCAATTTTCGCGACAACCCTGGGTGGTATGTGTGTTATCCTAGGTTTATTGGTAAGGGAACAACACAGGCCCGGAGCAGGCTACTTGAAGCCATGTTGTCTAGCAAGCTGTGGTGCCAGAGTTGAAACACAGGTGTGTCTGTGCTTGAGCTGGATCCTAAGCATGCAGGGAAGCAGAGAGAAACAGGCCTTTTCCTTTAGAAATCAATGCAGGGCGTGAAGAACAGAGAGAGAGAGAGAGGAATTTAAAGCTTGAAACTGAACTCACACAGTAAGCATTTGTCAGATAGTGTTGTCTATTTTCTAACTTGGAAAATACAGATTTTTACATGTCTGCCTGTTAACCTCACCAGTTTTTATGTCATCCTGCTTTGGGGATGTTATAGGAATGAAAGAAGAATGAACCATGGCAGTGATGGTTGTGAAGCACTATGAATGTCCTTCATGCCACAGAGCTGTACACCTAAAAATGGTTAAAGTAGTAATTTTTATATTATTTATATTTGCCCACAGTAAAAATAGGCATGTTAGAAAAAAAAACAAACAAACAATACTGTTGAGCTTATCAGAAGAGCTCAGATTTGAGCAGGGTTTGATGGAGAGGCAAAGAAGCAGAAAGATGCTTGGGAAGGTGGAAATAGTCATGTGTGTGAGGAAGAGCAAGGGTCTTATTCGGCTTAAGGGCAGATTTGGGGCGAAGTGGGTACACCCACAGTTGGGCATGCTGATGAGCTCGTACTCCATTAATGTTGGTTCGGTGCCCATCGCCTTTGCATTCAGGTGGCCAGCTGGTACCCCACACAGCCTCTGTGCTGCTGGCTATAAGCACGTGGATCCCACACAGCAAAACCAAGGCCCTATAGGTAAGCAACTCTATTGCCTCGAAGGCATTTTAACAATGAGCTCTTAGTACTTGGGACTCACTTCCTGTCCAGAACACTGGTCATAATGCAGCTTCCAACTGCCCACAGCATGCTTATGGAAAAGAGGTAAGATAAATGCAGTTTCTCCCATCTCTTGTTGTTTGTAAAGATGTTTGGGGCACCAGCACTGCGCTGGTACTCAGCATAGATTGGCATCCTGGGTGGCTGCTTGGCTGACATGCCCTGGAAGGGGGTTCTCCTTGGGTGGGAGGAGTGGTGAGATTGAGACTGAGATTAAGCCAGGAGATTCTGGGAGATTACTTTCCGTGGCTTGCGGGGCTAGAACCTCATGGTTTCTTGGGATCTCCTTTTGTCACTGTAGGTTCTCTTGTGACTTGAACTGATGCATGGCCTCCTTGGCTCTCGTGTATGGTCTGGCAAAAGTGATGGTGCCTAGTAACTGGGGAGAGACTGTGCTCTGACCACCTCCAGAACATCTAGACTGACCAGGGATAGAAGCCCCCACTCCAGAAAGGTCACAGATAAAAGGCAGCTGTCACTCAAAAGAAAGGTATTGGTACAGGTCTGCTTTCCTGTTGCTTGTTTAAGACCTCCTGCCACTCTTGCCTCATGCATCTCCTTATGTAATTTATTTGAGTTCTTCCTGGTTCTTGCCTTTGCCTCTCACCAATGTGCAGCAGCCGCTGCTGTGTATCTCTTGAGTTTCCTGAGTTTGTCTTCCGCCGAGGACTCTTATACCCATTTACCTTGCTTGTACTTGGAATTCCAGCTGCTCTGTGTACCTGGCTCTAGGTACAGCTTGCGTCTTCCCATTCTAGCTCTCCTTATGGGGGTGATCCTCTTTTAGCCTGTACCGGGCCGATGCTTTTATCAGGGAGTCAGTACCATTTTCTAGGTGGGAGCGTACGAACTGCACCAGTACTACGCACCCTGCTCACCACTCCTACCCTGAGTTGCCTTCACCATGTAAGCTGTCGGCCCCTTTTCCTGTCTATGAAACAATCAGCCTCGACCTTTACAGATTGCTTTCTCCACTCCTCCAGTCTTGACTAAGTATGCCATGAATGTAAGCCCAAGTTTCCTTATCTCTACTTCCTCAGGATGATAGCAATTGAGTATTACTCTGGGCCAAGCCATATTCTAAGCACTTTATCTGTATAATCGTATTCAAGCCTCCAAACCATTCTATAAAATAGTTACTATTATGAAGTGCTTTTGACAGGTGGGCAAAAATAGGCACAGGTTGAGTGAAGGTAGCACCCCTGGTGAGATGAGTAGCTGAGATTAGAACCTGTAACTTCAGCACAAATAATGAGCACAAATGACTGGACTGTGCCTAGAATATGGTCAAGGCCAACCTTTGTCAGGAAGTATTTCCCATCCAGCTTATCATCATCCACAGAGACCTATGACCCAAATGCTGCTTGGAGAGGTGGTTTAGTTCATGGAGAGATGTATGTTATAGGTGTATATTGAAGAAAACTTGGCCTCTAAGGACATTGTTTTGGACATAATAATGATAAAATCATAGCCTTTCTGTAAACTGTGGCATCCACTATATGGGCTCACAGCCTTGCTTTCCTTCTCTAACTCTAGGCTCAGTGAGACCACACAGAAGTGTGTCTTGTCTCTGAGATGGCGTTTTAGGGGTCTGGAAGCAAGCAAGTGCAGAAGCACGGGAACGCCTGTGTTTCTTCTGTTGTAGCCCAGGGCAGCACCAATACTGTTCAGCAGTCCAGCTGGTATATTTTCAATGCAAACCTTGTTTCTAACAAAATCTTTTTTTCCTTTTAAAAACGTAAAATGAACAAGAAAATTTCCATTTATTTAGATATGCTGGCTAATGTTCTAGAATAGAAGAAAGATCTGCCTAGCTCACGTTTCTGGTTTGCTCGTGCCTCCTGATGGTCCATTCAGTGCTTAGACATTGGGCAACTAGTTCCTAGTGCAAGAGGAGGTTCTTTTGGACCCAGAGCGTGAAGATTCTGGAGAATATCTCTTGTAAGCGTATAGATCATCCTTGACAGACAGGGTCAATTCTGTGTGCCAAGGATGCAAGTAAGGATAGGAGAAGATGGGCTTAGACTCGTAAGATCTGAATTTTAGTCTGAGTCCTACCATTTGTTTGGGGTGAGATCTGGGCAAGTTACTTAACCTGGACCCCAGCTTTTTTTCCCCTGTAAAACAGTAGTTGTGACCTCAGCCCACACGACCAAGAGCTAAGAGAGAACCTTAAGTGGCAATGCTGGACCAGGTTGCCTGTTTTCCTCCATGGCCTCCTTGCCGTGCTGAAAGCCCTTGGATCTGTGCCAGGAAGTCCCCTGGAGCCTGCCGAGGCCTTGACTGGAGACAGGTCTGGCCTCAGAGACAGGTTGTCTGGGATGAGGCTTCTCCTGCTGGAGCCAGGCCTCCTCTGTGTCTGCTTGTGGTCTTTATTTCATGTATCTGTGGCATATTCACAGAGGGTGGACATGAGCAAGGGGGCAAGTAAAACGTCAGCCTAGCCGTGTGGCTGCATGTGAATAGTACTGACAATGTTTAGGTGGTTGAGGTACTGGGACCTTTAGGCCAAAATGGGGTGAGTGGATTATGGATGGATTTGGCATTTAATTTGTCCCTGTCCTACCCTTCTGTGGGTTTGCGATGTGTGAAGCTACAGTACAGGACCAATTGTACAGTCTATACCTCTGTTGTTTCTTTATCCAGTTTTGAGCAACTTTCCTGTGTTTAGGGTGGGGCTGTTGTGAGGCCCAGACTGTCTTCTAATGTTACATATTAATATGTTGGCTGAAGATATTAGACTAACTCAAGTAAAAACCAATATGGGGAAAATTCATCCTTGTTGTTCTTTGTTCCTTCCCTTGGGGTCCCTCAGTGCCCTGCTGGAGCCCTCTGTCCACCTGGGGATTGCACCTTCTCCCTGTCTGTCCTGTTACTCACTGGTGCCGATGTCTTGTTCTCTCCAGAAGATGGTGTCTTGGAGTGGTGAGGCCACACCAGGACACAGAGAGAGGGTGGGCATGCAAGCGTTGGGTCTGGCTGGTTCTTCTACCTGGCCCCTATGCACCTTCGCAAATGTTTTATTTCTCTGAAACCATCCTCATCTATAATATGGAAAATGTTTAAAAGCCCACTTTCCTCTGTGGTGATACTACATATGGACAGGAGCGCTACAATGTGAAGTAGAAGGTTCTGAGTGCTGAGCACTGCTGGTGAGGCTCTCTGGGAGTTCATAGTAGGTAGGCTCATGGGGGTGCTTAGGGAAAACGGGCTGAGCCCAGAGCCCAGGGAGGGAGAGTCCAGGCGGAGCGGAGGGAGAGGGCCATTGAGGTGGAATTAGTGCAGGCACAAGTGGTTAGTGACCAGGAGTGTGAGGAAGGGGGCGGGCAGTCCGAGTGAGGGTTTGGAGTTTATCTGGTGGTGAGTGAGGAGCCTTCGAAGGTTTCTAGCTGAGGAGTGACTTCATCAGGGCTGTTGTGGCAGCACTGTCCCCAAGAGGGTGGAGGAGAAGGAGGCCGGGCACAAGGAAGTTGTGCTTGGTCAGAGATAATGCTCAGCTGGGGGAGTGTTTTTGTCTTCCCCTTCCCCCTTGTCGGCCTGGGCAGGGCTCACCAGCTTTTTTTTTTTTTTTTTTTTTTTTTTTTTTCTGTTTATCTCAAAAGCACACACTCTCCTTTGAGCATAAAGAACCTATTCCTTGTTGCTTAGAGTCAGACGTATGGCTGAGAGATTATGAACCCCTGTCAGCCCTCAGAGAGTGGAAAGAGGGTTGCACTGGTTAAAACAGGAAAAGAAATAGTGAAGATCTGTACATCATCAGTGTAGTTCTTACCCAAAAGCAGAAGAGCCTGCCAACAACAAGTGGCAGAAGTTAGCTGCTGGAATGGTATTTTCATGCTGAAGATTGCATTGTTTTAAAAGCCATTGTGTGCTTTTCCTCTGACTGTACAGTTCAGGTGGGATTCGCTCAACTCGGTGTTTTGCAAAGATGAGTAGAATGACCCAAACCAACTTGTGACTCATAGTCACACCTTTCCTTCCCTCTCCTCCCCTTTCCCCTTTCCCTCTCCCTTTCTCCTTCCCCTCTCCCTCTCCCTCTCTCTCTCCTCTCCTTTCCTTTCCTTCTTGGCAGACTTTGCGTTTCTTCCTTAAAAAGAAATGATTGTCAAGTGAAGTTACCAAAATATTAGAGTCTCGCCGCTGAGAGAGGAATTATAGATGGAAGAATTAAGTGGCATCAGCTTGTTTCATCCATTTTAAAGAAACACTGCCCCCGAAGATGATGGTTGGGTAAGCCTCTGCTCTTGAGGCTGCTCCACTCAGTGGGAACCAGACTCATCCATTCCCTCTGCAGTTCTTGTTGAGTTTCCGGTCTGTTCTGAGCACGCCAGGAGCTGAGCCCCCAGGGGGCGTAAAGCCTGAGAGGGGACCTGGACAAGGGCGTGAACCATGATCGTCATGGAGACCTGTTCCCATGGGCTGTGTGGTAGTGTCATCTGCCCCACATCATGGGCACCCGGGAAGAGTTTTCAATAAGAAATGACTTCGAAACAGAGATCAGAAGTAGGACTTGGCCGCGTGAGGGGTGACTGGGGTAGGAGGGAGTCCCAGGAAGACTTGGCAGCAAGAGCGACAGCCCAGAGATGAGTGGGAAGAGCCTGGGTGGTGGTTCTCTCCGGCCAGAGCTCGAGTTTACATGGCAGTGGAGACAGTGGCAGTGGCTATGTGAAGAAGGGATGTGAGGTGAGAGATGATTCGGAGGCTGGATAAGGAGATTCGGGAAGCAGCAGTTGTAGATTATGGTACTGTCGGCCCTGTTGGCACAGCAAACACCTGTGTCCCCAGACTTTTGGGGAAAGGAGCTCGTTTCACAGCCCTTTTTTCTCTGTGCTCAACGACACTGCTTCTGTGCCCCCAGCACCTCCCTTATTGTCCCACTCCACGCTGAGCACCCCACCCCCTCCCCGGAGCTGCACTGCTGCCCTCAGAAACATCGCTGTGGCCCAGCTGTTATCTCAGTGGGTGCAGGGGTGGGGGGTTTGAGGCCAGCTCTCCATTGCTCTCTGAACTCTGCACTAGCGCTGACACAAGACTGTAGGGGGCCCGCTTTACCGAAGACTGCAGACGGCCAGTAGGGGCTCAGGATAAGGGAAAAACTTTCAAAGCCAAATAAGACAGTTGACAGAATTTGAGAGAAAAATACAAGTTACATTCTTCACAGATGATTCTCTCACAGGGCAGCCTGCTCCTGCCCTTTCTTTCCTGCCTACGGGTCTGGCCCATCTCTTACCTGTTCAGAAAGAGAGCCCCTCCCTCCTTCATGGAGCCCTTCCCTGTACATCTCTGTCTCTCCCACTTCCTACATACATGTTTTGCCCTGGGGTTTACCTGCTTCCCTCATGGGACAGGCCATAGGACCCACGAACCCTGTATATGACATGGCTGCCTAGTCCGTGGTGGACAAAGGCCCAGAGCACACTTTCCTTTGAACCGAAGTTATACCCCCTATGTTCTCCCTGGGGCTCCAGTTTTCTCATGGGGGCTTGTGTATCCCTGTGTGTATTCACACACATCTCCTCAGAACCCCACGTTCTATTTCCTAGAGGCAGTAAAGCCTGTCCAGAGACTCCAGTTCTATTACTGCACAGTATTACATGCTTCCTCTTGTCTTCTGCTTCCTGACCAAACCCGGAGCCCACTCGCATCTCAGAGGTAGAGCCCGTCACTGGGCCTTTCTGAAAAGAGTCTACTCTATGGGTACCCAGGCCTTCAAGAGCTTCAGGATTAGAGGTTGTTCTTCTATCTCAGGTCACACACAGCTTCATTGTATTTCCAGCGTCTTTACATGGAGGTGTCTCGGGTTATTTTTCATCATCATTACCGGGGGGTAATAATTGAAGCCAAGAGAGGGAAGGAACACAGTTATGGAGAGACGGTATATAGCTCGAGAAGAGAGGCTCAGGACTGTGTGGAATTTCAGTATTAAGGGGCAATGCAACTAGGCCATTTTGGGGACGGTGTCAAGATGTGGCCTGGGGGGTCAGGGGTGGATATATGGATGGGTGGTGAGGAAGCAGAATCAGGGAGTATGAACAGCTGTGTATGAAGAAGTTTGGAGAAGGGAGAAAGGGCTAAAGGGAGAGGTGGGTCAAGGCAGCTACAGAAAGCAAGCTACCAGAAAAATATGTGTTAGATTAAAAGAGACAGAGTAGTGGGAAAACAAACCCCAGCTCACTGGGGTGGCCGGATGGAAGAGTAAGGGGAGGCCGCGAGGCCAAGTGCAGGGTCCTCGTGCTCAGGAGAGTACTTTGGGACCAGACAGTGTCCTCTTCCTTTCCTCCTGGGCCCAGAGAAGGATTCGTGGGGGAACAAAGTGATTGTGGAATGGAAATAAAGCCTGTTTCTGGTTCAGAGAGAGAAGAAGGATCTAGACTTTAAGATATTCTGGGAGTAACTAAAGATTCCAGAAGTAGAACTAATACTCCCCGACATCCAACTGAAGGTCTGGGAGCTCTTTTGGCAGACTGCAATAAGGGCTGGCACAGGAGAAGGAACTTGGTATAGGTGCCCTGGGTGTTATGCCTGCCTAGTCTACCCTTGGCTAGACCTTAAAGTTAGCAGAGGGTTACCTCTGTAAACTCATGTGTGTGCCTTGTTTCTGGGCCCCACCATTCAACCCCCACCCTCGTCATCTACTTCCTTGGAGGGTTACTCGGGTTCTCTTCGCAAAAGTCTCACATTGCCTGGATCTGAGTTCTGGGGGGCCCCCAAAGTCCACCTCTTGGCTCAGAATAGATAAGGATAGTCTCCATGTGGCCACACTTGCTGGAAATAATATATCAGTCCATTCGTGTCTAGAGAGAGGAACTGGGCCAGCTCTGCTGCTTCGCTCCTGCCCTCCTCACTGGGCTCTACTCCTCTTACCCTCATAGAGTCTAGTTTGAGGTTGAAAGGGCCTTGCTAGGGGTGATTGCATTTTAATAGAGGATTTTGTGCTGTCATTAGTGGGAATTCAGTAACATGACACCCTGGGGTATGAAGTTCAGACAGCGTGGGGTGGGTGGGGGAGGAGTTTCTTGATTAGTGTCTTTTTAAAGAAATTTTTGCATTATATTTGAAATAATTTCAAAAGGTGTTTGTGGACAGAAAGGCATGTGTGTGTGTCGTATAGCCAATAATGATGTGGAGACTTCTTTTGTTTCTGTTTCCTTCCCAGCATCCATGCCTTTGTGGGAGCTTTTCTGGCCCCCTACTCGACTCTAGTGAGCTTTTAGTCACAGAACTCCAGAGACAAGCTAAGCCAAAATGATCAGGTTCCCTCTTCTAGGAGCTTCCGCTGGGGGCAGGTAGAATGGACTCATTAGATAGATAGCAGCTCCTTACATAGTCAACACAGGAATTCCCACAATATGTATCTCCTCGGTGCTCAGCTTCCTGGCTTTCCTAGGCCTGGTTAGTCAGCAGTGCTGCTCAGCGGCCTTCCAATAAATGTATTCACTTTGCTTCCTCGCTTTTATGCTTTAGTTAGCGAGAGTTTGGTTGTGTTACTTAAAGCTAAAAAAAAAAAAATACTGATATGTGTATCATCAAGCTTCTCATGATTTTTTTTTCTCATAAAACTTTGAACATTTAAATACGTATGTAGATCATTTAGCTACAAAGGGGATAATGAACTTGGCAGATGAAAAGGTTTGTTATGAAAAACATTATTGTGTTTCCTAACATAGAAATGATGGCAGGAGAATGTGGCACAGGGTAGAGTCATCATTGTGCCAGAAACTGTCCAACTCTTCTAGCACACCGACCCCAGCTTGAACCTCATCTTGTTAAATTCTTTCCATCAGTGCAACATGTCAGACTCTGAAATAAAGGGAATTTAAGAAAAGACGAAGATAGATAAATAGTGAAATGAATGGTTACGGAAGGAAAGGAGAGTAAAAAAGAGAAGGAAAGTCTGAGTCAGGAACGTCAAAGGTAGACTGCACCCACCTAGAAGTGGTAGAAGTGGACGTCTCCATAGGGCCAAATTAGCAGAGCCCAAAGGCGACACCTTCTTTCTCCTGCTTCTCTTCATCACAGGCCCTTACTGAGAAATCATATAATGCTTGTAGGCAGCATTTATGTTAATTCTCCCCCTCTCTCTTTCCCCCACAATATATAAAATACTTTGAAAGTCAGTTAACATCTCTGAGCAATTTATTTGTTGTAAAAGTGAAGAAGTTGAACTAGGTGACTTTTTCCTTCTTTTTATTTAAACAAAACAAAACAAAACAAAACAAAACAAAAAACCCACATCAACATGCCTAGGTAGTTCAGTTGGTTAAATGTGTGCTTTCTCTCTCAAAGAATAAATCTTTTTTTAAGTGTTTTTTTTTTTTTTAAGATTATTTATTTATTTGAGACAAAGAGAAAGGGGGGGGGCAGGAGCAGGAGGGAGGAAGAAGCAGACTTCCTGCCGAGCAGGGAACCCGAAGCAGGTCTGGATCCCAGGACCCCGGGATCATGACCTGAGCCGAAGGCAGACTCTTAACCAACTGAACCACCCAGATGCCCCACAAGAAAATAAATCTTTTTTTTTTTTTTTAAATCAAGAGTTCACCCATTTCACCCCCACCTTCTGACAACCACAAGTCTGTTCTCTATATCTATGAACGTGTGGGGTTTTGGGTTTTGGTTTTAAGATTCCACATGTAAGAGAGGTCATACAATGTTTGTCTTTTTCTGACTTATTTCACTTAGCATGACACCCCTGAGGTCCATTTGTGTTGCCACAAATGGCAGGTTTCAATCTTCTTTATGGCTAATTTCGTGTGTATGTATGTGTGTTTTACAATTTCTTTATATATTTACCCATCAGTGGACATGCAGGTTGTTTCCGTATCTTCCTTGTTGTAAATAATGCTGCAGTGAGCATGATGCGGGGAGCTTTTCAAAGCAGTGTTTTTGTTTTCTTCGCATAAATACGCAGACATGGAATTGCTGGGTCGTAGTGGTAATTCTGTTTTTAATTTTTTGAGGGACCTTAGTTCGGATTCCCATAGTGACTGCACCAATTTACATTCCCACCAACAATGCATCAGGGATCCTTTTCCTCACATCCTCACCAACAATTGTTATTTTTATCTTTGTGATAATAGCTGTTCTAACAGGGGGAGGTGATGTCTCATTGGGGCTTTTATTTGCAATTGTCTGGTGATTGATCATGGAGACCATCTTCGTTATGTGTATTTTCCATCCATAAGTCTTTGGAAAAATGTTCAGATCTTCAGTCCATTTTTAGAGGATTGTTTATTCTTTTGCTTTTGAGTTGTATGAGTTCCATATATATTTTGGATGTCAGCCCCTCTGCAGATATATGATTTACAAATACTTTTTACCATTCAGTAGGTTACCTTTTCGTTTTGCTGATGGTTTCCTTTGCTGTACAGAAACTTTTTAGTTTGGTATAGTTCCACTTGTTTATTTTTGCTTTTGTTGCTTTAACTCTGGTGTCATGTTAAAAAAAAAAAAAATCATCACCAAGACCTATGTCAAGGAGATTCCTGCCTATGTTTTCTTACAGTTTTATGGTTTCAGGTCTTACATTCAAGTCTTGAATCCATTTTGAATCCATTTATTTTTTGTTCATGGTGTAAGATAGTGGTCCAGTTTCAGTTTTTGGCAAGTGGATGTCTGGTTTTCTCAACACTGTTATAGAAATTGTCTTTTCCCCCATTGTATATTCTTGGCTCCTTCGTTGTATATTAATTGACCATATTAATGTTGTGTCTTTTTAAAAAAGATTTATTTATTTATTTATTTGACAGACAGCACAAGTAGGCAGAGAGGCCGGGGGGGGGGGGGGGGGGGGGGGGAAGCAGGCTCCCTGCTGAGCAGAGAGCCGGATGCAGCCTCCATCCCAGGATCCTGAGATCATGACCTGAGCAGAAGGCAGAGGCTTTAACCCATTGAGCCACCCAGGCGCCCCTAATATTGTATCTTAATTGACGGTGCTTGTGTTTATTTCTAGACTCCCTATTCTATTTATATTCTAGACTCCCCATTGATCTATGTATCTGTTTTTATATCAATACCATATGTATTAATTACTAAAGCTTTCTAATACAGTTTGAAATCAGGGTGCATAATGCTTCTAGCTTATTCTTCTTTCTCCAGATTGTTTTGGCTGTTTGGTGTGTCTTATCTATCTATAAGATGGGTCCTGTTAACTCTCATAAGATGAGGATGTAAAGCCCACCAATGGAGATCGTGGCTAGATTCATGACCACCTTTTAAGGGGGTCTCATTCTAAGAACTTACTGGACTCCTATGGAGGAAAGAGCTATTTTCACCCACATTCTGACCATAATAGATTCATCCTCATTCATGACCCTTTTTCCCAGAGGTGTCTAAAACTTTGTCATCCAAATCAGTGTTGTTCTAAGTAGCAATCGTCTTAAGACACTGTATATCTTTTGCAGTAGTGATATACAGAACTGCCGTGTGCCTAAGCACACGTGGTCTGTGATTCAGACTACTTGGGGTCAAATCCCAGCTCTGCCATAGCCGCCTTTGTGGTACTGGGTGAGTAACTTAATCTCTCTATGTCTTCCTTTCCTCATCTATTACATGAGAATAATGGTACTAGTATATACTTAAGAGGGTTGTTGGGGAAATATGTGAGTTTATGCTGGTACGGCTCTATGGCAACAAGCAGTTGTTAGGCATAGGCTCACCTCACTTATACAACTTAGTCCCTAGATGAATTTTTCCTGCCTCTGCACACTTCAGCCTACCGCCAGCAGGCCCATACGTGGGCATCATGTTTGCCCATGAGGTCTGAGGATGTTTCCAGAAGAGCCATTCCAAAGGGTTTTGAGTGATCGGAACAGCATTGGAATTAATGAGTCAAACTCATGTGGTTGTATGCTTTCCTAGTTCATTTGTCAAACAACAAGAAAACAAGTCTCCAATTCTTGGATACCCCTTGTAATTTCAACTTAATATTCCCCTGTGACTTGTTGTTCCCAGTGCATTCACTGTACAGTGTAAATCTTTACTATATATTTTGTCATTTAAATACAGATTTTTTGCTATATCTTATAATAGGGCAGGAATGTAATTTAAACATATATATTGCTAAACGGTTTAAATTCTGTATCTTTTTTGTTAATCTTCCTCCTTTATGTCTTGCTAGATGTGAAGAGCACTCCTGGGCCTGGAGAGCCAGTCAGCAATAGTTGTCTTATTCACTTTCATTGAATTTTATGCCAGACACTGGGCTAGTTACTGGGAATATAAGGAGGAAAGGACTTAGAAAACAAAAGAACATTTCATTCAATAAAAACACTCTATAGTTTACTTGAATGGCAGGCTTCTTCAGGACCGCATGCCTATGTCATATGTATTGGTACAGATATTTTTTTGTGTGGGAAAAAAGAGGGAAGCATACGAGACTCGGAGATTTTATTTCAAATATTTAAAAAGTGCCATAAGGGTGTTTTATGTGTCTCTCTATGTCCCTTTAAGATCCTGGGAGCCTTAAGAAATTTCCTTTTCCAGCAGGAATTTGGAGTTGGGTCAAAGTCCAGAGGGTTGAGGGTAGGGCTGCATCCCTCAGGAAGCTCAGACTTGGTACTCAGCTCTCCGCGTGGAGCCCAGACTGGCTGGCACCAGGCAAGTCCCTCTATTTGTGTAGCTCAATTCACAGGTGAGCAGACAAAACTCTTAAATATGGCAACAGGGATGGAGACCCTTTAAGATGGTGAAAAGAGTATTTATGGTGGGAGTCCATGGCTGGAAATGAACCAGGGTAACAACAAACCCAGCTGTGTTCACATGTATTTTTACAAGTTGATCAGGATTGAGAGCACATGTGTGGCAGCAATTCTTTCTTCTCTCTTACATCCTTTAAAAACCCTGACCAGGAGGAGGCCTTATTTTTGCCTTAAGGATGATTGAGGAAATGGGTATGGTTTATTTATAGGTCCACAACCTGAGGCCTCCTCTTAGATTTATTCATTTGGCACAAATTTATTGAGCACTTGCTGTATACTAGGAACTGTAGTAGGTGCTGGAGTTATAGGGATGAACAAGACAGAGATAGACTCTGCATTCAAGGAATTTACAAATCAGCCAGGAGACAAATAATATAGAAGTAAACAAACACATTGCACCTGACGTAATGAGCACTGGGTATTATATAAGACTGATGAATCCCTGACCCCTGCCTCTGAAACTAATAATACATCACACGTCAATTAATTGAATTTAAATTAAAGAAATTTTAAAAAAATCAAAAAGGAAAAGTCAAAAAGAAAAAGAAAATAAAGTGGGGAAGAAAACAAGACGGTGAGAGGGAATGACTGTGGCTGATAGGATGATCAGGGAAGGCCTCTCTAAGGAAAGAAAGGAAGGGAGAGAACATGTGGAGATGCAGCAAGAGTTCTGGGCAGAGGGCCCAGCAAGGGCAGAGGGCTTGAATTCACAACAACGTTGGTGTTTGATGATCGGCAAGATGGTTGTTTGGAGGGTCACATGCCCTGGAAAGGGCTGGGCAGATGGGTGGTCCCTGTGCTTTTGTTTGAATTTGTTTTGATTCTCACTGTTCTCTCTAAAGGGAGGGAGAATCTGGGTGAGTATCTGTAAATTTTAGCTAGCACTGTTTGCTATATATTTAGTACATTATGTCTTATTTTAAATCACTGCTTTTAAAAACTTGTCTATTTCCCCAACACAGTCCACTAGGAGAGTCCTCTTATACTCAAGGTCAGTTCTTGGACTTCACTTTCTTTACTTCTTGGCACTTCCTAAGCACACGGCTAAGACATGTTGATACAAGTGTGAGAGAAACAACTGCAGGTCAGGTGACGGAGCAAATTCTCATTGTGGCCATGGAGAAGTGGGAAATAGAACAGCAAGTGTGGTGGGAGAAAATGTGTCCCATAGAATGAGCTCCTCAGGTCTGGGGAGAGCCTGTGTTTCTTTCCAGCAGAGGCTGAGAGATGTGAAAGAAATGGCAGACATTTTGCGTCTTAGCACCCCCATTTTGGCCCCCTCAGACGCAAGACTGTGGTCATTTGGGGCCAGACATGCAGAGAATGGGATCCGCTTTCAGCCCTGGTTCTTGTTTTCTAAACTGGGCTCTCCTCCGCCGACACAAAGCTATTTTTCATTATGCATCCTTTCAAAATGCCACCCTCTAGCAGGTAATATCATCACCAGTTCATGCTGGACTTTATTTTCCTTAGATTTCTGGACTTACTTCCTAAGCACAGTTTCCAACGGTGGTTTGTCCTTAAGCGGGGCAAGTACATAGTAAAATAGTGATGGGAATCAGTACCAATGGCACTTTGCCAAATCACTTTTTAATCTTGCCATACTTTGTCTCTTCTCACTTAAAATGAGAACATCTGATGCACTTTTCATGATATTTTCAGCATTAAATACCACCTTTTAAAAAGATATGCACCAAAAATATCCTTTGTCCTTCTCTTCCAACTCTTCTCTTGAGGCTTGCAGCTCTTGGTTCCTCTTTGCTCGTAACTACATGAGTTTCCTTGTTTGTTCGAAGAAGTCAGGCACAGCCTACTGCCCTTTCTTCAAAACCAAAGCTGCTGCTCTTGTTATGGGACCGTGCTACTGTGATCTGAATTTATACTTTCATTATAGACATCCCATTTTCAGAAACTCATTGCTTAGCAATGATAGAGTTGCCCAATAGCTAAATTTTGAATTGTGAGATTTTTTTTTTTAATCTCCAGTAACTTGAATAATTTTTATAATCCTGACGTGTTTCCAAAACATGTTTTTGCTATTGTGGGGATTTTTTTTTTTTTTTTTTTTTTTTTTTACTCAAAAGAAACTTGTGAAAAGTTTTAAAGTCTCTTAGATTTTAAAAAAGGGAAAAACACTGTAACTTTTAGGATGTCAACTCTAGGTGCATTTTTGTAAACGAGAGTTATAAAAGTTCTAACTTATGTAAGTATTCCTAGCACTCTGCAGACATTTTTATAGCTTCTAGGTGAGTGCTGTTTATAGACAGAAGTGAGTAAACATATATTGAATAAATGAGACACCAAATATTTGTGATGATTGGGTGACTCTCCCCATAATTTGAATTCCTTTTTTTCCTTATAATTCGAATTCCTAATTGATGATCCTGAAGAATGTCGATGAATGCCAGGTGGGATCTGTCAAATGGTTGCATCTCAAAGATTTTGTCAAGAACTTGGGTGAAGGCAATAAAAAGTGTGCTTATCAAATTTCCAAGTGACAGGAGACTAGAAGGAATTGCTCAGTCCTTGGCTGACACAATCAAAATTTAGAAAGATAGCAATATTAAAATACCATGATGAACCAGTCCCAGAATAACACATGGTTAAATAATAATGGTATATCCTTATAATGAAGTACTGCGTAGCTATTACAAAGCTATTACAAAGGATTTTTGAGAAGAACATTTTATGTCCTAGAGAGATGCTTATATTTTTAAGTGAAAAAAGTAGGTCATAAAATAATATGAAGATGATCTTTTTTTATACTCAAGGAGCAGACGGTATATTTCGATATACACCAAAATGTTAATGGTGGCTACTTGTGATAGCATTAGATAGAATTTTTACTTACTTGTACTTATCTGTATTTCCAGATTCTCCTCTTCTTTTTTTTTTTTTTTTTTTTTTTAGGTAAAATTCAAAATGTTTAATAAATAATGGGTCAATAATGACTCTTACTTCTGTGGTAAAAAACCTTTGGTTGTACACATCCAGTATAGTTTAATATTGTTACTTTATAATATCATGATTATTGAAAAAGAGTCCATTTGAGAATGGATACTAAAACTCTCACTGTTGGCTTTGGAAACGAATGACAGCGAGGTGAATGTAGGCGGTTCTTCCCATCACATAGTTGTGTGACCCTCGGTAGTTACTTAACCTCTGTGGGCCCTAATTTCTGTGTGAAATCAGGAATTAAAATTATCTCTGAAACCCCCTTCTGATGGTGAACTGTGATTTGATGATTCTGTACATCTACATCCTGACCTCATTTCGTTGTCTTTTCTGGGTGGGGGGACGGTCTTACTGCCAGAAAATTTTACCATAGAAATCTCCTAGGACCCTGTCTATATAGGGCCCAGAGTGTAAACAAACAGAATTCAAATTGGGCCTCATCTATGTTACTTTAAAAGAGAGGGTGTGGGAATCTGTGGCTTTAACAGCAGGCTTTTTCTGTTGTGTGTAAATCCCAGGATGGTGGGAATGGCAAGGATAAGAAAGAGAATATTTGGGTGAAAGAGAGCAAGGTCTTCAGGCACCCTGCGCCCACCAGGCTAGAGACAGCTCTGGTTTGTTTGCTATTTTTTTGTTCTTATAGAGCAAATATCTCTTCTGTTTTCCTTTTCTACACATAACACCCACACCTCTGGGTGGAATTTTCCCATACCAAGCAGCTCTGTGACACCAGCTGGACAACCCTACAATTTAATGCAATTCTGACACTCTACCTGGAGTCAGCGGCAGATCCCACAGGGTAAGGGCTCAGTCCTACATGACCTCCTGCATCAGAGGCCAGTGGCAAGTCAGGTTTTCTGACTGGCTATAAATTAGAGATTCCTGTGACCCCCCTCCTAGATTCCATTAATATGCCAGAACAGCTCACAGAATTCAGAGAAACATGTTACTTATTAGATTACTAGTTTGTTTTAAAAGACAGAACTCAGGAACAGCCAGATGTTAGAGATGAGAAGGGCAAGGTATGCGGGAAGGGGTGGAGCGCCCATACTCTCTGGGGCGCCACTCTCCCAGCACCTCCCTGTGTTCACCATTCTGGAAGCTCTCCAGACCCTGTCCTTTTGGGTTTTTTGGAGGCTTCATTGCGTAGACATGATTGATGAAATCGTTGGCGAGTAAAGCCCCTCTCCTTTCCCCAAAGATTGAGAGGTGGGGCTGAAAGCTCCACTCGCTTAATCAAGCAACTGGCTACCCCTGGCAATCAGTCCCCCCCTTCCGTTTTTAGTGGTTTCCAAAAGTCATTAACTTAAACTCAGGTGTGGTTGAAAGGGGCTTGTTGTGAATAACAAAAGACGTCTTAATCTCTTATCACTTAGGAAATTCCAAGAGTTTTAGGAGCTCTGTGCCAAACACAGGGACCAAGATCAACTATGTATTTCTCTCTTTATTTTTTTTTAAGATTTTATTTATTTATTTGACAGAGAGATCACAAATAGGCAGAGAGGCAGGCAGAGAGAGAGAGGGAAGCAGGCTCCCCGCTGAGCAGAGAGATCCCAGGACCCTGAGATCAGGACCTGAGCTGAAGGCAGAGGCTTAACCCACCGAGTCACCCAGGTGCCCCAAACTAGTATTTCTTATTATAAATCACAGTATCACAGTCCTGCCCCTATCCCATGGCTGATGTGCCTTGGGAAATGACTTTTACTTCTCCTTTTAAGTATATTTTACTAAAAGGCCAAATGATTTCAAATTCTGCTGTTTCTTGATTAATGTCCTGTAGGGCTGACAGGTGCCTTAGAGGCTGGAATCCTTTCTTGAGCATCCCTGATGGGTGGTTTTACATCCTGACCATGACCCCTCCATTCAGGGGGTGCACTGTGTCACAAACCACACTTTCCTATTGGGGCTTTGGTGTCCCTTTGCTCTGTGTTCTGTTTCTAGTCCCCTGTAAAGCTTGTGTCCACAGGTACACATGATACGCCCAAATCCAGATGTCTGAAAGCATAGCGTGCAGTGAGATGTGACCTCAACTTGGGCTATATGCTTTCAAACACAGCCTGAGATTAGATTGCTCTCTGGCAGCCTTCCCACCCTGGCATGGCCTGCCTGCGGCAAGTATCCTCTGTGCTAGGCATGGTGCATTGTCACAATGTGAAGTGAGAGATATGCTGAGTTACTGAACATGGAGACTCCTCTAATTCTTTTCATGGGAACTGTTGTGAAGCAAGATTTTCTCCCAAAGTCATATTTTTTGTAGTTATTTTAAATTTATGTTTTAGATTTTTAAAAAAAAAATTATACAAATTTAGGACCTATTTTAATATCCATTTCAGTCATCTGTGACCTTTCAGAAACACATGCAAAGAACAGAAATAAGAGATCTAATATATAGGTTATATAAGTGATGAAAAAAAGGTAGTGCGAGAGAAACCTAGTGAAGATGTATTGATCTAAAAGTAGATGTGACATAGCAGCCCTTAGGGCCCCTCTTTCATGACGACTGTACTGCTGCTGTTCCCTGATGCGGTGTGACCCCCCTGGGGAAATGGCTTTTTTGTCTTAACGATAGCTTCAAATTTGTTTTTTGATGAACAGGTGGTAATAATTAATGATAATACGAAATACAATATTATTAGCTGCCATTTTATTATATATGAACCATGGGTCAGATGCTGTAGTAAGGACGTTACATCTAGCATCTTGTTTAATCTTCACAGCAACTTTCAGAAGTAGGTATTAAACCCACTTTATACACAAAAAGCCATGGCGTACAGACACAATGCAGCACACACAGCTTGGAACTTGTACCCAAGCCCATCGCCTTAACTAGGGTATGCGATCTTCCTAAAGTACCATGTTGAGAATGGAAGCTATAAACTAACGAGGTGGTCGGTTGTCAAAGACAACATTATCACAATAATTTGATCTCTGCCTCCCGTCTTTTTTCTCAGATGTCAGTACCATGGGCACAAGAGTTATTTTGAATGAAAAAAAAAAAAAAAAAAGTTGAAATGTTGGTATGTGGATGTGTGAGCATTTTCACCATTCAGAATTTTTACTGTTGACTTGTTTGGGCATGCATGGGCTGTCTGCCCCTCACTGACTTGGACGGTATGTGATGGTGCTGCGGGTGTGCGTGAGCACCAAAGCACTCCTGGACCTTTTCCTCTAAGGCAGATGGTTCCTGCCTAATTTCTTTTTTTTTTTAGACGGAGTAAAGTTTTTGTGAAGATTCTTACTATGCCTCCCCCAACACATCAGTATCCCATGTCTTGATGGAGACTGATATGCTCACCTCTAGTTTTGCAGCATATTTCATTCTGTGGCCTAACAGAGCCACACACCATGACAGCTGCCCCTCATCAGAGTGGTGTGACATGACTTCTAGACAGATCTGCCCTGGATTCTTACTCACCAACCTTCCTGACTGATAACACCTGGCCAATTTCCAACTCCAAGTGACCTCGGCAACTTCCAGCTGGTAAGACTAAGGTGTCCCAGTTGGGAAAGCAGTGCTGAGGTACTGAGGGCTGGTTTTTGTAAGTTACTTGGCTTTCTGAAATGACAGTGACCTGTGAACAAGAAGCTGTGGCTCTCTCTTTATTAGGAAGTGACGTGAGCCATGCTTCCTAGGCTTTTGTTATTGTTGTTTTTGTTACAGAGAAGATGAAGACTTTGGCATCATGTAGGACCAAGTCAAGATTCTATATTAAGGGGGACGCTTTGTCCTCTTTGTCCCATCCATGTCATGGAGCACATGATAATTATGCTTCCTGCAGGATATGCTTCCCTGTTATTGCTAAAACTGTCTGCTCCAGAATTTTTGTTCATGCTGAATTGTTCTGCTTGCCTCTGCAAGGGGAAATTGGAGCGGGGCTGGGGCAGATCCCGGGACCTGATGGGCTGGAACACAGAGCCAGGTGCATAGCACACAGTTTCTTATGGCCCCAGGGCTGAATTCTACCTGGCAGCATGTTGCCTCTGCTTGCCCGTGGGACCTCAGCATAGCAGTCCCGGCAGGTCCTTGGGGGAAAGGACACAGAGCAGGCTAGATGGCCATGGGCCTCTGCATGCTCACAGGGTGAATTGTATGTCCTCCAGAGGTCTGCTGTCTGTGAGGTGAAAGGTGATTGTCGGGCTGCTAAGAATTGGGTGGTGTGGCAGTTTAAGGTGGACTTGAGTCCTGGACCTTTGGAGCTCAGACACTGATTCAGCAGTAAAATAAAATGACTGTTTATTAATGGCAATTTAAGGCCGGGACTGTTGGCCTCTGCCCTTTCATATGTCCCATAAATTTAATATGGTCTGACCTACTGTGGAACAGAATAATAAACAAGGCCATGGTGGTATGGATTTTAAGATTTTTTTTTTTTTTTGATTTTTTTTTTTCTTGGCAGTGTTTTGGATAATCTGAGAATAAGGGAGAGAGAGAGAGAAGAACCTGGTAGATTTTTCTCATGATTGTCTCAAACGCACATATTCTTATTCATCACTCCTTGACGTCACCTGCTTGACTTGGGGTGCTTTACTCATAAAGGCCAAGCTGTGATGATACAGGTTCTTCTATTTCATTTCTTATCAGAGGCCTACAAATGATCTGGCTTATAGGAAGATGCCCTTTTCCCTTCATTGTAACAGTGGGTTGAGAGTGGTGTAACACCTTGAATGATTTCTGCCCCGTGTTTATAGGGCTGCAGTGCCGGGGGATTACATTAACGCTGTCATTAGATGGCAAGATGAGCAAGAGAAGGTGTCTCCCATGGTCACTTTAATACGTTACCTGACTCTTCCAATCTGTGCCAAGTTTGCCTGAAGGGGAACTGTGCCTGAGCTCTGTGTCCAGGGTTTTGACCCCCATTAGTGGAGATGGTTATTCAGAGCTCAGAGAACCACCTCCTGGCCAAATGATAAGAATGCAGCCAGCCACTGTCCAAAAAGTGTCCCATGGGTGTTGACAGAAGTGGGCTGCCTGTTTGTGCCTCACAGAACTTTCTGTCATACCCCTTACCATAATTTCTAATGATATATTTATGTGGGGTTTTTTTTCTTCCTTTTGTTTGTTTCCCCAAATCCCTGAAGCTCTAAGGTACTAATTGGTCCACTTCCAGCACATAGGACAAAGTAGGTGCTCAATAAATATTGAGTAAATAAGTGAACTTCTCTGGAGGTACTTTGGCCGTGTACGTGACAACACACAGCCATTAAAATGATGCCAGGAAGGCATTTTTAGTAACATGAGAAGTATTGAAGAAACCCTAAGTACGTAGTCAGTCTGAAGTGTATTACCCTTCCCCACCCCACTGCAACATCTCCAACAATGGGATATGATCCCATCTTAAAATTGCTTGTGCTTTCTTTTTTTTCTTATTGATATAAAATAGTGTCTTGCAATCACCCTGACCCCCCAAATAGGTTTGCTCTTGATGAGCTCGATTCTGCCTGTTTCCAGCTTTATCTGTGTTACATGAAATAATTACACCATTTCTTCTCAGGGAAGTAACTGGGCCACCTTCCTAATGTGAGCAAGACATGCCTCCTGGTAGTGAGTGATTGGGTAGAGCCCAAGAGGGGGAAGCTGTTGCCTCCACTCCCCAGCAAAGGGAAAGCTGTATGAGGTCCCCCTGGGGATACTGTGTAAAATGCCTTTAATTGCCCTCTAGGGGATCTGTCCTTGACTGTCGATAATTCTGCACCATACTATTTGTGGTTATCTTGGCTATGGATTATTAAATAACCTTGCATTTTATTTATTTCTGGTACATATAGGAAGACTTTAAGCTACTGATAGGTAGAACTATTAACCTATTATCTCTTATGTGGAACTTACATTCTTTGAACTCTATCTGCAACCTGTATTTCCTTCCTCATTTTGTACTAGAATTATATGCAAGTTTTGCATTACATATTGCAAGAGGAGCATCCCCTAGATTAATTCTTGCATTAGAAATAGTTCATAAGAATAAAAAGTATTATGGGATGGAAGAGAAGGGACAACTCTTCCTTTTGGAATAATTCCTGTTATTACATGTAGATGATATGAGGAAAATAGGCATTCCTTATTAGGATACCGTAATAATAATTGCTGTAGGTAATAGGTGCTGAAATTAGTTGGTAAAAATTAAGGAGAAACAGGATATTTGAATACTCTGAAAGTATCTCCCCCCAAGATAAATATTTATAATTACGAAGTGAAAATAATAACTTTACAGTTAGAGAACACTGGCAGACATCAAACACTCAAGGTTAATGTCAGCAGTAATAAACATATTCTCATTCTGTATCCCTGGATAGGATGCTGTGAGAGGGGAGGTTCGCCTCTGTGGTTTTCTTCCCTGTAGGTGTACTCTTACTCTAATCATGATAAGACACAAACCCAAGTCAAAGAACATTCTACCAAAGACCTGACCAATACTTTTCAAAAGTGTCAAGGCCCTGCAAGACACGGAAAGATTGAGGACCCATCACAGATGGAGGAGACTAAGGAGATGAGACAAGGAAATGAAACCTGGGCTCCTATATTAGATCCTGGAAGAGAAAAAGGACAGGAATGAGGAAAACTGGTGAAATCTGAAAAACATCTGTAGTTAACTTATTATACCTGTGTTACTTTCTTAGTTTTGGTAAATGTCCTATAGTTGTCAAATTATAACACTAAGGAAGTGGGGTTAAAGGTATACAGGAACTCTGAACTATTTTGCATCTCTTCTGTAAGTCTAAAATTATCTCAAAGTAAGAAGTTAAAAAAATCATTATGGATATTTATACCCTTTAAGTGAACATACCACTTTGCTGATGTTTATTGTCTTGCTTGATCATCTGCCTTAGTGGGTGGAAGCATAGCCTATACGGAGTTCAGAATTACAGATAATGGTTTACACTGGACTTTAAAATACAGTGTCTGGAAGTTTTTTCCTTCTTCAGATTTGCCTTGTGATTAACCTAAACAGAAGATCAGGTGAGACCAAAGAGGTGGGATGCCTAAAAAAATTCATACCATGGGGTGCCTGGGTGGCACAGTCGTTAAGTGTTAGCCTTTGGCTTGGTTGTGATCCCTGGGTCCTGGGATCGAGCCCCACATTGGGCTCCCTGCTCAGCGGGAAGCTTGTTTTTCCCTCTCCCACTCCCCCTGCTTATGATCCCTCTCTTGCTGTTTCGCTCTGTTAAATAAATAAATAAAATATTTTTTAAAAATTCATACAGTGGATAACCCATTTTATGGGAGACTGAAAGCTCTGTTTCTAAAAGGTTAGCTTGATTTTGGTGATGATTTTTTGCTAGAGGGAAGCAGAGATTAAAAACAAACAGGAGGGTGGATTTGTTGTTGTTCCGAGGCTGGATCTTGAGCACAGCAGCTTCCCCTTGCTGTTAGAGGTCTCTGAGGCACATGGCCACTGTGCACGGTGGCAATTATAAGCAAATTTACATCGATTCTTAATGAGGAGAATCATCTTTTGTAGTCCCAGTATCTCACAGTTTTGCCACAGTACGTATTCAATAAATGTGTGACCAAAGCTTTTGCTGGAAACTCACATGTTACTACTTCGGCAGTAACCTCCAGTAGTCACCAGGGCTTCATATAAAAGAGCAGCTATTTCAGTTACTGTTGTTTTTTGTTGAAATCAGCCTTATAAGACTCAACCCAGAAGTCTACACTGAATTCTTAAGTTGGTGTTGGCTCAGGGTAGCTCCCTAACTTCTTCGCAGCAGTCAGCTGAGTGACATGACTTGACCTCGGTCACTGCACTGTTTGCTTCTTCCCTGTGGAGATGTTCCACACTGGCCTTGTCACACCAACTGACTGCTTTTCTGCAGAGCACGGCTTATCCTTTACCGTCAGCATCTGCTTGTTGTTTCCTCTCCAGCAGCCGCACCTTTCTTCTCTCTCTCTGAGAAGTTCGCATTCATTTTCGGAACTCAGGTCAGCAAGTGTTTCCTCTGTGAACTCTATCCTGGTTTACGGGACTCCATAGTTCTTTAGTGTAACGTTTAGCATGGTGTTTCTATTTAAGTGAACTAAATTAATTCATTCGTGTACTCATTTATTCATCTGATATTGATTGCCTGTTATGGGCTGGATACTTGAGGAACTAGAGAGACAGCAGTAAAAGCACAGACAGGGTTCCTGACTTTATGGGCCTCCATTTTAACAGGGCAGACAGACATAGCTTATTAAGTAATTATGGTTGCGAGAAAATGATCTGTGTACCAATTTCCATGGCTAGATTATGAGTTCTTTAAGGGCACGGATTTTGTCTCCCTTAAGCTCTAGTGTGTAGACTAGCAACCTAGTAGCTAGTAGGTGCTCAATAAATGGAGAAGTGAACTGAGCACTTAATGTACCTATTTGCATGTGATTATATGGCTGATTACTTTACTCTCAACAGCCTCCTAAATTTTTATTTATCATCTATGAACTGAGCTAATCAAAGGAAGACTAACTGGTTTTTCTCTTTGAGATACTGGAAGTGCTGCTTCTTCTTACACGTGGTGAGGGTGACATATGTGACAGTATTCAAGCAACACAAACCAGCAGGATGGACTCTTCTTGAACTTTCTTTCTCATACCACTAGCTCCAGGTCAAGACCAGGAGGGTACATTGGGTTCTAGGAACTAAGGTCACATCACTGTACCCTGGCTGCTAGTGAGTCTGGAACCCAAGGGTTTATTTGTATTTGCCTTTTCTGTTGTGAAGGTGCTCCACTTCCCACAGGGCATAAAATAAGGAATTCCCTAAGAAAGAGTTTCAGTGCCGGCCAGGAAAACAATTGTAACTATATACTGTATCGCTGAAATGCAATTGGTTGATTGTTCATAGATTCCAGCCATTTTGTGTTTAAACTGATAGAAAATTTGGACAGAGTCAATGCTTCTGCAGGATTTTGTATCACTGTATATTTTAAACGTGTGTCAAGTTTGTAAACTGCATTTTCCTTTTTAACCCTATTTCCAGGGTGATCAGGTCTGTGACCAGGTGTTTGTAATTTTCCCAGAACAGTATCTTTTACAGAAAACAGCATGGTGGAATGTGATTTGGGAAAAGAGATAGAGCCTCTGCTTGAGTACAGAAATTACATCTTTAGAAATCAGGGAATTCTAGTCAATCATTTAGTAAGTCAATAAAATTTACTGGCTGTCCAGTGTCCATTGTGGTTGCTGCATAACTTGTATTACTTAATAAGTTTTTCTAAGACATTTTATATCTTCTATGAAAGAATACAGTTGGCACATGAAATCATTGGGGAAAACAAGAATTATAAAAGTGTTGGCATTTCTTGCCAACCCCAAGGTTTGTGGTAATTAAATATTCTGGACATATTTTCTCAAGCCAAGATGAACTGTATGATCAGCCACACTGTGATCAGCGACACTTTGTTCTACAAATCCCTATTAGAGGCTCACCTTGTATCTAGTTTTGTGCTTGGCTCAAAAGAAATACAAAGATGGAACAAGTTGGAGAGCCTGCTCTTACAAAGCAGGTCTCCTGAAGGGACAAACAGGTGGGCTTTGGAGCTATGCAGACTTGAGAAACTGTCATTCCTGCTATTTCTTGGAGCCTATTTCATCCTTGCAATATGGGGTTATTGATACCTACCTCACTGGATTCACCAGGACAGTGTAAGTGCAGTGCCCAGTTCAGTTCCTTGTACAGTCAACATCACTGTTGTCATTGTCACTTAGAGCCCAGAGGATAGGCAGGAACTTGGATTTTACAAAGGAAAATCATGTTTCAATTTTTAGTTATATGATTAAATTAAACCTTTAAACCATTAAACCAAAAGACCTCATTATTGTTTTTAGGCGAGAGATAGTGAATGAGGAGGCTGGCTTTCAGATAGCCGCCTGCACTGTTTTCAGCTTAAAATGTTGGAGAGCTCGGAGTAGGAGGGAGCCCAGAGAACCCTAAGCCCAGACAATCTAGCCCTTCTAGGGAGGGGGTGGGCTTCACTATTCGCCATGAAGTAAGATCCCCATACACTAGGCTCATGCAAAATAGAGGTACCCAAATTCTTTGTGAAGCGTATGTAAATAGTTCTTTGGAGATCATCCTTACGCTCATTTTCACTCATGATCATGGATCATTGAAATTCACCGGCAGTTCAAACCGGAGGTAAGATATTTGGTGGCACCCTTGCATGGGGGTCTTTGCACAAGGTAGGGTCCTTAGTCCCAGAAGTGCTGACTTACTCCTCAGCTACAAGATTTTTCACATTTCTAGAACATACACAGTCTCTTATGACCTGAAAAACTATTATTTTTATTTGTTCATTCAAATGGGTAATAGCCTAGAGGAATAACGTTTCTCCAGATGATTCTCCTCCCCCCAAAGTGGGGTTTGTATGTCGATCCAGCCTGTGGTATGCCTGGGCTGTTGGTAAGACTGTAATGAAGAGCAGCAGGGGAGGTCCTGATGGTATTCAGCTGAGGATGGGGTATGGGTGCTTTCTGCTTCGAGGGCACTGTGCTTGCAGGGCAGATGTGTCTCCTTCATGGTCAAGAATATCTGAAGGAGCCGGCCCCAGTCCCAGGGCTGTGAGGGACATTGTGCCTCATGAAGGAAGTGGACTTGTTTTTGAATAGCTGCAGGAGTTAACACGGGAGGTAGACGACACCCTCAGCTTATCAGAGGGGCAAACCTCACCCCCCTAAGACAGGTCTTGGCAACCTTTGGAATCCACTGTTTCATCTATCCCACAGGATTCCAATTCTCCAAAGCTGTTGTCTGGAGAGAAAGACTTCTGGCTGTCTCATCTGTGGTCTCATCAGTAAGCAGGTTGGGTGGGCAGGCTTGTCTACCTAGACACTGAGTGGGTCCTTCCTGAAGCTGCATGTTAGTTCAACAGAAAGCCTTCCAGGATAGAAGTTTGGGTGGATAGGACTGTGTTTGGCTGCTGGCCTCATCTCCACAGTGCTTCTTCGCCCACTGTGGAGCTCCTTGGTAGAGGCTATATTGGCTGTTAGTCACTTAGTGACTTGCAGGTCTGGGGATGGAAGGGAGGGTCATCCAGATCTTCAGTCATGACATGGGACTGGTAGAGGGCTTTAAGTCTATGTGATAATGGAAGCTGCTGGGTTGAATGAAAGATAAGGGAAAAGGATTCAGCACAGGAGGGCAGCAGCCTAGGAAGCAGGGTCATGTACTAAGACAAGGAATACCATGGTTGTCCAGTAGGATATAATTAAGAAGTTAATGCTGAGGGTAATTTAAAGTTAAGTTCAATGCTAGAAAGGTCACCAAAAATCTTCTATTTAGTTGCCTCCTTTTTTTCAAGTATGAAAAACCAAGGCCCAGAGTTTAAAGTCATGCAACCACTTTTTAGCAGACCTGATCCAGAAACTGGATTCCTAACCCCTAAGTGTGGGTCTATACCCAGCCACACATTGCCTGTTCTGCACTGTGGCAAATCATCATCCTCAGTTTACCCTTGGGCAGGTGGGCTCAGTGATGCCCACTAATACTTCTTGTGGGAGGCAGGTGGGACAAAGCCCGGGAAGCCCTTTGCCTAATTATAAATGTGAGTGATCATGAATGATTGTCACATTCACCAGCCAGAACATGGGGTAGCCCTGGGCCTCTTGAGGTTCTTGCATTTTTTTCAAGTTTTGTGAATGGGATCATCCCAGCACCACCACCTTTTGACATTCTGGTTTTGTTCCCAGTTTTCTTTCCCATAACAGCAATGACTTTGTCTTTAGTGGTTTGTGGTTCCACCTTCATTCACGGGTCCATTATCTTACATGATGCCTGAGGTCAGCAGGGCTCATTATCACACCGTGCTATAGAGATAAGTAATGAAAACAGACCTCATCCAGGAACCACTGTGCCGATTACATAGCAGCTTGGGGAAAGGTCGGTGTGTACTTCAGATGTCTGTGTTTCCTGGTACAATACTGGTGCCTGTATCTAGTGAAACAGGAATTCATTCATTCGCTCACTTACTCAACAAAATTTTATTTTCTCTTTGCAAAGAAATGTAATTGCTACAGTTAAAAAAAAAAAAAAGCTATCCCACGTGTTATTGCCAAAAAAATATGAGCTGCACAAGAGTTATATTAAGGGGTAAAAAACAAATTTGTTATAATAGAAGGTATCAGTAATAATCATAGCACACACTTACATGTTGCTCTCTATGCCACACACTATTCTTGGTGATTTCTACGTCTGTTATTTGAGTAAATTCACATAGCAACCTTCTGAGACAGATGCTGTTTCTGACTCCTTTTTATAGGTAAGTGAACTGAAGCACAGAGAGATTAAGTGACTTGTCCAAGGTTGCCAAGCCAGTAAGTAGTCAGGCCACGCATCAAGTCCAAGTATACTGGCAGCAGTATCCACTCTTAACCACATTGCTACTCTGCCTCTGAAATCAACCACTGCCTTAGAAAGATGAGGGCAACTAACTGTGATTGAGAAGTGGCTCACAGCTTGAGTTTCCACAGTTCACATCTTGAGGTGGTAGGGAGAGATCAGGCCAAGGTCTGATCAAGATCTGGAAATTAGAAAAGTATTTTAAGAAATGGATATACGGGGTGCCTGGCTGGCGCAGTAAGCCCCACTTTGGGTGTAGAGGTTACTTAAATGAACAAGTAAGTATAAACTTATTTAACTTAAACTTAAAAAAGATAAGTGTGTTGGCATAAATTGATTCCTTCTCTCCCAGGTTTACCCGCTGTAATTCACAAACTTTGTGTAAAACTTCAAGGCACAAGTAAGAGGCTGAGGGCTACCAGTTTTTCTACTTTTGAATGGTGGCTTGAATACATCTCTTAATTTGTGAACAGTGATTTGATGGTTTACATGAATTGGTGCTCCCAATACAGTGGCCTGGATTATGGCCGATATATGTCAGGAGTCCTTTTTGCTTGATTTGTTGTAAGTAATTTTTGCATGTTTCCTTTCATCTACCTTTCTTACTCTATGTTTCACAACATGGCGCTTCCTGACACCACCGGGCCATGTTGGTCAATGACCCTCATCTACTGAGGAAGAGAGGCCCTGGGAAATTAAAGGCTTTCCCAATTCTGTGGCTCCCCTTTTGTTTAAATATTGATAGTGGTAGTCCTAGAGGTTTGGCTTTCCAGACATTCAAGAGTCCTGAGCCTGCACTGAGCCCTTTCCAGATGTTCAAGAGTCCTGAGCCCGCACTGAGCCCTGAACACTTGCTTGTTACCCAAGACCCTTAAGGGTTCGTCCTGCCCTCCCTCAGTAGCTTATTCTCTACTTCGTCTCTTTTCTATCTCCCAGCCCAGCCCAGCCCTGGCCATGGTGGGCACTCCGTGCTGAAAGCAGTTTCCTTCATGCTTCCCGACTCCTGGGCACTGAGTCTGTGCTGGAACCTCCAGCCCTGTCTGGACACTTGCCTTTAGGAACCCACTTGGTGCCATCTTTATTGGGCGTCTCACCTGGTTCTGTCAGCTCACAACTCCTATGCTCCCATCTGACTCGCCACCTGGGACATGGAAACTTATGCCATTAGACCTTGCCTGTACCAGGCCTCCTTCAGATCATTCTTCCTGCCTGAGAGGCTATTAAAACTGCCTCTCCTATTGATACCCCAAATAACTTCTCATGTTTCCTTTGTTCCTCATCTCTTCTGGGTTCTGGGTCTTTATTATTCCACAGTGGGCACCTGTCACTATGGATGGGACTTAGGTCTAATACAGTCAACTTTTGAATAACCTATACTTTTGTAGGTTGCATGTTGAGACACCTAAACTGCCTTTGGTATGCCAGGTTCAAAGTTTTGAGCAGCGGCTAGTGAACAAACATTTTGAGATATGGCTGGCTGGCACCATCTGCCAGACAGTAGTTTGGTTCCAAAAGCGTGCATACATGGGCCAGGCACCATGCCAGAGCTAGAGTGCTGGCCTGTCACTTGTAGCTCCCACTCTCAGGGGACTTTCAGCTCAGTCCTGCCACCCTTAGACTCTGGACGGTTGGGTTTCGAAACCAGACAATAGAAATGCTGTATAAATGAAAGCAAAGATTTTTTAATTCTATGGTGGCTTGATTGTATGACATAGAAAACGGCTTCAGGTACTTTTGTCACCAAAAATAAAAACTTACAGTAAATGCTTCAGTTGGAATGTATTTTACTAGCTTTATAAATTACCTTAGGGCCATATTTATAGAATCATTAAGAGTCTAAAGGGGTTCCTTAAATTTTTCAGTTATACTTTGCTGCATTTTATTGGGGGAAAATATGTGCTATAATGGTATTTGGAAATCCACCTAAGTTTTAGGACAAGGACCTCTGTATATAGACATATATAATATGGATTCATGTTCTTTGATGTTCATTCAGTCCTTTTGTCCTTTTACAACATCTTGTACAATATAAGTGATGATCCCAGTTGGAAAGCAGTTAGCATGGATAAGCCAGAGTTTTAGATCGTGGTTTGGCCCAAACTTAGTTTCAGATATAATATATATTTGGGAGTCTTTTAAGTTCCTTACATGAATCATATAATTTCATCCTTAAAATATCCCCACAAGGTAACATGTGAACTGTGACCCAGAAGAGATAAGCAACTTGCCCCAGATCAGTTAGGTAATCAGTGGTTGCCCCAGGATTTGAACCCAGGTGGTCTGATTCTAGTTCCACCATGTTATAGCTCCTCCTTTTTGGGGGGCCTGAAGTTTCTCATCTCTAAAATAAGGGAGTTGGATTACACAATTTCTAGTGTTTCCTCCAGCCCTAACATTCTCTGTTCTCAGCTGGTAGAAGACCGGACACACACCTGTGCACATGCTTACCCAGGCCCCTCATACACACATGACAGCTGAATGGTCCGGTTGAAATGCCTACCTGAATACTGTGTGTGATGCCCTGGAGGAGGACAGAATCTTTCTGCCGTTCTGTGTGCACCTTCAAGGGAGAAGCAACCATGTGTCCCTTGGTAATTGGTTTCCACCCTTGTGATTTATAATGGAAAAAGTGCCACAATATTGAGAACATTTTTTTAAAGAGGGGAGGTTCTTGAGACACAGCCCAGCAGAGCACAGAATGTCTTTTTAACACCTTAATTCTTCCCAAAATAAAGAACATGGGTCTTAACTGAAGATAAATTTCATAAAAGCGTGTTTGAGCTCCAATGCTTATTCTGCTAGAGACTTCTAAGTAAAATGTTGCTTAGGCTTTGGAACCCAAGTGCAGAGCTTCCTTGCATGGCTTATGGAACACAGCAGTCCCCGCTCAGCTGGGACTCATCACTTCCTGAGCTTTGCAGAAGGTAATGGCTGACTATGGACTACTCTCTTTAGAATACTCTGGACAGCTTAGAAAATGTTGGTTTTTGCTGGTGTTGGAAGTCACCTCGATCCTCTGTGTCCCAAATGTACAAGAAACTCAGTGCAGCATGGCAGATGCTTATGTTGGTAGGATGTCCTCATCAGAGCAGCCCCTGAGTGTGGTGATCAGATGGGGAAGCTCCCCTAAGTAGCCTTCCTCCACATCATACAGAGAAAAACATACCAGGGTCACTGAGCCAAATAATCATTGACTATTTTAATAGGAGCAGAGAGTACCTTTCTGCATTTAGTCCACAGACTCTTTTTTTTTTCGTTCTTGTTTGTTTTTTTTTTTTAAGATTTTATTTATTTGACAGAGATCACAAGTAGGCAGAGAGGCAAGCAGAGAGAGAGAGAGAGGAGGAAGCAGGCTCCCTGCCGAGCAGAGAGCCTGATGTGGGACTCCTTCCCAGGACCCTGAGATCATGACCTGAGCTGAAGGCAGAGGCTTAACCCACTGAGCCACCCAGGTGTCCCCACAGACTAACTCTTTAAAGTCTCTTTATAATGGGATCACTGTGCAGGAGGGAATAGTCAAGTTGCCTTTCAGGCCCTTGCTGTCCATATTTGTGTGTGTGTGTGTAGGGGGGCATGGTGTTTATAGACAAGTGTTTCTGAGTACATGTATGAGGATACTTTTGTTTGCCTTGACACTTACTTCCCGATTACTTGTGTCCTGGGGAGAAGCAGTAGCTAGATGGGGAAGGTGTGTGGAATTTAGGAAGCCCGCCTGGGTTTTGCCCCACTCTCTTCCAATCTGTAGATGCTGCAGCACAGTCACCATTGCCACGGGGGGCCCCCTCCTCCTGCCCCTCCACATCTGACCTATACACCATAGCTTGATGTGAGCCTGGAAGCCCAGAGCCCCAGACTGGGGAGAGTGAGCCTGTGAGGAATTGTTTTCTGGCTTTTCCCCAGGCAACTATCTGCTCAGTGAAGCTTTCAGAGCATCACCTGGCTCATCTGAAATAATGTGCAGAAAGCCTCTGCTACAGGACCTGGCATACATGGTCGTTGATCAAATGCTAAGTGAGTGAATAAATAACAGTGAGGATAAAGAAAGCAAAAGTTAAGGGCATCTGATATTTGATGACCCTCAGGTTGCAAAGTTGACTGCTTTCATTTTGGTTAGTCTGAGGGGGAAGCTGAAGAACAGAGAAGTTGACACTTGTCTAAGGCTGTGGAGAAAGCAGTACAGATGTCTTTTTTTTTTTTAAAGATTTTATTTATTTATTTGACAGACAGAGATCACAAATAGGCAGAGAGGCAGGCAGAGAGAGGGAGAGAGGAGGAAGCAGGCTCCCTGCTGAGCAGAGAGCCCAGTTCGAGGCTTGATCCCAGGACCCTGAGATCATGACCTGAGCCGAAGGCAGAGGCTTTAACCCACTGAGTCACCAAGGCACCCCAGTACAGGTGTTCTACAGATAAAAGAAAACAGTGATTAACTGTGAGAAATGTAAAAGAAACAATGAGTGTGAGCACCCATGGACTCAGCCCTCCCAGTTCTAGAAGCAGCTGAAGTCACAGCTCAGAGGAAAATATAGTAAATTGGTTTTTTCCTAAGTCTCCTTAAAATCAAGAATCTTTCTTCCCTAAAGGCCCAGAGTTGTCAGAGTTCTAGACAAGTGGTAACTCACTATGATTACCCCAATATCAATGAGATAAAACAAAGGCTCTGGACATCAGTAATATTACAGATGGTTGCTTATCAATCCTCAGTAGCAGGTTAACATGTGCCCAGCCAGTGAGAGCTGTTGGGATCCAGGGGGCTCACTCAGCAACCTAGTGTGCTCCTAATGACTCCAGAGACACACTCCTTTCCCAGCATCATCTTTGAACTTCTGGTCAGTGGAGATCATGTTACCAAGATTAATTGGGGTTATCCCCATGTGTGCATCTGAAGATTTGGAGAAAGTCCTGTTCATGTGGCTCCTTCTCACATGGCTTTTATCTCATAGGAAACTTGTGATCATTGACATTTTGTCATTTTGGTGTAGAATTTAAGTATAATTTTCTCTGCATGAAAAACATACGTACTTAAATTATCCTCTAGTGTTTATTGGCTCCTCATTTGGACGTAAGTAGAGAGGGGGTGAGTATAGTAGTTTGTACAATTTACCCAGCTTTAATAGCTTTAATTAGCAAAGACAAATGGGCCCTTCTGAATTAATGTGAAACCCATGGAGTGAAGCATGTTCTGCTTTTTTTACATCTTTCTCTTTAACTTATATGTCTGTGTGGATAGTCTGTGGTGAAAGCATAGATTTTGGGTGTAAGTGAAGGAAACAAAACTGAACCCCTAAGTGTACTTCTCTCATCCCCTCCCCCCCCCCGCTTTGGATTCAATTTAAGTCCAAGCAATTATTAATCACCTGCTCTGCCAGCTGCTGGGGATGCAAAGACATGATGTGTTGCGGCTAGAGAGGTGTCACCAGTAGGTGAGACAGACAAATAGACGATGACAGCAACATGACAAGCACTGTATTGGAGGGAATGTGCTGGTTGCCATGGGAACACAGAAAGAGACAGCAGTATTTTATTGTAGTGGGAATGGAGAGGTTGGGGAAGGCTTTATAGACATGGCACTATTTTTTTTTTTTTCTCCTGAAAGGTCAGGTAAGGGTTGGGAAGAGCAGGTCATCCTAGGCAGGAGAAATAGTGTACACTAGAGCACAATGAAAGGTGTGCTTGAGAACATCATTGTGTTTTGGTGTGTCTGGCATCCAGGGTGATATGTAGAGGAGTTGGGAAATAGATTTGTAAAAGTGGTCAGGAGCACTTTAGGAGGAAGAGTCGCATACACCTAGCTAGTATGGACTGTATTTTGAAGGTTATGGGAATCTATTGAAGGAGTTTGTTACTTACTTATTCATTCATTCATTCATTCATTCATTCATTTATTCACTCATTCATCCATCCATCCATTCATTCATTTATTATTATGTTCAGTTAGCCAACAAAATACATTGTTAGTTTTTGATGTAGTGTTTCAATGATTCATTAGTTGTGTGTAACACCCCGTGCTCATCACCACATGAGCCCTCCTTAATACCCATCACCTGGTTACCCCAGCCCCCAACTCCCCTCTCTTCTATAGCCCTCACTTTGTTTTCCAGAGTCCAGAGTCTTTCATGGTTTGTCTGCCTCTCTGATTACTTTCCATTTAGTTTTTCCTCCATTCCCCTATGGTCCTCTGCACTATTCCTTATGTTCCACATAAGAGTGAAACCATATGATAATTGTCTTCATCTGCTTGACTTATTTCACTCAGCATAATCCTCTCCAGTTCCATCCATGTTGATGCAAATGGTGGATATTCATCCTTTCTGATGGCTGAGTAGTGTTCATTGTATATAGGAAGCACATCTTCTTTATCCATTCATCTGTTGAAGGACATCTTGGCTCCTTCCACAGTTTGGCTATTGTAAATTTTGCTGCTATGAATATGCGGGTGCAGGTGTCCCTTCTTTTCACTATGTATCTTTGGGGTAACTGCACCTAGTAGTGCAGTTGCTGGGTTAGGATGGCTCTATTTTTAACATCTTGAGGACCCTCCATACTGTTATCCAAAGTAGCTGTACCAGCTTGCATTCCCACCAATAGTGTAATAAGGTCCCCCTTTCTCCACATCCTCGCCAACACTTGTTTCCTGTTTTGTTAATTTTTGCCATTCTGACTGGTGTAATGTATCTCATGTGGTTTTGATTTGTATTTCCCTGCTGCTGAGTGATGTTGAACATTTTTTCATGTGTCTGTTAGCCATTCGTATGTCTTCTTTGGAGAAGTGTCTGTTCATGTCATCTGCCTATTTATTGGTTGGATTCTTTGTTTTTGGGGTGTTGACTTTGAGAAGTTCTTTATAGATCTTGGATACCAGCCCTTTCTCCGAAATGTCACTTACACATATCTTATCCCATTCTGTGGGTTGACTCTTTGTTTTGTTGACTGTTTCTTTGCTGTGCAGAAGCTTTTTATCTTGATGAAGTCCCAAAAGTTTATTTTTGCTTTTGTCTCCCTTACCTTTAGAAACGTCTTGAAGAAGTCACTGTGGCCAGTGTCGAAAAGGTTACCGCCTACTTTTTTTTCTAGGATTTTGATGGGTTCCTGTCTCACATTTAGGTCTTTCATCCATTTTGAGTTTATCTTTGTGTATGATGTAAGAGAATGGTCCAACTTCATTCTTCTGCATGTGGCTGTCCAATTTTTCCAGCACCATATATTGAAGAGACTGCCTTTTTTCCCATTAGATATTCTATCCTGCTTTGTTGATTATTTGACCATATTGTTGAGGGGCCATATCTGGGCTCTCTATTCTGTTCCATTGATCTATGTATCTGTTTTTGTGCCAATGCCATGTTGTCTTCAGGATCACAGCTTTGTAATATAGCTTGAAGTCAGGCACTGTGATGCCCCCCAGGTTTGTTTTTCTTTTTCATCATTCCCTTGGCGATTCAGGGTCTTTTCTGGTTCCATACAAATTTTAGGATTGTTTGTTCCAGCTCTGTGGAAAATATTGATGGTATTTTGATAGGGATGGAATTGAAAGTGTAAATTGCTCTGGGCAGCATAGATATTTTAATGATATTTATTCTTCCAATCCATGAGCATGAAATGTTTTCCCCTCTCTTGGTGTCTTCCTCAATTTCTTTCATAAGTGTTCTATAGTTTCTGGAGTATAGATCCTTTACCTCTTTGGTCAGGCTTATTCCTAGGTATCTTATGGTTTTTGGTGCAATTGTAAATGGAATTGATTCCTTAATTTCTCTTTCTTCAGTCACATTGTTAGTGTATAGAAGTGCAGCTAATTTCTGTGCATTGATTTTGTGTCCTGCCACATTGCTGAATTATTGTATGAGTTCTAGTAATTTGGGGGTGGAGTCTTTTAGGTTTTTCACATAAAGTATCATGTCATCTGTGAAGAGAGAGAGTTTGACTTCTTCATTGCCAATTTTTTGAAGAATTTAAAGTAGAAGAGAGACATGTTACTAATGATTTGAAAATAGCTATTTACTTGATAGAATAAACTTTCCTTCACTCAGCAAGGTTTTTTTTTATTTTTGAGAACATATTTCATGCCAGATATTTTTCTAGGCCTCGGGGAAGTAACATTAAATAGTACCTTAAAAATTTCCTAGGGGGGAGGAGTCAAGATGGCGGAGAAGTAGCAGGCTGAGACTACTTCAGGTAGCGGGAGATCAGCTAGATAGCTTATCTAAAGATTGCAAACACCTACAAATCCAACGGGAGATCGAAGAGAAGAAGAACAGCAACTCTAGAAACAGAAAATCAACCACTTTCGGAAAGGTAGGACTGGCGGAGAAGTGAATCCAAAGCGACGGGAAGATAGACCGCGGGGGGAGGGGCCGGCTCCCGGCAAGCGGCGGAGCAACGGAGCACAAAATCAGGACTTTTAAAAGTCTGTTCCGCTGAGGGACATCGCTCCAGAGGCTTAACCGGGGTGAAGCCCACGCAGGGTCCGTGTGGCCTCAGGTCCCGCAGGGTCACAGAAGGATTGGGGGTGTCTGAGTGTCGCAGAGCTTACAGGTATTAGAACAGGGAAGCCAGCTACAGAGACAGAGCCGAGGAGTAAGCTCTAAGCTCGGGGTTACCTTGAACCGGTCGCAGGCTCGGTCAGCTCGGAGCGCGGCCGGAGGCAGGGTGACGGGAGTAAATCGGCGCTGTTCTCTGAGGGCGCACTGAGGAGTGGGGCCCCGGGCTCTCGGCTCCTCCGGGCCGGAGACCGGGAGGCCGCCATCTTCATTCCCGCCTTCCGGAACTCTACGGAAAGCGCTCAGGGAACAAAAGCTCCTGAAAGCAAACCCGAGCGGATTACTCAGCCAGGCCCCTGGTAAGGGCGGTGCAACTCCGCCTGGGGCAAAGACACTTGAGAATCACTACAACAGGCCCCTCCCCCAGAAGATCAACAAGAAACCCAGCCAGGACCAAGTTCACCTACCAAGGAGTGCAGTTTCAATACCAAGGAGAGCAGCGGAATTCCAGAGGAGGAGAAAGCAAAGCACGGAACTCATGGCTTTCTCCCCATGATTCTTTAGCCTTGCAGTTAATTTAATTTTTTTTTCTTTTTCAATTTATTTTTCTTCTTCTGCTAAATTTTTTTAACTTTTACCCTTTTCTTTTTTTACATTTTTTAATTAGTTTTTCTTATATATATATATATATATTTTCCTTTTTATATTTTTTCTTTATTGGTTTTCTTTTTTTAACTTTGGTAATTTGTTTTTTCTTCTTCTTTCTGAACCTCTTTTTATCCCCTTTCTCCCCCCTCACAATTTGGGATCTCTTCTGATTTGGTTAAAGCATATTTTCCTGGGGTTGTTGCCACCCTTTTAGTATTTTACTTGCTCCTTCATCTACTCTTATCTGGACAAAATGACAAGGCGGAAAAATTCACCACAAAAAAAAGAACAAGAGGCAGTACCAAAGGCTAGGGACCTAATCAATACAGACATTGGTAATATGTCAGATCTAGAGTTCAGAATGACGATTCTCAAGGTTCTAGCTGGGCTCGAAAAAGGCATGGAAGATATTAGAGAAACCCTCTCGGGAGATATAAAAGCCCTTTCTGGAGAAATAAAAGAACTAAAATCTAACCAAGTTGAAATAAAAAAAGCTATTAATGAGGTGCAATCAAAAATGGAGGCTCTCACTGCTAGGATAAATGAGGCAGAAGAAAGAATTAGCGATATAGAAGACCAAATGACAGAGAATAAAGAAGCTGAGCAAAAGAGGGACAAACAGCTACTGGATCACGAGGGGAGAATTCGAGAGATAAGTGACACCATAAGACGAAACAACATTAGAATAATTGGGATTCCAGAAGAAGAGGAAACAGAGAGGGGAGCAGAAGGTATATTGGAGAGAATTACTGGAGAGAATTTCCCCAATATGGCAAAGGGAACAAGCATCAAAATCCAGGAGGTTCAGAGAACCCCCCTCAAAATCAATAAGAATAGGTCCACACCCCGTCACCTAATAGTAAAATTTACAAGTCTTAGTGACAAAGAGAAGATCCTAAAAGCAGCCCGGGAAAAGAAGTCTGTAACATACAATGGTAAAAATATTAGATTGGCAGCAGACTTATCCACAGAGACCTGGCAGGCCAGAAAGAGCTGGCATGATATATTCAGAGTACTAAACGAGAAAAACATGCAGCCAAGAATACTATATCCAGCTAGGCTATCATTGAAAATAGAAGGAGAGATTAAAAGCTTCCAGGACAAACAAAAACTGAAAGAATTTGCAAATACCAAATCAGCTCTACAGGAAATATTGAAAGGGGTCCTCTAAGCAAAGAGAGACCCTAAAAGTAGTAGATCAGAAAGGAACAGAGACAATATACAATAACAGTCAACTTACAGGCAATACAATGGCAATAAATTCATATCTCTCAATACTTACCCTGAATATTAATGGGCTAAATGCCCCAATCAAAAGACACAGGGTATCAGAATGGATAAAAAACCAAAACCCATCTATATGTTGCCTACAAGAAACTCATCTTAAACCTGAAGACACCTCCAGATTTAAAGTGAGGGGGTGGAAGAGAATTTACCATGCTAATGGACATCAGAAAAAAGCAGGAGTGGCAATCCTTATATCAGATCAATTAGATTTTAAGCCAAAGACTATAATAAGAGATGAGGAAGGACACTATATCATACTCAAAGGAACAGTCCAGCAAGAAGATCTAACAATTTTAAATATCTATGCCCCTAACATGGGAGCAGCCAACTATATAAACCAATTAATAACAAAATCAAAGAAACACATCGACAATAATACAATAATAGTAGGGGACTTTAACACTCCCCTCACTGAAATGGACAGATCATCCAAGCAAAAGATCACCAAGGAAATAAAGGCCTTAAATGACACACTGGACCAGATGGACATCACAGATATATTCAGAACATTTCATCCCAAAGCAACAGAATACACATTCTTCTCTAGTGCACATGGGACATTCTCCAGAATAGATCACATTCTCGGTCCTAAATCAGGTCTCAACCGTTATCAAAAGATTGGAATCATTCCCTGCATATTTTCAGACCACAATGCTCTGAAGCTAGAACTCAATCACAAGAGGAAATTTGGAAAGAACCCAAATACATGGAGACTAAACAGCATCCTTCTAAAGAATGAATGGGACAACCAGGAAATTAAAGAAGAGTTGAAAAAATTCATGGAAACAAATGATAATGAAAACACAACGGTTCAAAATCTGTGGGACACAACAAAGGCAGTCCTGAGAGGAAAATATATAGCGGTACAAGCCTTTCTCAAGAAACAAGAAAGGTTTCAGGTACACAACCTAACCCTACACCTAAAAGAGCTAGAGAAAGAACAAGAAAGAAACCCTAAACCCAGCAGGAGAAGAGAAATCATAAAGATCAGAGCAGAAATCAATTAAATAGAAACCAAAAAAACAATAGAACAAATCAATGAAACTAGGAGCTGGTTCTTTGAAAGAATTAATAAGATCGATAAACCCCTGGCCAGACTTATCAAAAAGAAAAGAGAAAGGACCCAACTAAATAAAATCATGAATGAAAGAGGAGAGATCACAACTAACACCAAAGAAATACAGACAATTATGAGAATATACTATGAGCAACTCTACGCCAACAAATTGGACAATCTGGAAGAAATGGATGCATTCCTAGAGACATATAAACTACCACAAGTGAACCAGGAAGAAATAGAAAGCCTGAACAGACCCATAACCAGTAAGGAGATTGAAACAGTCATCAAAAATCTCCAAACAAACAAAAGCCCAGGGCCAGACGGCTTCCCGGGGGAATTCTACCAAACATTTAAAGAAGAACTAATTCCTATTCTCCTGAAACTGTTCCAAAAAATAGAAATGGAAGGAAAACTTCCAAACTCATTTTATGAGGCCAGCATCACCTTGATCCCAAAACCAGACAAGGATCCCATCAAAAGAGAGAACTACAGACCAATATCCTTGATGAACACAGATGCAAAAATTCTCGCCAAAATACTAGCCAATAGGATTCAACAGTACATTAAAAGGATTATTCACCACGACCAAGTGGGATTTATTCCAGGGCTGCAAGGTTGGTTCAACATCCGCAAATCAATCAATGTGATACAACACATTAATAAAAGAAAGAACAAGAACCATATGATACTCTCCATAGATGCTGAAAAAGCATTTGACAAAGTACAGCATCCCTTCCTGATCAAAACTCTTCAAAGTGTAGGGATAGAGGGCACATACCTCAATATTTTCAAAGCCATCTATGAAAAACCCACCGCAAATATCATTCTCAATGGAGAAAAACTGAAAGCTTTTCCGCTAAGGTCAGGAACACGGCAGGGATGTCCGTTATCACCACTGCTATTCAACATAGTACTAGAAGTCCTAGCCTCAGCAATCAGACAACAAAAGGAAATTAAAGGCATCCAAATTGGCAAAGAAGAAGTCAAACTATCACTCTTCGCAGATGATATGATACTATATGTGGAAAACCCAAAAGACTCCACTCCAAAACTGCTAGAACTTGTACAGGAATTCAGTAAAGTGTCAGGATATAAAATCAATGCACAGAAATCAGTTGCATTTCTCTACACCAACAACAAGACAGAAGAAAGAGAAATTAAGGAGTCCATCCCATTTTCAATTGCACCCAAAACCATAAGATACCTAGGAATAAACCTAACCAAAGAGACTAAGAATCTATACACAGAAAACTATAAAGTACTCATGAAAGAAATTGAGGAAGACACAAAGAAATGGAAAAATGTTCCATGCTCCTGGATTGGAAGAATAAATATTGTGAAAATGTCTATGCTACCTAAAGCAATCTACACATTTAATGCAACTCCTATCAAAGTACCATCTATTTTTTTTCAAAGAAATGGAACAAATAATCCTAAAATTTATATGGAGCCAGAAAAGACCTCAAATAGCCAAAGGAATATTGAAAAAGAAAGCCAAAGTTGGTGGCATCACAATTCCGGACTTCAAGCTCTATTACAAAGCTGTCATCATCAAGACAGCATGGTACTGGCACAAAAACAGACACATAGATCAATGGAACAGAATAGAGAGCCCAGAAATAGACCCTGAAGTCTATGGTCAACTAATCTTCGGCAAAGCAGGAAAGAATATCCAATGGAAAAAAGACAGCCTCTTCAACAAATGGTGTTGGGAAAATTGGACAGCCACATGCAGAAAAATGAAATTGGATCATTTCCTTACACCACACACGAAAATAGACTCAAAATGGATGAAGGATCTCAATGTGAGAAAGGAATCCATCAAAATCCTTGAGGAGAACACAGGCAGCAACCTCTTCGACCTCAGCCGCAGCAACATCTTCCTAGGAACATCGCCAAAGGCAAGGGAAGCAAGGGCAAAAATGAACTATTGGGATTTTATCAAGATCAAAAGCTATTGCTCAGCAAAGGAAACAGTTAACAAAACCAAAAGACAACTGACAGAATGGGAGAAGATATTTGCAAATGACATATCAGATAAAGGGCTAGTGTCCAAAATCTATAAAGAACTTAGCAAACTCTACACCCAAAGAACAAATAATCCAATCAAGAAATGGGCAGAGGACTTGAACAGACATTTCTGCAAAGAAGACATCCAGATGGCCAACAGACACATGAAAAAGTGCTCCACATCACTCGGCATCAGGGAAATACAAATCAAAACCACAATGAGATACCACCTCACACCAGTCAGAATGGCTAAAATTAACAAGTCAGGAAATGACAGATGCTGGCGAGGATGTGGAGAAAGGGGAACCCTCCTACACTGTTGGTGGGAATGCAAGCTGGTGCAACCACTCTGGAAAACAGCATGGAGGTTCCTCAAAATGTTGAAAATAGAACTACCCTATGACCCAGCAATTGCACTGCTGGGTATTTACCCTAAAGATACAAACGTAGTGATCCGAAGGGGCACGTGCACCCGAATGTTTATAGCAGCAATGTCCACAATAGCCAAACTATGGAAAGAACCTAGATGTCCATCAACAGACGAATGGATAAAGAAGATGTGGTATATATACACAATGGAATACTATGCAGCCATCAAAAGAAATGAAATCTTGCCATTTGCGACGACGTGGATGGAACTAGAGGGTATCATGCTTAGCGAAATAAGTCAATCTGAGAAAGACAACTATCATATGATCTCCCTGATATGAGGGAGAGGAGATGCAGCATGGGGGGTTAAGGGGGTAGGAGAAGAGTAAATGAAACAAGATGGGATTGGGAGGGAGACAAACCATAAGTGACTCTTAATCTCACAAAACAAACTGAGGGTTAATGGGGGGAGGGTGTTGGGAGGGGGGGTGGGATTATGGACATTGGGGAGGGTAAGTGCTATGGTGAGTGCTGTGAAGTGTGTAAACCTGGCGATTCACAGACCTGTACCCCTGGGGATAAAAATATATGTTTATAAAAAATAAAATTAAAAAAAATAATAATAATAAATAAATAAATTTGAAATACCAAAAAAAAAAAAAAATTTCCTACATTCAGGCAAACTTAAATTCTGTTGATCAGAGAGTGTAAACAATACAAAAAAATTTAATTGTAGGACTTATTAAAAGGTGTTAATTGCTATAGAAAATACAAAGCAAGGAACATAGGCAGTCTTGGACATGGGTTGGGAGGGCTACTTTTTAAATGGAGTGCTTTGTTTTACTTGAATATATAGAAAAATTACTTGGTTTGTATTTTTTTTAAATATTTTATTTATTTATTTGACAGACAGAGATCACAAGTAGGCAGAGAGACAGGCAGAGAGAGAGGAGGAAGCAGGCTCCCCGATGAGCAGAGATCCCAATGCGGGGCTTGATCCCAGGACCTTGGGATCATGACCTGAGCCAAAGGCAGAGGCTTTAACCCACTGAGCCACCCAGGTGCCCCAGTTTGTATTTTTTTTATTTGGTTTTGGTGCATGTTTGAGGACTCAGGTTCTATGCCACATTTGTCTTTTATTTTTGTCCATTATTTTTGCTGTTTTATGAATTTGTGTACAGAAAGAGTATTGAGGAAACCTCCTATATCGGCTGTGAAATAGCATTAATACTCCACTCCATGTCCATTTAGTGTATTTACGCCTTCCAGTAATGTGGACAAATATGAGGAATTGGAGTTTGGAGATGGGAAAACTAAAGAGTAACCTCAGGGGGCACCTGACTGACTCGAGATTTCAGCTCAGGTTGTGCGTTCAGGGTCATGAGATTGAACTCTGCATTGGTCTCCACACTCAGCATGGGGTCTACTTGCGGGGCTCTTCCTCTGACCATCCCCCAGTGCATACTTTCTCTCGTTCTCTCTCTCTCTCTCAAATAAATAAATAAATAAATAAATAAATAAATAAATAAAATCTTTACCAAAAAAAGGGTAACAGAAAATCTTTACCAAAAAAAAAAGGTAGCATTGGATGGTATGATTGGTTATTTAAGTGAGACTGTTTGCTTCTGTCTCCATTAAGGAAGGAGCAAGATAGAATGGGGTAGACTTCAGGAGGAATGTTGGAGCTGAAGTGACAACAAACATGAGTTTTCCACGCTGAAGCGGATGGCCTTGGGAGCTGGATGAATTGTTCTCCTCAGGTGCTTCTATACTTATGGAATCATTAATAGTGCTGTGGTTATCAGCCCAGCTGATCTGATCTCAGCTGCTGCAAGGGTGAACAAGTCCTTGGAGTAGGTCATTGATCATGTTTGAGGGTCCATTTTGTTTGAGGTAGATGCCGAAGGGTAGGCGAAGGTTGAAAATGATTGTAGCCTATGAGGGGAGACATGATTCCATGAAAGTTAGAGCAGAGGGATCATGGGAGGAGGTTCGAGGACAAATAATCAAGAGCAACAGGGTTTCCAGAGCTCCTGGGTGCTGGGTCATCAGGTCATACCACACAAGTGGAACAAACTCCCACCTGGGCATGCCCTCAGGGAAGAATTGAGCAGAATGACAGATTAGTTGTTAATTGCAGAATGATAAGAGTTTTATCAACCAGTGTTCCACTGAAGAAGATGGATTTAAGATCCTGGTCTAGATTATTAATCAAATTGTTTTGAAGTTTCTTAAGTCTACTAGAAATAGTCTTTTTTTGGTCATTGGGTAGATAGGCAAAAGAACTCAGGAAGTCCTTAATTTGCTCATGGCACTATGAAGAAATTCTTTATCAAAAGCCTGAAATGGACAAAAAAAAAAAATGCCTTGTATTTGTGGAACTTGGGATTCTCACGTGGTCTCTGTTGGCAGAAGTAGGTCATTTTCTCCATTAAAGCAATAACCATGGATGGAAGTGGAGAGCAGGGTTGCAGGTTCTGTATCTTTCCTGTCCAAGGCAGAATTGGTCCTGGATCAGTGGGAGCCTTCTGGAGGGAACCCCAAGAGGGTTCCCCTGTTAGATTTCCTCCTTCTAAAATATGGCATTTAAGGGAGGACGTGGTGATGGCTTTTCACCCATATTGATCCCTGCTTTGAATCTGACTAGTTGTGGAAACCAAAGGCCCTCATTTTAAGTATCTGAAGATCTTCCTCTGGACGCGAAAGGCTAACTCTGTCTACCCACACTGAGCATCTCTAGGGCCATGTGTGTTGTGAAGAAACTTTGAGACTTGACCAGATATAGCACCATCATGGATAGGAGTTCATCAACTTATCCTGGAGGACAGTAGGGCTGAATAAGGCCTGAAGTGGGAAGTTTATTTGAGGGGACAAAGAAGGGCTTTCAAGGAACCAATAGAGGAAATAAGACAAAACAAAATGTAGCAAACCTTCTTTGATCGAGGCAAGGGATATTCTCCTTACAGTAGAGCATCTTATTAACCATTAAAAAAGTATAAAGTTACCATCTCAAAATTCCAGTGTGGGTTGGCTAAAGGAGGCAGGGAACACAAGAGTTTATGTAGCCATCTCCCTGGTGCACTTTTAGGTTAGCAATTTGGATTTGTGGAGTTCTCGGAAGGTGTGAGTTTTCAGAGAAGGGAGATTTCTTAAAGGGTATTTGACAGTTGGAGGACCCCAGGCAGACAGCTTTGCCAGGCTCGAGACAAGAAAGTGAGGCAGTTTGTACCCAAATAGAAGATAACTAGCTGTGATTAACTTGAGGACAAGACTGGATCAGCAGTACTGTGAACTGAAAAATACCTGCTTTCCTCCCAGACTCCTGTGAACTTGAGTGTAAATATTAAAAAATGAAACAGGTGGTGAACTCAATGTCCACACCTAGTTCTCAGGGTGCTGGAAGCTGTCAGGGAAGGAGCTGGCTGTTTCCTGAACAAATAGTCCAGTGCTTTAGCCAGACAATAGGCTTTCTTTCCAAAACATACAAGACTGCACTGAGAGAGAATATTGTGATTTAGGAATTAGGCCAGATGACTGGGAAGGGACAGATGGAAAAAGCCTAAATATTTGTGACATTGAACACTGGAGAGAGAATAATTCCATAAGTGAGGACCACAGGTAATTAAAAACTACTCTGGCTAATAATTTTAACTAATTCTTTGCCCTAAAAATTTTTATATAATTTGCTAATAATATATTTGAATTTTATCTCCTTTTTGTCTCTTTTACTACCTCATTTTCTGTATATATATATGTCCCCAGTGAGGATATTTGCTCGGTTAGAGAAGACTTTATTCACTCAAAGGGATATGGTAGTTAATTGTGTTTCCTATGAGAATCTGGATGCAGGACGTGTGGGTGGCTCAGTTGGTTGAACATCTGCCTCCAGCTCAGGTCATGGTCCCAGGGTCCTGGGATGGAGCCCCGCATTGGGCTCCCTGCTCAGCGGGGAGCCTGCTTCTCCTGCTGCCCCTCCCCCTGTTCGTGCTCTCTCTCTGACAAGTAAATAAATAAATAAATAAATAAAATCTTTAAAAAAAGAAAGAACCTCTGGATGAGATTTTATTTCTGTTCATTGATTTATTTAACATATATTTATTGAATACTTATGATTTACCAGGCCCTATTCCAGACCCTGAGAATTCCTCAGTAAATTGAGGCAAACAGAAGTCCCTACCTCCCTTCATGTAGTTTATATTCTAGTGGGGGGGAAAGGATTATGCATATATTTAAATACAATGTTAGATGGAAATTGGTTGTGGAGAAACAGAAAATAGGAAAGGAGGATGGGAGGGAGTATGGGAGGGAATATAATGGAGAAAGTATTCCAATTTTATTTCATTTTATTTTTTTATTTTTTCATATTTTTTTAAGGATTTTATTTATTTATTTGTCAGATAGAGAGTGCATGAGCAGGGGGAGCAGCAGGCAGAGGGAGAAGCAGGCTTAGGCAGAGGGAGAAGCAGGCTCCCTGCTGAGCAGGGAACCTCATGCATCATGAGGATGCTCCTCATTCCTGGGATCATGACCTGAGCTGAAGGCAGATGCTTAACTGACTGAGCCACCCAGGCACCCAGGATTCCAATTTTAATCAGAGTAGTCAGAGACTACCCTACAGAGATGTTGTTGACATTTGGGCGAAGTCCTGATGAAAATGAAGGAGTTAGCTAAGCCGATATCCTGGGAAAGTGTGTTGCAGGCAAAGGAACAGCAAGTGCAGGGGAGCCTTGTGTGTTCAGGGGACAGTGAAGAGGCCACTGACCCCAGAGCCAACTAAAGGAAGGAGAGAGAGGTTGGAGAGTCCAATTATGGAGGGTTGTGTAGAGTTCATTGTAAGGACTTTGGATTTCCCTCTGAGTGAAGGCATTTGAGAGTTTTTTTTTTTTTTTTAAGATTTTATTTATTTTTGCAAGAGAGAAAGAAAGGGAGAAAACAAACATGAGAAAGGGGGAGGGGCAGAAGGAGAAACAGACTCCTTGTTGAGCAGGGCATCCCATGTAGGACTCGATCCCAGGACCCTGGGATCATGACTTGAGGAGAAGGCAGATGCTTAATTGACTGAGCCACCCAGGCATCTTGCACTTGAGAGTTTTGAGCAGAGGAGAGACCTGATCTGGCTTCCATTTCAGCAGGAACATTCTGGCTGCTCTCTTGGGACTAGAATATGATGGGAAGGACCGGGAAAAGATGGGTTACTAGTCAGAAGATTATTGAAGTAACCTGGTTGAGAGATGATGGCACTGTAGACTAGGGTGACTAGAATGAGATGATGAGAAGGGGCCAGTTTTCAGATGTATCTTGAAGGTGAAGCTAAATAGAATTTTTTGATTCGTTGGGGAAAAGAGTCAAAGATGATTCCAGTGTTTTTGCCTGAGCAACTGGAAGGATGAAATTTTGAGATATAGAATGTTATGAGTGGAGCCAGTTTGCATGGGCAAAGGAGGTATCTGGTTTTGGTCCTGGTAAGTTCAGATGTTTGTTACATTCCACATGGAGATGTTGAGCAGGTGATTGGAGGAATCAAGAGCCTAGGGAGAGGTGGGAACTTCTAGTATCACGGTGGGAGTTATTAGCATGGAGACACCAGACTGCTTGAGATCTCAAGGGAATGGGCTGAGGGTGAGCCTAGGCACCAAAAATGCCCTCCAAATGAGGAGGCTTGGAGAAGCAGTGGTCATTGAGGTAGGAGGACATGTCCTTGGGTGCATGAAGCAGTTGGTTCCAGGTGGTGGGATTGATCACCTCAGTCACAGGCAGTGTGGTAAGATGAGGCCTGAAGTGACCACGTTGGAGCAAACAACATGGAGATCATGGGGGACCTGGAAAGGCAGTTTTGGTGCAATGATGGAGGCCAAAGCCTGACTGGAGTTTGTTTAGGGAAGAATTGCAAATTAGAGGCACTAAGCTACGGGAGCAGGGAAGCAAAGGACAGGACAAAAGCATTTTTAATTTAAAAATGGGGAAAGTTATAGCACATTGGTACAGTTGATGTGAAGGATCCCGTAGGGATAGTGTTGATAATCAGTATGTACAAAATATCCAGAATTCAGAGATTTTTTATTTATTTATTTATTTTTACGATTTTATTTATTTATTTATTTGACGGATAGAGATCACAAGTAGGCAGAGAGGCAGGCAGAGAGAGAGAGAGGGAGAGAGAGAGAGAGAGGAGGAAGCAGGCTCCCTGCTGAGCACAGGGCCCGACGAGGGGCTTGATCCCAGGACCCCGAGATCATGACCCGAGCCGAAGGCAGAGGCTTTAACCCACTGAGCCACCCAGGCACCCCAAGAATTGAGAGATTTTTAAAGATCACCTGTCATTTGGATAATTAAGACCAGGCAACGGAAGTCCCAAAGGGCTAAAGTGGGATTTCATCCTTTAAGATTTCTGTCTTAAACCATGGATTTTTAAGAACTGAAAGGACTTTTAGAATGTAAGACATTCACTGGTGAATTTTTTGCTGGGGGATGCCTTTTTCCAGTGAAATCTCAGAGGAAATCCTAACCTATGTGCAGATCCCAGTGGAACTGCCAGGATTACTTCACTGACCCCACCCCCACCCCATCTCCTGCAGATGATCCTGACGCCTCAAAGGGAATACCTCGGTTATTCAGACCAGAGGTTCAAAAGCACTGGTTTAAGCCAGACACCTCATTTACCAGCAAGGAATCTAGAGGTTAAGATTCTTGCCTGAGAAGAAACACGGTATTTAAGAACTAGAAGAGAAGCCAGTTTTCTGAGTTTCAGGACCATGGACTATTTATGTCTATCCTTGGTTCCTAGGGCCATGATCCTTATCCCAAACAGTGCAGGACTCCTGAATGAATGAATGAATGAATGAAGCAAGCAATGAATGGCTTAGAGAGAAAGAGACTGAGGCCCAGAAGTTGTGATGCCCAAGTATAAATGCCTCCCTTTTGGCCCTGTGGGTCTCCTTTTTGGGGCCCAGGTTGGTGCTGTAGCATTTATGTTGGTCTTGTGAGTTCGATGTGGCCCTCATAGGCTGTTATACCTCATATGCAGAGGGAAACATCTTTTAGTGGGCCACTTAAAAACTCTTGTTGAGTTTTGCGGTTTAGGCTGCTCACTCTGTGGAGCAAAGGAATAAGAAAACTACTATCTGAGGTTAGTCTTGGTGAGTATATATTAAATGCTCAATTCTGTCCAATCACCATGACATTCAAATACATTTATTTAAAGCCTATGGATTGAAAGCCTTTAACAGTCCTCGCGAGGCAGACAAGGTTCTTCATGACTGGATACCTGCTCCCTAGCCCCCCTGCCTTATTTTTACATACAGTGACAACCTGTTAAAATGAAAGTTGAACACCCCAGGAACCAAACCCCCACCCTTCTGTACCTTGATCAGCGTGCTGGTTTTATGAGCATTCTTTTTTTTTCCCTCTTTGTATAAATCCATTGACCTGGATCTCTCTCTCTCTCTCTCTCTCTCTCTCTCTCTCTCACACACACACACACACACACACACACACACTCTTAAACACACTGTACTGCTCTAAAATATTTTTTAAAATGTCAGAGTGTATCAGTCCATGTGCTTAATATTCTTTAATGCCTCAGTTCTCATAGTGAAGCAGGTTTCTGTCCAGAGGCCTGGCTCTCTCCTCTCCTCTCCTCTCCTCTCCTCTTCTCTCCTCTCCTTTTCTCTCCTCTCCTCTCCTATCCTCTCCTTTCTTTCCTCTCCTCTCCTTTCTTTCCTCTCCTCTCCTCTCCTCTCCTCTCCTCTCCTCTCCTCTCCTCTCCTCTCCTCTTCTCTCCTCTCTTCTCTCCTCTCCTCTCCTTTCTTTCCTCTCCTCTCCTTTCTTTCCTCTCCTCTCCTCTCCTCTCCTGTCCTATCATATCCTATCCTATCCTCTCCTCTCCTCTCTTTTTTCCTCTACTCTCCTTTCTTCCCCTCCCTTCCTCTCCCCTCTCCTCTCCTTGTTTTTCTTTTCCTCTCCTCTCCTTTCCTTTTCTTGTTTTTCTAGTGTGTAAACCTGGCGATTCACAGACCTGTACCCCTGGGGATAAAAATATATGTTTATAAAAAATAAAATTAAAAAAAATAATAATAATAAATAAATAAATTTGAAATACCAAAAAAAAAAAAAAATTTCCTACATTCAGGCAAACTTAAATTCTGTTGATCAGAGAGTGTAAACAATACAAAAAAATTTAATTGTAGGACTTATTAAAAGGTGTTAATTGCTATAGAAAATACAAAGCAAGGAACATAGGCAGTCTTGGACATGGGTTGGGAGGGCTACTTTTTAAATGGAGTGCTTTGTTTTACTTGAATATATAGAAAAATTACTTGGTTTGTATTTTTTTTAAATATTTTATTTATTTATTTGACAGACAGAGATCACAAGTAGGCAGAGAGACAGGCAGAGAGAGAGGAGGAAGCAGGCTCCCCGATGAGCAGAGATCCCAATGCGGGGCTTGATCCCAGGACCTTGGGATCATGACCTGAGCCAAAGGCAGAGGCTTTAACCCACTGAGCCACCCAGGTGCCCCAGTTTGTATTTTTTTTATTTGGTTTTGGTGCATGTTTGAGGACTCAGGTTCTATGCCACATTTGTCTTTTATTTTTGTCCATTATTTTTGCTGTTTTATGAATTTGTGTACAGAAAGAGTATTGAGGAAACCTCCTATATCGGCTGTGAAATAGCATTAATACTCCACTCCATGTCCATTTAGTGTATTTACGCCTTCCAGTAATGTGGACAAATATGAGGAATTGGAGTTTGGAGATGGGAAAACTAAAGAGTAACCTCAGGGGGCACCTGACTGACTCGAGATTTCAGCTCAGGTTGTGCGTTCAGGGTCATGAGATTGAACTCTGCATTGGTCTCCACACTCAGCATGGGGTCTACTTGCGGGGCTCTTCCTCTGACCATCCCCCAGTGCATACTTTCTCTCGTTCTCTCTCTCTCTCTCAAATAAATAAATAAATAAATAAATAAATAAATAAATAAAATCTTTACCAAAAAAAGGGTAACAGAAAATCTTTACCAAAAAAAAAAGGTAGCATTGGATGGTATGATTGGTTATTTAAGTGAGACTGTTTGCTTCTGTCTCCATTAAGGAAGGAGCAAGATAGAATGGGGTAGACTTCAGGAGGAATGTTGGAGCTGAAGTGACAACAAACATGAGTTTTCCACGCTGAAGCGGATGGCCTTGGGAGCTGGATGAATTGTTCTCCTCAGGTGCTTCTATACTTATGGAATCATTAATAGTGCTGTGGTTATCAGCCCAGCTGATCTGATCTCAGCTGCTGCAAGGGTGAACAAGTCCTTGGAGTAGGTCATTGATCATGTTTGAGGGTCCATTTTGTTTGAGGTAGATGCCGAAGGGTAGGCGAAGGTTGAAAATGATTGTAGCCTATGAGGGGAGACATGATTCCATGAAAGTTAGAGCAGAGGGATCATGGGAGGAGGTTCGAGGACAAATAATCAAGAGCAACAGGGTTTCCAGAGCTCCTGGGTGCTGGGTCATCAGGTCATACCACACAAGTGGAACAAACTCCCACCTGGGCATGCCCTCAGGGAAGAATTGAGCAGAATGACAGATTAGTTGTTAATTGCAGAATGATAAGAGTTTTATCAACCAGTGTTCCACTGAAGAAGATGGATTTAAGATCCTGGTCTAGATTATTAATCAAATTGTTTTGAAGTTTCTTAAGTCTACTAGAAATAGTCTTTTTTTGGTCATTGGGTAGATAGGCAAAAGAACTCAGGAAGTCCTTAATTTGCTCATGGCACTATGAAGAAATTCTTTATCAAAAGCCTGAAATGGACAAAAAAAAAAAATGCCTTGTATTTGTGGAACTTGGGATTCTCACGTGGTCTCTGTTGGCAGAAGTAGGTCATTTTCTCCATTAAAGCAATAACCATGGATGGAAGTGGAGAGCAGGGTTGCAGGTTCTGTATCTTTCCTGTCCAAGGCAGAATTGGTCCTGGATCAGTGGGAGCCTTCTGGAGGGAACCCCAAGAGGGTTCCCCTGTTAGATTTCCTCCTTCTAAAATATGGCATTTAAGGGAGGACGTGGTGATGGCTTTTCACCCATATTGATCCCTGCTTTGAATCTGACTAGTTGTGGAAACCAAAGGCCCTCATTTTAAGTATCTGAAGATCTTCCTCTGGACGCGAAAGGCTAACTCTGTCTACCCACACTGAGCATCTCTAGGGCCATGTGTGTTGTGAAGAAACTTTGAGACTTGACCAGATATAGCACCATCATGGATAGGAGTTCATCAACTTATCCTGGAGGACAGTAGGGCTGAATAAGGCCTGAAGTGGGAAGTTTATTTGAGGGGACAAAGAAGGGCTTTCAAGGAACCAATAGAGGAAATAAGACAAAACAAAATGTAGCAAACCTTCTTTGATCGAGGCAAGGGATATTCTCCTTACAGTAGAGCATCTTATTAACCATTAAAAAAGTATAAAGTTACCATCTCAAAATTCCAGTGTGGGTTGGCTAAAGGAGGCAGGGAACACAAGAGTTTATGTAGCCATCTCCCTGGTGCACTTTTAGGTTAGCAATTTGGATTTGTGGAGTTCTCGGAAGGTGTGAGTTTTCAGAGAAGGGAGATTTCTTAAAGGGTATTTGACAGTTGGAGGACCCCAGGCAGACAGCTTTGCCAGGCTCGAGACAAGAAAGTGAGGCAGTTTGTACCCAAATAGAAGATAACTAGCTGTGATTAACTTGAGGACAAGACTGGATCAGCAGTACTGTGAACTGAAAAATACCTGCTTTCCTCCCAGACTCCTGTGAACTTGAGTGTAAATATTAAAAAATGAAACAGGTGGTGAACTCAATGTCCACACCTAGTTCTCAGGGTGCTGGAAGCTGTCAGGGAAGGAGCTGGCTGTTTCCTGAACAAATAGTCCAGTGCTTTAGCCAGACAATAGGCTTTCTTTCCAAAACATACAAGACTGCACTGAGAGAGAATATTGTGATTTAGGAATTAGGCCAGATGACTGGGAAGGGACAGATGGAAAAAGCCTAAATATTTGTGACATTGAACACTGGAGAGAGAATAATTCCATAAGTGAGGACCACAGGTAATTAAAAACTACTCTGGCTAATAATTTTAACTAATTCTTTGCCCTAAAAATTTTTATATAATTTGCTAATAATATATTTGAATTTTATCTCCTTTTTGTCTCTTTTACTACCTCATTTTCTGTATATATATATGTCCCCAGTGAGGATATTTGCTCGGTTAGAGAAGACTTTATTCACTCAAAGGGATATGGTAGTTAATTGTGTTTCCTATGAGAATCTGGATGCAGGACGTGTGGGTGGCTCAGTTGGTTGAACATCTGCCTCCAGCTCAGGTCATGGTCCCAGGGTCCTGGGATGGAGCCCCGCATTGGGCTCCCTGCTCAGCGGGGAGCCTGCTTCTCCTGCTGCCCCTCCCCCTGTTCGTGCTCTCTCTCTGACAAGTAAATAAATAAATAAATAAATAAAATCTTTAAAAAAAGAAAGAACCTCTGGATGAGATTTTATTTCTGTTCATTGATTTATTTAACATATATTTATTGAATACTTATGATTTACCAGGCCCTATTCCAGACCCTGAGAATTCCTCAGTAAATTGAGGCAAACAGAAGTCCCTACCTCCCTTCATGTAGTTTATATTCTAGTGGGGGGGAAAGGATTATGCATATATTTAAATACAATGTTAGATGGAAATTGGTTGTGGAGAAACAGAAAATAGGAAAGGAGGATGGGAGGGAGTATGGGAGGGAATATAATGGAGAAAGTATTCCAATTTTATTTCATTTTATTTTTTTATTTTTTCATATTTTTTTAAGGATTTTATTTATTTATTTGTCAGATAGAGAGTGCATGAGCAGGGGGAGCAGCAGGCAGAGGGAGAAGCAGGCTTAGGCAGAGGGAGAAGCAGGCTCCCTGCTGAGCAGGGAACCTCATGCATCATGAGGATGCTCCTCATTCCTGGGATCATGACCTGAGCTGAAGGCAGATGCTTAACTGACTGAGCCACCCAGGCACCCAGGATTCCAATTTTAATCAGAGTAGTCAGAGACTACCCTACAGAGATGTTGTTGACATTTGGGCGAAGTCCTGATGAAAATGAAGGAGTTAGCTAAGCCGATATCCTGGGAAAGTGTGTTGCAGGCAAAGGAACAGCAAGTGCAGGGGAGCCTTGTGTGTTCAGGGGACAGTGAAGAGGCCACTGACCCCAGAGCCAACTAAAGGAAGGAGAGAGAGGTTGGAGAGTCCAATTATGGAGGGTTGTGTAGAGTTCATTGTAAGGACTTTGGATTTCCCTCTGAGTGAAGGCATTTGAGAGTTTTTTTTTTTTTTTTAAGATTTTATTTATTTTTGCAAGAGAGAAAGAAAGGGAGAAAACAAACATGAGAAAGGGGGAGGGGCAGAAGGAGAAACAGACTCCTTGTTGAGCAGGGCATCCCATGTAGGACTCGATCCCAGGACCCTGGGATCATGACTTGAGGAGAAGGCAGATGCTTAATTGACTGAGCCACCCAGGCATCTTGCACTTGAGAGTTTTGAGCAGAGGAGAGACCTGATCTGGCTTCCATTTCAGCAGGAACATTCTGGCTGCTCTCTTGGGACTAGAATATGATGGGAAGGACCGGGAAAAGATGGGTTACTAGTCAGAAGATTATTGAAGTAACCTGGTTGAGAGATGATGGCACTGTAGACTAGGGTGACTAGAATGAGATGATGAGAAGGGGCCAGTTTTCAGATGTATCTTGAAGGTGAAGCTAAATAGAATTTTTTGATTCGTTGGGGAAAAGAGTCAAAGATGATTCCAGTGTTTTTGCCTGAGCAACTGGAAGGATGAAATTTTGAGATATAGAATGTTATGAGTGGAGCCAGTTTGCATGGGCAAAGGAGGTATCTGGTTTTGGTCCTGGTAAGTTCAGATGTTTGTTACATTCCACATGGAGATGTTGAGCAGGTGATTGGAGGAATCAAGAGCCTAGGGAGAGGTGGGAACTTCTAGTATCACGGTGGGAGTTATTAGCATGGAGACACCAGACTGCTTGAGATCTCAAGGGAATGGGCTGAGGGTGAGCCTAGGCACCAAAAATGCCCTCCAAATGAGGAGGCTTGGAGAAGCAGTGGTCATTGAGGTAGGAGGACATGTCCTTGGGTGCATGAAGCAGTTGGTTCCAGGTGGTGGGATTGATCACCTCAGTCACAGGCAGTGTGGTAAGATGAGGCCTGAAGTGACCACGTTGGAGCAAACAACATGGAGATCATGGGGGACCTGGAAAGGCAGTTTTGGTGCAATGATGGAGGCCAAAGCCTGACTGGAGTTTGTTTAGGGAAGAATTGCAAATTAGAGGCACTAAGCTACGGGAGCAGGGAAGCAAAGGACAGGACAAAAGCATTTTTAATTTAAAAATGGGGAAAGTTATAGCACATTGGTACAGTTGATGTGAAGGATCCCGTAGGGATAGTGTTGATAATCAGTATGTACAAAATATCCAGAATTCAGAGATTTTTTATTTATTTATTTATTTTTACGATTTTATTTATTTATTTATTTGACGGATAGAGATCACAAGTAGGCAGAGAGGCAGGCAGAGAGAGAGAGAGGGAGAGAGAGAGAGAGAGGAGGAAGCAGGCTCCCTGCTGAGCACAGGGCCCGACGAGGGGCTTGATCCCAGGACCCCGAGATCATGACCCGAGCCGAAGGCAGAGGCTTTAACCCACTGAGCCACCCAGGCACCCCAAGAATTGAGAGATTTTTAAAGATCACCTGTCATTTGGATAATTAAGACCAGGCAACGGAAGTCCCAAAGGGCTAAAGTGGGATTTCATCCTTTAAGATTTCTGTCTTAAACCATGGATTTTTAAGAACTGAAAGGACTTTTAGAATGTAAGACATTCACTGGTGAATTTTTTGCTGGGGGATGCCTTTTTCCAGTGAAATCTCAGAGGAAATCCTAACCTATGTGCAGATCCCAGTGGAACTGCCAGGATTACTTCACTGACCCCACCCCCACCCCATCTCCTGCAGATGATCCTGACGCCTCAAAGGGAATACCTCGGTTATTCAGACCAGAGGTTCAAAAGCACTGGTTTAAGCCAGACACCTCATTTACCAGCAAGGAATCTAGAGGTTAAGATTCTTGCCTGAGAAGAAACACGGTATTTAAGAACTAGAAGAGAAGCCAGTTTTCTGAGTTTCAGGACCATGGACTATTTATGTCTATCCTTGGTTCCTAGGGCCATGATCCTTATCCCAAACAGTGCAGGACTCCTGAATGAATGAATGAATGAATGAAGCAAGCAATGAATGGCTTAGAGAGAAAGAGACTGAGGCCCAGAAGTTGTGATGCCCAAGTATAAATGCCTCCCTTTTGGCCCTGTGGGTCTCCTTTTTGGGGCCCAGGTTGGTGCTGTAGCATTTATGTTGGTCTTGTGAGTTCGATGTGGCCCTCATAGGCTGTTATACCTCATATGCAGAGGGAAACATCTTTTAGTGGGCCACTTAAAAACTCTTGTTGAGTTTTGCGGTTTAGGCTGCTCACTCTGTGGAGCAAAGGAATAAGAAAACTACTATCTGAGGTTAGTCTTGGTGAGTATATATTAAATGCTCAATTCTGTCCAATCACCATGACATTCAAATACATTTATTTAAAGCCTATGGATTGAAAGCCTTTAACAGTCCTCGCGAGGCAGACAAGGTTCTTCATGACTGGATACCTGCTCCCTAGCCCCCCTGCCTTATTTTTACATACAGTGACAACCTGTTAAAATGAAAGTTGAACACCCCAGGAACCAAACCCCCACCCTTCTGTACCTTGATCAGCGTGCTGGTTTTATGAGCATTCTTTTTTTTTCCCTCTTTGTATAAATCCATTGACCTGGATCTCTCTCTCTCTCTCTCTCTCTCTCTCTCTCTCTCACACACACACACACACACACACACACACACTCTTAAACACACTGTACTGCTCTAAAATATTTTTTAAAATGTCAGAGTGTATCAGTCCATGTGCTTAATATTCTTTAATGCCTCAGTTCTCATAGTGAAGCAGGTTTCTGTCCAGAGGCCTGGCTCTCTCCTCTCCTCTCCTCTCCTCTCCTCTTCTCTCCTCTCCTTTTCTCTCCTCTCCTCTCCTATCCTCTCCTTTCTTTCCTCTCCTCTCCTTTCTTTCCTCTCCTCTCCTCTCCTCTCCTCTCCTCTCCTCTCCTCTCCTCTCCTCTCCTCTTCTCTCCTCTCTTCTCTCCTCTCCTCTCCTTTCTTTCCTCTCCTCTCCTTTCTTTCCTCTCCTCTCCTCTCCTCTCCTGTCCTATCATATCCTATCCTATCCTCTCCTCTCCTCTCTTTTTTCCTCTACTCTCCTTTCTTCCCCTCCCTTCCTCTCCCCTCTCCTCTCCTTGTTTTTCTTTTCCTCTCCTCTCCTTTCCTTTTCTTGTTTTTCTTTTCCTTTCCTTTCCTTTCCTTTCCTTTCCTTTCCTTTCCTTTCCTTTCCTTTCCTTTCCTTTCCTTTCCTTTCCTTTCCTTTCTTTTCCTTTCCTTTTTCCTCTCCTCTCCTTTTGTCTCCTCTTCTCTCCTTTTTCCTTTCCTCTCCTTTGTCCTTTCCTCTCCTTTCTCCTCTCCCCTCCCCTCTCCTTCGCAGGCCTGGCTTGACCTCAAGGCCTATCTCTTTTGCTTGTCACTCCCCTCAAGCAGTTCCTCCCTCTCAGGCAGTTATTTGGGCAGATATAACCTACTGGTATCCCTTCTGCTACTACTGGTCCACCCATGATAGGTGGTCAATTATGTATTTAATGAAATGAAATGTAACTGAAATAGTGTTTATCCTTATGAGGCTGGAGCTGTCTGTCTGGATTTCTGTTTGGATGATGTCATGGGGAATTCAGTATTTCATTTGTGTCTTTAAAGTTAGGATTGTGATAGATTTAGAATTCTGTAAACATTTGGTGTTCACAGATTTCTCCCCTTAAAAGAGGATTTGAACTTTTCTTGATGATAAAATCATACTTAAAATTGTCAAGGAACTTATAAATTACTTAGCACCCCTAGTGCCCAGAGGTGGACGCTGTTTGTATTTTGAACTTTCAAACTGTTTTCCCACGTGCATTGCATATATTGATAAATACTTTGTTCCTCAAAATGTTTTAAGGTAGTTTTTACCTGCTTGGTTTTAGTACTCTGCTAAGAAGTGAGTCAGAATACCTCCTCACATTTTATATACAGAAAAACACAGAAACTAATTCATTCATTAATTGGTTTTAAACACAAAAAAGAAATAGTGCCATTTGCCAATTCAAATCCTAAAGACTTTTACTGACTTTTAAAATGCCTTATGGTGTTTTGATGAAAGTTAGGCAATATTTAAAGCTGCTTTAAAAGGTAATTGTAGGACTGGAAGTCTAAAGCCTGAAAATACCTTGGACTTTCAAGAGTACATTTTTCACTTATGGTTCTCAGATAATTTCAGACACATTAAAATAATCTTTTCAGCACCATAGTGGGAGTGATAAGCCATATCATAAAATGGATTGAGTTTAAAAAATTTTATTACTATCTTTGATGGGAGGCTCTTCTATGTTAATCTTATTATATGGGCAAATATCCTTTTATCATGTCATATTCATCTTTTTGAAGGACAACCATAGTTTTAGTAACATCGCTTAAGATATGACTTTTATTAAATGCTTGTGGGTAACTTAATTCATTACACAGAATATAAACCTTCTAATTAAATTCCCCCTTGTTCCAAATTTATAACCAGGAGAGTCAGCTCTGTCTTTGAGGGAGGGAAAAGGATCATTAGTAACACAGTGTCTTTACATTTGACTTTAGGCATGCTGTGTAGATCACTGTGTGATATTAGGTGAGGCACACACAACTTCTGCAGATCTCTTCCCTCAGACTTCTAAAGAGATCAGTGTGGCTACTATGTAAGTCTCTTACAGGTTACTCAAAGTGTATTCTTTGCATTAAAAGGTTTTGTAGGAGAAGATGCATATTATCATCCTTAGGCCATTCACATACTGTCAAAAGCTGACATTTGAGAATAGCCCTAAGGATTAGCTTTTCATTTCTGAAGATTCTCAAAGCCTTATCTTCCTAATTTGCTAAATCAGTACTTTCTGGGGCTGTCATTCTGGCTCACTTTGTAGAAACTACTCCAGGATTCTAACTTCACTGAAAGCTAATAAAGGAAATAACCATCTGGAGAGCCTTCTTCCCTTTTTTGACAAAATTGGTTATCTAAGATAACTTCCATACTGTTGTATAGCACCCCTTAATAAAAATGGCGACAGACCCTTTTAAGTCTTAGAAGCAGGAGAAAGTCTGTTTCTGATTAACTGAAATGCCTACCACTCTTAGCTAGCAAGGGCTGGCCACCATGCCTCTGGTTTTGTTGTCTCTGTAGCAGCTCGTTTCCTTGGAATTCAGTGTAATGACCAGCTCCTAGAGCTTTCTTAAGTCACAAAGTTTTTCTCATTCCCCTTGCATTTTTTGGTTTATGTTTTTTGTCTTCTACTCGTTGTTTTTCATTTTTCTTGAACTTTACTTTTATGGTAGGTAATCCTGTACCTTGCTGGGAATCGGTGATGTGTGTTTAAGTCAATAAAAATATTGTTGTCATCTCTATGCTAGGAAATGTGAAATTATGTTGACTGTGGTAAAATTATTTATACTAATTTTAGAAAAGTATTAATTCTTCACCTATAGGTTGCTAACAACTAAGTTTAATCTCTGTTATTCACAATGTAGGTGCATTCAGAAGGCCCCCATTATTGAGAGCAAATTCTAGATTTTAATGTCAGAAATGTTGGAGCCAGAATCACTCTGTTTTCAGGTTTGTGAATGATAGAAGTGTGAACTGAATGAGTCAGTGTTGCTATATGAATTTTAACAGAAATAGCTATCATAGACTACTTTGCCAATTCACAAAAAAGGCTGATTTTACAGCTGTGAGGTAATACTGTATATAGGTCCTTATTTTGTGACTGAGATTATATCTGTGATAACTAAGGCCTTAAAAAAGAATATAGGAAAGATTGAAAACAACTTTTTTTTGCCTTTCTCTGGCAGTTTTATTGAGATATAATTGACATGTAAGTTTAAGTGTCTAACATGTTAATTTGATATACTTGTGTATTGCAAAATGATGACTGCTATCATATTAGCTAATACCTGGGTCAGATCACCTGTTTACTTCCTTTTTTTGTGGTGAAAACGTTTAAGATCTACTCTCTTAGCAACTTGCAAGTACTTTTTGTTGTCTTTTAACTGATAGATTGTTGACTCTACCAAGTAGATTAACTTTCGTCTCTGAGATGCAAGTTTGTTCTTCTGGAGTTCAAGGTTGGGTATTTATTGGGGCACCTACGTGGCTCAGTCAGTTAAGCGTCTGCCTTCGGCTCAGGTCATGATCCCAAGTTCCTGTATTCGAGCCCCGCATCAGGATCCCTGCTCAGCAGGAAGCCTGCTTCTCCCTCTGCCACTCCCCCTGCTTGTGTTCCTTCCCTTGCTGTCTTTCTCTCTGTCAAATAAATAAATAAATAAAAATTAAAAAAAAAAAAAAGATTGGGCATTTATCTTTGAATCCTGTCCAGGTTTAGGTGCAAAATATAAAATTGTTAAGGTCCCAGTCCTTAAAAATTTTTTTTTGAATATAGACTCCATGGCCAATGTGTGGCTCAAACTCATGACCCTGAGATCAAGAATTGTATGCTGTACCAACTGAGCCAGCCAGATGCTCCCCAATTTTTTTTAATATAGGTTTGTTTTGTTTTGTTTTTGTTTTTGTATGTAAGCTTGGGATTCACAGAATCATTCTGTTCCTTTATCCTCTCACATGGTCTACTCCAGATGGTTAATATTGGTTTATACATAATTAGAATGATATTTAAAGCAAAAAAATTTTCCCCTCAATTTGATGGAAATATTGGGCTTAATGTTGCGTTATAGGGAATTCATTTTTTGACTTTGGGTAAGTCAGGAATTCTCTCTGGACTATTTCCTCATCTGTGACATGAGAGGTTGGACCACTGTGTCTCTAGGGCCCTCTTAGCATTAGTATTTTATGAAGCTATGACAATTCAAAGTCATAAAATCATCAGAAAGCTTTATGTAGGTATGTAGAAAAACTAAAGAAGACCCTAAATTTGGAGGAAATTCTGTATTGCTTAGAGTATATAAAGTGCTTCTAAAATCTGTTGCTGATTCTGGAAACTTTTTCATAAGAAACAGAGAGTTATTGCAGAAAGAAATGCCATTTTCTTCATTTAAGAATTCCCAACTTTGGAGCACCTGGGTGGCTCAGAGGTTAAGCCTCTGCCTTCAGCTCAGGTCATTGTCTCAGGGTCCTGGGATCGACCCCCAAGTCGGGCTCTCTGCTCAGCAGGGAGCCAGCTTCCCCCCTCTGTCTCTCTGCCTGCCTTTCCACCTACTTGTGATCTCTCTCTCTCTGTCAAGTAAATAAATAAAATAAAATAAAAAAGAATTCCCAACTTTAAGGAAGAGGAATTATTTAAGTATTACAGATTTTTAAATTATGTCTATAGCTCCTGAAGGAAAAACTAAGTTCCCGAGTTGTTCCTTCTGTAGTCCATTCCAGTATTACGCATCTGAATTCATCATGAATTTGTAGCCAAAATATTTCCAATGTTTAAGCAATCTTTGATATCCTTCAACTTAAGTCTTGGCGGAAATACTCAACAAGTATATACAAGAAATACTCAACAAAGAATGGATGAAATATAGTAAGAAAAATTTTTTATTCTTCTATCTTCTTTCATATGAGTTTTGTTTCATTGAGTTAGTTTTCTGTCTTTAGTGGGTCAAAATGTAGTTTGGAGGTCAAACCTTTGGTCCCAAAGCTTCTGAAATACCCTATTGGCAGTACAGAGTTGTAACAACTAGGTTTAATGTCCAAGAATCATCAAAACACCTGCCTATTTTAAGAGAGAAGTTTTTAGTAAATTACCAAATACCGACTAAACATTCCAATAAAAAACTATTAACTAAAAAGGGGGCTTAATATAAATAAGTTATCTAATTCTTAGGAGGCAGTGGTTCTTCATCCTCACTGCCCATCAGAGTCATTCTAAGGATCTTTAGTAACATCCACTGCCCAGGTTGCACCTTGGACCACTGAGAACAGTTGCCTAGGCTGGGGCTCAGGCATCAGAAATGTTGAAAGATGCCCCGGGGATTCCTGTACACAGTTAAGGTTAGAGCCTCTCCTCTAGAGCTCTTCGTTTGTTTCAAGTACCACAATAACTTGGTTATTAGAGGACTACTCACTAATGTCTGAACACGCTGGGCTTTTGGATAGCCAAGTATGGTGGAGATGGCCTTGTAAGTCAGGATCTAGTTGAAAGCCTGCCTCTCACTTGATGGAACGAGCACTGGGTATTATACGCAACTGATGAATCACTAAATTCTACCTCTGAAACTAATAATATACTTTATGTTAATTAAGTTGAATTTAAATTAAAAAAAGAAAAAAAAAAGAAAACCTGCTTCTGTTGATACCATTATGTTACCTTAGATGTTTTACTCTGCAATTTCATTCCACCTTTAGCATTAATCTTTAAAACACTTAATAACATTATAGCAATTTTCTAGTATTTTCTAAATCACATCCAGAAGTCAATAGATTCAAAATTTCAATCTAGTTGTTTTGATTCAAGTGGCCATGTAATGGAAAGACCTTTAGTTTGATAGTTAGCTAATGACTCACCATTGAGAAGCTTTAGATTTTTTGAATTTGAAATTCTATGGGTTGATGTCAATGTTTGCAATTATCTAAGAAGTAAGAGCTTTCTAAGCAAATCAGCAGCAAAAGCCTTGTTAATGCATCTTGAGTAATGTTAAGCCTACTTAAGAAAATAAACTGTTTTGAGAATCTTGTTACATATGTGGGGATCCTCATTACAAATGAATCTTACACATTCATGAAAGCAGACTCGGAAACTGAGAGGCAGCTCTGGAGAGAGCCTGAGACCAGCACTCATAGATCCGCACACCCTTCTGGATTTTGCCATTTATTAGGAGTTTAATTATGGGCAAATTGTTCAATCTGAGTCTTAATATCTTCATCTATGCAATGGGAATAATATCTACCTTAATTATTCCACAGAGTCTTTACAAGGCTTAGATTAAATCATTCATTTATTCAACAAATATGTAATTCATTGAGTGCCTTTTACTTGCTAGGCAGCGCTCTAGATGTGAAGGATATAAAGAAGGAAAATATGTCCTTGGAAAGAGAAAATATATTGGTCACTTCTCACGTTATTAAAAAAATTCATGTTGTAAGCCCTTTGAAGAGAGCTACTCTTTCATCTCTAGTGTTTGCCTGTCTTGATACCTGGCACATAACAGAGAAGGGGCTAAAATATTGATTATATAAGTGAATGAATCACATAATTCATTTCCTTGAAAACATTTTGTTCTCTGGACTAGGTCTTCCTTGAACAAGTTGAAATGAGTAACATGTGGGGGTAGTTTCAAGTTCTTGCTGGTTCAAAGTTCCACTTAAACTGGAACGTGGTAGTCTAACCTGAGATCCTTTCAAACCACAGCGATGGTTAATCTTTTAGTTGGAGTTTAATTCAATTGAGATTAGTATTCCCTTTATTCCAGTTACCATTTCAACAGCATCAGCCTATTTTGGGCTAATGTCCTTTTCATGTTTGGTATTAATCTGAACTCTAATATTTCTTTTGGAAAGAAAGATAAATTCTTTTCTTGACATCCCTTTTTTCCATTAAGTTAAAAAAAAAAGTCACTTCATAAATGTGATTTCAAACAGCTGGATTTTAATATTTCTACCTTATGGGAAGAGCATTTGGCATTAGCAGTGTTCCCACCGCATGGCCTGGATTGCATTTAGCACACAAATTTCTTAACCTGGACGCTCTGGCCAGTGTTGAACTTGTAGACGTGCAGTTGGGCTGTGTTCACATGCTATTCTAAACTAGGTCAGGGGGTGGGCTGGTATCTTCTATACTCTTTTAGGAATATGGGAACACATGCAGAACTGTAATATCCCTTTCATACTGGGTCACAGAAATACTTTGAGGATTTACGTTCCCTGTCTCTTTGCAACAGGTAAAAAGGTTATTCTCTTTGCAGCCCTGTTTGTTGTTAGGATAGCTGGAGGAGGCCTTGGTGTGCTGATGCCCAATCTTTTATTTGAATAATGGAAGTTTGGAGTTGAAAGGACCTTGGGTTTGATCCAGGCCTGCCACCCATATTCTAGACAGACAAAATAGAGGAGAAATGAAGAGGCTGTGATAGGCAGCACCAGCAGGGGTCTGCGATGCTTTTCCTGAGGTTTTGTTTCCTACCCACAGATTTGTATATACTATGTGAGTTTCGCCAGCTTTTGTGGGTGCTCCTAGGAGAAAGCTCACAGAATGCAAGGTGATATGCCTTGTAAGATAGACATAGATGTTTATGGGCCCACATGTATATAATTGTGTAATTTCCATTATCCTTTAATGCTTACATTGATAGTAATATGTTAAGTTTGCAAATTTATTTCAAAGTCTTACAAAAGTAAATTCCATTTTCTTTTACTGGTTTGTAGAGATTTCAGGGATTTCGTATTCAGCATGGCCAACAGAGATTTGAGCTGGGCTTCATCATGTTCTTTAAGTTACACACATGGCCCCTGGCATGTGTGCTTCTCAGGTAGCAGAGAGCACCCATTATTTTCCTATGTTTTGCATTATAAAGTCAGTGCTACCCCTACCTGCTATTAAAATTGGTTTTTCTTAGGCATGAGATGAATGAATGCCAGAGAGGTTAAATATTTTGTTCAGAGCTTCACAACATCCAGTGACAAGTTGGAAATAAAATATACGAGCCTCCTTTTGTTAAGCTTGAGCTCTCAAGTTCTGCTGGACCCATAGCTGCTGCTTCCAAAGCTCCCCACATTCTTGGAGGCTTGGGAAACTGCCACAGATGCGTTCACGCAAAATAAGAACCCTATATCTATGACTTTTGCAGGGCAGGTCATGGAAAGAAAGCACCTGTGTTATTCATTTTTGGATTAGAGACATGGAGTGAGTAATATACCGCAGGCCCCAGAGTTCTCCTGGCTGGGACACCGTCTTGTGTGTTTCATAGGATGAAAGTCCTTACCAAGAGAGCCCTCTCTGAGTTCAGTTTTTTAGTATCTACACATAGACTGATTTCCCAAATTAACCATGGCACACAAATAGGGAGGGGGGAAAAATTCAAGAACATCAAGCTTGCATTGACTACTTTATGCTCTATATTGTATTTTTTCAGAGTGCAAATTCACCTGCACCAGCGGTAAATGCTTGTATCTTGGTTCACTGGTCTGTAACCAACAGAATGACTGTGGGGACAACAGTGATGAAGAAAATTGTCTCCTGGTGACCGAGCACCCACCTCCTGGCATCTTCAACTGTAAGTCCCTCCTACTTACCTTGGTATCGTTAAGTCGGATTCTGTTTTTTGAAATGGTTAGGAGGTGGGGTCATAGGGAAAGGGAAAGGATGTTGATTTTTGGTTAAGAAAAGAGAGTTTGTACTTTCACAAAGGGATTTTTTTTTCTTTCAATATAGAAAGATGGTGTGTCTAAAAGTGGAAAATTCATTCTACTTTCAGAGATGGCCAGTGGTGCTGTGTTTTGGAATAGGCTTTGACTACTTAGAAACACTAAGTGGATAACAAACTGAGGGTTTGGAGGGGAAGGGGGTGGGGGTTGGGTGAGCCTGGGGGTGGGTATTAAGGAGGGAACATATTGCATGGAGCACTGGGTGTGGTGCATAAACAATGAATTTTGGAACACACACACACAAAAATTAAATAAAGTAAAAAAAAAGAAAAAAGAAATAATATTTTGGGTTAGTATTCATGTCAGTTTTGTAGAAAGTTTTTAGAGTAATTTAAGATAATGATTTTAAAATTTTAAATAAGCAAAGAAAGATATTTGGAGAGTTCATAATTTATCATGTAATTAAAATAAGAAAATAGAAAAATTTATATGGGACTTGAAAAAGGTTCTGATTTTGTGTTTTTCTGTTTGGCACTAGATGGAAAACAAGTTAAGTAAGGTGTTTACATGTGTGAATCCCAAGGCCGAGGCTTTGAGCATTTCTTGAACTTGAAAAGGTGAAATCAGAGTTTGAAGTTCATCGTTGTTTTGATCTCATGGTTTTTATGAAGAGAAAGGAGTAAGAAGTCAGCTTTGAAACACTGCTGAACTTCTCTTAGGAAACTTGTTTTCTTGAGCTAAGTGAAGTGGCTTAATGATGAGAATGTCTTTGAAATAACAGGTCCAAAAGGGATGTTTTCTCCTCTTCATGGGGTCCTACTAAAATCATTTGTTGAAATTTGCTTCTTTCCCAAGTTTTACTGCCATTATTTTGAAAAGTTATATTTGTTTTTTTATTTACAGATTTAAAATTTTTGTTATGGCTATCAGACTGCATAAATACTAATACTGTAATGTGAAATGAGAGGAGATTTTTAAAAAAAGAAATGGTTTTCTCTATTCTTGCTTTATTTTAATATTGAAAGCAAACTCAGAAAGTGACTGTTCCTAGTGAGATTTAAGCCTTTTATTTATGCTTGCTAAATTCTGGAGTGTAATAGTACACTAATTCTTATCAAGTTTTTCTGTTGTCAGTTTGTTTTTTCTTATATTGACTGTCCTTAGAGTCCCATCTCTATACTTTGAGAAGACAATTTAAGGTTAAGAGTATACTTTCTTGGTGTTTGGTCCTTGTGTTTCTTGTGGTGATATTTTCAAAGCCCTTGTGCCACATCTTGGTTGTGGAGAGCAGAGTTCCTTTGACTTTCTAGAAGCAATAACTGAGTAACCTTATGGTCATCAGTACTGTAATTTGCATAATGCTGTTTGCCTGGACACAGGGTAAGGATCTCCACAGTGAATTGTCCTGCCTACTGCAAGTCTGCCTGTTGGGTTGGGATCCAGGCCACAGCACTCAACTAATAATGGGGCAGCTCTGTGACCTTATCTGCAAGATGGAGCATGAGAATGAGCATTCTAAGGATTAAGTGGAATGGTCATAAAGCACATAGAATCTTGCTGGTACTAAGCACTTGATGTAGGTCAACTAGACTCAAGTCAGTGGGTCATAGAAGAAAAGAACAATGTAAAGGCAATTTTTTGTTTCTCCGGACTTGAGTAATAGCAAACACATTACATGATAAACTGTGGAGAGAGTTTTAAAATCATATGCTACTTTCACTAGATTGGAGAGTTCTGTGTGAAAAGCAGGCAGACCAAACCTTTGGCCCTCTAACCTGGGGCACTTTGGAGACTGTTTCTCTGTATCTTGAAGGTGCTTCCCCTTCACTTCAGGGTAGTTCAGCTGCAGTCCTCTTACTATATGGAACCCTCCTTTCCTTTCCCTTTCCTTCCCTTCCCTTCTTCCCACCTCTCCCTTTTTCAAGAGTAGTACTTTCTGGTTTTTAAAGCCTATTTCCAGGTATCTTTTTCATTCATTTTTAATGATCTGAATGCTTTAATTTTGCTTAAAGCTAGGTGAAGGAGTTACATCTATAAATGTCTCCACGTTGTCCAGGCAGCCACAAAAGTTTATCCTACTAGGAACCTTAAGATCCTGTTGACAAACTGTCAGTCCCTGCTGTTCAGATATAACTAAAACTTGTTGTGTCCTTTTAGCTAAAATGGGAGATTAAGACAAAAACCGGGAGACATAAGAACAAAGTTTAAGACCATGGCTGTGGCTTCAAGTAGACTTGGGTTCAAGTTCCAGCTTAAGGAAGTGACTAAACCCCTTTAAGACTTAGTTTTCTTTTTTGTGTAAGGGGAATAGTTCTCTGCCATATAAGGTTGCTGTGAGAATTTAAGTGAAATGATATACATGAAAAGCATAGTCTATATAATCGCATCATTACTCTTATCATCCTTACTCATTGTGTGGCCATTTCTTGGGGAGGTGGACCACCATGGCTTGTGTCCTCTGTCTCTAATGCCAGAGTCAGTCTTCATATGTAACAGGACTTTGCAGGTATCCAAAGGTGAGTTCATCTTTACAGATTCTAGATGCTTCCTACCGACTTCTCCCTGCTCAGCTGAGGGCAGCTTGCTCTGATCTGGCCAGCAGCCCCCTCTGCACTCTTTTCCCCCAGTTCTTCATAGGCACCAGAGGGAAGCTGGGTTCCCTTGTCATATGGGACACCTGCTCTGAGTTTATTGTCACCGGTGTGTTCTTTGTTGTCAGGAGTCTTTGGGAAGAGTTGTAGACTCATTGCTCTTTGTTGATGCTGGAAGATGATCTAATATTGAGAGAATATATTTTCTTCCCCATACCTACTGGGCAAGAATGTAGAATTAACAAAGGATATGTTATTTCCTGTTAATAGCTGCATAGCAAGGGTTAGAGGCTCTCTATTTGAAAGTGGGTTTTAATGGATCTACCAACACATTTCCTCCAGTAGATGGACAGTATGCCCTTCACAGAGTACTAACTCTGATGATGAGGCTCTCCATCCTCTCTGCCTCGAGAACTTCAAGTTCTACAGGAATTCTTACTTATAAAATGTCACATTCCAGAAAAATACATAGTGCTTCCTCCTTGTTCCTGTTTAAGAACAAGATTCATTTACTTGACCTGCTTTGTTCCCACCTGTAGGGAACATTCAGCGTTCTGCTATTTGGTTGTGCTTACGATAAAGCAAACTGGAATCTTCTGGATTTCCAGATGAGCTAGACTCCGTTTTTTGCCTATGTTATTGGCTGTGAGCATGCACCATGGCTAGGATGTTTGGGTCATCTCTGTCTCATTTGATATTTACTAAAATTTACCCTAGATTAAAGTTAGAAAGAAAAAGTTACTGTCATTTGTGAGGTCATGAATGCTAATAATAACAGAGGCACTTACAGTAGCTCTAACTAGCTTTTCCCTTGAAAAAATGTTTTTGCAACCTAAACTGGGTGGGTTTTTTGTTTATCTGTTTCAGTTTTAATGAAGAGTCTATTTTATTTGACAGAGAGAGTGCACAAGTAGGTAGAGCACCAGGGAGAGGGAGAAGGAGGCTCTCAGATGAACAGGGAGCCCGATGTGGGGCTCAATCCCAGGATCCTGGGATCATGACCTGAGCCAAAGTCAGATGCTTAACTGACTGAGCCATGCAGGAGCCCCTAAACTGAGTGTTTTTGCCTGCTTTATCTGCTTCACTAACTATGGTTAGGTCATCCATTGACTGAGGTTGGTTTATTTTTCCATGAGCCTCAAAGGGTTTACATAGATGTGGAGGACTAGGCTGGTGTTGGTTGTCTCAAAAGGAAAGAATTTTCCTGGATGCACTTTTTTTAATAGAAGAGGAAAAATGTTGTCAGCCTAAATTGCCAGTTTTTTCTCATGTCTTTTCTCTTGGCTGCTCCATCAAAATATTGTACTCCTGAGCACTAAAGATACAAATTATACAAATAAAATGATTTATTGTATAGAAAAATAAATTTATTTTTATACAAATTATTATATTTACAAAAAAATTATTAAGTGCCTTCTTTGATCATTGTACCAGGAATTGTGTGGGATGAAGAAAAACATAGATCCTGTGACCACAGTGTTGATGGTCAAGTTGGGGAACTGGAAGATAAATACAAGCATAGGATAGTGAGAGCTAAGCAGTTCTAGTATTTTGTGGTTCAGTAGGTTAGAGAGAATTATTTTGGTTGGACGAGTAGTCATGGTGACTTTCTGGAGGAGGTGTGCAGGGAGGCATGGAGAGGGACAGAGTGTCAGGGTCAAGGATAGCACGATTGTGGGAAGAAGGATGGGGTAGCAGGTCGCCTGAGATAGGGTGGGAAAGGTGGGTTGGGCCCATAGAGAAAAGCCAATAAGTCATGCTACACTTTCTGTCCATCTCTGAAAAGCACTGAGCTGCCTGTGGGTCTGCTGTGCGTGTGTGGGGGAGAGCTGCACAGCTCACCTGTCGCCCTGGGTTTTGCTTGCATTGCTGCTCCCAGACTTTCAGTGAACCCTGCCTCACCATTCCTACCAGGCTGAGTGTTTCCTGTTACATGACATTTTCAAAGCCCCTGTGCCACATCTTGGTCAGGGAAAGCGCAGAGTTCCTTTGACTTCCCAGAAGCAATCATTGAGTAGCTTTGAGAAGAGCCATGTCCTTTGGGAAGGTTGGCAAGAACAACCCTTCCTTAAGCAATCACAGCTAAAGAATTCATGCCGCTAGACCTTAAGAGTAAGCCCAAAGTTGAAACGAAGCCAGCAGTTAATCAGAACAACTTTCACTTTCAGCATCAGTGGAATTTCCAGTTAACTGAGGGGGTCTGATTCAGGGAAATCGGGGAGTGGAGGAGCTCCCATCTCAACGGGAGGGAGAAGTTGCTTCTTTCTCCATAGGTGGTCCCATAAAACTCAATCTCAAAATCCAATGAACTAAAGCTAATAAAGTGTACCCAATTAAGCCAGGATTTTAACTTCAGGACTTTTGAAGAAGGACATTTTTTTTGGCCCAAGGCCATTTAGGGTAGTGACAACCAAATAAAATAAAATTTAACATATTAAAACCTGAGTTGAGTGTCTTTCTTCCCAAACCAGTTCTTCTCACAGTCCTCTCTCCACCCCTGCCCCACACTGAAAGGGACTTGCACCTAGGCTCAAGTCACCTTTAGGCACTGAGCTATACTACCCTGTGCTTCGCCTTCCTGTCTTCTGCCAGCTCTCTCCACCTTGCAAGTATGTTTGTTTGTTTGTTCATTCATTCATTCAGTTTTCTTAAGATAGAATTGACATACGGCACTGTGTAAGTTGAAGGTATATAGCATAAGGATCTGACTTACGTATATTATGAAGTGATTACCACAGTTTTTTATATTTGGGACCAGGCTCATAACCATGGGGAAAACATACTCACAACCAGGCTTCACAAAGACCGGACCTTTTTTTTTTTTTTTTTTACTGAAATTATTTCGGTAAACATTAACAGCCACTACTGTCAACTATCCCGTCAGAGTTCATATTTCTTCAGTTGTCTCATACATGTGTATGTTGTTTTAATCTGTTTGCAGTTTATTTGAACCAGGATCCAAAGAGGCTCCAAGTATTTCTCCAAGAGAGATTGATATGCCCTTCAAGAATTTTTTACTCTATAGTATACCCCCTAACTTCTTGTAATTTTTGGTAGAAGGGTCTGGGTTGTGTCTTCTGTAGGGCTTCCATACTCAGGCTTTTGCTGACTGCTTTCTTTTGAAGTCACTACATGTGCTCCTCTAGCCCCTCTAATCCCTGTCAGTTGGTAGTTACATCTAGAGTTTGAGGAGATTTACATTTGAATATTGTGTGTGTGAAGTGGCTTCACCAGCACCATTTTCTTCCTTCCCAGAGGCCCATTAGTCATGAGGGGTTGCAAAATGGTCATAACCTAATTCTGTCACTTTTTTTCTCCATTTACTAGTAGGGAATGCTTCTATAAAGTGAAACTCCCCATTAACTATGTGATTACCATATCATATAGGATCAGTTTTCTTTATAATGAGAAAGTTCCCTATCACCCTTCACAGATAACCAATGAGATTTTCTTTATGTGTCATTATGAACTGATGAATTAAAGCACATTTTAAAAAAGGTTTTATTTATTTATTTGAGAGAGAGGTCACCAGCAGGAGGAGGAGCAGAGGGAGAAGCCGACTTGCTGCAGAGGGCGGAGCAGAGGAAGAGGGAGAAGCAGACTCCCCACTGAGCAGGAAGCCCTACCTGGGGCTCCATCCTGGGACTCCAGGATCTTGACCTCAGCCAAAGGCAGACATTTAACCAACCCAGCTACCCAGGGGCTCCTAAAGCACATTTTATATATATATATATATAATATATATATATATATATATATATATATATATATATATATATATATATCGATCCTTTTGGGAAACCCCTCTGCTGCACTTGGGGTGACCCAACACCTGGGTCTTATCCAGGATTCTGGATCCCCAGTGGTCTGTTTAAACAGGTGAAACTCCAGGAGTGGAGGGTCTGTCCAATTTCCCAGCGCCGAGGAGCCTCATGAGCTCACTCCCTCATGCCTGCTCCTTCACCTCACCCTGTTGATCCTTTATCTCCCTTGCACTCTGAGCTTCCTACAGCCCTATACCTCTGAGCCCCCCACCTTCTGCTGTACCCAGTGTGCAGACCCGAGGGCTATACTCTGCTCTCCTAAACCCTGAGCATCCAAAGCTGAAGCAATGATTTTTTTCCTCCACCCCAGACCAGTTTCTCATTTGGCATCTTTTTTAGTGTTTTGGCCAGCTGCCTGTTATATCAAGTTGGTCACCCTTCCTCTGATCCCCTCCCCAAAGCCAGAAACAATTTCTCCTGCTTAGAACCCTGCAGCACTTGGTGCCCTTCCTAAGGTGCTGTCTGTTCTGCGTGATCATAACGTGTATACGAGTATAGTTCCCACCAGATAGTAAGCTCTTTGAAGGCAGGGGCTATGCTTATATCTTTGCAATACTGATACTGCTAACATAGCATGGACAGCACATATATGGACACATAAGAAGTGTTTATTGTATTCAATTGAAAACCATTTATCCTTCCTCTGTTATTTCTCAGCATGCTATAGGCATGACCTTCAGTGAACAGGAACTATAAGGTTTTCTGCGGTAGCCCTGGTGCCCACAGTAGCGTGTGGCATAAACAGCATGGTGCATGGCATATACAGCATATGGTATGTGACATGTATAACATATGGTAATGTGGCCACTATATAGCATATAGTGTATGGCATATATGGTATATAATACATATAATATATATCATGTGGTTCATGGCCCTGTATGTATATACTGAGTGAATGGATGAATGTGATTATTTTAGAAAACTCAGGTCAGAGGATGTAAAGAAATTTCTGTTTGCATGGCCAAGTACTCTGCTGATGGAACCGAAGAGTCAAAAATAATCTATACAATCCTGGCAGCCTGCGTGATAGGATACAGAAAGAGATGACAATAAGGTCTATCCTCCAAATCATCTGTCATTGCAGTATATATTAGGTTACCATAAACACCCAAACTAACCAGAGTATAAGCCTACTTTAGTTTATCCTGTGACCAACAGTATCATAGACTTACTGCTTTTTGGAGGTCAAGATTTCCCAATACAGCAACCCTCTGAATATCAGTCCTCGCCTTCTGAATATCCCCGTGCTTTATATGAAGGGCTGGTTCGTGCCAAGCCCGGAAGAGATGTGAAATACTTCCTGCAGGTCCTAAAGAAGTGTGAGTGAATGTGCTAGGGTGTGTGAGTGTGTGTGGTCTATGCATACACGAGTGTGTAAGTATGTAAGTGTGTCTGTGTGGGCATGGTGTGTAGCTTCACTTACCTGATTAGTCCTACCAGGGCAGGTTCCAGTTTTATGCCAATGCATCCCTAGCATCCTGGGTTTCTTATTACTCCTGGAGAACATATTTTCCTATAGATCCAATGTTTTGAACTGTGATCAGGGTCCCAGGCTAGCTCTACAATTTATTTAAAATATATAAATTATAATATCAAGTCCCAAGTTCCAATCCTGCAGTCATCCTTACTGATTGTAGCTTTCAGCAAGTTGCTTCACCTCTTCCTATCTTGATTTTCTCATTCGTAGAATGATGATAATGATATTGGTATTTCCTTCAAAGCGTTGTTCTGGGGATTTAATAAAATAGTTTAGGTGACGCAATTATAACAATGCCTGGTACATAGTAAATGCTCAATAAATATTACATTTACAGCCCTGTTTCTCTGTTTGCTGTCTTTTAAAATTCATTTTGAAATAATTTTCAAATAATAAAGTTATAAATTTATCCTTTTTATCATTCTGTCTCTATATATTAACATTTTCATTTTTTTCCTGAACCAGTTTATAGTAAGTTGTAGACATCATGCCTCTTTATCTCAAAATCCTTCAATGTGTATTTCCTAAGAAAAAGAAAAAGTCTCTTTCATAATCATGACATAGTTACCCAAATCCCCAAAATGTAATGTTAGACACAGTACTATTTTCCAATATATAGTCACATTAAACTCTTGCCAGTTGCCTCAGTCATATCTTTTGTAGATAATTATTTGTATTTCTCAGCAAAGTCTCAGCAGGAATACTGCTTGTGAGGAGTGTGCCCTGGGACACCTGTCAGATCCCTCCCACTCAATCTCTTCGTCATCTCGAATGCTAAAGAACGGAAGCGCACACCAGGAGCTCTCTGACCCTAGTTTTTTACCCACTTCTGGTTCCCATGTGTTTCATCAGAAACACTGCTCCCTTTCTCTGATGACTAGTGTGCAGTGGGGGCTGGGGTGTGTACAAAGAGTTTATCTGAAGGCTTGCAGCTTCAGGGGTGGGGATAAGGTAGGCAGAGAGCTGACCTTACTGAGTGCCAAGTGTTTACATGCATCATCTCATTTATCAAAACCATCCTAGAAAAGTTCTCATAGGAAATAGTGCTCAGAGAGGTTAGATCATTTATTCAGACTCACACAACTAGGCTGTGTGGTTAGGTTGTGGTTTTGTTTTTGTTTCTGGGTATTTTTTTCTTTCATGATTTCACGATTTTTTTTTTTTTTTTTTTTTGAAGAAGCTAAGGATTTACTCATCCATTTTTAAAGATTTGTAGCATTTGGGGCTGGAGATCAAACAGGATGTTATTATGAAGGCCCATAGAAGTGAGTGTTCTAAGAGCAATAATTTATACGACAATTTTTAATCGATCTATAGATGATGATAATCTTGGTTTCATCCTGGATTTTCAAATAGATTACAAAAACTTAACCCAGTCGTGCTAGTATGTCGGGGATCATTGGGTTTCTTCCACTAATTAATTAATTAAAACCTCCTTCAATTCTGCCCAAGCTGTGTACTATTTACATGATTTGGGGGAAATCAGTTTCCCGCTCTAACTTTCCCCACTGGGACAGGGTGATGACAGCTACCCTATAAACATGACAGATTGTGTGGCTCAAGCTGGACGGGACCCAAAGAGCGGAGCAGCTCTTTCTGCCATTACTCTCCCCTTTTCACCTGCTGTGAGCCCCAAGAGCCCTCCTTGGCCAGATGTGGGCTTGCAGCCCTAGACCCCTTAATTCCCTGCTGATCTTGTGTGCACACCAGGGCCCCTTCAGGCCCTTCAGCTGTCCCAGTGGACGGAGGCCCCTGCCTGTTTCCAGGGCCCTTAAGCAACTCAGCAGCTTGAACTCTTGATACTGCTGACTGCAGGGAGGGAGGGACATGGGTCTTCCAGTGTCTTGCACTGTCCTTGAGCACGGCGGGGTGGCTGGTGTACTGGAAGTCTCGCTTGGTGAATTCTGGTTTACGTCAGTCAAGGCCGGTAGGAGAGGCCGCTTTCAGTAAAGCAAGCTGTTCTACAGAGTGGTGTCTATTTTTTGACAGGGCTACCCACCCCTTTTTCAACTCAAAAAAAGAAAAAGAACCCACGACAAAACAATTATCGACTTGCACGAAAATGATCCAGGATGGTATTTAAAACGAGGCGAGGAGAAGGGATACGCATTTCTTCAGCTGAGTGGGATCAAATTCCAGGTTATCACTGGCAACATTCCACCTGGATGGGTTTCGTAGGGTGAGGCCGCCCGAGGAGGCACTAGCAGCCGGCTCACCCTCCTTCACTGCTGAAGGCAGGGGGTGGGGGATGAGGGGCAGAGGGGCTCTTCCCTGGCCCTCCCCTTTGCTTTGCTGCCTTTGTTTCTCCAAGACAGTTTTCAGATCAATTAAAATCTTGTCGGGTCTTGAAAGGCAATTCTGCCTTTTCAGATAAACAAAGGCAGAGAACAAATGGGAGGGCAAGTTTCCATAAACCTGAGGCATCATTTCCTCCTGCTGTGACACTAAATTTACGTGGATAAAAACAACCTCTTAGATTTACATTTTGATTCTGTGACTGCTTTCATGTGTGCAAGGGCTGTCCCACTTCAGAGGAAATTTATCCACTTCTTTAAATATTTAGTAGTCTAGCGTGGATGTTAATGAAAGTCTGGCGGTGCTATTTTGAGAATTGCAACAATGATAGTAATTTTCAGTGTCAGATTCCTGCTTCGCAAAGGGAGAGAGGGATGGGAGGAGGAGGAGGGAAAAATGGTTTCAGTTCTAATAGAGTTTGCCATCCGCTGGGCCGTGCCAGACAGATGGGTCATGAATACTGTCTAGACGCTCTCTGCCTGAGCGAAGCCCTGGTCTCTAAGGACACCCAATGAGACGCCCGCTTAAGTAACCGGGGAAAGTCAGGGCAAGCTCTCCTGTAATCAGATAGAAATCAATGTGGATCCTGCTTCCTGGGGGAGGCCAAGGGCTGTGGGTGGCGGGTGGTTAGATGTGGAGGGGGGTGTTAAGAGAAAGCACCCTCTGTTACTGATCAATTTCAGTGCAAACTTGACTAATATTAGGCATTAGGGAGAGTGTGAAAGGAGAGTTGTAGTATGATAACGCTATTGATTTAAACTGTACTCGGCCACAGAATGCAGAATGATTTAATTCAGACATGGTCCTTGGAAGGCCAGGGAGCAGAAAAGGAGGGTGACTTCTCAGAGCATTAAGACAAGGACACAGACCATTGGGTGACCTGTATTAATTATGGGTATTGATGAGCAGGGTACTAAGACTGTCCATCCTGACTGTTCATTTTCTAGGGTTTAGCCTCTTCATTAAGAAGGATTTTAGAAACTCGCTTGGCTTGCTTTTGTTTCTCATGAATCTTAGAATTTTCCAGAGCTAGACCTCATCACAAGCTGCTGTGCTAATGGGGCCGTAGGAAATGAGATAAAAATCTCACAAGGGCCCTGCTTGGTCGAGCTCTAGGATGTGGCTACTTTCCAGTGGTCATTTTACCCCACATTTCCCCAGTGCCAGGAGTTTACATGATGTAAATAGTGAGCTTCTGTTCACAGAAACTCACAGTATAAATGTGATGGTGGCCGTGGGGAAGGGGCTATTGCTAACAGGATGAAATTATGGGGAAGGTGAGGGGACCACCATTGAGAAGAGCATGACTCAGCTCAGCTGCAAAGGGCTTCATTGTTGGGCTTGATGTGAGCAGTTCATTTATGTGCCTTAGAAGAGTTACCACAAAGGGTCTGCAGTAAAGCTCGGAAAGGACCATCTTTGAGTAATTGCAAAAATACAGCCGAAATAAACCATCTTGTGACATGTCCTGTGCTGCAGAGACAGAGTTGAGCCCCCCACCCCCGCCCTGCATGAGAGCAAGACCTCTGAATGAACCACCTGGGCTCATAGCTCTTTCAGCCACGTCTCAACCAAGACATGGGCATAGGCTTTTAATTTGGAAAAAAAATTCCAACAACATGGATTTTTTAACAATAATATATTTTTTTCACTTCTTCATCCATTCTTGTTATGTTCTAAGAGCAGAGGGCACAGTAGACAGTTTCTGATTCTTCCTTCCAGAAAGAAAAGGAAAATCAGTGAAGAAAAATATTCTCAAAGTACATAACTCCTGGAGAGGGAAGCATGAAATCCTGTGTTCCAGAGCTGTAGCCATAAGCAGTGAGCAAGTCTGTCCTTGCTCCAAAATGTCTCTTCTCAGAAATACTGCTGAGGTTGCCTAGAAGGTGTGGTGGTCCTTCAGAAAGGCACCTTCTTTGCCTAAAACTTTTGCCTGCTGTCTCCATCAGACTTTTACACTTATGGCAAAAGTGTTATATATACCCTTTAGATAACCTATAAGAAGTGTCCCAATTGTGGCAACAAGTTATAATGTTAGGAGAGTGATGTCCGCTCATATGGTCGGCCTTGGGTGTCTGGAAGGGGAACCACAACACTTGGCAGAACCCACAACACCTCTTGGTTCTGATCACTTAAAATCAGAGAAACAAAACATGCATCTGCCTGTTTTAAAGACTCCAGAGATTTTGTGGGGTGACTTGTGGGCTTATGTATGTGCCTTGGCTAAGAGAATGTGGTATTGTTCCCCCTCTTTGAGAAAAGGCCCCTGCCTTCACATTGGCACACACCTATTATGGAAGGGTGACTAGGCATGTTGCCTCCAGATCTGTGTCTTTTTAGCAGGCGCTCTGGGCTTCCATTATTTGATTTGATTCTAAAAAAGGGAAGAGCAAGGAACTTGAGCTAAGCCTCTGACCATTTTTCCTCCTTAGATCTTGGAGGGGAAGGCCAGGTATTGTTCCTAGAAGGTACAGCAGTGGGGTTTGCTTACAACAAGCCTGTCCAACCAGTGTGGTTTTGAAGCAGGCAGCAGGTTGAAGTCTGGTGGCAGCTCTCTCTTATGGGGGGAGTGGCTGAGCCAGGCAGGGACAATTGTTTACCTCTGTGATGTGATTTAAGTCTTTGTCTGTGACTTGACATGGTTTTCCACAGAAGGGCAACTAAGGAAAATGTGCTTCTTGGAGACACACTCTTCTTTCTGTTAGGTATGCTTAGAAGATAGGAATGTTGAGTGTTGCCTGTTCCATGGGAAGAGAGCTTGGCATGACACTAAGTTTTTAAAGGCCAATCTGACCTTAGGAGATGGGAGAATCTTTACTTTCTTAGACCTATCAGTGCATCCTGCTTACCCTCACAAGGCCATCAGGAGCCAGTGGCCAGAATCCAGGAACTACCTCCTCATGCTCTTGTAGTTCCATGTTTGTTCTTATGTTGAGACATTTTAATCTGGAAATAATAGGAACTGATGCCTAGTGTAATTAGCTTCTCCCAGAAAACAAGATACCAAGACCAATTACTCTTTAGAAGTTGAAAGAGAATTAGTCATTGAAAGATAATATCTAGACAGGAAGCTTGAAAATGTTCTAGATACATTTAATGTAGTTGCTTGCAGAAAATGATGTACTAAATAGTAGCAACGTGTCCTTTTTGGGAGGCATATTTCATGGAGAGTATTTTTGTGATTGTTGAATATGTAAGAGGCATTGGGGTGGGGTGATGGGGTGGGTGTAGGTATACAGAATATGGTTTCTGTTTTCCATCTGTTTCCATCTAGTGCTAGTGGTGGGACAGCTCAGGGCAGACCTCATCATGGGGTTTTCTAGAGAACTCTCATTTTCCTGAGAGGCAGGACGGGCCGGAAGCACAGGTAGGGGAATGGGTGTGCAGGAATGTCATGTAGGAATTGCCATGATAAGCCAGATTGCTTGGAGGTAAGGGATGATTTTGAGGAGCATTACTAGAAAAGGCAGGTTGGGGCCAGATCCTAGAAAGCCAGGGATATTAGGCCAAGTAGTTTAATTCTCTGTCCTGAAGGAAGTCATTGAAAGTTTTTGAGTAAGGGAATAAGGTTATGCTACAAAGCGATTACATGCAGGAAGATTCTGAGGATCACCTAGCCCAGTGCTTCTCTTTATAGACTTGGGAACTTTAAACTTAGGGAGCGTAAATAACTCTCTCAAGGTCACAAAAATAGCCAGTGGCAGAGACCCTGACATGAATACTTTCTATCTCTTAGACCAGTTTTCTTTCCACTGTATAATGGCTCCATGCTAACTTCAGGTGAGACAGTGACAGGGAAAGACAAAGAATGAAGAGGGAATCACCTGGAAGGACGCTTCTTCACAAAGTAGGTGGCCTTCGTGTGATCTTGGTATGTGCCCCATGAGGTCAGCGACACAGAGACATAACTCAGAAGGTTGTAAGAGGGGGTAGGCACCCAGCACATTCATGACAAGTGGCACTTTTTTGAGTATAGTCTATTGCTATGATATTTGTTAAGATGATGTAGGAAGGGACAGCTGGGTGGCTTAGTCGGTTGAGCATCTGATTTCAGCTCAGGTCATGGTCTCGGGGTCCTGGGATCTGGCTCTGCATTAGTCTCCACACTCAGCGGGGACTCTGCTTCTCCCTTTCCCTCTGCACCTGCTTGTGCCCTCTGTCTCTCTATCTCTCTTTCTCTCTCTCAAATAAATGAAATCTTAAAAAAAAAAAAAAGATTATGTAGGAAAAAGACTTTGGAGGAATCTGGGCAAGCCACATCAGAAGATGAATAGCTAGACAGTGAGCCCAGCTTGGAGGTGTCCCTTAGTGTGGGGTGGCCCCAGTGTGGGCCCCGCCTATGCCTCTGCAGGCTCCATCATTTCTCTAATGTTGGCCCAGCACAGTGCCTGGCAGCCCTATGAGGCTCTCTGGCCATGAAGGAAGGGGAAGGGGGAAGGAGGAAGGGAGGCCCTGCATTCTTTTGGGCAGGGGGTGCCTGTGAGAGGTCAGTGGTTGACTCCAGAACAAGGGGAGGATCCCAGGGACAAGTCTTTGAGGGAGCTGGGATCCAGCATAGAGAAGGGGAGAAACCTCTTCCTGGGAAACTCGGTGCTAAGGGGGAGCAGTGCACTGAGAGGTATAGGGCGAAGAAAGATTACCTCATAGTGCGGGTCTTCACAGTAAGGGGGGCCCTGGGCTCTCCTGTCAGTCAGCCAGGGGCTGAGGAGTCATCATGGCAACATCTTTGTTGTACTTTGCAACTTTCTTTAAAAATTTTTTTTAATTTCAGTTTTATTGAGATATAATTCACAAATAAAATTGTAAAATATTTAAAGTGATATATATAAACACTGTGAAAGCCTTCCACACACCCCCCCATTAGTTAATTACGGGTCTATCACCTCACATTTATCTTTTTTTTTTTCTTTGGTGAGGATGTTTAAGTTCTAAATTAAGTTTAAATTTGTCTCCACAAATTTTCTTTCTACAATACAGCTCTTTCAACTGTAGTCACTCTCTTTCACACTAGATTCTCAGATCTTATTCATCTTAGAGCTGTAAGTTTATTCCCCTTTACCAACTTCTCCCTATTTTCCCTGCCTTCTGGGATGCATGTGAGTGAGATGTGTGTCATGGGATTTTGTTGTGTGCAGATAAAACATTTGAATAAGAGCAAGAATTAAATTTGTTTCTTTTTTTTTTTAAGATTTTATTTATTTGAGAGAGAGGGAGAGCGAGCGAGCATGAACAGTGGGGAGGGGCAGAAGGAGAGGGGCAAGCCTGTTCCCCAGTGAGCAGGGAGCCCGGAGTGGTGCTCCATCCTAGGATGCTGAAGTCATGACCTGCACCAAAGTCAGATGCTTAACTGAATGAGCCACTCAGGTGCCCCAAGAATTGTATTTGGAGAAAGATACAGAGTCTGGCTCTTTTTCCCTTTGAAAACAGTTGATGATAGACTGTGTTTTGTTTTGCTGCTCATGTGTTTGGTGTATGTTCATGCGCATGAACTATGGAAATCAGGGAATCTGTGAATTGTGTAGAAACTCTGGGTGTAATGTTTTTGGAAGGGACAGAACGCTTAATGAAGTTTTTCTTGGACGACCAGGACTGACACTTGTTTTTGTCATGGATGATGGTGAATTTGTGCTTACTGGTGTCACAGGAATGAGTTAGAATAGAGAAGCAGCAGCTCTGCTACTCTCTGTAGTGACCTTAGATCTTCAGCATCTTGGGCCTGGGGTGTCTTGGTCTGCTGGCAAGTAACATGGTTTTTGATCCTAGAGTCCCTTGTGGCTCAAAACAGCACCTGAATTGGTAACTTGACATCTGTTATTAACTTGAATGAGCTAAGTATTGGACACATTTATTCAAGAGACGTGTTTCTTGGTAAGCAATGTAATTACTTTCAGGTTTTTGAGAAAGGTGCTCATCAGGGTAGAACTTGTCTACCGGTGCCCGCTCAAATTAGAGCCTTCCTCTGTGTGATCAGCGCATTCATTCATTACAAAGTGCCAGGTGCTCCGTCTGCTTTTCCCACTGGTACCCCTTCTCATTACATCTCAACCTCCATCCCCAATATTGCTGTGTAATCTGTTCACTGGGGACAATAATGACGCAATGTGTGAATCCAGAGTCTGGCACCTAGTAGCACCTTGACAGAAATAGAAAGCTGTGATCTCAGCATTAAAATATGCTAACAAGCTGTAGGAGCTAATGGGTTCCGCTTTTACACTGCAGATGTTCATTCCCGTGCCTCTGCTGAGTGCGGGGACAGAACAGGAGGGTGTGCTGCTCATATCTCAGTGTCTGGTGGTAACTTTTGTTTACTGCAGTGTTATTCTCCATAAGGGACCTCCTGGCTCCTTTGTAAAGTACGCTGCCTTTCTGGGGCTAGAAATGATAGAAGAGCCCCCTTTAGTAAGACTGTTAGAGAGAACAAGAGAGCAGAGCCCATGTGGAGGAGAAATGTTAACGATAATGATAGGATGGTAGTCGTTTGATTAAAATAAATTAGATTTTGTGCTGTTTGTGGTTGATGTTTATCTAGACAGAATTTCTGAGCTCTAGAAGGAGGTTCTAAATGTGTTATATAAATGCATACAGAATTCTGGTATGCCAAATTTAAAGGGATGATTTAAGTGCATTACATTAAAATTTAAATATATAGAATTTTGAATTCCTATCTTACAGTTCTGTTCTGTATTTGCTTCCTGGCTCATATTAACAAGTGACTCCATTCTGTTCATAATCTTTGGTCTTGCTAATGCCAAGACACACCCTCAGCTCCCCCTACCCTTTATTTTTTTTGCTGTCACTTTGCAGAAGTCAACTGGATGAAAAGCATCGTCAGACTGAGTGGACAAGACAGCCAGGTGCTATCTGCTGCACAGGGACGGTAGTGTTTGTCCAAATTGTAGGATGACTCTCTCTGCAGGGAGGGTGGCAGGAGGGCATGCCTAGCCCGTACTGGGAGTCTTGCCTGGACCTGCAGCTGGCAGAGATGAGGTGGACAGGATGCTGAGTGCCAGGGTACCAGTCTAGGGCACACACACAGCAGGCCTTGTCCAGAAGATTCTGGGGACTGGGGGAGCACTGCCTTCCTATGACAGATGCTGTTATATTGGATGTTTTGTGTTGCCTTGGACTATACAACTCTGAGTCCAGAGATAAAGGTCATGATCATTTATATATTCATCCATTCATCAGATGTTCCCCTTGCATGTACACTAAGCTGTGCCTACCCAAGGTAGGAACAAGGCATAGGACCTAGTAGATATTCAACCAGTACTTATTATACCAGCCACTTTACTGGGTAATCCAGGGCATGGAAGACTTGGTGGTCCTCCCCTACAAAGGACACAAAGGACATAAAGTAGACTGATGCTGGGATACCTGTAAATACATAGTAGCTGGGGACAAAAGAGGAGTCAGAGCTGTCGAGGAAGGGCCTGGGGAGGCTCGGCAGAGGACCAAGCACGCTCAAGTGCATCCTGGGACCAGAACTCGGGTTGCTCCAGGCTCAGCAGGCAGGTCATTCTTCCCAGTGGGCATGTGGGCAAGGAGCCCAGGGTCTCTAAGCTTTGTGAGGGCTGACACGAGTCATGGAAACCTGAAAAATAATCGTACTGCCTCCCAGATAGGAAAAGAAGACCAGAAAATTGAAATGAACACATGTAATTAAAAGTCAGCATAAGGGGGGGGCGCCTGGGTGACTCAGTGGGTTAAGCCTCTGCCTTCGGCTCAGGTCATGATCTCAGGGTCCTGGGATCGAGTCCCACATCAGGCTCTCTGCTCAGTAGAGAACCTGCTTCCTCTTCTATCTCTCTTTCTGCTTGCCTCTCTGCCTACTTGTAATCTCTGTCTATCAAATAAATAAAATCTTAAAAAAAAAAAGTCAGCATAAGGTAACTGTACATCAACTAGTTGGTTGTGGTTGATTATCTCATGGGGGGTATGGGTGCACTTCAGTGGCTTGGGGTGCATATGTGAAGCTCTTGCAGATGCTGACATGGCCGTGGGCAGCCTGTGGTCAGAAGAGGCTGGAGCCTGCAGTGATCCCTGTTCTTGACTGAGAAGGTCCAGAAATACCAGGAGCTTCTCAGCATTATTCCATAGCCCAGACATCCCACTGAGGGCGTGTCCTCCTGACTTCCCATGTGTCTCCACTCTTCATGGAGGAGTTTTGAGCTTGGTCACTTTGTGCATGGACATAAGGCAGGTGCAAAAGGGCAGGTACTGAGACGTAACGCACCCCCCACCTCCTGCCACACACAAGGGCAGAGCATGTGTTTGCTCCTTTCTCCCTTCCACAGCTCCCAGTAAGCTGCCTAGGAGCTTGCCTGTCCACCTCCCCTTCACCTGTCTTCAGCCCCACACCAGTCAAGGAGGAGTGGGCACAGAGAGCTCCTAAAAAATGTGTGCACTGAACAGTAAAAATTTATCGAGAGGGGAGCCTGCTATGTGATAGTGACACGAATAAAGCCAGAGTCCCTGGTCTTTTGAAATTTACGGTTAGGCTTAGGTGGTAAGATGCTTCTTACTGTTAAAGGGCAATAGCAAAAGGAAAGCAAGGTAGACACCCATATCCTTACACACTGTCTCAGCCCCTTATTTGGCCAGTCCTGTGCCTCCCCCTCAGTTCCATCTACAAAGGAATGTTTGCCCTCGTCCTAGAATCTAGTTTGCCACCCTATCATGCCAAGATGATCCTCACGAGGCAAGACCCTCTTCCCACCAGAGAGGGGAGAGGGCTCCCCATCACCTGAAGAACAGAACAGTAGGGGAATTGCCAAGGGGACTTTGAAAGAGAAATTGTTCCCAGTGGCCTGATGGATGGCACTCTATCAACCTATATATACACACCAGGAGCATATTCTTCTGCAGTATCTCTCTCTCCAGTACAGTTTCTAGCAGTATGTCTCACCTGCAGTCAAGGTCACTAACGTATAATTGAGGAGACTATGTAAAGTGCTTTGCTGTGTAGTAGGAAACTCATCATAGGTTCTAATTAAAACCACAGTCATCCCTTCTTCAGGCTTTTCTTAACACATTATTATAATAAGTTTAGAAGGATATTTTGCTGTAGCAATTCTTTTTTCTGCTTCTCACACAGGAGCTAAACTTTGAAATGCACATCCTCTCATCCTTTACCCCTCATCTCTTTTCCCTTCCCTCCCTGCACCCTCCCCATCTGATTCCCTCCTTCACTTCTCTTATTTTCTTCTTTTCTGTCTTTTTTTCTTAAACTGGATGATGATCCCTGCTGTCTGTATTTAGGGCTATTTCAAATGAAATGTAGAGTGAAGGTTTCAGCAGAACTGTTACGCCACAGGGAGGAAGAGTGAATTTCAGGGGGAGACAGAGTTCTCCAGAGGGTACACAGCCCTATAACGGTGGCTCCTTCACAAAGTAGATGTGGCCTCTCTCTTTTTGGGATCTTTTCAGACACTAGGCATCTACCACACAAGTCAATGAAGACTTTGAGGTGCTTAGAAGTAAACACGGGCCCAAAGTGCAGAGTGACCAAGGGTCTGTGTGATGTGTGTTGGTGGGTAGGCGGTACATGTCTGTAGTTTACATTTTTGTTTATTTAAAAATGCTCTTCTGACCTTCTAAATTGTAAATTTGAAAGATCTGTTAGAATCCTGAGATGGTTTTTCAGGAACCAAGCTTCACTTATAAGACTCCAGCAACCACCTCTTCTTTCTGGATGCAGCTGTCCATCATTGTATTGTATTTTACAAGATTTTATTTTATAAGATTTATTTATTTAATTTATTTTTATTTTTTTATTATGTTATATTAGTCACCGTACAGTAAGTACATCATTAGTTTTTGATGTAGTGTTCCATGAAAGATTTATTTAGTTATCTGAAAGAGAGAGTGCATAAGCAGTGGGGTGGGGGTGGGGGGGAGGGCGATGCAGACTCCCCCCTGAGCAGGGAGCCTGTTGCAGCCAATCCCGGGACCCTGAGATCATGACCTGAACTGAAGGCAGACACTTAATGGACTGAGCCACCCAGGCACTCCACATCTCTCCATCATTTTGAACAGAAATCCCACCGTGAGTAATTCTTGGATACCACTTACCAGACGGCAATGACAGGACCAATATGGTTTGTCCCTCCTTTCTTAAAGACTCAACTCCAGTAACCTTATGTAAAATACCCAATCATTATCCTTGCAGTCGGTAAGAACAGAATGAAATTGCCCTTTTTCCTACAATCAGAAATACCACCCATTAGAGAAGATGCATTGCAGACTCATTCCCACAGTGTTACAGGTGCAAGAAAGAGATCAAAGAAATGAATCATAAGAGTTTCATCTCAGCCTCTCTCCATTTTGTTTGTTTGTTTTGCTTTGTTTTTTTCCTTTTTCCAGTCCTCTGCCTCCTCTGTGGTGTAAATTTTCTGCTTGGAAATTCTGTCTTAACAAATTGTTTGGACATAATTCTTGCATATTAACACACTTTATATAGGTTTTCTATCTGCTATAAGAAATGATATGTAAAGTCAGAACAGTGTGGCCACAGGAGGAGAAGAGAACAAGACTTGGAAGGAAGTTTATTATACTGACAGGTCCCAGAAAGGACCATAGGATGGAGGTAGAGGTTGAAAATAAGTGGAGAGCTTGGGCCACAGCCTTTATGGCAAGGTTGGGCAGGGTAAATAGTTAGATTGGCTACGTCAAATAATTTTGGCAGGCTTTGGACTATAGGGGTAGTCTCTAGTTTGCCTGGTACCTGGCCCTGGGGTGACTGGGGCACAGGAATATTGCCTTCTGCAGTGGACAGGCCAGAGAGGTTGACTCTGGATTGGTCAGTTTGCATATCAAAAGTGTGCTCCTGGCTGAGCCCTTTGGTAGCTCCAAGAATTGGCTAGTCCTGGGAAGAGCAGTCTCTTCCCAGCTAAAAAGTTTTCTTTAAGATGTCACGACATCATAATATACAAAATAAATGTATACATTACACTATCACTGTATGGAGAAAATCTCAAGTACTGTATCAAACAAGTCACAGCTTTAAAAGTATTATTTACAGTATTAAATTTGGGGCAAAAAAAGGTCTATTTGTTAACACAAAGGGATTAATTCATCAGCATTTAATAAAATTCTCTTACTGCGTTGATATCAGATATTTACTAATGAACGACTAGGAAAATCCAAGTTTTAATATAAATAAGGATGTTTTTTGTAAAGTTATTTTGTTATATATATCATAAAAAGTCATTGTCAATTTCTGAAAATGCAATCACTGGTCCTCTTGTGAAAACTGCAATGCTTTGATATCATTTTTGGTGGTTTAACATACAATTGAACAAATATTGGTGGTGCTAAGATGAATGGACGATACGTTATATATTTTAAAGATGATTATAAAAGCAAAAATATGCATGAAATAAGCCTACTTATTAGTCTACCTTTTATTTTGAGCCCCAGCAGGTGACTGTTCCAGTATGTGCTTCTTTTGATTTCCATGTGTATGTCTAACAGGTCTCCTTATAGGGAGACCAGTCATCTCACAAGAGCTTTCCATTGTTAGAAGAAACATGTTCTTGTTTTGCTCCCAGCAAACGGGGGAAGAATCACATATTTCATTGATGTGGTAAGAAAACATCTTCCAAGAACTAAGGGGCATCTTCTCATGGACTGCTAGGCAGGAGATGGGTCAAAAGTCAAGTGTACCAGTGGTTTGGGTTAGGATCTGAATCAATAATTACCAAAATGACCAACTGTGGTGGGGGAGTGAGGGGCTGACCTGAGTTCCACCTGAGAAGGGGAGACCAGAATTCAAAGGTGGTAAAAACTTTTTTATTTCTTCCTGCATGTCTTTCTCTGAGCATGCCTTGCCTGGGAGAGAGTGCTGCTTCATCAGCCAGGAGGCACTACCTGCTTCTGTCACCACTCCCTGCCCACCTTGGCTGCTCTTTTGGGTAAGGCATTCCCAGGAAGGGCAGGGAAGCAGCTGGCATGGTATATGAGCCACTTTAAGTTCTCAGTGTGTTGATTTCCCTTTCTCTTTTCATTGTGCTCTTTTTTTTTTTTTTTTTTTTTATTACCTTGGATCCCTGTAACCCACATCTTGTTGGATTTTAATTATTTATTTAATTATCCCTCTCTGCTGGATTTTGAGTAATCCCTCCAGGGTATGGTCTATATCCTATGCATTTTTAGACCCTTCGTGTCTGGCACAAAGCCTACCACATAACAGACACTCAGTGCATGGTAATTTTGACATAACATTCATATATATACACACACAATGATTATATATTCATATATTGATTATAATTTTATTTTTATAAACCAATCATATAAATAGAAATGCAAATTATATTTGCAGACATAAACCAATTATGCTATTAATGTGGGTTTGGACTCCAGTCTCAGCCTAAAGAAACTTAATAAATTGTAGTTCTACTGGACTGTTCTTTTCCTTAGACATACGTGATTTATTCTAAATTTTGGGATTTACAGCATTATCTAAGGTTGCTTCTGTCACTTCTTTACCTTTTTCATCTCTAAAAATTCACATTGTCCCCTCCTTCATGGTCCTGCTCTAAAGCTTGCCCCACAAGCTGCCCCAGGGCTCTCTGCTGTGAGCCATTGCTCTCTCAGCACCATTCCGTTAGCACAGGAGGCCCTGACTTCTCCTTTGCAGTTTCCTTACTCCAATGCTTACCCTACTGGCCTTGCTGGTTATAAGCTCCCTAAAGACAGTACTTAATAAATGTTAAGTGAACAAAGCCATGAATCTTTGTAGAAAATAGCAAATTCCAGCACTGTCATTTTGGCTATTAGTACATATTCTGATGATCTCTTTGTCTTTTACTAATCATGAGAGTTATAATTTCATTCATTTCTTTTTGAGAAGGGTAATTATAGTAAGTCTCCCAAGTGGATCAAGAACACAGCATCACTAAGGAAGGTCCTAGGTGGAGAGAGCCTAAGGGAAGAGCTTGGGGGCTCATTCTAAAGCAGGAGCCGTGGTACAAATCTACGTAGTTGTATCAACTTCCACATGACAAGGCAATTAAAATGCCATGCAAGGAAAACAAAAATTAGCAACTAAGAAGGAAAGCTGCACATGAATTTAAAAGTGCTGTTTGTTAGCATGTGACATTTAAGACTTACTTAGCTCTTCTTCTTTGGCTGGGGAAGGAGAATGGGTCTTATGCACGTATTATCATTTAGGCACATATCATTTATACAAGTCTCATCCTGGGCATCCTCCATGAGCAGGTTGTGGCCATGTTGGAGTGTGTGTGGCAGGTGAAAATTAACCTGTATCCAATGAGAGCAGTTCTACAAATATGCTGAAACATTCACTGCATGGTTTTGTCTCTCTGCTTAATTACTTAAGTGCGGTAGACAGAATAATGTCCCCCCAAAATTGTCCATGTCCTAATCCCCAGAACCTGTGAAGGTATTACCTTTAGTGGCAACAAGAGACTTTACACGTAGGATTATGCAAAAGACCTTAAGTTGCAGGAATGATCATGGACAGCCCAGATAGCCCCAAATGCACGGGCCTGAAAAAGTGGAGAGCTTTTCTTAGCTGTGGTCAAAGGGATATGTGTTGGTGGAAGAAAAGTCAGAGAGATGCGATTTGAAAAGGACATGGCCTGCTGTTGCTGGCTCTGAAGATGGAGAAAAGGGGCTCTGAACCAAGAGGGTGGGCAGATTCTAGAAGATGGAAAAGGCAAGGAAACATCCTCTCCTAGAGCTGCTGGGAAAGAATGCAGCCCAGTTGACGTTCGTTTTAGCTCAGTGAGACTCATCTCTCGAACTTTTGACCTTCAGAACTGCAGGATAATATATTTGTGTTTTAAGTTACTAAGTTTGTGGTAATTCTTTACAACAGCAGTAGGGAACCTAGTATACATGGTCGTAAGTATATGAAGATACTGTTTAAGTAAAAAGAAAAAAAAATTCTACTGCTACATTTTCTCAGTGTTTATACTCTGTGAGAAATACAGACATTTACATTCACTTCAAGTCTACAAATTCTAGCCCAGCTGCTTCATTTTAGAAAGCATTTCCTAAGTTTCTGCCTTAGGTCACGTACACTGGCAGTGACACTGACTTTACTTGAAGGACAGTGGAAGGTTCTTATAGGTCCTCGTAGGAAAGGACATTAGGCTGAAGAAGGAGTTCAGGGTCAGTTGTTCAGTTAATTAATGTGGTTGAGATTCATTCTACAGCAACTACAGTTGATTTTTGAGCAGTGGGCTGACATCATGTCTACCATGACAGCAACAGCAGCTACAGCAATGGAACACAACTAATGCTTATGGAATCCTTTGCCATCCCCAAAGTAGACCCATTGTGTGGACCGACTGGAAACAAAGCATGCCAGGTGTGAGATAGTTCCGAATAGGACAGTAGCAGTAAGACTAGGAAGCAATCAGTCAATGTGAATACTCTTAAAACTTAAGTGAAGAAGGATAATCAAAGGACTGTTGAGCTGGTGGGAGAGAAGCCCAGGGGAAGCTTTCAGGCGTCAAGTGAATGAAGGTGTGATTCATCAAACCATGCAGTCAAGGAGGAGGGTGCTTTTCAGGAGAAGATGCCAAGTTTGGTGTAAGATAAGCTGAATTTTAGATAGGACTGTGAGACATTCAGTGTCCTATAAGTAGTTAGATCTTGGAACTGATTTTAGTGATTATAAAAAAGAAATCTGGGAGGTATGTAATTGGGATATGTCTTCTTAATTAATGCAGAAGTCTTCTATGCCCAAGCCTTGAAAAGCTCTCCAAGAAAGGAGTGTTTCAGTGCAGCAGGGAGATCGTCCAGAAGCACAGGGCAGGCTCAGTTGTGGTGGCTATAAGGGGTAGACATGGACAGTAAGGACTTTGCCCAGAAATGCAAAGACCCCAAGCAAAGTTCTATCCAGGAACTTGTCTATAAAGAAGGAGCCAGATGGATCTGATCTTTTGGTGAACAACTTGCTGCCCAGACTCAGAAGGAGCATCGTAATGCTTGCGAAGAGGTGTTCTTGGGGAGATCTGGACACTTTGGGTGGGGTTGCTATGGAGACTTCCCGCTGACAGACATGTCCAACCATTCAGCTGCACTAACTAAGGATGGCTTTAAGGGGGAGTGGTATGTTTTCCGACTTGCTATTCTTAGGGACCGACGGCTGTAGAATCTTTGTGAAGCAATTGGTGATTCCCACACAGAATTTCTAGATTCAGGCATAATGTGTGTGTGCACTTAGGGAAGGGCTGCCATGTGAATGCTGACTTCTTCCTGAGTGTGGCAACATCCCTGGACTTTGACAGGTGAGGACAGACTCTCAGGCTCTCTCCTTCTTCCCAACCCTCTTTGTGTCTGAAGAGAACTCCTTTCTCCTCCATTTTCCCTGACAGGAATCCTTTCTCCTCCTTTGAAAGGGCACACTGCTTGTTGGCCTCCACTTGTCAGTTCTTTGCACCCTCCGCCTGCTGCAACAAAGACAAAAACAAAGTCATGTGTGGACACATGACTGATGAAGGACAGGACACACTGCCTTTGTTGCCTCTCAGTGTCGTAGCTCCATTCTGTTATTTTAATATTTAATCAGACTTAAAAACAATTCTTAACACATATTCTCATCTCTCAGATTGTCATTTTTTTGAGATAGTGACTTAACTGGTGTACATTGTGCCTTCCAGAGGCTCTAATTTACATCACATAGTGTACATGCCTCCCACACAATTCTGATATTTTTTCCCAATTCTGAGAAATGAACTTCAGGTCACGTTTAAGTTGTTTTAAGTCGTCCCAAAAATACTCTCATGGGTACTCTTGTGCGTAGGAAGGATGGCCCTGGCATGAAGACCTGTTGCCGAATGCTGCCTTTTCAGACCATCTTGACAACTACCATTCCATCTTTGGAGGAAATGTAGCAGCTAAGAAATATGTGCTGCAGAATAAGAGAAGAGGGCCCAAGATTTCTTTTAAAAAATGTGTTTCTTGTTTTCTGGCATAATTTTTACATTTATGGATAGTACTTCTCAGCCTTTCATGAAATTTCTGCCTCTTGTATGTGGAAAAAACAGAGGCTATTTTAAATTATAAAGACAGGCTTTAATCTAGTCCAAGAAACTGGGGGAAAGAGACTTATTTTCTCGCTTTCAGCCCCATTTCCTTACCTAATGTTAAATATGGCTATTTTTCCTAATTTAGAGGGTTTTCTTTGTAGAATATGAATGATCTATTTACTGGGTAACAAAAAGACAAGCCTTTTAAGTACAAATGGAGCTTTGGAGATCTCTCAATTTGAAAGACTAATCTCTGCATAAACACAACTGTTTCTCCATATTGCTGGGAACACTCCATCTAGCTGTTTGGCCACATTTTCTATTATGGTTTTTATAAAATGAAACTATGGCTAATAGCTCAGCAGAGAAATATTTGGGCATGGTAGCAATAGGGATGTGTTTACATTGCCTTAAACTGTGTTGACGAGCAAAGAATAGTAATTCTCTGTAGAAATTGATCTAATCTAATAAATAAAATTAATCATTGCATATTTTCATTCCCCTACATTTTTCTGAAATCAAGGCAACCCGTAATTTCATTTCAATGTTTTGGTCTTTTTTTATTAAATATCTGGGTATATCTGTTACCTTTCAGGCACAAAATTTTATAACAAGCCTTCCTTCTTCTTTATATAAAATGACATAACATCAAGACTGTCTACCATAGAGAATAATTTGGAGGTCACTGTATACCTAGTACCTTCTGCCAGGAAGTGCACCTGGGTATAGAAAGATGGAGCCATTGCATTCAGAAATACCCTTTGGGGCTGACAGAGCCTGACTGTTTCGAGTTTCACATCCCTGTAGATGGGGCTTGGGAAACCCTTCTTCCCTTCAGCCCCACCCCCCAAGGTTCTAGGATAAAACTGGATTAGTGAATTCATGGCTTGATAGACTGAAGAGAAAAATGAGGCTCTGTGCTCCATATTCATGTGCATCTGCCCCTCTTGGTGACATGCTAATTGGTTGGCCTGGGCACAAGACTAGGAAGCACAGGTTTCCTGTTACTCACACAGTGTGTCCTGTCTGCTGTGATGGGAGAAAGGCGAGTGAGGTGAACAGCCTGAAAGACATCACTGAGCCTGTGACCAGCAGGCAGCCTCTTAAATATAAAGTCAAATGATTGTTTTCTCTAAGAAGCTCCTTATTAAAAATCTACATAGCTCTTAATGAGCATATTGCTATTTTGTTTTATAATTTAAATTAAGAGGTGTTTAACCTACATAATAATTGGTTTTAAAAACCTGGATGTATAGGGGCACCTGGGTGGCTCAGGCAGTTAAGCATCTGACTTTTGATCTGAGCTCAGGTGTTGATCTTAGGATGGTGATTGTGAGCCCCGTGTTGGGCTTCACACTGGGTGGGGAGCCTCCTTAGAAAATTAAAAACCTGGATGTATTTTATTTCTGTGATTTAGTTAAGTGGCATTCAGTTGTTGCTTCCATGTACGTGGTCAGTTTATCAAATAGCATGCATGCTCTTCGTTCTCATGCTGCATCTTTTCATTATTCTCCAAGTTAGATGAATGTGCTCAAGTTCTGTAGCATGTTGGAGTCAGCAGTGAAAAGACCATGTAACCTTTTATAACTTAAAGAATCATGCAATATCGAGAAATTAGCCTATAAGACTTAAGGACAAATGCACAGTCCTGAATATTTTCAGCTGTTAAAATGAATGAAAGGGATGAAACTTGGAAAACGTGGGTATTTTGAAGCATTTGACTCTGGACTATTACTCATTTATCATTTGATAGATCCTATAGCCTTTTTCTGGTTGAAGAGGGCAATATCTGGTGACATTTATGCCCTCACTGGCTCATAACACCTAAAAACCATGTTACGTTTGGCATCAGGGTCAGTATCTGTTGGTGGAGGACATGGAGCCAAAAGGAAATGGGATTTCCTAGTATGGGTTGTGGCTTGGCAGAGGATTTTTGTGGGAGACATTAAGTCCATTTAGACAATTTCTTCCTTTTCACTAAAAGTGTTTTTCTTTAATTCTACAGCAATGCTAGGTTATGGACATGTGTATAAACTGTAATGCTGTAAGTTAGATAGGCTTCTAACTAAAATATCAACTTCTTCATACTCTCTGTCCCTGTCGTTGGTTTATTATTTTTCCTATCACTTGCCACTAATTAACATACTCTATATTTTACTTATCTTGCTTATTATATTTTACTTATCAGGATGTTATTCCAGGAAGGTAGATATGTTTATTTAGCTGACTGGTGTGATATACCCTCAGTACATAGAATAGAGCCTGGGAGTATAATTAATATATGAATGAAATAATGAACTAATCTTTAAAATGATGCTCAGAGGGGCGACTGGGTGGCTCAGTGGGTTAAAGCCTCTGCCTTCGGCTCAGGTCATGATTCCAGGGTTCTGAGATTGAGCCCCACATCGGGGTCTCTGCTCGGCGGGGAGCCTGCTTACCCCTCTCTCTCTGCCTGCCTCTCTGCCTACTTGTGATCTCTGTCTCTCAAATAAACAAATAAAATCTTTAAAAAAAATGATGCTTAGAGCATAGTTTTTATATAGTAATACATATTTGTAATAATTACCCTTTAAAAAATAATGAAGCTGTAGTTCAACATAAGAAAGTCAACCAAAGTAATATACTGCATTAATAGAATGAAGAAAAAAAATATGTTCGTCTCAATAGACACAAAATAGGCATTTGACAAAATCCAACATCCTTTCATGATTAAAAACATTCACAAAAACAGGAATAGAAGGAAACTTCCTTAACACAGGACATTTGCAAAAAACTCACGCTAACACCATACTCAGTGATAGGAGACTAAAGGTTTTCCCTATAAGATCAGGAACAAACAGGGATGCCCTCTTTGATTACTTCTATTCAATATTGTACTAGAAATTTAGCCAGAGCAATTGGACAAGAAGAAGAAGTAATAGGCATCCAAATTGCAAAGAAACTGCCCCTATTTGCAGATGACACTCTCTTATGTATAGAAAATACCAAAAATTCCACAAACAAGCTTACTAGAGTTAATTTGTAAAATTCAGCGAAGTTGCAGGGAAGATTAACACAGAGAAATCCATTATGTTTCTACACGTGTGCAATTAACGATCTGAAAAGGAAATTAAGAAACTAATAACATTTTAAAATAGCATCTAAGAGAATAAACTACCTAGAAATTTAAACAAATAGGAAAGACATGTACACTGGAAACTACAAAACATTGCTGAAAGAAATTTAAAGAAGCCTGGGTGGCTCAGTGGGTTAAAGCCTCTGCCTTCGGCTCAGGTCATGATCCCAGGGTCCTGGGATCGAGCCCCACATCGGGCTCTCTGCTCAGCGGGGAGCCTGCTTCCTCCTCTCTCTCTGCCTGCCTCTCCGCCTACTTGTGATCTCTGTCAAATAAATAAATAAAATCTTAAAAAAAAAAAAAAGAAGCCCTAATTAAATGGAAAGATACCACATATTTGTGGGCAGGAAGACTTATATTACTAAGATGTCAATATGACCCAAGATGATCTGCAGATTCAGTGCAATCCCTATCAAAATGCCAACACCCTTTTTTTTTTTTTTTTTTTTTTTTTTTTTTTGCAAAAATGCAAAAGCCAGTCCTCAAATTCTTGTGGAATTGTACCGGATCCTACATGACCAAAATAATCTTGAAAAAAGAACCAAGTTAGAGGACTTGTAATTTAAAAGCTTGCAAAGGTACAGTATTCAAAATGGGATGGTACTGGCTTAAGAATAGACATATAGACCAATGGAGTAAAATTGAGAGTCCAGAAATATATACTTATGTATCTGTGGCCAACTGATATTTTACAGGGATGCTAAGTTCATTCAGTGGGGAAAGAATAGTCTTTTCAACAAATGGTACTGGGACAACTGAATTTCCACATGCCAAAGCATGAAGTTGGAATGCTACCCTCATACCAGATACAAAAATTAACTCAAAATAGTTGAGTGATCTAATTATAAGAGGTAAAACCACAAAATTGTTAGGAGAAAACATAGGGGGAAATCTTTATGGCCATAAAATTGGTAGTAGATTCTTAGATATGATACCAAAAGTATGAACAACCAGAGGAAAAATAGATAAATTGGTCTTCATCAAAATTAAAAACTTTTGTGCATTGAAAGACATTAACAAGAAAGTGAAAAGACATTCTACAAAATAGGAGAAAATATTTGCAAATCATATGCCTGATAAAGGTTTTAATATGCAGACATTATCAAGAAAGTGAAAAGACATTCTACAAAATAGGAGAAAATATTTGCAAACCATATGCCTCATAAGGGTTTTAATATGCAGAATATATAAAGAACTCCTGAAACTTAACAGAAAGACAACCCAATTCAGAAACGGGCAAAGGATGGCAAAAGAAATGATAGACAAAATAAAAAGACAGCTTCAAGAATATGAAAAATATTTGCAAATATCATCTCCAACAAAGGGTTAATATCGAAATAGATGAAGAACTTTATACCACTCAATAGCAAAAAAAAAAAAAAAAAAAAGTCCTAAAATGGGCAAAAGACCTGAATAAACATTTTCTAATAAAATATACTAATGGCCAGACAGGTATATGAAAATGTATTCAGCATCACTAATCAGAAGGGTTAATGCAAATCAAAATCACAGTGATATACCTCACACCTGTTAGAACGGCTGTCATTGAAAAGACAAGAGATAACATATGCTGGTAAGGATGTGGAGAAAAGGGAAGCCTTGTGCACTGCTGGTGGTATTCCATGGTACAGCCACCATGGAAAACTGTGAAGGTTCCTCAAAAATTAAAAATAGAATTATCATATGATCCAGAAGTTGCACTTCTGGAAATAGGCAGTAGTCTCTCCTTACCTGCAGTTTCACTTTCTGCAGATGTAGTTCCCTGTGGTCAGCTGCAGTCCAGAAACAGGTGGTCGTCCCGACATAATCAGAAGGTTAACAGTAGCTCTATGTCACACGCCTCTATCATTCATTTCACTTCATCTCCTCAGGTAGGCATTTTACCATCTCGTCTCATCCTCAGAAGGGTGAGTACAGTACAGTCAGGTATTTTGAGAGAGAAAGAGAGAGAGAGACACTGGTCATATTCATCTAAGTTTTATTACAATATATCATTATAATTTGTTCTATCTTATTATTAGTTATTATTTTCAATCTTTTACTGTGCTTAATTTATAAATTAACCTTTAATATAAATTATCAAAGGTTAATTTATACATACAAAAAGGTATGTTTGTATGAGAAAAAACATGGTCTGTAGAGGGTTTGGTACTGTCCACAGTTTGTGGCATCCACTAGGGTACTTGGAATGTATGCCTTGTGGATAAGAGCCGGGGGGAGAGCTACTGTATCTGAAGGAAACAAAAACACTATGTTAAAAATAAACCTGTGCTCCCATGTTCATAGCAGCATTATTTACAATATCAAAGACATGGAAACTACCTAAGTGTCCATCAACAGAGGAATGGATGAATAAAGAATAAAGAAAATGTGGGTTGTATGTGTTTGTTGGCATATTATTCAGCCGCCCCAAAAGAGGGAATTCCTGCCATTTACAACAACATGGATGGACCTTGAGGGCATTATGCTAACTGAAATAAATCAGCCAGAGAAAGATAAATAGTATATGATTTCATTTATATGTTCAATCTTAAAAAAGAAAAAAAAAACGTCAAATAGAGATCAGATTTGTGGTTACTAGAGGTAGGGGTTTGGGGGTTTTGGGGAAAGGCAGTAAAAAGGTTCAAACTTCCAGTTACAAGATAAATAAGTGCTTGGGATGAAATGTACAACACGATGACCATACTTAACACTGCTGTATGGTGTATATGAGAGCTGTTAAGAGAGTAAATCCTGAGAGCTCTCATCACAAGGAATAGAAACCATTTTTTCTTTTTCTTTTTGTATCTGTATAAGATCATGGATGTTAGCTAAAGGTATTGTGATAATCATTTCACAGTGTATGTGAATGAAATCATTATGATGTATACCTTAAACTTACACAGTGCTGTATGTCAATTATATCTCAATAAAACCAGGAAAAATTTGAAAATAAAAATCAATAAAATACCATAAAATGGGCTAATGACTTGAATAGATATTTCTCCAAAGAGGAAATGTAAATGGCCAAAAAGCACATGAAAAGATGCTCAATATACTTAGTCATTGGGAAAACACAAATCAAAACTATAATGTGATAGCACTTAACACCTAGTACAGGAGGTATAATAAAAAATCAGAAAGCAATGGCAGGGATGTGGAAAATTGCAACCTTTGGGCATTCCTGGTAGGAATATAAAATTGTACAATTGTTGTGGAAAATGGTTTGTTGTTAAGGCTCAAAAGCTAAATGTAGAATTACCATCTGATCCCACAATTCCATCCCTAGGTATGTACACCAAAGAATTAAACACCAAGGAACTCAAACATACACACACACACACATACATACATACATACATACATACATACAGATATATTAGTGTTTATTGTAGCATTGTTCACAACAGCCAAAAGGTGGACATAATCCAACTGTCTATCAACTAATGAATGGTTGAATAAAATGTGATATATCCACATGATTAGTCAGCCATAGAAAGGAATGAAATTCTGATACAGGCTACAATATGGATGAAACTTGAAAAACATTTTATAATAATAAGTGAAATAAGCCAGGCATAAAAGGACAATTATTGTTTAATTCCACTTATATGAGGTTTTTAGAAAGCCAAATTCATAGAGACAGAAGGTAGATTAGAAGTTACCAGCTGTGGGGAGGGAAGAATGGGGGCTTAGTGCTTGCTGGTTACAGAGTTTTTGTTTGGGGTGATGGAGAAGATGGAAACATATAATGATGATTGTTGCACAACACTGTGAATATAATTCATACCACTGAATTGCATACTTAAAATGGTTTAAATGACAAAATGTGTTATATACTCTATCCCCCCCTAAAATAGAATGGAAATAATGTTGTGTTTTATTTTTCCTTCTCCAGAATTAGTCTTACAGTTCTGGGGATCAGAAGAGTAATAGGCTTTCCCTGTTAGGATTACATATAATAAGAAAGTAATAGTCACTAGATCCTTTATATTCAGAGGAATGCACTTGAACACTTTTGCAAATCTTTAAATACGAGGCTACAGAAATGTTTATAGTATCTCCTGGCTTTCTCCAGAGTCATGTTTACATAGAGAAATAAATGCTTACTGTATCTTCACCCTCAAGCTTAATGGTCACATTTCATGAAAAAACAAACTTTCTGGCATTTAGCTGGCTCCCTCACCAGCTTTGTGGTTGTACCCCAGTCTTCACAGTTCACGACTCTAACTTGTACAGATTGGTAAAAAGCAAATGGCCTGGACCACTGGAGCACAAGCTTTGTGAGATGTATATGAAGTCATTTTACACCCTGCCTAGCATAGAGTATGAATTCTAGAATTATTCCTTGAATGAATGTATCAGTAAGTCATTTTCTTTCTTTCTTTTTTTTTTTAAGATTTATTTATTTGAGAGAGAATGCACCTGAGTGGTGTGGGGGTGGGGCAGAGGGAGAGCATCTCAAGCAGCCTCCCCGCTGAGCACAGAGCTGGAACCAGCCGATCTCACAGTCCTGAGATCATGACCTGAGCCAGAAACTAAGAATTGGATGCTTGACCAACTCAGCCACCCAGGTGCCCCAGTACGTCACTTTCAAGTAGTTAAAATCACAGACCTTAATCTGTCAGCCCTTCTGGTTTTTCTGTATGGTATTGCTTTTCAGGAATATGTTTTGAGATAAGGAATGCACTCTGAGAAATGGGGTATTTGATCTACAGTGATGACACTTCCTCTCATTCTGAAGTGGGGCCTCTGAGAGCTTTCCTGCTGCTCTTATCCACGGTGCAGGGTGCCGGAAGACTGGGGACAAGAAGATTGTTTTCTCCTTCCCCAGACTGATACCTCACCTCTTGGCTGCACAGACACCTGGTGGTCCTCACTAGTGCCCTAGCTTCAATCATCCATCCCCAACCAGAGCACCCCTGAGAGCACTCTGATGAGGTGTGTGGGCTATCACAATGGCCCCTTCCTTTTGCTGTTGACTCGACAGCCACACCCACTTCTCCATGGCCAGGCTGACCTAGGTAAAGAATCTGGTCTGCAGACAGTGTGTTGGAATGCCACTGCTGTGGATGAAATAGCACACTTGGAGATATTTTTGTGAAGTCCTGTAGGTATCATGACCGATGTCATAATTCGTATGCAGCACTTTTCACTGATGGTTGCCCCAGTGGCTCTTCATGGTCTTTCTGACTGGTTTTTCCAAGGGGCTGTATACTGATGTCTGTCTCAGACCAAGGACTTCCCCTTGTAGCCTCAGAGTGACCCAGCGTAAATAGACATCTGTAGGAATCAGACTCATAACCTTGATCTGGTTAAGGCAATGGCAAATGATAATAGTGAACACTGATCAGGTTCTTCGCCATTGTAGCCTGTCGCTGTGTATCTGCTAAATACGGAACAGTGGTAAAATGTGAAACTCTTAGCCTACTGTCAGAAAGGAACAAAGCACTGTTTTTCTTTTTTAATGGGGAAGAGGGAGAAAAAGGCTCAGGGACAGATCGTCCAATTCTTTTGTGCATGATATCTATGCTCTGAGATGCAGAAGTCCTGGGGTATTCAGAGAGTTTGTGTTTCCTCTAAGTTTGCAGCTACTGCTGATGCTGCTGTGGCATTGAGACCCATCAGCCTAAGGGCACTGGAGAATATGGCAGAGTCAGATGTTGGGGGCAGCTGGAGGAGGAGAGGAAGGGTCAAGGCAGACTTGCAAACCTCACAGCTGTGCCTGACACAGCCCCCAGATCCAGAGAAACTGGGTGCTCCCCAACTTCTTGCTAATCACTCATGGATGATGCAGCAGTTTTCTTGAACAACACTGTCGTTGTTGTTTAAGGCTTTTATGGAGCTTTTGGCACTATAGGAGACATTTACTAAATAATTTATCCCTTCTTGTTCTAAGAGTTCTTGTAAGAGAAGGTCATGAAGAGAAGGAAACTCAGCTCCTAAAAGCATGGATTTTGACTTTCTACTCAGAGAAACCAGATTTGTGGAGGCGGAGGATTTGGTTGGGTCGAGTTTGTCATACCCACTAAAATCGAAGCCTCCCACCTACCAGCAGCCTGCTAGGACAAATGGTGAAAAAGACAGGCCTGGCGGACGAGGTCTCATGCTGTTTCGGCTAGCCAGTCTACAGACGGTGTGCTCTCTCCTACACCCTGCCATCTCCTGGAGAACGGCCTTCTGAAGCCCCACAAACCAAGTCAGTTCTTTGCCCTCTGAGATGCTGTTGAGTTCATTGGAACCTGGAAATGTGACAGCACTGGCCTGCCTTGTTTTCATTCAGGTACTTGAAGGGAATGGCCAGCAACCTGGGCCTACAAAAGGAGTCATTTAGGCTTCAGTTTCAGATAAAAGACTAGAGGTTCATGAAATGTTCCGACATAACAGTGTAGCTTCTGTTCTGAGCTGTGAAACACATTAGAATATGAACAAAGGAGCAGCACTGTGGAATCGGCAGGATCCTGACCCTGCCAAGGCTGTGAGCCAAGTCTGAGGATTTGGGCGTCCTCGGAGCTAACGCAAAATCCACCTGACAGCCTCCTTCACCCGATTCATACTCCTACCCCCGTCCTTTCTGTCTTGTTACCTTAATTTCCACCTACCTGGCCTTCATGTTAGCTGGAAGGTCATGGAGAGAAAGTTTAAGGTCAAGTGCAATAAAATGATTTTATTTATGGATCACATAGATTCCTGGTTGACGCACTACAGAATTTTGTATTAACTCATGAATAATCTTGCTCTTCGAATCTATTCCATCTTTGTTTTCAACAGATGAGAAGGGGCAGGTTTCATTATTCACAGTGGGCATTTATGAGCAAAAAATGCATCACTTTCCTTGGGTAGCATGTAGAGAAGATTTTGTGGGTGGGTACATGTCTTTTAAACAGATTTTCAAGGACTGTGTGAATTTTCAATATACTCATAATCTCAATATGTCAGTATCGTTCTCTGAACAGCATTTGTTTGTAGAAGCCACCATTAATTAAGCTTCTCAATTGAAATGAATATACTTTACGGGTATAAGGTGAATGCCACCAGTGCCCCCCTCCCCTCAACACATCAGATAGGTTTAAACACTTGATCACAGAATACCATTCACAGAAGAAGCAAACCGAGGTATAGCCTAACAATCATATACCCGGTGAATTGTGTTCTCTTCATAATGGAGACATTAAAATTTGTTTTCATCTTCCCCAGACTACAGTCCTAGACAGGAAAGGGAGAGCACACTGCCTGGCCTCTTCCTGCCATCTCTAACTTCTCTAGTTGTTGTAGGCACTTGTCCATAGTCAAGATGTTTCTGAATGAGTACACTATCCCCACCAGACAAATTCAAACAGTTGGTGGGTCTCGAAGTCCTTAGGTCAGACTGGATTTGTCTGGCTCAGAGTTTGCTGGCGGCAGTTATAGAGGACTCAGGAAACATTTAGGAAAGCGTGTAGCCATAGGAGTCCAGGCAAGGGGTTGGTTCAGGATTCCCCTTGGAATCAGTTCACTGGCAAGACTATGGGTCCTGTTTGGTGTGGGGTTAAAATGGTTCGTGGAACAGAGACAAATGCCATGGTCTCCTGGGAACTACAGTCTGGGAGCTGAGTTTGCCCTGGGTCTGGTATGACTCTTTCCAGTTTCCAGAAAACCCCCAAGTAAAGTTTAGTACCAGTTGAGTACTCACTTGACTCCAGAGGGAAATAGAGTAGACTGGTGAATTCAAGGTTGTGAACATTCATTTGCTGTTTTCAATTCTAACTTTGCACTGTTCCTTAATGCATCCATTTTAGGCTGGTTGCTCTTCTCCCTCTCACTGTAAGAAATGCCAAGCCAGGAGTGGCTGTTATGCTTTATATCAATTAATGTAGTGTGTTTTGTGGCTGATGTCCCACACGGCTTTATATCTTATGGTATGTGTGAGCTCCTGTGACCCTGTTTTTAAAACACATGGGATCTTACGCATAGCCAACAAGACCTTGCCCCTTTCCCCCAGCCTGAAATAACAAATATATATGGAACAATTGACTCACAATAATAGCAGTGTATGATGACATGCTAAACTGTGGTATTGACAATTAAAGATACTTTCACCAGAGGTACAGAGAAAGGTGGTGTGGAGAGGTTGTGATTGTATGTGGTGAATGGACAGGAGAAGAGAGGATATTTTGGGGAAATAATGTAAAATAACTTGGGCAAAGAGACAGAGATGGAAATGAAAATGGTACGATCATGCGGATACAGGACAGTGTTTTGATTAGAATTGAGTGTCAGGGGTATGCACTATAAATTGGATGAATCTGGGGGACCAGACAATGAAGGATCTTTAAACCTGTAATGGTATTAGCACTTGATACAGAAGCAAGTGAGAACCTTGATTATGAACCCACGGACAGTAAATTCCTTGGGGGTGGAGGGGGGGTTCCTTTGTATGTTGCATGTGAGACGTTGTAAACTGCCATATTTGGTTACATCTGGTAGACATGTGTTTAATTTGGCATATACACTGTTACTTCTCAGTGTTTTAGAAATTATGAACACACTGCCGACATTAAAAAAATTAGGGGACTTCACATGAATCCAGTCAAATGTCTCTCAAAAACTGGGAAGGTGTCCGGGCAGTTGGGTCTGCGTTGCTGGTGGTCCTTGGTGGGGCTCAGGTAGTAGCTGGTTCTGTCTCCTTCACAAAGAGGCATGAGTCTTTTGTGGTGTTGTGACTATTGCCCTGTCTTTTCCATCCAGCCCAGTTTACTCACTGACATCACCTGCTTAGCAGCTGGTGGTGAGGGCATCTGGCCCTAGGTATGGTCTCCCGCAAATGTTTGCCTGGCCTCATATCCTTAAACAAGAGGATGGAGTGATGTGGAGAATACTTGCATTAAATTCGATTAGGCCTTATATCAGAAAAAGTCCTCCACTAGCATTTTTTGGTTTTGCCTTTTTTGATGTATCAGGAAAAGTTACTTATATAAAATGGTTCAAGGTGTCAAAACAAAATAAGCCCCAGGATGTAACATACAACATGGTGATTATAGTTAATGATACCATATGATATATTTGAAAATTGCTAAGAGAATAGATCTTAAAAGATCTCACCATAAGAAAACATATCTGTAACTATCTGTGGTAATGGATGTTAGCTAGACTTATTGTGGTGATTGTTTACCACACATACGTATATTGAATTATTATGTTGTAACACACGAAACTAATATAATATGTCAACTGTATCGTGATTTAAGGGAAAAAAAAGGTTACTTAAATCAGTTTTTACAAACATGTTTGAATTTGTCCCCACAATGGACTAGGCCTTTTAAGAGACTGAAGTTATATTAATGAATAATTTAATAATTTGGGGGAATTTTCTGAGGTAGAGAATAAAAGAAAGAACACCAGGAGTAAGAAACCCTGATTGTGCCCTGACTTTTCCCAAGAGGGAAACTTCTTTTAAACCTCAGTTTCCCTTCCAGCAAGACTGTGGTGTTAGACTTCCTTTCCTCAGTCTGAATGACCAAAAGAGGTATTTGTTACTGGGACTAATGGTCAGAAGAACAAGCTGAAAGAGATGTCCACATGCTGGGAATCACGGACTTGCCTGAGAAGGCAGCCAACTGCCATTCTTCCATGACCACCTACCAATCTCTATAACCAATGAAAGAAATGAAAACAATGGTAGGAGTGTTTCTAGAAAAGTGCTCCCCAAACTGCTTTTCTTTTGTGAACTCTTTCCCTCAGCAGTTGCTGGAGGCTGAAAGTTGGGGTAAAGCCCGAGTCTGGGAGGTAGAGACTCTGAGTAAATCTTTGGGAACAAAGGGGAGAGGGAAGGCTGAGGGTGGAGCTCATGTATGGGATTATGGAAAGAGGACTGTAGGCATTTCTTAGTCCAATCCTTCTTTTCATAGCTAAGAAAAACCGTGACCTAGAAAGTGAGGTGTAGGGTCCAGGGGATATCCAGGTACTTATGTGCCCCCCAATTCATTGCTCCTTTTGAGAAGCTGTATTCACTTTCAGGAAGGAGAAAGCAGCTGCACAGGAGACACACAGCCATGCTGATGGGCAATAAAGTAGAACCTTCAAATTGATGTAGTGAAGGACCAGTGCCGTAGGACAAATCCAGCAGGCACATCTCACTGGTTAGGGGAAAAGTGGCAGCAGCTTATCCTCAGTCCCTGATGCTGATGACCCATCTCAAGTCAACTAAAGGTGCCAAAGGCACATTGTCTTCATTCATCCATTCACTGACCCTTTCATGTGTTTCCTTCCCTGCGCTCAACCTAATTCTGATAGTCAGATGCAGTGGAACAATGATAAGAAAAATGTACCTGCCTCTGGAACCAGGCCCTTCCTCACTGACTCTGCCTGACCTCAGACCCTCATTCTCTCTCCCTAAGACCTTAGTGACCCCACGGCTGAGAACCCACGGCATTTGCATTACCTGGGGTATTGTTGGAAATTCCGAATCCCAGGAGCCATCCCAACCGACTGGGTTATAGACCACACTTCAGCACGGTTGCTGGGTGATGAGTGTGCACGTTCAAGTTGAACTAGGTACTCCCCCTACCTCCACTGAGGCATCTGTTCTTCCATTCTGAACAGCAGCCAGAGTTCTGATTTAAATCAAAATCTTGCTGGGGTGTCTGGGTGGCTCAGTTGGTTAAGCATCTGCCTCTTGATTTTGGCTCAGGTCATGATCTTGGAGTCCTGAGATCAAACCCTGTGTCACACTCTGCACTGGGCATGGAGCCAGCTTAAGGTTCTCTCTCTCTCTCTCTCTCTCTCTCTCTCTCCCACTCTCCCCCCCCCAAAAAAAAAAAAAAAAAAAGAAAAGAAAAAGAAAAAACAAAAAACGAAAACAATGAATATCTAGTTATGTCAGTTCCTTGCCTAAAATCCTTGTTTGGCTCCCTGTTGCTTAGCAGATACAAGACCCTTTTGCAGGCTAGCACCCCACTTGACGGCCTGGCAACCCTGGTCTCCTCTGTAAGACCTCCTGAGTTCTTTAATTGAACCACACTTCCTGAGTGTTTTTTTCCCCTCACCCGATTGTCTCAATGCCCATGCTTGCTTTAAGGCTTTGCCCAGACTTCCTTCTGTGAAGTGTCATGTCCTCTCCAGGCTCATGTGCCTGGTTCCCTGATGGTCCACCTGATGCCTGCTCTCCATGTGGTCCTCAGGGCAGGCTCTGATCCTAGCGTGGTGCTGGGCACAAGCAGGTTCTCAGTATGTGTTGGATGAGTGAATGGTGGTGGAAAAGGGCACCAGGAGGCCTCAGCTCAATAGGAATATTATTCTGTAGGTTAACAGGCTGCTTTGATGGTGTGGTGATAGTTCTCATACATTAAGTGAACCATTTAGAAAAGAGCCACAGTTGTGGTTCCCTTTTAGACCTGGAGTTGAACATTAAGTTCTCAAGCAAGAAAAGCTTGAGAGTCACTGATGTTATATATCCCTTTGCCTGGAAAGTGCTCATGCTTTTAAAACACTTCTGGAGAAGAATCTTAGACAATAGTGCTTGATGATGTGGGCCTGTGTTTCATAAATCCTAGTCTGAGTGTCTGACCCAAGGTAGACAAAGCCCCAGTCCTCTGATGTCTGAAGCCGCTAGATCCTGGGATTCTTCATAAATGTCTTTCCTGTTACTGTGATCTAAACCTGTTCCCTCTGACTTTGCACTTTTAGAGGTAGAAATTGGACTCACAGGCCCAAGGGGAAAGGAAGAGAACTTCTACTCCCTGTAGTCAGACTCAGGTCTCAGGAATTGGGGGTCAACCAGGCCATGGGGGAAGGAAAGAAAGAGTAAAGGGAGAGCCTCGAGTGCACGTGGAGGCTTTAGTGAAGCATTTCTCTGTTGATATCAGGCATGTTTGGGAGAGTCCAGATGCAAAGTGTGGAAGGGATGGAAGTCCAGAAGCATATGTACTCACAGGGGATATAAGCAAATGCAGTAGGTATTAAGTTGAGTTACTTTCTTACAGAGCGGAGTTCATCATATAATCGTTTTCAGGATTTATCACAAAAACAGATCTTCAAAAGCTAAAGGTTTATTCTAATAAGCATGATTCGGTGATTTTGGCTTCTTCGTTTTAGGGAAATTAATCTGTCATCACGAGATTATGTTGCTGTCTTTCTTCTAAAATAACTTGAAGTGAAACACTGTTAAATTACATAAGCACTAACTTCACGGTTGTCATTGTGTCTTTCTTCCAGGTTCAGTTGACTGTGGTAGAAGAGGGTCGCCTCCCACAGGGTGCTTTCTGGCAAGTGTCTGCACCCATGCTAGGATGCCATGTTCTGTATTCTTGCTACAGTTATTGATTTCTATCTTAAATGAGTCTGACTTGCAACTATGTAGTCTGACAACTATGTAGTTGTGATTTGGAAAGAAAATTAGGCTTGCTTTTTCTCATTAGGGAATTATTTGACTATTTCAGCAAAAGAGGGAATCATATAGTAACTTACAGCAACTAAGATAAAATTACTAAAAAGATTTTGAAATACACTATTGTGTAAATATTCATTGTTTTCAGATTTTTGCCCTTTATTAAAAACATCCTAAGTAGAGCTTCATATTGAAGGATGCTCTCAAAGTTAGATTTGGGCCATGACAAGATGTGTTAGGAATGAATGGCCTGAAACAGAGCATAGAAAAATCCCTCCAGCCACATCTTCACTTATGCTCCCCACATTCATTCTGTCCCTGATGTTAGCCAGAGAAGCATGGCCAGCACAGCATCGAAGAAAGAACGGGTAAAGATCACCTAAGCAAAACTTTAGCCTTCTGGCCAAACCCGGTTAGTCTTCCCAGGAAATCTGATCTGGAAGCTGTGAATGCGTGTGACTTTGGGCCACAGACCAACATACCAGCATGGGCTGGTGCGTGGCTTCAGTCCTCAGTGATACCACATGTAGCTATCCTTCTGCCTCCTGCAGTCATCTTAAGATGGCAGATGTCTCGCTTTTGAGAGTGAACACACCTGCCGGGAAGAGGTAGCCTGGCTGAGGAAGTGTCAACAAGGAGAGCGTCTGGGAGTGGAGAGTCACCAACCAGATGCTTCCCTCCCTCTCTTACTTGGAAGCCCTTAACTCCATGACTGCCTTCCGGGCAGACAGGGTGATCTGGGCTCAAACCCGAATAGGCAAGGTTTCTCTACAGATGGAGGCTGAGGGTTGACACTGACTGTGCAGCAGTGGCTTGATTTCTTGGGGGACGTGATGACAAGGTTGAGCATGTGTCCCCATCTGCTGAGAAGAGCCCTAGAGGCCCTTGAGCTGTTGTCATAGTTCCTATCCCTGGCATACACCAACCCCTCCAAACACACACCAGTCCTGTGCACTTACCCCCGTCACCCATACTTCTTCCAGGTACAACCTTGTTCTGTCCCTGGACATCACCATTTATTTCTTTGTTCCCTCCAAAAATCTTTATTAAATGCCTGCCCCATGTCAGGTCTGTGCCAGGTGTGTGGATTCTGCAGGGCTTCGGATAGGCAGTCTCGTCTGTTCCTCCATAGCTTGCAATCCGTGGGAAGAGGTGGGCAGTTAGATAAAGAATTATAAGAGGGCTCTGAATAAGGGGCTTCTACTGGAGGGTCAGGAAATGTCTCCCAGAGGAAATGACATTTATGCTGGTATGTGAAAGGTAAGTAGGATTAGAGGCAAGAGAGTGGCATGTGGAATCCCACAAGGGAAGAGAAGGAGAGAGAGGAGGAGGGTTGGGGGTGGGGATGAACAGAGTGACAGGTGCAAGGCCAGGGAGGCCCGACTCTTCAGGGTCTAGGAAGGGGAGTGAAAGGTCTCTGCAGCTGCAGGTGAGAAGGCGTGGAGGTGAGCAAGCTCAGAATGATGGATGGCTTGTTCTAGGAAAGAGATGGGAAGTGGGACCACAGTGAGAGTTGGGGGCCTACAGAGGCGGGCCAGAGTGGGGCATTTCAGGGGAGAACCTGTGATGGATGGGTCCAGGAAGCTTTACTGCACCACATCATTGTCTTTTAGGAATACCAGCCTTCCAGTTTGTGCTTGGCACAAACCACCACTCTTACTGAACAACTGGATGAGAGGCTATTATAAGGACTTAAATCTCTGAATTCTCCCCATCTCCCTTCAAATATAAAAATAGAACTTGCCAAGTTACACAAAAGGGAAGGAACATGGGGAAACTTGAGTGTGGTGCTGGGCCAGAGGTGTCCCATGGGGGTCCAGGGCCTGGGCTGACTGCAAGGTGATGCTAGCTTGAGGCCCATTGGTTTGCACATCATGGAGAAATGTGGGACACAAAGTGAGTGAGTTGATCGCTCCAGAAAGTGGCTGGTGATGAGGTGACTGAGGTTGCTCAGTGTCTGATGGGCCTTTGGGGCAGCTCAAGGTGGGGAAGTGCTTGTCACCACCTCCTGTGGGAGCAGTGATAATTAGTCTGGGTCAGGGCTGCTGGTATCGGCCCTCAGCCCCTGGTGGAAGTGTCCATCTGTGCACAGTGAGCCCTGAGAGATGAGCTGCAACTCCAGGTCTCACCGGGAGGGAAAGCTGAGCCCTAAAGCCCTGAGGAGCACCTACATAGCCTAACGAGATGGGGCATCAGTTCTGGAAAGGGAGGAAGCTGGAAGACGCTGGAGTGGAAATGAAGGAAATCTCTCGGTCAGTACTTGAAAGGGTGTACGAGTCTGAGGTAGTGAGCAGGGATTGAGGGTGAAAGGATGCCTTTCTGTCTTCTACAGGAGGACCCCTAGGCACTGAGGTGTTTGAAAGGCAAATGACTGGAAAGATGGCAAACCGAGGGAAGGAAGAATTGCTTTTTATTTTAGAGGTGCTTGCTTCAGAGTGGTACTTCAGAAATTTATGTATTTGTGAAAGGCCAAATTACTGTCCCCAAATACTGAAACCATTTAGAGCCCTTCAAAGCAAACACAACTGTTACACTTTCAGATAAACAAGATTAGCAGTCCCTCAAAGTAGTAAGCTTTCTGCCTTTGAAATCACTAAATGGAAATGTGTTATAAAGTCTACAGGTCTTCTGGGTACTTTCTAATGGTTCAGGTTGTAGTTTCTTTTTTGTATCAGAAGAATCAGGACACTTAGCGTTGCTAATAAACAATGAGTTTTGGATGACCTTTATGTGGTTTCGCAGAGTTGGGCCAAGCCTGCCCCATATATATATTTTAAATAATACCTATTTTTTTAAAAATGTATAGTAAAGATGAATAGTTCTGTAGTACTACTTCAGAGCTCCTTGTCTGCTTTCTGAAACAGTTGTGGGTGTGTCTGTGTATCAGAGAAAACAGTATTTGCATTGAAAGCACTCGTGTAGTAAAGAGATGCCTGATGAAGCGGATTGGAGAGGTTCGGGAGTGGACAAGACCAGAGAGAGATGAGCGTTCTCTTTTCCATAGGAAAAGAACTATAAACAGACTGGTGAAAAGAAAATCAGTTAAATACCAGCTTTTTGATGATGAGAAATCTTGGACTATAGATTTTGCCCTTGAGTTGAAAGGCGGAACTTCGGAGATGTCTGGAAGTTGACAGTTAATAAAATAATATGTGAGCCCAGTATGGAGACTTAAGGTGAAAGTGTCATTCATTCATTCATTCATTCATTCAACAAATATTGAACACCTGCTATGTACCAGGCACTGTGAACAAAACGACATTTTGGTGCAAGGAAGGTGAGGAGTGCTTTGGAGAAAGCAAAGGAAAGAATGGGGATCACTTCACATCAGAGGAGGTCTCACTGAGGATGTGACATTTGCGTGATGACCCAAGGTGGGTAGGCAGTAAACCAGGCAGACATCGAGGGAAAGGATCATCTGGTGGAAAGGCCCTGGGACAGAGCATGTCAGCTAGAGTGGAGGGACGTCAAGGAAGCAGCTTCATCCTGGGAGAGTGAAGGGCCAGATCCTGTAGGGCTTCAAGCACCACCAAATGAAGGAGTCTCTTATTCTGAAATGAGGAGTCACTGGAAGATTCTGAAAAGAGATGAAACCCGATGTGACCGCATGGTGGTACCTGTGAAGGGGTAAGAAGTAGTGGGTATATTTTGAATGCTGAGTCAACAGAATCTGCTGTGGACCAGATGGATCAGGTATGGGATGTGGGAGCAATGGGGGAGATAGGAAGGCTCTAGGATTATTGACTTGAGCTCATGGAAGGATGTAGACATCATCAACCAGGACGGGGTCACTGTGGTGCTGGGTGGTCTGGATTTGGACATCTTAAGTTTGTGATTCCTGGTAACACCAGGTAGTGACTGGGATGGGCCAGACACTTGATATGTCTGGGCTCCCATTGCCTGAAAGGAGAAGGAAGGTGAAGAAAGTGGGTATGGGCCGAGGAAGGACTGGTGAAATAGTTTATACTACTCTGGAGTTTTCAATTGATTTGTCTTGTAATAACATGTGGGGTTTTAAAGTTGCTCACAGTTTTTATCCAGAATGTTGTGATTTTCTTCTGTAAAACTCTCATTTGTCTTTGTTTCTGATAATACCCTTGCAGGCTGGACAGAAAAGCATTTTTCCAGGACCCTAATTCATCTCTGTTCTGGGTTGTTTCCTACCCCTGACACCCCTGTCACCCCCCGTTGGAGCAGCACATAAGAAATGTCTTTCTCCAGAAAAGAAAGGATAACTTTTGTACTTGCAAAACAACTTTGCAGCTCTGCTAATGATTTAGCATATGATTTGCCTGTCATGTGCCTTAAACCCTTGTCCTAGGGACAGAATAAATCCAGAAAGTGCCTTAGGCAGCATACCTAAGGAGGAGACAGGCAGAAATTGCCAGAGTTACCAGAAGTCAAAATTGATTTGATTTTCTTAGAAATCAATGTTTTAGTCTGGATGTTTAATGACACCCCCTTCTCCATACCTTTTTCCCCCTGCTCTATCCCCAAGCAGCTTATACTTTTATTATCGTATCTCTAACTGCTCTGCTGGACAAAACAATGTGGTTGATAAACCGGGGAGGCTGTTGAGGCCAGGTGGTGATCAAGTAGATGACCAGAAAGAAATAGTAGGGAGGGAGGTAAGGAAGAGTTTAGATCAGTAACAAATCAATTCCTCTCACGGATGATTCCTTCCTCTGTGATGTGATAACAGAGGGAAGAAGGGGTCTTGGAAGGAACCAGCTCCCTCATTTTAAGTGAGTTTTAAGCCACTTGCCCAAGGCCACACAGATTGTCAGTAGCCAGACCTTGCTGCACCTGTGTTTTGGCATCTTTCCTCTGTTGTTGTCATGGTATGTGAAAGCATAAAGAAAGAGAAATACTGGTAGGGGAGGAAAAGAATTCTTTCCATTTTAGTCACAAAGATCTAAGAGCCTGGACTGGAAATTTCGCCCCTCCCACAGGAGAGCGAGGGGCATCCCTTCAGGGCCGGTGACCTGCGTCTCTCAAACCTTGGAAATGCCCAAAGGTACAGCAGAGGGGAGTCTCCTCCTCCCAAACCCCTTCCTACTGAGGGCTCTTAAACCTTTGCCCATGTTTCCCTCTGGGTTCCTGGTGGAACCCACCCAGGGGGGCTCTGTTGAGCTCCAGGCACCTAGGCTTAGCATCTAACAAGAGTTGCTGTGACTCAGGGCTGCAGTTAAGGAATGTCTTATGTGTTCTGAAGATCTGAGCTTTGCCTGGTATCCCAAGAAATAGTTTTCTACTTTTGAAGCTCCTTGTCCTCAAGTCTAGTCTTCCATGTGTACTGCTGAAACCTTTGTAAAACATGTGCCCTGCCCCTGCCCAGATGGACCCCTGGACTTGAGGACTGTTTAAGGTCGTCACTAAACCATGTGGCTGCCCAGCTGCTGTGTTGAGAAGGATTGTATTCTGCATCCACTGGGATGGAAAGGAGCACCAGTCTTGAGTGCACCTGCCACAAGTCAGGGCAGAGGGCATGAGCCCTGTGTCTCAGGTCCATTTTCCTGGCCTGGTAGTCTTGAAGAGGTAAATGAGACATGTTTGTTGCTCATTTGCTAAATCTAGGCACTGTGTATATTGTGTCATTTAATTTTCTCAGTCTCTGTGAGGGTGAATGTTTTTAGCTCCATTTTACTGATGAGGAATCAGGCTGAGACAAGAGGTTAATGGGGGGAGGTCATTACCTAAGTCTCGCCCTGCAGTGTTGCAGCTCTGCCAGTTCTGAGGCCTTTTCCTCCAGGTTCTGGAATGGTCTCTGTGTTTTCACTGAGGACCTGCCCTCCATAATGGACTCCAGACTCAGCATGTCTGCTCTGTCTCCTGCTGGTTTCCCCCCACCCCACTCCTAACCTGATCCATTGGACTTGGATCTGGCCCACTCTGACCAAGCCTACCAGATATCTGCATTCTCTCTCACTCCATTCACGAAAGGAATTCTCAGCAAAAGCTCTAAACTGCAGGCACAACACATGACTTTGTTTTGATAGTTAACCAGTTTCTTGTTAAATTTTATGAGTAATACCCCCCCCACACACACCCTTTCTATTTCACTGGTGAACGTTCTCCAGAAAATTATTCTCTCCTCTCACAATTAAAAAGATACAACTCTGCCCCCACCATTGCCCCAGAAGGACAGTCCCCAGTGCACATACCCAACATAGGTGCCTGTACCTTCTTTGATTCTTCAAATGAATGTCAGCTAGTCTGATACTGATTTGGATGTGCTGGGGGGTAGATTTAAATATCTTTGATATTTAAATTTCAGCCTTGGGTACAGCAGTATTATTATACATTTTAACACTTATGATAGAGGATCATTTTATAAAATTAGAACATAACTTTTATTTCTGTAGCTCCTCTGAAAACTTTGGAAAGTCACATTAACCTAATGGAGGTGATTGGTGGGGACACCAGCTTCATATTTGGAGAAATATTATATCTAGAGCATATATTCAGCCAGTATTTACTGAACAGCTATTATTTGCTAGGTACTGGGCATCTAAAGATGAAAAGACAAACCTTCCTTGAAGGGAGCTCCTTGGCTGGTAGGAAAAGTCATGAGAACAGATAGTATCACTACAGTGATGACACACGCCTGGGTGTAATAAGGTCTCATCCTGGTATCTGAAGCTGCTTGGGAGAGTCAGGAGGGCTTCATGGAGGAGGTAGCAAAGCTTACTACATATGGTAGATAGAGTACCACCTGACCGGCCTGGAATCCATTCCTCGCTTCCTCCTGAATGGTCAGAACTTGGACTCTGTAAGAACTTTCACAGCTGGTCTGCGTAGATCAAATGACAGACCCGAGTGGCACCTTAAGTTGATTTTTCACTCTGGGCTTATACAACATCCTTTGTCTAAGGAGCCCCAGGGGGTTGCTCACTGCCTGTTTTTCTGGTTATGAGCATCTGCTTCTTCAGCCTCGCTGGGATCCCTGGAAACAGTTCCACGTGTATTGAGAATGGCTGTCAGCGTGCTTACCTTCTCACAGCCGACCAAAACCTCCTGGGGGAGTACTCACATTTCTTACCTATGCCTTTGTTCTCTTGATGGACATCTTGCCTCGGTGTGAGGCAGTGTAGCCGGGCAGTAAACACAGATCTGGGAATCAGTAAGGTCCAAATTTGAAGCTTGGCCCAGCGGTTGTGGCCAAGAAAGCTTGGCCACACAACTGACCGCATTGTGGGTAAAGTACAGATGGTGTGAAAATGGCGGCTGCTCTTGTCTGGGTGTTAACCTGGCCCAGTGCATGGCCCCAGGATCGCCTGCCCACGCACAAGAGTCTCATTACTGATGTGCTCAGGTGCTTCAATTTTAGTAATTTAATCATTTCCCCACATGTCACAGAGTACTGAGTCCTGCATTATATAATTTTTATATTATGGCATCAGGATAAATAAGTAATAGCACCACACAAAAATAAGAACAGAAAACATCAACTGTGGCTGAAAATACAAAATGATAAAGCCTTATTAATTGCTTTAAAAGGGGCCTTTTCTTTTCTTTTCTTCTGGTTTATTTAGTTTTATAGTAATATGGAAGCAGCCTTGGCTAAAGAAGATGTGGATTATTGACAATTACCCATGGTTCTGGGATGCATCAGCTACTTGGAAATATCAAGAACTAAGAAGCAATCCTGGAAACTGAATTTTAACCCCATTATCTGCTCTCCAAACAGTAATGAGAAGGGGCTTCAGAAACCATCTAATGAGGAAATAGTTACTAAATATACACCATTATTTCTCCAGGGGCTCTGAGCGCTGTTAGCGTGATGAGTGCCAAGTATGAAAAGCACTTGCTTGTCGCAGTCGTAGGTCCCTGGGTTATGTGACATGGTATGGAATTTTCATGTACAAACTAATTTTCTACACATTTATTTTTTGCTAGTATTACTTCTTTATGACTTTTCCCCTTAGTTCCTTTCTCCAAAGGATTGGAAATGTGTTGGGTTGGCTAATCATGAAAACAAATAGCAGAGTATAATTTAAAGCTATCTGGAAAGGTTAGGGATGGGTTTTGTCACATGCACAGGAAACCCTACCCCCTCCAGGAGAAGGGATCTGTTGTGAGGTAAGCAGAGTGACCAGAGCTCCTTCCACCAAGGAGAAAGAAGACACCACACAGAGATCGCTAAAGAGAAGATTCTGCACACACTTTTCCTCTGTTTACAAAACAAATGTTCTTCTGAGGAACGGAGGGAAGAAAAGAGATCTCATTTTTATGTTGTCATTCCATTTTTAAAATTTTTTATTGCGTCAGTATGTCCATTAGAAAAGTGCATATATCAAAGGCACACTGTATTTTTTTTTTCACCCATCCCTACCTACAGAGCTCCTGTGAGCTGCTTTTTTCATTGGAAAAGTAGGAATGAAATTGCTGGGGCCATTTCCACTCCAGCCAGTGACCAGCAGAGTTATGAGAATCTTCCATGCTCTACATATGCCACAGTACCTGCTATGGTCAGGCTGTTTCATTCAGCTGTTTCTGGTGGGTGGGCAGTAGTAGTTTTTTGAAGCTTTAATTTGCATTTCCTAGATGACTGTGACCTTTCCATGTGCTTATCAGTTATTCTGAGTTTTCATAATTCTGTTTTAAATAGAGATCTTTCTTTCCTTAGTAGAATTTCTGTGAGGGAGATCATTGCTCTTTCATTCGCCAACCGTAGTCCAGTTCCAGAAACAGAAGGAATTTGTCTCCCTCCCCTCCTCGCCTCCCAGTAGAGCAAAGGCACACTGTCCTCCATGGTGGCCAGGAACCCTGTCTGGCTAGGCTTGCCCTGGCTGTTTGGTTGGGGATATGGTCAGAAAGAGTTACAAAGGCATGTCAGTTCAGGGAGCCTTCATGACTTACTGGCCATGCCAAGTGGCAAGGACAGGGAGAGGGTGATGGAAGAAGAGGGCTGGCTTCCCAGCCTGGCCCGTGGAGATGCTGTCCTGCCTGATGTGGACAGAAATGCCAGAACCTTTGCAGAAAGGCAGTCACAACATCAACTTCATTTGTTGCTGTTGCTACTGTTGTTCTCTCTCCTTGTCTGGGTTTTTAATACCCATGGGCTGCCTGCCTGTTTGGCTTAATGAATTAATTTGTTCATTTCTTCTTTATTTTGTACAGTGAGTACCACTGAGTTCTGCTGTATCTTTGACACTGGGGCTAAGACACCAAATAGAGTGCCTGCCTTCTAGGAGACGGAAAAAAACAGTAAAAATATGATGTAATATCATGTGATTAGAGGTGCCTTGGAGAAGAATGAAATGGTGGGGGTGGGGCTGGAGAGTGGTGGCATCCGGCGGTGGGGAAGGTCTTTGAGTGAGGGGGCACCCAGGCCATTTCATGGAAGAGTATCAGGCACTAGGAGGAGCCATTCGGAGGCTCCTGCCTTCAGCCTGGAGCTTTCACTCCATGCTTTCACTGGAGGCCAGCACAGAGGTATGAGGCCTAGTTAGGTAGGTCTTCATGGTCCTTGGTAAGGAAGTTGGATTTTCCTCCAAGTGAAAGGGGAAGGCAGAGGAGGGCTTTGGGCCAGGAAAAACATGAGCTGATTGGGGTTTTTAAAGGATAACCCTGCCCACATCACGGGAGAGAAACCACCAGACTCCTTGGCTCTTAGCATACCTGCCCCACTCCAAGCTCACCCTTTCCCCAGCCCATCAGGGACTTTAAGAGACAGCTTTGCCCTCTGCCCCACTTGCCTCCACGTCGGCCACCCTGGCCTTGTGCATCATTGCTCCCACTTCAAGTTTCTGCTCTTGGGTCCTCGTCCCCTACACCTATGCCCTGGTGGCGAGCATGTCCCAGGGCAGAGCTAACATCTCCTTCAGTGCCCCTCGATACCTTCTACATCCTGCTGTCTTGGAGGGAAGTGGAGCAAGACGGAAGTATGCCCTGACTGTTGTAGGGGCTTAAAATCCATGTGGTTCTTCTCCCTGCCACCCTTCTAGGTGCATTTCCGAGGTATGTAGGCTGCATGAGGGCTGCACTGATGGTGTTTTCTGTTCATCAGCCCAAGACATTCCCTGTTGAGCACCTATCACAAGGGGGTACAAGACCTCTGGAGACGCTGAATTGATGTTTGCCTCTTGGCATTTTTAATTGCAACAGAATCATTCTTATTTTTCAGAACTCATTGGTAGGCTCTTGATCTAATGTCTTGTGTTTCCTGCTCTACAGATGTACATGCATACATACTTACTCATAAATGAACACTAACCCCCCCCCCCCCCCCGTTACATCGATAGCAGATACACAGATTGGAAATCCTGGTGAGGATTCCTGAGTCATAGTACCTCAGGTCCAAGAGCAGCGGGGCGGGCCCGGAGGCTCCCTAGCCCAACATTCCTGACACAAACAACCATGTAGTTGTGTCATAGCAACAGCCTTTCCAGTGTGTGGGTTGGAGTCACATCTCTGCTAGGTTAAAATGCCCCTGTGGTGTGTCTGCTTGTTTTAACGTGAGTGACTTACAGGAACCTGGGATTGAAGAGGAAAGGAGGGGATTGTGTGCCAGGCATGAAGGTGGCTAAAAGATTAATAAAATCTCAAATATATATATATTTTCCTTCTGTACATAACTCATGATGAAAGTGAATAAAATCCAGGTCTTCTCTACTTGGAAGAGATGTGGCCAAGAAGTAAATGCTTATCCTAAACCTCCATAAATGCTTAGAAAACCATGGTTCGTTCTTCAGAGACCAGGAGACTCCTGTCTTGAATATGCCATTTTCCTTAGGTGCTAACACAGGAACTCAGCATTATGGGATATAAAGCTAATATACCCAAAGTGACCTACTGTGACCTGATGTGGTCTAGTAATTATATTCCCTTAAGCGTTGTTAATAACTTTGTGACTGTCTATTATGAAATAATAGCAAGTGAATTTCAAATACATGAAGTGAAATCCAACCTTTTTTTCCCCTTCATGTATCCTTTTGTGAGATTTTTATTTGAACATATTACAGTCCAAATTAAATCATTTACATGGGTGTGTTCAGTTTCTGAAAATGTAACTTATGACATGTGTGCTTTCCATTACACCTCATTAAAAAAATTTTTAGGGGCACCTGGGTGGCTCAGTTGTTAAGCATCTGCCTTTGGCTCAGGTCATGATCCTGGGGTCCTAGGATCAAGCCCCACATTGGGCTCCCTGCTCCACGGGAAGCCTGCTTCTCCTACTCTCACTCCCCCTGTTTGTGTTCCCTCTCTCACTGTGTCTCTCTCTGTCAAATAAATAAATGAAATCTTTAAAAATACATTTTTTTTAAATTACAGCCCAAACCCCTTTAAGCTTTACCTCATCTTACGGTTTATAGAAGCTTCTAGGTAAAGTTTTTTTATGCTGTTTTCAGAAAGGAAAGAAAAGAATATTAAAAGCAAACAGTGAACTTTCCTCCATGTCCCTGACAGGTGTGGCTTTGGTCATGGAAAGCATATTTTTGCCATCTAGGCTGTGGCCAGAGCAGTCCTTGGAAGCAGTGAGTGTGTACAGATGAGGGTCTGCTCGGTGTGAGGACCACCCACGCTGCATGAAAAGAGACAGCTGGAACATAAGGTGGGACCGAGGCAGCGTCTTGACAATCTCTGCTCTGGGATGCTGTGAAGGGGAAGTGCTTACCTTCTTTAGAACAGAAATAGCCTCACCTGGCCGTGCTTTTCTCCTTAGAGGATATGAGGTAGTGGGTTTTGGCTCATTGTACAACCAAGGAGTTTACCAGAAGTTGGCTATGCCAGAGATTGTACAGGGCAAGGAGAGGCAGGCTGAAGCTCCTGTACTACCTTTCCCTTCAGACAGTCTCCCTCCTCCCTCTAGTGACGGTGTTTCTGTGACTCTATCCTGAAGCTCTCAGAAGTTGAAAATGGGCAACAGAGTGAATCCCTGTGCTGCGGGAGGGATTTAATCGGAAGTGGTGGGTGGCCAAACAGTCTCCATTCCTTTTCACAGGAGAAAGGCCCACTTGGGTGCCATCTAGACTCTTTATGGAAAAGGCAGCAGACAGACTCTATTCAACATGCTACATACCATAAAGAATCCTTAATACTTAAGAAGGAGGGGTTGAGATGTGCTACATTTCTTTTTTTTAATATTTTTTTAAATTAACATATAATGTATTATTAGCCCTAGGGGTACAGGTCTGTGAATCGCCAGGTTTACACTTCACAGCACTCATCATATCACATACCTTCCCCAATGTCCATAACAACCCAACCACCCTCTCCTTACCCCCCTTCCCCCGGCAACCCTCAGTTTGTTTTGTGAGATTAAGAGTCTCTTATGGTTTGTCTTCCTCCTGAGATGTGCTACATTTCTATGGGAGTGGCTTTTTTTTTAAGATATTTTTAAAAATTTTTAATTTTTTAAAAAGATTTTATTTATTTATTTAATTGACTGAGAGAGAGACAGTGAGAGAGGGAATACAAGCAGAGGGAGTGGGAGAGGGAGAAGCAGGCTTCCCACTGAGCAGGGAGCCCAACGTGGAACTCGATCCCAGGACCCTGGGATCATGACCTGAGCCGAAGGCAGATGCTTAACTACTGAGCCACCCAGGTGCCCCTAAAGATTTTTTTTTTTTAATTTACTTATTTTAGACAGAGAAGGAAAGTGTGGTGGGGAGGGGCAGAGAGAGTCTTAAGCAGACTCCATGCTTAGTGTAGAGCCTGACTTGGGGCTCGATCTCATGACTCTGAGATCATGACCTGAGCCAATATCAAGAGTCCAGTGCTTAACCAACTGTGCCACCCAAGTGCCCCTTTATGGTAGTGTTTTGTAAATAATTTATTATAAATGTCTATGTGTTAGACAACTGGGATAATGAAGACATTCCTAGAATTATTTGTCGTGTCTGTAGCTGATGACCTCTTGAACCCAAGTCTGATGTCTGGTGGTCACTGTCTCCGTTACTGGGTATATTTTCTTGTGTATGGGTGTCCTGTTTAAAGACAGAGATTTTTGGAGAGATTCCCTGAAACAGACACATTTAAAGTTGAATGACAGTATATTTGACTTACTGCTTTTGAAGCTACTTTTTATGTTTGAAATAATTAATAGCTGGTACCATTGAATCTAACTTGCGTCTTTTCTTTAAAGACAGGTAGTGTTGGTCAGTGTCATTTAGTAGCCCAGAGTTAAGATGCTCACGTTTGTTTATAGCAAAAGAAGCACTTGAGTACAGCAAGGATATTTGCATATATGCAACAATGTAGTTAATGTCAAGTGGCCCAGAGGTGAGTTTTTCACATACTTTACAGACAAAGAATAAGATCTAGAACTAGAGGCCCAGTAAACAGATCTCTTCTTTCTCTGCCCAGTACTTTTCCCAGTAAGTCGGTGTGAAGGTCTGTACCTTGTCACACCAGAGTTGCGTCAGATGGGTGCCGTTGGATCCCTGAACTTGCAGACCTCCACAGAAGCTTGCGTTGATCACTAAAGGAGAAGTAGAGCTGTTTCTAGCATCAGTTTATGGATGCCAATGAAACTCGCTTCATTGTATCTAAAACTGTAATACTGTATCTTATGGATATAATTAATACAAATATAATTTGTGTTGCTTTCATAGTTTTTGTGCTCCACCCCCCATTCATTGTTGGTCCACTGCCGAGCTGGTATAGTTGGACAGGCATCTAGGCAGGAGCTAAAAATGCAGCTTGTTGTGCTTTAAGACCCATGCCACCCTAGGCCAGCCTGGCCAGACACAGTTCATGTTTATCCCTTGAGTGCTGGGGAAAGGCTTGAGACCATGAGGTGACACTGTGAGGACTTAGACACATGGAGGGGCATATGCAAGTGGGCTGCTGTCAGGCTTCTCCAGAACCCAGGCATCCAGGAAGGTGAATCTCGGTCTTTCTCCCCCATGTTCTGGGCCCTTGATAGGATCTTGCCTTTCTGAAGAGTCTTCCCTCTAGTCGCAAGTTGTCTCTACATGAGGTGACATCCTTTTGCTGTCTAGGATTTTGCTTGTGTCTTTGCCTTGCTAAAGGTAACGAAGATATGGAATGTCTGTATTATTTAGTATAACAGAAAGGATTATCCCTTCACTCTGTGTGCTTTTCCAAGTTTGCTTGTGTTCCCTCACTCTTGTCATCTGTCAGGAAGTAGCTGTTCCTTAGCAAGTGCCTCCTCCTTGGCTCAACAGGACAGTCCACCTCCCTGAAGAGGACGGACTGACTAAGGGGCATTGTCTCCCCTTACCCAGCAGTGGGGTCTCCACAGACTAGGGTAGCCTCGGGGATCTCCAGAGGGATCAGTGGACTGTGGATCTGTGGTGGACTGACCCTCCTCTGAGCCTTTGTGTGCAAAGTGCACCAGAGCGAGGTACACTTCCAGAATCCTTATTCTCAAGGTACATTGCAAGGCCCTCACTGCTCCCCCAGACTGTGCTCTCCCTGGCTGAGGCTGAAGTACAAGGGCTGTCTGGGTGCCCTGCCAGAGCACCAGCCAGGCCATCGTCCCACCCTTCATTTCCTCCATCCCAACAAGCCCCCCCTACTCAACTGTTTCTGAATGTCCCTCCTGTAGCAAAATGGTATGATAGAGGGGAATCTAAGATGTGACCCTCGTCTTCTGAATAGCTTGACATGTTGCCCCCAGTCAATACATTTAATTGTTTCAAACAATTTTAGAGCCGTTTTGTACATAAGTACTCATTCTGGGAATGTGCCTGCCCTTCATCTGGAGGCTCATCCTGACAGTCTGGTCTTTTTAGCTCTTTGAGTCTTTTTTGTGTTGTGGCTTTGTGGGTTTTGGTTTTCGGTTTGTTGTGAAGTTTCTTTTTGCTTTTTTTGTTAGACCACAGAAGCAGATTTTAGAGCTAGAAAAAAATCCGAGAGCAATTTATGGAAGTATTTATCACTAAAGAGAATTTATATAAAAACAAATATATTGGTTTTTTCCTCCTTTTGCACTGTACGCCCCCTACTGCTTCATGTTATTCCTAAAGTCCAGAGAATCCCTATGGTATTCCTAGTTGAGAATGGCTTTGAATACATTGGAAATATTTTCCAATATTCGAATAGCATTCTGTCATTAAATCATAGAACACTCTGCCTGGCTCAAAATATAAGGACTTTTCTTTAAGCAAGGAACTGAGGGAGACTGAGATTCATTGATTTTTCTCTCTGCTACACCAGGAAATCCCATGCAAGGCTCAGAGCAGAACATAGTTTCTTTACTTTGTCCACTAGCAGGCCTCTCTCTATTTGAGACAAAAAAAAAAGCACACAGAACAGGCAAAGTGTGGCAGAGGTAAAAGCCACAATCATACCCACCCATGCCCCTGGCACCTGTGGTCCTTAGGAAGAAGAACACTTGCTGGATTGGGCCTCCTCAAACCCCTGTGGGGCCCTTGCTTCTTCCTACCTGTATTCTGGACAACCCAAGGGGTACCCGTGTCCTGAGAATGTGCTGGGGGTGCCCCATAGTACAGAGACAGACATGCTGACCCTAGATACAATAGCCATCATACTGATGTCCTCAGATATGAGTGGCTCCCAGGAGTCCATCCTCCCTGTGTTTGGAGGACAGCTGACTGCAAACATTACCTAGCAACAAAAAAAGCTGGAGTCAGGCAGGGAGAAACGAGACAGTTGTTATTAATCATGCTGAGATGATGTATTGTGGTTTAAAAATGGAAAAGGAAGGGACAGATTAAATATTGACATGTACTGTATTCCAACTGTGGTAGCTTTTGGCTTGTCTAACACAAAAGCATATATTCACTGAAAGGGAAAATAAAATCTTCATCTAACTTCTGCTTCAAGGGGCTTCGGTTGAAAAAAAGAGAGAGCTTAATGTGATTCATTTCCAGCCTGGCCTCAGTTGAAGAGTTTAGGTATTGAGGTCTGTGAAAGCTTCTTCTTAGTGAGTTCACAATGCAGTGTGTCCACTGAAACAAATTCTCTCTTAAGATATCTCTCAAGTCGCTATCTCAGTTTTAGAAAACAAGTCAAATATACCTTCTCTTACACTACATGTTGACTGTATGCTTGTAGTATAGAAAATATACATTAAATAAATGACATTTATAGTGGGAACTTGAAGAAAATATGTGACCTGTAAGAAGTTTGGGTGCCTCACCCCAGCTTCCCAGGATATAGGCCTTATCAATGAATTCTTAAGTATTGTTATACAAGTCTTGTAAAATGTCAATTTGTAATTCAGTGTCTTCTCTCTGTACATGTCGTACTTCAAGGTCACTTTTCCTATTATTACAATAGTGAGAGTGAATCTAACGGGCTCATACTCACCTCTACCCTGGTACCCTCAGCCTCCTGGCATGGTGGTTAGGATGGCTCTTAAGGTCTTATTGGCCTCCATTTTCAAGTTTACCAAATTTTTACAATGGATAAGTCATTGTCTGCGAAAATGACCTCTGAATGTGAATGTATGGGACTATTCAGAAGGGCCGATGTGGTGGGATTCTAAGGAACGACAATTAAAATTCAAATCTACATCCAAAAATACAGAGTTTCATCATAGAAGAGAAATTAGAATTCTCGTGGCCTTATTTTGTAAATTGGGAAACAGTTTCAATTCCAGTGTCAGAAAGGTGAATGTAGCTGGGAGGAAGGAGAAAGGAATTGAACCCAGATCGCTTTTGTTCTTTAGCTGACAAATCTCAGAGCTTAAAATTCTCCTGACAAATGAAATTGTAAATGTATCTCATCTGTTTCTCTAAGCCTGCCTTCAGTCAACAAATGTTTTCTATTCATCAGCCTAAGAAATGGCTCTGGTGCTGTCACTTGCAGTGAGCCCTTGTATTTATCTTTTAGAGGAAATACAGGGGTGTATTTTTTTCTCCTTTCCTGGAGTATGGGATGGTGTTCTTGAAAGGGGCTTGTTACTAATAACGTGGCTTAGTAGAAAGGAAAAGAAATACATTAAAGATCCTTCAATCTTCCCTTAACTGCTTCTCAGAATTGGGTCAGTAACCTCTAAAGTGGCTAAGATGGGTCAAGAATAGGTTAATAAAATTACAAATTCTAGAACAAGAAAGGACCTCTAAGGTCACTGGGCCTAGCCTCTGTTTTTAGGTAACTAAGGTGTTAATTTCGTACTGTGGTAGCAGCTGAAACTCAAAGGGTTTATAAGCTCCACCTAGATCCCATAGTAAAATCATAAGCGCTGTTATTTTATAAAATTAAGTGAACTCGAAGAGCTCATTCATCTTCTAACTCAGTCAGCTTGCCTTTGCCTCCACTGCCAGCCTCTTTGTGGAATTTCTTTATCCTAGTCATTCCTGCCCCTCCCCCCAGTGCTCACCCCACATTTTAGGTCCCTCTTTTAATTCTGTAACAAACCCCAGGCTTTCTGGGCTCTCCTGGCACCCCTCTGTACCCCCCTGCTTGGCCTGGAGGAGACTGGCTGTGTCTGGAGGGACAGGAAGAGTTATGACGCGGACGACAGGCACCAGCTGTTCCGCATCAGTACCAATGAGAACACGGGAGGAAATGAGCTCCAGTGGCAGCTTGGAAGATTTAAGTTAAGCATAAGGAAATGAATCCTGAGTCATGAAGACTGTCAGGAACTAGAGTAAATTGTTAAGGAAGATTGTGGAATCTGCTTCTCTGGAAAAACAAAAAAACACACCCTCAAAATAAGGCAGGCTCGCTGCCCAGAATGATTTTAGTGGGGTCTGCTTGAAGGTAGGGGGGTAAACAGGATGACCTCCCATCCTCCCTCTTGATTCTATTAAAAGATTTGCAGGGGATGAGGTTTCCACGGTAGCACAGTCTAATGCTTAACAAGTCTTTTGTTGAAGATATTAATACCATCTTTTCATCTGACCTAAATCTTTCCTGTGGAAGTTAAGCCATGCTCCCACTGGGGATGAAGAGCAGAGGAGATCAGAATTCAACCTTGAAAGAATCCAGTTAAATTTAGAGCGCTTAGAGTTAGGGTGACTCAAGAATTGGCACTGAACTGGGTCGCCTCGTTCAGTGGTTTCAGGGAGGGGTATCACGGAGTCTTGACTCTTGGTTTTGGTGTTAGAGTCGAAGGCTCCCATAGTTGAAATTAATAAGGATTAATAAGGATAGGGAGGTGGGAGGAAAAGAGTGTGATTTCAAGGTTTGTGGCTGTTACCACCAAACCACTGCATTAATGTAAGCCAAAATTAAAACCACAGAGTATAAAATGTCATGCTCACACATTTATTTGCTCCAGCAAATCTGAAAGGAGTCGACCCTGCAACTGGTGGACTTGAAGATAGATAGCCAAGTAGCACAAGAATTAGAACCTCTTCATTAATTTTTTAAAATTGTTTTTTTATTAGTTTAACAAAACATAAATGTGCATGGATTCAGGAAGTGCAGTAAGATGAATTAATGAGTTTTAGGGCTATAATGTTCAATTAATTAGCAATTTCCAGTGTTCAATTAATTAGTAATTTCTATTCAGCCTGTTGCCCGACTCATAATGAGCATTTTCTGCAGTCTAAATAAAATTTAGACTGCTTAGCTTTTGGGAATTTTTATTTAGCTTCCTTTTATTACAGCTTAGAAACGGGCCTTTTGGCATTTCTAAAAGGGGGACTACTGTACATTTTCAGCCTTTCTTAATTATTACCATTTTTTAAAAGCAGTTCACCAGACCCTGTAAGAAGACACAGTGACTTTCATGTCATAATATCAGATCAAAACACATTTGGGGAGCCCAATTTTTCTTGTAGGTGACAAAGGTCCCCCCTTTATGGGAGAAAGAAGGACGAGTTAGGAACACAAAGCTACAGCGAGAAGAAATATTTTTATGGGGGGAGGGGAAACAGGAAAATTCCTTTCAGCTCTCACAGTGGGAAGTCGCCCAGGTGAGGATGACATGAAGAGATCCTTCCAAGTGTCCACCTTCCCCAGCTGTGGAAAATCTCCATGATCTCCTTTCACTTTCACTCTGATCTCTCCTTCCGGTATTATTCTTGGGACAAGTAGCTAGGTCCCCACTCCCCTAACAATGGAAGACCTCACCATTGTCTGGTTTCCTTTCCACCTCCATGTCCAGTTCCCATCTCCAGCGAATCACCTTCCTGATTCATAGGGAATCTTGGTTTCCCATTTAGAAGCACGTGTATGTTGTCCAAGACTTCGAAATTTGGAAAGGTTAGGAATAAGTTGAAACTCTTTGCTTATGGAGGGTTGTTTGATCTTAAAGCAAAAACAAAAACAAAACAGCATTCAGCTAACCTCATGGAGTCACTGGGTATAGATGTTAGCAGCCAGCTGGGTTGGACTGGCCCTAACCAAGCACAGGAATAGAGTCTGTCTATTTTCCCATCTTTGGCACATTTGAGGAGTTGCCTCCTGATTCCATTCTCTAGCGCTCCTCCTTCCATCAGGTGATGTAGATGAGGTCAGAGTGCAGGGGTGCCTCTCTCTGTCTTGTTGCAGGATAATGTTGGGTTTCAGATGTTCTTTTGTGTTGTTTACACATAATTAGTGCCCTTTTGGCACCTTTTGCAGGACGACTTTGCTTGGCGTCATGCTTTCCTGCCCCTTCCTGGAATAATACCTGGTAAAGGGAAGCATTGTTTTCACATCTTTGGTGAGAAGAGATAAGATTGGTGAAAGTTGGACTGTCCCTTGTAGGTGGTCTTTCATGAACCCATGTGAAGTTTGACATTCAGTTGGGGACTCCCAGAACGAAAAGTCCAGCCTTTTTAACCGAATAAAGGCTGATGTCAGAGGACTCATCCAGTAACAACAGGGAAAATTTAAGTTAAAGGAGCCCTGAGCGTTTCTGTAAATGCTTCTGTAGGATCATATGCTGTGATATGAGTGTATATTGTTGACAGTAACCGCAGAGACAGATCATCAAGGGAACAAGTTATGGGGTCTGTTCAGTATCAGCACAAGGGTGCCTGTAATTTGTAAGGACATAAAGCAGGTCATCAAAAATAGATGGGGTAGCAAATTTGGAATTTTTTTTAATAAGAAAGAAGAAACCATGGGCAATCTACTATGTTTCCAAATGTCACAACCATTCATGTAGTTTGAAGTGGGCCTGAAGCCCCTCCCACCTATGACCTCCTCCCGCATTCTCACTGACAGGGTGCAAGATGGGAAAACCCAAGGACTTTTCCAGATTTGCAGCCACTGGGAGAGACAGTCACTGGGAAAGACAGTTTGTGCAGCCTGGAGAGTGTAAAAGGGATTGCAGGTCTATGCTGTGACTGTCGTTGTTAGGGGAAGCTTGGGGGTGGGGAGCAGAGCAGGAGGCTTGCTTTTTCCTCTCCATACCTGCTAATGTGACTTCAGCAAAAACCCTGGCTTTCCATATTCGGTCTTAAACAGGTATGATGGCTAGGTATTAATATTAATGAGCATAATAACAATAATAAAACTGGCAGCAGCATCAAATGAATGTGGTCTCCTGCAGTAGAAATATTTACCCGATGTGTCCTGCCAGTTAGAGAGATTTTGGCATTAAACCTAGACATTACCTCATCCTCCTGGGCAGACAGCCGATTTCAATGCTGAGCAAGTCTGCAGAAGCGAAGAGCTGAATACCTGTCTGGTTAGCTGTGTAGCCCCAGACCCTGGTTGGAAGTGATTTTCTTGAGCATGTCTGTCTGTCTGTCTCACCCTTAGTTCCTTTCTTTCTGCAGCACTCCATTGGGTTGTCATTGTTTTCAAACTGTGCTGGTATGTATAGATGTGTGTATATATACATATCAGCATGCGTATGCATATATGTGTGTGTGTGTGTGTGTGTGTGGGTGTGTGTGTTTTAAATCTTGAAGGGCACACTGTGAAAAGGTCTGCCAGCCAGGTGGGTGTGTATTAATACACATAGAAACCTGAAAGGTCAGAATTAGGAGGGAAAGTGAAGTACTTATGTATGACACCTCCCCACACACACACACGTGCGTGCACACACACACGCATCCTTACACTTGCAAGCACACATGCTCCTCTGTCTTTGTAAGAATCAGGGACAGGGAAATGAAACAGCCTTTTTTGTTTCTTTTAGTTCATGATAAATACAAGGGACGTTGCACAATGAAGGGGGTTTTATTTCAAGATCTTTAACAACTAAAATAATATTTTGAAACATTGAAATTGCGCTAAAATTGTGGTTTTGCTACTTCCAACCCAAGAGAACAGAACATTTAAAATCCTTTTATTCTACTGGCCTTAAACTACTTTGAAGTTAGTACTATATACAAATTAAAGGCTCAGGATAAGCACAACAGAGAAATCTGGTTAGAAGTAAAATCTTTGGGTAATATTGAAAATATTAACAGGGCTTTGAATTATCATGAAATCATCAAGTAGCCATTCCATAAGTTTTCCAAATAGGGTGTGGAAAACCACTCCATCTCTTCCTAGGACCAATTTGCCTTATGTTTTCTTTAGCTCTTGACTCAAAGTTTCGTATCACACAGGTTTCATGCTATTGCTACTAAGTGAATTAATGTTATCAATTGGTGTCATGTCTTCTAAAATTCCTCCCCAGAGCCAAACAGCTTCTGTGTTGGCCTTGATTTTTAACCAGTTCTTAGGACTGTATTGAGGTACATTTTGTGATAACTTTTAAGTTTTTTTTTCCTGAAATGCTCTTATTTGGATTTAAGTTATTCTAACTCCTTTACACACCCACAGTTGAATCTTGATTATTGGCCTATAAGCATTAGCCAAATTTTTGTATATGAAGTTCATTCTAGCCACCAAGTCATTAAAAAATGTAATATCATGAGTGCCAAGCTCATAAATATACAGTTTGGCTATCTACTAAATTCTTAGTTATTTGTTAAGATTTTACAGACAAAATAATGTTTAGAGAAAATAGCTTCCTTCTGATGGCAGAATGGGCCAAACTCTGTAGCTCTGCTTCTCATGTACTCTCAGCCAGCTTGGGCTGTGACTGTCCAGAATCCACAGGCACACCAGGGTAGGGACTGCCCACCGGGAGGACTGTTTGCGCCAAGCCTAGGAAGGTGAGCTGCCCAGGAAAGAGGACTTCCGAGTGCTTCGGCACAGTTTTTGGCATCCTCAGAGAGCACAGCCATCTGGGAAATCAGTGACAGACTGCACAGTTATCCACGGAGCACCCCCCCACGTCCACCGGCCGAGATCCGTCCTCATTAGACAACTCTCCAGGGGCTATTTGGGGGGACAGATTTCTTTCCATCTAATAGGGGCTTTATGTCCAGAGAGTTGCAGGTCAGTAAATACAGCGAATATCTGCTGCAATAACGGAGTTTGGGGGAGATGCTCAAGAATGAAGGGTGACAGCAGGGTTGGTTGTATAAATCAGGATTAATTACTTGTATTAATACGAACTTAAGGTACTGATGATATTACACGGAGTTTTAAATTTTGACTGTGCGTGAATGGTGTCTCTTAATGTTCATCTGTGGCTGCAATCAATTGATATGTGATAAAATATTTATAATTTGTATGGGGCGCCTGGGTGGCTCAGTGGGTTAAAGCCTCTGCCTTCAGCTCAGGTCATGATCCCAGGGTCCTGGGATTAAGGCCCACGGCGTGCGCTCTGCTCCGCAGGGAGCCTGCTTCCTCCTCTCTCTCTGCCTGCCTCTCTGCCTACTTGTGATCTCTGTCTGTCAAAGAAATAAAATCTTTTAAAAAAAATTTATAATTTGCATACCTAAAAGCAGAGATTGATAAAAGGGTATTTTTTTATTTTAAGTTTTCATTTTATTCCAGTTAACATACATTGGTATATATACGAATATACCAGTGTACAATATAGTAATTCAGTGCTTCCATGCATCACCTTGTACTCATCGACAAGGATTATTTTTTAGACTTATTTTACTCTATGACTTTTTTTCGCTCAGTTACTTGGAAGATGGCCCTAAATACTATTACAAATGGTATCATTGAAAAAAGCAGCACTTTGTGCTCCAGCAATATTTCTATGCTGTGCAGGCTTTGAAAATTCCTTTCCACAGATAGTTGGCAGTGTGCCGCTGTTTCCAACAGACAACATGTTTCCCTACCACCAGGTACCAGAACAAATGGTGACATGTAGGAGGTTCTCTCTCTTAAGTAAAAATACCCTAAGTCCTCTAAGTAGGGATTGGGATTTAAATATCAGATAAGGGAAGCAGGTAAGAAAGGAAAGAGGAAAAAGGATCAGAAGGGAACTTCCTCGAATGTTCCAGCAGTTCCACATAAAATAAAGAACCACAAGTATGGGAAGTGGGAGCATAGGCGTGCTAGAGAGGACCCAGACAGCAAAATGAATGAGGCCTGTTCTGAAGTGAATTTTGTTTTATTCTTGGAGGGCATTTGAAGCTGGATATCCAGCAGAAGTGAAAAGGAAAGACCAAGACCATCATTATAAAGAAGAATATACATGGTCTTTAAATGAGCAATTGCACACTGAAGGGTGAATAGGTAATACAGAATACACATTTTCTCTTCCGCAGAAGGCAAGAGTGCGAGTTACAATTCAGAGTCTTGTGCTGACCTTCCCACAAAGATGCTGCCATTACTTGCCATTGCTGTTTGTGATGGATTCTGATGTGGGACTAGCCATCCTTTGTAAGGGAGGCCCTCTTCCCACCAGAGGACCTGGATAGGCTGTGGAGTCAGAGGAACTGGCTTTGGATTTTAGCCCTGCCACGTGGCTTGGACGAGACACCTGATCCCTAGCTCACAGGGTTATCATGATGGCTTATGGTAGAATCCCTCGCACACTCTGGGGACTCCCAGGATATGGTGGTTGTTTCTGAATAAAGAAATATATTAATGTCTTTTAATTCCTATAGATTGTAGGAGCTATTCAGCCATAAGCTAAGTCTCCGTTAGCTTCTACCAATAGGAAAAAGGAGATATTTTTTTTTAGGTTAGCCCCACTAATCATCATGGGAAAAATTATAATTGTTCCTTGACCTTTAAACATTTTTTGTCAAAATATTAAAAATGCCTATTATTAATTACACATATATAGGGAAATGACAAATGGTAGTACAACTAGTATTTGTTTAGCATATTGTAATTTAAAACATTAGAAACATTGAGAAACAAACTGTTCTCTTTCTCTGTAAAACTTATCAAGAGTAGTTTGAACATAGCCTGCCATCTCCTTCCTGTCCTGTAACTTATGGTATGGAGCAAGTGTTTCTCCTGTGCATTGATGAATTTTCATACTCCTTTCTTAGTTTGGATCAGCTTCCAGTATTTTATCCTTCATGCTTTCGGTGTTGTGAAATATCTCTTAAGAGTTCTTTTAATGTAAATTTTTTTTTTTGGTGCCATCATTTCCCCTGGGTCACACCTTTATCCTTTTTGTCACAACTCCTTTCCTCCTTTATGTCCACAAGCTTGCCTTCTCAGAGTTTTTCTAGCTGTCCATTATACGTCTTGAGCAGCATCAAGGTCATTGTTCCCATTGTTGGCTATTTCTTCTATACCTCCACTTATAATTCAGATTTCACTTCCAGCATCATCCCTTGGGATTTCTATCTTCGTTGGCTAGTTTTCTCTTCTGATTATCATTTTTGTAAAATGGCACGTATGTATCCCTGGGACACAGGACACAGCACAACTACACCCTTTGCTGTTTATGTGTAAATAACAGCTGCTTGGTGACCTGTCACTAGCGGATTTTGAAAGAAGTGATGTGATTGGTTACTGGTCCTGATGCTCAGCTGTTATTTACAGAGTGATCTGTAGACTGAAGAGCTAGCTGTAGAGTTTGGGCTTTATGCAATTACTCCTAGTCAGTACACTCTGATAACTGAAATTTGAACTGCGTTGTTTGGGGATGGTGTTATTTAAAGTGTGGTAATTGATTGACATTTTTTTTCATATCCGAATTTTGTGTGTAAAGCAAAGATTGCCTGTACTCAGATCTTGAACAGAACAGGTAACATGTTTTGTAGGAATAGGAATCCATGACTTCTGGTTAAAACTGGAATCAGTAAAATCTAGCAATCAACTGGGAGACTTTCTGCATGTCACTCAGCCTCTTTGGGTCTCAGTTTTCCCTTCTGTAAAAGCATGGATGACTTTACAGTGTCTCTTCCAGCTCTAAAATGATTTGATTCTACTGTATGGGGGCACTTTAAGAGACACTGCCAAAGAAAGTCATTTAAAGATGATTAAAGGATTGAAAAAGGAGACCTCTGAGGAAAGGTTATGACAACCAGGTTAGCTTTCCTAACATGTAATGACAGATTGCAGCCCTTGTGAGGGTCACACCCAGAGCCTGGTGAGCACCTCCCCATCTTCATTACTGAGAGTAGGAGGAACCTAAAGGATGGGGGAGATACAGCTTTTATAGGAAGCAATTGTAGGATTAATGTGGCTTGTATAAGGAGCAAGAGGAAAAAAAAACAAACAAATAAAAAAAACAAGGATGAGGTGTAGAGGTGGTACCAAAGTAGTCTTTTCATCTACTTGGGAAACATGGAATTAAAGTTAGGTCGTCCAAATAAAAGCTAACACACTGAGGTTAGGGAAATGGAAATAATTTCTGAGAGCAAGATCCTTTGAGCCTGGATTGTGTTGCCCGTGGAGACTATTAGTCTTGTGTCGCTTGTGTCTTTACAAAAAGGATCTTTGAGGAATGGTCTAAGGGTAGCCCAAAGAAGAAGTAGGAGAAAACTGGGCAAGCTCAGAAGGCCTCTTCTCCACTGTGCTTTTTTTTTTTTTTCCCACTGTGCTTTTTAATTCTGTTTCTGAAAAGAGAAAGCAAAATATTCTCAAAAAGCATCACACAGCTATCAGTTTACTACAAAATGGGCATGCTCTCCAAAATTATGGGTAAAGAAAATATATATCACGAATTCTGTGATCACCCAAGGCAGAAGGTTTTTCCTAGAGGATTGACTGGGAAATTTGGGGATGAGAAAATGAGTAGCTGGTTTTGAGCCACTGATATGAAAGTCCTATGCCATCAGTATAGCTGGTGTAAAATCATCCATCAGTATTTCTTTCTTTTTTAAACATGCTGTATTAGGAAGTATTGGCTTTCAAGAGTAAGAATGCCTAGACCTAAAAGAAAGAAAAGACATTAGTCTCACTTTTGGTTGTTTGACTTAACTCCCCAAATCAGACTATTAGAAACTGTCCCAAGAAATCTGTTTTTACTGTCATTGGCACTGGGAAAGATGTTTCAGAGACCGCAAGATGTAAAACATCTGGAGTGTATATTATTGTGACTGCTTATGCATATAGTTGAAGACATTTCTTGGGCACTGAAGTTAAATTTATAACAAGGAGTACCTTCACTGTTTATCACTGAAATTCTTTGGATTCTCATCCAGCAGTCGTTGTATTTATCTAAATGGGTTGGAAGGCAGACCATAGTGTTTTGTTTTTAAATGTGACTTGCTTCTGTTTCTTTTGATGGTTGTCTCTTGCATTAGACTTCTAGGATACAGGCTTAATAAGGAAATGTGTCTATATTTTAGCTAACCCCTCAGCTGCACATCCTTTGTGGCATAACTACCTGACCAAATTAAGGACTGTCCTTCAGAGTCACAATACACGATTTATGGTTTTAGATCTCTGTGTAGTTAGTAGTTGCCTAATCATCCATGGCCTGGTTTCCTATGAACAACTTTGTAAGAAAATATCCTGAAACAGGAATATTCTACATATGGTTTTGCAAGGCACTTACCATGAGCTTCTGGAGTAGAAATGGTTGGATGCTTGCAATTTTTTTAAAGATTTATTTATTTATTTTTGAGAGAGGAGAGAGAGAGAAAGAGAGAGAGTGCATGCATAGGTGTGGTGTTGGGGAGGAGCAGAGGGAGAGGGAGAAAGCCTTAAGCAGGCTCCTTCCTCGCTTAGCACCACCCAGCTGGACCTCTGGCTCCATCTCCTGACCCAGAGATAAAACCAAGAGCCTGATGCTTAACTGACTGAGCCACTCTGGGACCCCAGGTGCTCACAGTTTTTAAGATTTTATTTGTTTGACAGAGCATGAAAGCACAAGCTGGGGGAGGGGCAAAGTGAGAGGGAGAAGCAGGCTCCCTGCTGAATGGGGACTGGATGTGGGGCTTGATGTGGGGCTCGATCACAGGGTCCTGGGATCATGACCTGAGCCGAAGGCAGACCCTTAACTGACTGAGCCACATAGGCACCCTAAGTGCTCCTTGTTTCGATGCTGGGTTCCTTTCAAATGTTGATGCTTATGAACATGTGTGTTGTGTCCCTAATAGATTTGCTACTTTCGTCCTTCACATGCTAGATTCATACTTCCTTAGATTCATTGACCAATTTTATGTGGTTTATGGTTACTCTGTTAAATGGCCTTGATCAATTCTTTCTTGAAGTAGTCTTAGAGAACTAATGACTACTACATTTAACGTGAGAAAATTGGAGATTGATTTTTCCCTTAGTATTCAGCCTCCTTCCACTTCTAGTTAACCATAACTGCATTCCTTTTTAATTTAATTTAAAAATTTCCATCTCGTTTTTTGAGGGTTAATTAGGTTCACATACTGTCCTGGGTATTATTAGCCAAATTCCCATTGGCTATAATATTTTGGCATGTCAAATTTTGCTTGAAGATAACTTTGACAACATAGATTACTTCCCACAAATACTGAAAAATAAAAAAGTTTTGACTTATTTTATGTATCACCCCAGGGAAAATATCCCATCCTCTCTTACTGCATTCAGACCTCAGGGACTGTGCTCTGAGTTATCAGATAATGCGAGCAGTGACTCCTATTTGACCACAGACACTAGCTGCCCAGCAGCAGTTCCTTTAAACTGATGAGGACCTAAACTGCCCAGAGGGGCCTGCTCAGCACCAGAACAGGATATTGCCGGCTTCGTAGGCTTGATACATGTTGATGGTTTGATTAACAAATCATCTCAGTCTGCCCTATGCTACGTTTCATGTTTTTCTCAATAGTCTTGCCCTGTGGTCATAGAGCTGGTTCTGAAGGGGCTATGATCTCTGCACCATTTCTGCCTACAGGCTTATATGTAAACTAGTACTACTTTCTGGAATGTAACTTGTCTAATTCTTCAGAAAGCATTTAGATAGCAGAAGACCAGTCACATTTGCCACATTATTACTATGAGCTAAACACAACATATTTTTGTGGGTGGACAATATTATTCCTACATGAACATGTTTTGCTGTAGTGAAGTAGTTAAAGAGTAGTTTAATGACATGCCTTGTTCCCCTGTTCCATTAGGGAAAACTCAAACTTTGGAAGCTTCAGATTTTCTTAGTGGGGGCAGGGGTCCTGGGCCCACATTAGCTGATACATAGCTCATGGGTCATCACAGACTTCCTCCTCTCACCTTTCTTGATCATCAGTTCATGACATCTCCATTTTCTGTGAGCTTCAAAAACTTATGCTAAGTTTTCTTGCCAGGTAGAAAACATCCGGGCCCTAAGCCTTGGAGATAGGTTACACTTCGATTTCACTAGAGAATGTTAAAGGATATTTATAGAGTACCAGGCAGACCTAGGTAACAGGGAAAGGTACATACTAACCTAGCACACATTGGCTTATCCTTTTAAATTTGCAACATATAAGAGAGTTTAGAAGTCCAGTTGATAAAGACTCTAAATCAAAGTCAGAGCTTGGAGAAACTGTAGACAGATTGAGAATTCACAGCAGAAAGTAGTAAAGGTTTTTTCAGCTGTAAGGCTCATAGAAAGTCACAATGGATAAATATAGGCAGCTGGGGTGATGAAAAGAGGATGATTCAAAGTATCAAAGTCATGTCTCTTACCTCCACTCTGTTTAAGATTTCACCATTTTATAAATGGGTAGGTGCAAAGAGTATAAATTACGATTGTATTTCATTTATAGCATGTTGCATATATTAACTTTTTTTAAAGATTTTTATTTATTTATTTGATAGAGATCACAAATAGGCAGAGAGGCAGGCAGAGAGAAAGGGGGAAGCAGGCTCCCTGCTGAGCAGAAAGCCCGATGCGGGGCTCGATCCCAGGACCCTGGTATCGTGACCTGAGCAGAAGGCAGAGGCTTTAACCCACTGAGCCACCCAGGCGCCCCCATATATTAACTTTTACATTTACATCTATTAAATGATATAATTCTCATTCCATAATGTGGACCCTCATGTTTTCAAATGCATATCGTTGGATTGCTGAAGTCCTAGGTTGAGTCCTGACCCCTTCATGACTGGGCATGTGACTTAGTTTCTTTTAACCTCGGTTTCTTTATCTATACAATGGCATAATAAACTAATTTCATGGAATTATGTGGAAACTGAATGCAAATACGTCACTGAACACAGTTTCTACTATGTAATGTACTCTACTATGTAATGCTCAACAAATATTTATCCCATTTCCTTTCTCCTTCCCTCTCTTTATGAAATTCAGACTTAAATATCTGACTCTTGCTTAATTAAACATAGATGTCTGACGTAGGTGGGGCTAACTGACCGATCATCCAAGATTCTGGGATACAAAATAGAGACGTAGCAGGCCTAGTGTGGCCGTAGTGTCCCTAATCAAGGTGCTATTTGTTACATAGAATCTTGACTGTTTCGTTTAGTGTTTGTGTCCTTATGTAAGTTCATTTGAAGAAGCTGTGGGTCCACTTGGTACTCTCAATTCTACCTTGAGCAGTGACTGAGCCCACTCCAGAACCAGAGTTAAGTAATGCAGACTAATGATCTAAGCACATGCATCAGCCCAGAGGTGAAACCCAGGCCTGTGTTGCTGCTGCAGCCTCTTCCAGGTTCCCAGTGAGCAGGTTCGAGTTCCAGGGTTGAACCACTCTGTTCAAATCTGCCTAATCTTGCTGTTTATAGAGGAGCAGAATAAAAAGGCTCCTCTAAGCAGCAAAATAGAACATTGCTGTGTTCAAAATAGAACACAGCCAAAACTGTGCCAACTCTGCACCTCGTTTCTTCTCCCAGTACCGCTGTGGCTGGGCAGCTTTCCCCTTCATGGACATTTTTGCAATGTTTAAATAGCTAGGAAGTAATTAAGTTACACAAGTGTTGAAGGGTTGGCTGTTGTTGGAGACAGAATGAAAATGGTGGAGCACAGTGTAAGTAATCTTCCCTATGGATGGAGATGGCTCAGAGAGCTTCCCTGCCTGGTGCACGGCCTTGATATCACTCTTCTATTTTATGAGAGGCTGTTTGAAATAAACCCAAATCCATGGTGAGCTGCCTGTGGGTGTGAAGGAAGGAAAGATGAGTAGTTCTGACTTCACTTTTTGTAAAGCTTCCTAATACATAGCAAAGGGCAGGAGACAAACAGGGATCTGGTCCTAGAAGTGGTGGGTTGCTACAGTGTTTCCACTTAAATGTAGCTCTGAAAGCTAACTTTGTCCTAGAAGCCTTGTAGTTACAGGACAATTGTCTTCAAAAAACCGAAAGCATTTCAGGACACCGGGGTGGCTCAGTCAGTTAAGCGTCCCACTCTTGATTTTGTCTCAGGTCTTGATCTCAGAGTTGTGAGATCAAGCCCCGCACCAGGCTCCACATGGAGCATGGAGCCTGCTTAAGATTCTGTCCCTCTTCCTCTGGTCCCCTCCACACGTGCATGCACTCTTTTTCTCAAAACAAAAACAAAAAACAAAACAAAAAACAAAAAACTGAAAGCATGTAGAATCCAAGATAAAGAAATAAACTTTAAATTGTCAGATAAAGCAAGCCATTGATGAGACATTTAGGCAGAATTTTGGGGAAGTACAGATGCCTTTTCTGCTAATATACAGCACTGATGAAGGTCCCCTGGTGTTTTACCAATCTCTTGAAGAAGTCTCAGTAGACTTACAAATTTAAATATTTAATTCCCATCATTTAACAATGGTTTCTGTTTTACTTTTCTTAGGATCACCCCGTCCACCCAAATCAGACAATGATAAAAGATCCGCTGGGTCAAAAACATTTCTGAATTATATTTAGATCATTACTATTTGAAGTATTTATTTGCATTTTATGGTGAATGTTTCTTAAGCAAGCTGAAATATTCTGATTCCTAAAAGTTTCCATATTTATCTATATCTCTTCCCTTTTCCCTGCCCTCCCCAAAATGAAGGTAAAACTTTGTTATATTACCATAAAAAGTTCTAATAAGATTGAATCTTTATAGCAGGCCCTATAGCAGTAAAATCATGAATGATCTCTTTTAATGGTGTTCTGAAGGACATTTTATGGATGGCTGTAGATATCCGTACTTCCAAGGGCGTTCCCATCTTTGTTCACTCATCAGCTGGGTCTCGTAAGCTGAAGAGGCACAATGGTGATCCAGCGAGTACCTGCTCTTCCTGTGAAGCAGGAAGGTTATGATGTGAAGCAGTTGAGGGTATGATGTGTGTAGCATGTCCTCAGGCAGAGCTCTGCCCCTCGGTGACAGAAAGACTCTTCACAGACACGTGCTTATGGAGCTGGGCTCTTTAGTGTTCAGGTAGCATTGTAAATTTCAGCGGTTCCTAAAACAACAGAGCAGTACTTCACATTGACCCTGTTTTTGATTCAGGGTCCGTGTCACCGAGCGTCATGTATTTTGATTCTAAAAAGTTTAATCCTGAACTCTAGATGAGGTTATGTAAAGTAGGTTTGGGTTTGTTGACCCTGGAATGTGACAACTCACTGGGAGAAAAAGCCCTTGGTGATGATTTCTTCACAGTGTTGGTTGTTTTTGTTTTTTGAAGGAAAACAACCTGGAATCAGCCTGTGCTCCTCAGGCAGTTGGCATCCCTTTTTAAAAAATGGCTTCTTCTTATGGGGCACCCAGGTGGCTCAGTTGTTAAGCATCTGCCTTCTGCTTGGGTCATGATCCCAGGGTCCTGGGATGGAATCCTCTATTGGGCTCCCTGCTCAGCTGGGAGCCTGCTTCTCCCTCTGCCTGCCACTCCTCCTTGCTTGGTTCTCGCTCTCTCTCTCTCTCTGTCAAATAAATAAATAAAATCTTTTTAGCTTCTTACAAACAAATGCTTGTAACATATATGTAAGCTATTAAGAAGCATCGTGGTTCAGTGGAACTCATGTTCCCACCACTTGGTCCAAGCAGAAGAGTCCTGACCTTCGCTGTCTTTCATTTTTTTTTTTTTAAGATTTAATTTATTTATTTAACAGAGAGAGAGAATGATTACATGTAGGCAGAGCAGCAGGCAGAGAGGGGAGGAAGCAGGCTGTCTGCCGAGCAGAGAGCACAATGCGGGGCTCTCTGGGCTCACCCATTTCTCTCTCTTCTCAGGTCACCACTACTCAGCATTTGTAGTTATCATTTATTTTCTTTTCTTTATAGATTTCCTCAGATATATGTGCTTCTAAACAATTTGGTTTTTAAAAATATGTTTCTAAACGTTATATGATGAATCATAATAGCTTTATTCTTTTGCAACTTTATTTTTCAACAAGTTTCTGACATATGTCCATATAGCTGCATGGGTGGTATAAATATGCCACAAGGTAGATATTTATATTCTCCTATTGGTAGATATCTGAGTTGCTCTAAGTATTTTTTTATTGCAAATAATACTTGTCTTATAGTGCCTGTATGCAAGGGATTCAGTGAATCACCTTTGAATGATACTGCCAGGGCATGGGATATGTATGTCTTCAATGGCACTGGAAGGCCAAATTGTTTTCCAGAGTGATTAGCTCAATTATATTTTCACCAGCAGTGTCTAAATGTTGAGTTTCTTCCTGTCAGACTCTTCTACTTTTGTCAGGCTTTTCAGGGTGAAATAGTATCTCATTGGAGCTCTCGTTTTCATTTACTTATGTTTATTGGCTATCCTGATTTTTCTTCCATGAATTGCATCTTCAAGTTTTTTGCCCATTTTCTTTTAGGTTGTTTGAGTCAAGATTTGGGAACTGTCCAAGGTTTTACCCTACTTGCAAGCTAACAACTTAGCCTGCTGGTTCTGTGGATACTGGCAGAAGATATGAGACTCCTGGATTATCAACAAAGGACTTTATTACTTCCAGAATGACAAATAGCATGAGCATCAGCATATTAGGATCACTTCTCCTTGCCCCAAGTCCCACTGGGGTGCCATTGGCCCAGATGGATGCATAGGCAGTGGGTTGAATTAAATAAACCCTGAGCTTAGGTAACCCAAATCTTTTATAATTAGCAGTAAGCGTGCCCCTCCTTCATTTTTTTAAAAGATTTTATTTACTTATTTGCGAGAGAGAGAAAGAGAAAGTGCACGCATGCACACACACAAACGTGGGGGAGGGGAGAGGAGGAGCAGAGGGAGAAGCTGACTCCCCGCTGAGCAGGGAACCTCCATCATGACCTGAACCTTAAGCTGAAGGCAGATACTTAACCCACTGAGCCACTCAGGTGCCCCATGCTCCTCCTTTAGTTTGGAGGGAAGTATTGTCTTTTATTATACTGAAGTAAACAGACTTGCCCTTGGCTCCAGAGGGAGATACTGTCTTGTAAGGCTGGTTCCTATGTAGACATTCTTGAAATTATAATCCAGAACGAAGGACATTAGTGCCTTTGCTCACAAGATTTGCAGAATCACAAGAGCCCCATGGAGAATTGTTTTCCAATAATATCCACCTCTTGTTTCTACACGGTCTTGGCTTCTGAGAAATTTTCCCCTGAGTACACCATTCTATTGATCACCACAAAGGCTGAGAACCAAATCCATTCAATTTGTTTCATACAATATTTAATTAAGGCTATTATCAACAGAACAAGACCAACCTGAAATAATGTCTTCAGCCTTGTGCCCCAGGATCCCAGACCCAACAAGCAGAAGAAATCCCATTAAACCATCAAAGACTACCTGAGAAAGTCAGGTGGTTTTTCCTTACATTTCTCTGTTGACCTTTCCACATGACCTGAGGCATTTATCTGGGCATGACAGAATGGATAAGTTATTGCACAGATTGCCTTGGCCCACAAGAGACCAAGGCAAGTCGGTCACCCAGACCAACTGGCCCAGTGAGTTGAGTGCCTTCTAGAGTCAAGGAACTGTTGATCACTTCAGTTCAAGGACAAATTTTGTTCCCCTTTTTTCAGTCAGGTGACTCCCTTTGTAAGTGCTCATTGCCTGCAGAATGCACATAGATAATAAATCAGTCATTCCTCCAAGAACCCCCTTATATAACCAAGAGTAGCTTCATTTTGGAGCATGCTCCTCAGGTGCCTAAGGGCTACATGATCTACTGGTGGTGTTTCCTTAAACCCTCCAATGAGCTCTTAGGACCAGCACTACAGTGAAGTTATTATGTTTTCAGGAAGCTGGCAGGTGAATACCTGTCTTCTACACAAGAAGTATAGTCTGGAGGCTTGTATGGGTCCCTGGAAAGAAAGTATTGTTTATAGTTGTTGGGGCCACATGGGTGGGATAGTTTTTCTCAGCTATTTTTTTAAGGTCTTTCTATGTGATATTCTCTTCTCCCTATAATATGTGTAGACATTAATTTCTTTTTTTTTAAGATTTTTATTTATTTATTTGAAAGGGAGAGACACAGAGAGAAGAGGGAACACAAGCAGAGGGAGTGGGAGAGGGAAAAGCAGGCCTTCCGCTGGGCAGGGAGCCCGATGTGGGCCTCCATCCCAGGAACCCAGGATCGTGACACGAACCAAAGGCAGACGCCTAACGACTGAGCCACCCAGGCACCCATGAATTTCTTTATCTTTTTCTCTACCTCCTCTTCTTCCTTTTGTTCTCCCTCTCTCTCCCCTTCTCCCCTGACCAAGATCTTACTCCCTTCTCTGAATTTTGTGATCTTCCCAAGTCTCTGGATTGGTGTCTTTCAGCAGTTCCAAAAAATTGTCAGCCGTTAGTTCTTCAGATATTGTCTCTGTATTGTTCTCATTCTCCTCTCCTTATGATTAATTGTATGTTAATTCTTCTCAGTCTATCTCCCATGTCTCTTAATGCTTTTATATTTCCCATGTCTTCTGTTTTTCTGTGCCACATTCTGGATAATTCCCTCCAGTCATTAAGTCACTGCTTGGCTGTCACTAATATGTTATTAAACCCATGCAATAAGTTTGTGTTTAAGTTATTACATTTTTGATTTTAGAAGTTTTATTTATTTCTTTCAGTTGGACTAGTCATTTTTAAAAAATTGTGTCTGGTTCCTTATATAAAGTTTCCATTTCTCTTTTTTTTAACATATTAAACATACTTAATTTTCTTTTGTATAACCGATATTCTCCATATCTGAAGTCTTTGCAAATCTCATTCAGCTTCCTGTGCTTCTGCTGGCTCTCACTCATGGTGCTTTGCTTCTTGTTTTGTCGGAATGTGTGGATGTGTGTGTGTGTTTTAATGTGAGCTTCTGTTTTCTTAGAACTATGTCAGTGGTCCTTCCTGAGGCCTAGATTGAAGGCCTCCAGGGGCTACTTGCATTTATATCCACCAAATGTCTTAAATATCCTTAGCTTTTGACCATTTTCTGTTATTGGTTTGAGGTTTTTGACTTACCCAGAAAGTATGGTTTTAGTTTATAAACCTTTCTAAGAACAAGCTTAGGGTCATAAATTCTCATGGGAGATTGTTTCCCACCTCCTCAAGACTAGTAATTTTCCTTATAGGCCATTGGGTAATATGGGCACAGGGGGTGGCTTTATTCTAGTTCACCATTACCCTAAGCATATAATTCTCAAGAGACCCAGTTTTATCAAACAGCAGTGTTTATTGTTGGACCCCCATAGTGAAAATGCCCTGGATTTTTTGTCCTCTGTCTACTGTGCTGCAAGAGCCATTAAAATAAAAACTCAGATTCATCGCCTTGGCCTTCGTTCACTGCTCAGTGACTTCCTGAGTGCCTGCTTTCATGTAATTTCTGAATGTTGCTTGCTTTTTTACTTGTATTTTAAAGATTGTTCATTTTATTTTATCCAGCACTTTAGTTGTTTCCAGCAGGGGGCAGGTCTGGGGATCTCATTCACTGTATTGCCAGAGGTGGAACTCCTTCTTTTTCTAGTTCAGAAACATTTGGAATCAATGTGCCACACTCTCCTTGGTTTACCATCAGCACTTCCTTTGTCGGCCTTGCCTTGGATTTTCCTTCTTTGGATTAATTTCCTCAAGGGGAACTTTGCCTCTTCCAAAAAGACTTAACATCTTCCAAAAGTTAGCAGAGATGAAAATTCTACCATATCTCGTTTTCTCACTTATAGTAAATACTCTAAATGTGCTGTGGTTTGCCAGTTCACATAGAGTTTTCATTTTCATGAGCTCCAAGTTTTTCTTAGGGTGTGTGTAACCAAGCACTGCTGTGTAAACTAGATGCTGTTACCTACAAAGGCTTGAAGTTTAAAACATACTTGGAATTTAGTAGGTAAAATGTGTACCTAGATACAGATGCACTTAAGTAATGAATATACATGAAAAAGAGAGTAGAAACAGAATAATTCTTAATCATAAGTGTCCTCTAAAAGCCCTATAATTTACCAGTTCTTTTTGAGAATACACTTATCAGAGGGTCAGGCAATGAAGTAAGTTACTATAGGTCCTCAGAGGAATTCATGGTATGACTCTGATTTTTTTCACTGTTTCATTGGAGGTGGCTTACCAAGTCTGCTAAATACTGTACTCCAGGATTACCAGAAAGTGGCCCAGTTGGCATTCCATGATGAAGAAAAATAGGAATCTAGAATAGTAGTGGGGCATAGAAGAACAGCCTCACCTTAATATCTCTAATGTGAATTTTGCTAAACCACATTTCATATATTTTTAGTATTCTCTTTGCTGACATAGTAATAGATGTCTTTTGACAGAGGAAGCTCCATATTCAGACCAGGCTGGGGACACTGGGTACACACCTAGCTGTTCAAAATGCCTCACAGGAAGCTTCTAGGGGTAGCTGTTCTTTAGGACAACTGACCCAGAAGAGGCAACTCAAAAACGTTCTCTTATATGAGAGTAGGAAGACAGGAATTTTCTTTGTCAAAACATAGAGGGGATGTTGGTGGTGGAGAACGTGCACCCCACCCTTGGTTGCCTCCTGGCTCCTCTGCTGACTTACCACTCTCATTAGTCCATTGACTGTCCCAAGAAATCAGAAAGCCTGTTCGACTTTGCTTGGTGCTGCAATCTCCATACCTTACTTAACCACGGAGTCCTTTTTGTTTTTAGAAAAAGACTTGTTGGGTGTGTGGGTGGCTCAGTGGGTTGAGCTACTGCCTTCAGCTCAGGTCATGATCTCAGAGTCCTGGGATCGAGTCCCACATCGGGCTTTCTGCTCAACAGGGAGCCTGCTTCCCTCTCTCTCTCTCTGCCTCCCTCTCTGCCTACCTGTGATCTCTCTCTGTCAAATAAATAAATAAAATCTTAAAAAAAAAAAAAAAAGAAAAAGACTTGTTAACAACTTGTGGAACACACATGTTCTATGAGCCCAGTTTGGGAGGAGACATTGTTCTAATGCTCATGTTTTCAATTTCTCATGGTGTCTGGTGTTACACATTAGGAGCTTTTAGTTTTCTGGAACATGAGTACTACAGATGAGTGTTCTAGTGTGGGAAGGAAACTAGAGTTTAGAAGACAGTGTGTCTACCGTGCCTAGGAGCTTTCACAAGGGGCCCTTGCTTCTGCCATACCTGAGATAACCATTCTCTTTTCTCCTCTTTCCTCCCCTTCAAGTCTCCTTTACTTACCCCACTTCATCTGCCTTTCACAGATCGGAACTCTCCACGCAGAACCCAGATTCTCTTCCCTGCGCTCCGTATTTTTAGAGTCCAATGTGTCTGTCTGCTTTAAACAGCAAGTGCATTTTCTCTGAACTTCCTAAATGAAACTGTTCTGTGTCTTCACTAGGAATATTTGTTTGGAAAATGGGGTTGAGAAGATTGATTATCTTCTTGTTAAGCATATTTACATGATTAGACTATTTAAAATAATTTGATACAGGTGTGAAAATCAGCCTGTTGTGGAAAGTATACTATAGTCATTAAGAGCTTTTGGCTGGTGCTCTCATTAGAGATCGAACACAATAAAACAAACCAGAAGATTTCAAATTATGACGGAGTGTCTTTAGTGATATCCAATGTGAGTACCTGTGCCAGACATACTGCTGATGATATGAATTGGGAGGTGGCCCAAAAGCCACAAGATCGCTTTCTTTTATCACTGCTCTGTTTTATGATGAGTGGAGTGAGGAGGAGCTGTGATTTGGAAACCTTCCTTGTCCCAGGATCCGTTCTAATGAACACACCACTGGGAGTCCTCGGAGTTTACTTCAGCCCTATCGCTTACTTGCTCTGTGTTTTAAAATTTTTTAAAATATCTTAAATATGAGAGATACCTTAGGACAAGAATGAGAAACATGGAAAATTTTTATTATAAAATGGTAAGAGTCATTACTGCACATCTATTTGAAACCTAATAGCCATCCATGTTTTCTCTAAGGCTGGTGAATAATCAGTTCCCATGCTTGGTTTTATTTTTGTGGGCAGTTGATTGAACCTGCCTCGTCTAGGTCTCCTTTCTGCAAGCTAGATAACAGCCCTTATTCTTATTTTCCAGGGTTATGGCAAAGTAACTTACCTAAGCTCTTACTTCACTCCTGGCTCCTACAATACCCCTTATAAATTTTACTTGTTGATTACGTTTGCTAATATCCTTTTTCTCCTAAAGGCAGTGTATTGAGACAAAAATATTTCTGATCTGCTTCTTTTGTTTAAAGTGATAAATGCCTCAGTCTTCCTGTCTTAATTTACTTTTCAGTATTGGCTGTGGCTGGCTGAGTTCCTGTTCCCTTGATAAGCTGCATAGTTCTCTGACCAGCTGGTTTGAAAATCTTGCTGGTATGTAAAACAAAAGAGCCTTTGATCCCACTGCCCAAGCAGCCCCTTGAAATGGAACATTATCCATAACTGACTCTAGAAAATCTTCTGCAACAGACCAATTTTTGACATTTGTGTAGAATTTATACTTTATGCTAATCATGTAAATATGCTTAACAACATACCTTTTACACTTCTTATTTTCCCAGATGTTTGGAGAGGCCATGTCTGCAGTGGGTGGTCCTGAGGGCTAAATTCTATGTAAAAAATTACTGTGCAAATGAGATGTGTTATCTGAGATGTGACTGACTTGCTAAGCTTCATGTCATGGAACATGGCACCTACCCAAAATACTCACCAGTCTTCATCCACGTCATTCAAGTAGAAGCGTGAACATTGCAAAAAGGGAGCAGAGTGATGTGACATCAGCCACAAAAGCCGTATCCTGAATGTTTACCTTTGTCTTCCTAATCTGGGCCAGAGGTACTTATTACTCCTTTAAATGAGCCCAAGCTCTTAAAATCCCAGCAGTGAATCCTAGAGTGATGTTGTCGTCGTTATTGTTGTTTGGGAACTTTAGTAAGAAACTCATGATCCAATCAACTTTTTTTGTAAATATTTTATAGTGTTATCTTAATATAAAAAGCATATATGTGATTAATATATTTACTAGGTGTTTCAAGTTCAGAAAGCATAAAGAAGAAAACCAAGTGGCCTCCAAACCCACCACTCCTTATAATTGATCAAGCAGGACTCAAGGATCCCAGGATTCTGGGATCGAGCCCCAACTTGGGCTCTCTGCTCAGCGGGGAACTTGCATCTTCCTTTGTGTCTACCTGCTGCTCTCCTGCTTGTTCTCTCTCTCAAATTAAAAAAAAAAATCTTTAAAAACATTTTCATTTGTTTGTCTCCCATGGAAGTTCTTCACCCTTCTGGTTCAGCTCGGGCATTTCCCTGACTCCTCGTTGTTAGGCAGTAAAAAGTAGCTTGGTCAGTGTCTGTGGGTAGGAGTCCAGAGAGCAGGTGTGGCCGTCTGTCCTTAAACCCCATCACACTTCTACCCTGCCTCCAGCATGCTAACCAAGATAGAACATACAAAGAGAGAGGGTTAGGGAAGTTGGAATGCTGGCAAGGCTAAGATAGTTTGTGTTCTTTGGGTCTCCATTATTGTATGGCTCTCTGTTTAGTGATTTTGTAGTAGGTGAAACAAAATTCTGAGATGGTCCCCAATATCCTGGCCTCCAGATATATACACCCCAGCTAATCCCTTCCCCTGAGCGTGGGTGGCAGCTCTAATTGTGATTGGATAGTCACTCTCAAGATTATATAGTAAGGGTGAAGGGATTTGGCAGATTTAATAAGGTTCCCAATCAGTTCATGAAAAGGGAGAATATCCAGGATGGGCCTGATCCCCAGGTGAGTCCTTAGAAGAGATGAGAAGCACCAGCAGCTTGGATGCCATCCTGCTGGCCTTGATGAAGTGAGCTGTCCTGTTGTCAGAGGAGTGGGCCATGCTGTAGGAAATGGGGACCCCAGTCCTACAAGAGTAAGGAACTGAATTCTGCCCTGAACACGGGTGGATGTGGAAGAGAATCCCAAGCTCCACGTGACAGCACAGCCTCATGAGACCCTGAGCAGAGAACCTAACCATGCCCTGCTGGCCTTCCAGCTTACAGAACTGTGAGCTGATCACCAGGTGTTTTAAGCCACTGAATTTATGGCTATCGGCTATGCTACAGTGGAAAACTGGTCCACGTGGGTTCTCCAGAGTTGCCCACTGGGAATTTTCCCTTGTACTTTCCTTGATGTGGGTGATGCCTCTTCCTCCACTGGACACTTCTCTTGCTATTTGGATGGCCCCCTGCACACAGACCCTTTCTGTTAGGATCCCTTTGTTTTTCCAGTCGGACTGTTTGTGGAAGGTTTGAACCGACTTCCGTGGGCTCTCCCTCATGATCCGCATCCTTTGTTTAGGAAGACTGGGAAATCCCTTAGCTCCCGTCCCATGCAGCAGGAGCAAAGAAGTCAGCCCCTCTCTTCCATCCCTCAGTTTCTTTGGTGGGAATCAGGCAGCAGTGCACTGAGGCTCCCTGACTTGTTTAAAGCTTTTTGAGTGGCCCCATGACCGTCTTTCTGCCTTGGCCAGAAGCAAAGGGGGAAGCACCCTCCCACCATGTCCCCTGGCCAGGAGTCCTCGTGAGACACACAGCACGACTCTCCAGAGACGTTTCTCTTTAAAGAGTTCTTTGACGTCAGGGGTCCTAGATCGGTCTAGATCAGACGTTCCTTCTTGAAACCCTTGGGATAGGGAGTGAACCTGGGAACACCGGAGAGAGCCCCTCCTCAGATGTTGCCGTGGCTCTTTTGTACTCGAGTGTGAGTAAGCATTGGAGGGTCTTCTAATATCTAGGGCCAGCCATTAATTTTTCTTCTGTGTTTTCTTATGAAAGTGCATGTTGATCTGTGCCCTTGCTCTGGTATATTCCTCTTGTTGCATCTTGACCCTTCTTCATTCAAAACTACCAATTCCACATTTTGCCACCCCTGTTTAATTTTGTTTCCTAAAGAAAACTAATGTATCATTTCTATATATGAAAAAAAGAAGTTAGTTAAATAGAGGCATATCTTTTTTTTTTTTTTTTAAGATTTTATTTTTAGAGAGAGAAAGAGAACACAACCAGGTAGAGTGGGGGAGGGAGAAGCAGGCTTCCCACTGAGCAGGGAGCCCGATGCAGGGCTCAGTCCCAGCACCCTGGAATCATGACCTGAGCTGAAGGCAGACACTTAACGAATGAGCCACCGAGGCATATCTTTTAACCTGAGTGTTTTAGGAAAAAGAAACAAGGGGTGCTCAGTTGTTAAGTGACTGCCTTTGGCTCAGGTCCTGATCCTGGGGTCCTGGGATTGAGCCCCGCATCAAGCTCTCTGCTCGGTGGGAAGCCTGCTTCTCCTTCTCCCACTCCCCCTGTTTGTGTTCCCTCTCTGGTTGTGTCACTCTTTGTCAAAAAAAATAAATAAAATCTTAAAAAAAAATAAACATGCAGAGTGGTTACTCTATGGTCTGGCAATAGATTTTGAGAGAATCTTATCGCTAGAAAGGAAATTATTGTCTGTAGCAGCTAGCCAGTAGCTCAGTTATGCTGTGTAACAGACTACTCCAAAAACTCTAAGGCTTAAAACAGTAACCGTTTATTATTTTTTGTTTCCTAAGCAGCCCCCACCTGTCTTCATTCCAAAACCTGCTCATTGCAGCAAAAGCTGGGGCAATCAGATCATATAGAATGCATTGTATACATTACAGCTCCCACCAGAGCAGATGTCCCTTAACGCAAGCTCTCTGAGGTTGAAGCTCTGCATTTTTTTTTTCCAGGTCAGAACTAAGCCTATGATTTTATTCTCAGCTTCTAACGAATGCTTTAAGTGTGACTTGATCTTCTTGATCTTAAAAAGAATTAAGATGCCAATTAAGTTGGCTGTGTCACTATCCATCTCACCCCATTCTAAATTAAGGCTGCCCTAGTTTAAAAGTACTTATCCTCACCGTGCCTGAGTGTCAGAAAAGCTTAATTACAATCCTTGTGCTGGATTTGGGAGTGTGTATGTGCCCTTGCATGGGTGTCTGCTCACAAGCAGGCTAAACACACTTGTCTTCAGCTCTTCTGGTACCCTGAACTAGATTATTTTGGAAAATGGTGTTTAATGATAGAGAGAGTGGATTGGGAATTAAGAGGCCTGCATTTTGTAAGTCCTGACTTAATATTTTTGCGACTTTCCACAGATGACTTAATAGCCAAGAGTTTTAGTCACCCCCTCTGTAAAATAGAGATACTAACATCAACTTCCTGTTTTGCCTGAAGAAGGAAGAGTGCAGGGCACCTGGCATACAATAAGTATTCAGGAAGCGTTAGTTCCCATGCCCTTTGAGGCTCTCATTCAGATATTTAAACATTTTTAAAGTGTGCCTTTCAGACCACAGGACCATTTTCTAGATCATAATCCTGTACAGCTGGGGGGTGCTAACTCGTCGGGATCCCCAGGAAAACACGAGTATTCCTATAAACTTGATTGATTGTGCAGAAATTTTTACCAATACCACTGAGCGTTAACAACCATGCTTCCGGTGGCTGAGATCCCATCTTGAGTCTGCACTGTATCTGGGAAGGTCTTAAAGTCTGGTGGGGTTGACCTGCCCACAAAAGACCCATTGAAAGGACGCTAGGCCTCTTGAACCAGGCCCCGCCCTATGGCCCCGCACAGCACCTGAGCCATGGGAGGACAGCAGGAGACCTGAGCACAGGTTGCAGACCAGAACTCTAGCTTCACTGGGACTGCTTCTGAGGGAGAATGATGCCCTGTAAGTGAAAAACTGAAGATCTATTTTACCGAACTCTGTAAAACACTGCTGTGACAACTCTAAGGGAGGGTAACAGAAAGGAAAAACTGCCATTCTTCCTCTCTGCCTTCTGGGCTTCTAGAATTTGGGCACTAGGATGGGTATAGGGCACTGGTGACAGGATAACAGAGCCCAAGTGGCCCCCAGGACTTGACAGAAATTCTCAAGCAGAGAGTGACTTTGAGGGCATAGGGGGTCCTATATCAGCAAGAAGGGACGTAGATCTGTGGAAATTTCTGTTGATGTGATTCCACTTGGTTCTACTTGGTGCTCTCAGATATTTTGGGGTGCTTCCTGGGGATATTCCCCAGGTGTCCACAAATCAGTTCATTCTGTGCTGCCGCTGTCCCTTGCTGGGTACCTTGGGTCCTGACCCCCAAGCTCTGCAGCTTTCTACCAACAGTACTTCTGCCATATGCCTGACCTGGAGCCCCACCTGGGGGACCTCTCCACACCGGGATTGGGCCACCTCCCATCACTTCTACTTCAGTATGGTTCAGCAAGGGAAGACCAAGACCCTGAGGCAAGATTATAACAACAGTGGTGTTTGCTTCAGGATCACGAATTAAATGGGCTGCCACACCTTGCCCTTTCCTCCTTATAGCACTGGTTTTCTAAATGGCCACTTGCCTCTGTGTGTGTGTGTGTGTGTGTGTGTGTGTGTGTGTGTGTGTGTTTCTCTGTGTCTGCAAATTTTGAGCAGCTTTTTCCATTTCAGAACATTTTTAAGCATTAAACATGCTTGAAATCTCATGAACTCTATTTCAATTTGGGAATCTTATTTTATTGGGGGAGGCTCATTTCCTGTGGGAATTTTTTATGGTACTATTATAAGCAAACACTCCCACTGGAAATGTATGAAATATGTTCTCTGTGCATGTTCATTTCCCTTCCCAATTTAAATGAACAGTGCCTTTGAAACCTTTAGGATTTCTGTAGGATCCCATTAGGCTCCTTCTTGTCAACGAGCCTATAGTGACTCCTTGATCTGCATGTGGTGGGAAAAGCGTCCCCAGATCAGCTGTGGCAGATCACAAAGTGTGTGGAAGGGATTTTTATAATATTGGAAAACCTATCATGCCATCTGAATAGGTTTACATGTGTGAGAAGAAAAAAAGAAATATTTGTAAGAGGGGAAATGATGTTAGCAGTAACAATAAAGCTGAAAGTATGTAAGAAAAAATAATCTGTTACATATTTTGTGTATCCTGAGGGCACTTGCACTTAAGCCATACTTTTGAAATAATAACAAATAATGTTTGTGTTTGAAATAAACACAAAAATTTTCTCCAGTGTCTTGAGCATTAATCATGATTTATATCTTAACTCTTTTGGGGGGGTATTGTTTTTCTTAGAGCAAAAATAAAATTTAAATTCTCCAGTGATACATAGTACACAAAGCACTTTCCACATCTTATCATTTCATCTTTACTGAATGCTTCAAGGTGTTTTCTCCATTTGCGTATGATTGAATTGAGATTCAGATAGGGGAAGAGAATTGCTCAGGGACCTAAGGATGAGAGAAACAGTTGGGACAACTTCTGAGTTCTGCTCCAAGGTCCTCTCATCCCCTTCTCTTTCTTCCCTTCCTCCCTTGGTCCCTCCCTCCCTTCCCATGGTCTCATTCTTTTTTTTTTCCCCACATTACCACATGTCCCACAAGTGTAAAAGATTATCTGGATGAGTGTTTATGGTGCATGTTATCATTATGTTTGTGTTGTATAATTAAAGTTTCTCTGTCATTTGTAGTAGTCCCTGGTAAAGAGAGGCAAGTCTGAAGGCAATGCTGACTGAGGTTGGAGTCTTTGGTAGAATGTGGAAGACACTGGCCCTCATGACCTGACACAATCCCTTCATAAGAAACCATTAAGTCTCATGGTGTTGATCTTACTCAGCTCCATGGAGAAAGCTCTGAAGCAGAGAATTCAAATAGATGAATTTAATGGTGTTCCAAAAGTGCCCGTCCTACAGATGCTTCATGATGTCGTTTACAGATCAGCCTTAGAAAGCAGTGCACAGAAGATGCCTTAATATTACCGACAGGGTTGTCATTTGGCAAATGAATTTGTCCTTGAATGAGGCATATACTGTGCCTTTTAAGGGCAGGCAGTCCCCAGGCTGACGTATGGGTTCATGTGACCTTCTGCAAGCTTACCTTTGCAAGGCTGGGCTGCTCATAGCACTGGGCTGCAAGTTGAGGAAGGATGCTGCTTTGAGAAAGTCCTGTTCTTCTTCCCACTTTCTCCCAGCCCCATCCAAAGCCCTACTTGCAGGTTGACCAAACATTAGCCATTCTGTAGCCTGTGGTCTCTCTCCCAGTGGTTTTTTTTTTTTGGGGGGGGGGGGGGCTTCTGGCCTTTTCTAGCCCCTACCCCTCCTAGGGAATTTGGGGTGACCTGGCTGCATGTTCGTAGTGGAAGAAACAGAAGAAAGGGCACAGATGGGGAGAGAAAGAGAGGCAGAGTCCCAAGAACACAAAGTCAGGGGAGTAAAATAGTGAGCAGCGCTGCCTGGTTTAGACTGGTGGGGCTAATGAACAGGACAGACCTCATGGGACCTGCCTGAGTCCTGGATGGTACCTGTGGTCTTTACTGAGGCAGAGAGTTGGGTCTGGGCCTGGAGCACCTAGCTTCCCACACTCCTGTGGCACAGCCTGTCCCTCCTCTGTTGCCACCAGTGTCCTACAGCTTACTTTCTGCTTTATTTTGGTTTGACATAGTCGACCCGCTGCCTTTACCCTCTGCTCGCTCTTGTGGCACGGTAGGCTGGTGCCCATCCTCCCAGTTTCCTGGTGACCACCTCTCTACTCAGAGATGCAACTTCTACATCTGGCCTTTTCACTTCATTGCCTGATCTGCTGCCTTGGACAATTTACCTTGGTTTTCCTGTAGTAACTTGGTAGCAAGATGTCTGAGATTGCATGCTCTTTTCCACCATGTGTCTAAAAATACATTTGTGAAAACCCAATGTTTATTGGCTATTATCCACATGCCAGGTGGTGAGCTAACTACTCTTTGCCTATATTACCCAATGTAATCCTCATGGTAGCACTATGAGTCAGGTACTATTATTAATGTTTTTTAAAAATCTTTTTTAAAGAGGTTAATGTCACTCACCCAAGGTCACACAGCTAGTTGATTGCATCTTTAAAAGAACAGTTTGCTCAGAACTGGCTTTGGTTGTTGACTCAGATTATGCAGTAAAGCCTGAGGCTCCCATTGGGCACCAAGCTAGCCCTCGTGTAACAATGTTTCCCCACCTTTGATAATATACGAGTCCCCAGGAGGTTTTATGAAGATGCAGATTCTGATTTTGAGGTCAGGGTGAAGCCTGAGATTCTGCCTTTCTAAACAGTGTACAACGGTGGGGGCTTTTCAGGAAGAATTAGGTGCCGAGGGAGACTTCAGGGCCTATATTTCTGATCGAATTCTCCCATGTTCCAAATAGCATGGTTCCCCAGAAAGACATTCTGAGGATAACTTTTGATGATACAGATGGGTGGTGATTATTGCAAGCTACCTGGAACATGGCTCCTTTGAAAAGGAAGTTATTCACATGTGACCAATGATAGAGTGCATATGGAGACTTTGGCGGCTTCAAAGGCAGGCTATAGCAAGGCAAGACTTTTAGAAAGCCCTGTAGGGCTGCTGCAGAGTTCAGGGCATGATTCACAAGTAAATAATACATGCTTTTATGATGGAATCTATCAAGTTGCTCTGTGAGGTGTCTTTTTCATATTCAGAGTGGACATGCCAAGAAACAGGAAGTGAGCTGCCAGCCCTTCCGGTGGGAAAACACTAAGAAAGAAAAATGAATCTTCACACCCACAGAGAGCAAAGCTTTCTCTGTATATGGGGCAGGACCTGTGAATATATATGCACACAAAAGACAGCCTGCTGTTGTGACTAACTTGTTTTCATCCACAAATGTTGTCCACCCAAAATGCATCCTATCACATTATGTCATGTTGTTGGTTAGAGACACACACTGTGGCTCCGTCCTCCTGAGATGGGAGAGATTGCAATTTGAAGCACTGTCATTCTTGAAGAAAGTTTTCTTTCATGAAAATGATATGCTGATCACTCCGGTGGGAAGCTTTCTATTTTGAAATATCTCAAGTAATTCAGGATGACTGAATTATATTTTAGGGTGATTGTCATACTCAAATGTGTGTTCTTACAGCCCAGGTTGTAGGGGATGAAATTACCTGCTCATAAATTTCACATTTAAGGCAAAAGAACGCAGTTTCCCCCCTTGTACCTGTGATTCTAACCATGTACCTCCAGGTTCTTTGAAGGATAATTTTTGGAGTCACCAAGCTGCTGCAATAAAAAGCCATAAAAATCAATATAACTAGGTTGAAATGTAGTGTGTCGCTGTAGACTACAAAAGTAACAAGAGGAAGAAACACATCTCCCTCTCTTTTTCTCCTAGAAGAAAAACAATCTTTTGATCTAAAATACATACTGAAATTTTTCTTTTAACTAGATTCCATAGTCATTTAATGAACAGTCTTAAATTATGAAATACCCAGTATGTTTCTCAATAGGGAAGGGCATGATTCTAGCAGTGTTTGATGTTCTTGGGCAAAGTGTCCTCCTAGCACAGTTCCAAAAATATTCTGGCCAAAATGAATTAAATTTCTAGCCACATCTACAGTACAAGCAAATTGACCCAAGAAAAATCTCCACATGGTCCAGAAGAGAGAGGAAGCCAGACTAAGCCTGCTGGCTCATGTGGCAGGATGTACCATGGGCTTTGTGCTGGCTTGAGTCAAGGCTCACATTCCCTTGGTGTGAAAAACATGGGTTCTTAATTGGTTTGGTAATCTGTGTAATGTGCAGGGACTCTCTAGAGCTCTGAGCGGATGCCCAAAAAAAGCTATAAATCCTGCCCTCTGGAAACTTACAGTCGAGTTGGGAGGAAGAAGTCAAGGCATAAGAAACGTCAGCTGGGACACAGTATTTGGAGAGTGGCACTGATTTGTGGTCCTATGGGCTAGGGTGGTCCCAGGCAGTAAATATTCATTCTGAAGGAGCTTTATTGAAAACTTTCCATGCTCAGAGATAGATTTAGAGTAGCATTAGGCTACCTCTTAACAGAATGGTTCTTATTCATTTCATCTGCTGACCACACTGTGCTGCCTTCAGGCCTTGTCTACCAATCCATTGCTTCTGCACTGTACAAAGCCACATGTTGCCAGTTCTTAACTCCAAGGTCTGCCTTGGGTTCAGAATCAACCCAGTCCTGGAGGCAGCAAAGGGTCTAGGAAGGGATGGCACCAGTTACGAGTCAGGATCTGGCCTCGTGTTTGATGTTCCTTCAACACAAAGACCATAAGTACGGAGACGGATGTGTGAGTATCCTCCTTGTGGAATCAGTCTTAGGACTTAATCATCACACTTTATGATAACAATAGAGCGGAGAAAGGTTGTGTAGGGGGAGGAAAGATGGTTATTCTGGCTGGCTATTGTTTGTATTAGGAGGAGGAAGAATACCTTGTAATAAAGTTCTGCAGTTTGGGTTGGAACCCTGATGGGCCTCCTTTAGTATGAAAGGTGAACATTTTTACTCCCTCTGACCCCTGGTCATAGTCAGATAGTTTGAGGACTTCAGAATAGGTGGGGAAATGGAGAAAGTGTATTTGTGGGGAGAGAGGGGTCATATACCCCTGCACTAAGGAGGTAGTATGGCTGATCAAGTCTCCGCTGCTGGTTTTGCCTGGGGCACCTTCATATTTTGTTATGCTGAGCAGTGAGGTTATTACTGACCCCCTCCGTTGTACCGACTTAGGCCTAGTGTAGTAGCTTGTCTTCCAGTGGTGTTGCTTTAGGGAATAAAGAACAAGGACCGTGTGCCATGCTGGGTGATGGTACTAGAAGGGAGCAGGGCAGGAGTTGGCTGGGGGAGAGCTCGGTGGAAGCAGTAGATAAGATCACGGGATGTAACTGACTGGGGTTTGTTAAATCTTGAGGAGGATGTGAACTTGCCACACTATATGCGATGGAAGGGCTCATACTCTTTAATTCAAATATGAAAAAGTGATTTAAGTGGGGTTGGGCACCAAGGCAGCAGACTTTTGGGCTGTATTATTCCTCCCTCTTGGAAGTACATTACTATAAATTCAAATTTGAGACTGGGGCTTGTACTATTGTATTCTGTCTGAGCTAAATGTGGCGTTAAATGGATGATTATAAAATAGGTCTGTCAATTACTATGATTTGGTGATCTGAGTTTATTTCCAAATAGGTCGGGCCAGATTACTACTCCATAGACTGTAGTTGGGAAAAAAGAAATATTGACACAGTTAGAGTCCCCATTTCCTCTATTCTTAAAAGAAAAAAAATACAAAGGGGTATGGGCAGATGGCATTAGATTGGCATAAGGGCGTTTGTCTAAGGGATTACAATTCGGGCAACCAGTTCACCTGGGTAACTAATCTAATCTTATCCCTAATCTTTTGATGCTTATCACCTTGTCTGTGGTTTTTATATACATGGTGAAGACTCAGTCATCATCAGACTTGGCAGAACAGAGGAATGTTCATCTATATAACAACTTTAACAGCAGTGGTACCTGTAAAATACTTTGGATTCCTAGCCCTTAGAGCAGAAGATCTCTTTGCTTCTTGTGTTCCTACTATGTAATGGCACACTCAGTTCTGGGTCCTTAGTCCTCTGGGTTCCAGAGAGGCTCTGGGGGCCAGTGGACCCTATTCTGGTCAGGGACAGAAGGAGGAACCCTTGTCCAGGAGCTCAGAGCTCAATGTCAAGGCTGCTAGCTGGAAAGTAGAACAGAACTCAGCAAAATAAAAATGAGCCTCACTTAGTTAGAAATAATATGCGCTATGTTTTTTTTTCTTGGTTTTGGTTACTAACAGCTATTCATTTATTGTTTTCCATTAATTAATTCATCATATTTCTTTTTTAAAATGATTTTATTTATTTATTTATTTGACCGAGAGAGAGAGCATGACCAGGGCGAGCAGCAGGCAGAGAGAGAGGGAGAGGGAGAGGGAGAGGGAGACAGGGGGCCTGATGTGGGGCTCAATCCCAGGACTCTGGGCTCATGACCTTAACCGAAGGTAGAGACTTATCTGACTGAGCCACCCAGGCGCCCCAATTCATCATATTTCTGAGCACCTACTGTGTGTCAAGGGTTAAGGGATATGCCAGTAAACAAAATAGTGTCCTTGCTCCTCATAGCACTCATTGTTCTAGTTAAAGGCTCAAGTTCAGCAAGAGGGGCTTCTAACAGTATTAACTTGTGTACATTAATCTGCACAAAAAGGTACTTTTTTGTTGTTGCAATTGATTTTTCAGACTCATAAGCCATTCACTTTGATATATTTCTGGTCCCCAACTGTTGTCAAACATTTGACTGTTTAACTCCCCCTTACTTACTTTGAAAGAATGAGAAAAGGAAGATAAGGAAAATAACATTGAAATTAGTAGATCTTGTTATTGGAGAGCATCTTAAGGAGAAAAGGCTTAATGGTGAAGAAAGTAGAAACAGAATTAAGGATTTACTTTTAGCACATGATCTCAACTTACATAACCGGAGCATTTTCCGCTATGCCTAGCAAGAATTTGGTTTTAAATATCTGGGTTTAATTTAAATATTAATTCAGTTTATGAATAGTATCCCAGTTGCCCATTACCATTGATGTTTTAGAAGTGATAATGCTCTGACCTTTACCATAGAACAGTATTTCATATACCTGAATTTATATAATAAAGGTTTTAAAAAATATTTTTGTCCACAGCTATAAGGATGGATGGATGGATGGATAAGCTTTTTTGAAGTGAGTTTAATGACTCACCTCAGTAGGTGAATAGTGTTCTAGTTTGGGAAATAAAGGAATTCTAAATGTCTCTCTTGAATATAATATGCCTTTCACTGAACTGTAAGGGTCTGCAGAAACGGGCACAGCCCCTTTGACGAATTGCAAAATGGAATGATGCTGGGAAAACTGTATGAAATGCACTAATTTACAATGCAGTTTTAAAGTGCATTTAAGTTGAATGGGCCATGAAGCTGTTGCCTTCCTGTTTGTATTTCTGTTAAATTCCCTGAAATATCTTGAGGTATGTCTCTTGGCTCTTCAAGCTGCCTTTCCTGCTCGTGCTTCCTGTGGACGGTTAGAACAGCCCCATCCTTCTCAGCCCCATCCTTATCATTTCTGTCATTGAAACTCCTACTAGGTTTATATTGTGCTGCCTTTGGACTTTAGATTATTATTCCAAGGCTGTTCTGTTCTGTTCTTATCTGTTCCTATAACCCTCTCTCTTTTTCTTTAACATACATCCACATGAATGTATCAACACTTTTTTAAAATTAGAGGGTAATTAGCTCACTGCACAGTCTGGGTATGTTTGGTATTTGGACTTCTGATGATACTCCACATGGATCAAATTTTATTTTCAGAAAGCTGGTTAAATTTTTAATGGGACCTGTAGTTAAATCACCTTGTAAACAGAAACACTTCCTCCCTTTTTTCCTTCCTTCCTTCCTTCCTTCCTTCCTTCCTTCCTTCCTTTTTTCTTTCTCTCTTTCTCTCCTCTCCTTCCTTTCTTCCCTCTCCTCTCCTCCCTCCCTCCTCCTCCCTTCCTCTTTCTTTCTTTCTTTCTTTCTTTCTTTCTTTCTTTCTTTCTTTCCTTCCTTCCTTCCTTCCTTCCTCCCTTCCTTCCTTCCTTCTTACAAAGAGGACTGTTATTGACATTTTTAACTAAAAAAATAATAGTAATAAGGAGCTTTGCTTATATTCCTTTATGGTTTGGAGGACCATAACTTTGGAATGGGGAAGATTTCAAGAAAGAGGGCTGGAAAGCTTTAGAATTTAACTTAAACAATAAAAAAAATATTCTAGCAGCATCTTTAGATAGTTTTGTCTGGAATCTGATCCCTAGCTCTGCCCAGCTTCTTTACACAAGTCAAAGGAGGAAACAGCAGCATGAGTGAATGCCAGGCCCAGGTGAGGCCCCTGGGGAATTTTAATTTCGAGTGTGCTACCTCAATGGAGGAGATGCCAGGCCTGCCGGGTTCTCATTCCTTTTAGTTTTATGTAAGTTATATATAAGTTGACTCTTTATCCAAGAGAGAAAGGTAGACAGAGAGACAGACATCAAGCCTGTGGTGAGTGCTTGAGAAGCCAACCTGTCCACTGGAACACCCTGGAAGACTACCACGGAGGGTTGTTTATTTCCTTTGCCATTGGCCATAGCGACTGTATCTAATGGAGCAGAATGGTTTTTAACCACAGCTATCAGTGGGCCAGTCAACACACATATATTTTGTTTACTATCTGCCTTTGTATCCAATTTATTCTTCATGTTCAGTTCACTTGCCTCACACCAGGCCCCAGGCCCAGGCCACTTCTAATCTGCTTTAATTGTTTCCAGTTAGGGGCTATTATGAATAATGCTCCACCCAGGTGCCCTCTTTTGCCCATTTTTAATTGGATTGTTTTCCTTTTGATTTATTAGAAACGTATAAATTCTGCATATAAAACTTTTGTCAGATATGTCTCCGAGTCAGTGGCTTGGTTTTTGTTTTCTTATCTATGTTTTGAAGAGCAAAATTTAATACATTTTTAGGATTTTTAAAAATTATTTGAGAGAGAGAAAGTGAAAGAGAGAGAGAGCAAGAGCAGGGAGGAGAGGGAGAAGCAGGCTCCCCATGAGCAGGAAGCCCGATGAGGGGCTCAATCCAAAACCGTAGAATCATGACCTGAGCAGAAGGCAACTACTTAACCAACTGAGCCACCCAGGTCCCCCCCAAGTTTAATTTTATAATTTTATAATTTTTATAAATTTTGTAATTTTTAAATAAATTTTATAATTTTTATAAAATTTTATAATTTTTATTTTATAATTTTTAATAAAATTTTATAATCTTTTAAATAATTTTTATAATTTTTTTCTTATATAGATTGTAGTTTTGTGTCCTATTTAAGAAATCTTTGCCTAACCTAAATGTCACAAAGATTTTTCTCCTATTTTCTTCTATAAGTTTAGTAGTTTTAGCTCTTATGTTCTTATGTTTTAATTCTATGATCCTTACCAAGTTAATTTTTGTTTAAGATAAAATTCAAGTTCACTTTTTTCCATAAATAGTTGTTGCAGCCCCATTTAGGGGGAAAGCTAGTCTTTACCCCCATTGAAATACCATGATGCCTTTGTGAAAATCAATGGGCCATATAAGGATGGGTCTATTTTTGGTCACTCTATTCTGTTCCATTGAAGTTTATGTCTATCCTTACACTACTGCCACGCTCTCATGATTACTATAGCCTTATAAGAACTGTTAAAGTGAGGTATTGTAAGTCTTCCAATCTTACCCTTTTTCAAGACAGCTTTGGCTTTGGTTCTTTTCCTTTACACATAAAATTCCAATTTTATTTGTCAGTCTTTTCAAAAAAGTATGCTAGGATTTAATGTCACTTGCCTGAATTTAAAGGTTAGTTGGGGAAGAACTGCCATCTTAATAATATTGAGTCTTATAGTCCATTAACATTGTGTATCTTTCCATATACCAAAGTCTACTCTGATTCTTCTATGTAAAGTTTTGTATTTTTAGCACACAGATCATTTATTAAATTCATTATATTAACCCCTAAGGATATTTTTATGCTATTGTAAATGAAATTTTAAAAAAAATTATTACTATGTCATTATTGCTAGTTTAAAGAAATGTAGATTTTCATATGTTAACCTTGTATCCTGTGACCTTGCCTAATTTGTGTTTTTGTTCTAGCAGTTCTTTTGTGGATTCTCTAGAGTTTTCTCTGTATAGGCCGGTTGTCTGCACAGAAACTGTTTTACTTCTTTCTTTTCAACCTGTATTGCACTAGTCAGAATCTTTAGTACAATGATGAATAAAAATGGTAGAAAAGGATATCCTTGCCTTGTTCCTAATCTTAGGGGGAAAGCATTGAGCCTTTCATGACTGAATATAGTAGTAGCTCTATGTTTTTTCTAGATGCTTTTAATCAGGTTGAGGAAGTTGCTTTCTATTCCTTCTTTGCTGGGAGTTTTACTGTGGATGAATGTTGAGACTTGTCAAATACTTTTTCTGTGTCTATTGAAGAGATCATGCGGTTTTAAAAAACATTTATTCTATAAATGTGATTAATTACATTGATTTTCAGATATTAAACCAACCTTTTATCCTTGGGATAAATCCTATTTGCCATGGTTATATTATCCTTCTTATATATTGTTAGATTTGCTAAAATTTTATCAAGGACTTTTTTCTTCTGGGTTCATGAGAGATATTGTTCTATTGTTTTTCTCTTTCATAATGCTTTCATCTGACTTGATATCAGAGTAACAATGGCCTCATAAAATAAGATGAGAAATATCCCTCCTCCTCTGTTTTCTGAAATAATTTGTATGATTGGTATTATTTCTTTTTAAAATATTTGATAATTTCAGTAAAATTCATCAGAGAAGCCATCTGGGTCTGGGGGACAGGTATTTAATTACATATCAAATTGTTTAATTGGTGTAGGGCTCTTCAGTCTTTCTATTCTTTTTTGTATTCAATTTTGCTTTCATATGTCTTTTAAGAAATTTGTCCATTTTATCTGAGTTGTCAAATTTATCAGCACAAAATTATTACCCTTTCAATATTTGTCGGATTTGTAGTGATATTTTCTCTTTTATTCCTGTTACTGGTAATTTGTGTCTTCTCTCTTTTCTTCTTGACCAGAGTAGTTACAGGTTTATTAGTTTTGTTGATCTTGTCAAATAACCAGCTTTTCTCTTTGTGATTTTCTTCCATTTACTTTCTTTGGATTTTGTTTGTTCTTTTTCTGATTTATTAAAGTGGAAACTCAGATCATTGATTTAATATCTATCTTCTTTTCTAATACAAATATTTAAAGCTGTAAGCATCACGCTAATCACTGCTTTACCTATAACCCACAAAATTTGAAGCGTTTTATTTTTACTATTTATTTCAAAATATTTTCTAATTTCCCTCATGATTTCTTCTTTGATTAATGGATTATTTAAAAATGGATTGTTAAATTTCTAATTATTGGGGCTTACCTAGTCATCTTAATATTGTTAATCTCTAATTTTATTTCATTGTGGTCAGTGTACTGTGTATGATGATTTCAGGATTTAAAATTAATTGCCACTTGTCCTAAGGTCTAGACTTGACAAGAATGTCTATTATGCTGTGGTTAGATGTAATGTCTCTCCCTCTTTTTTTAACTGATTTATTTTTTTATTAACATATAATGTATTATTTGTTTTAGGGGTACATGTCTGTGAATCATCAGTCTTAACACAATTCACAGCACTCACCAATAGCACATACCTTCCTCAATGTGCATCACCCAGCCACCCCTTCCCTCCCACCCCCCCATCCACTTCAGCAACCCTCTGTTTCCTGAAATTAAGAGTCTCTTATGGTCTGTCTCCCGCTCTGGTTTCATCTTGTTTCATTTCCCCCTAGACATTCTTTCTTTAAATTACTCAAGTGTCTCCTTGCTGTTGTCTTGAATAGAACCTACAGGACATTCACCCAATTTCTTTAGCTTTCTTTATGGTAAGAATACGGTATATAATATATATAACATAAAAAGTTGTGTCAATCCGCCATTTATATTATCAGTAAGGCTTCTGGTCAAAAGTATGCTGTTACTAATTTAGTTTTGGGGAAGCCAAAATTTATATATATGGACATCTGGGTGGCTCAGTTGATTAAGCGTCTGCCTTCAGCTCAGGTCACAATCCCAGGGACATGGGATTGAGTCCCACATTGGGCTCCTTGCTCAGTGGGGAGCCCGCTTCTCCCTCTCCCTGCTCTCCCTGCTTATGCTCTCTCTCTCGGTCTTTCTCTCACTCTGACAAGTAAATAGATAAAAATCCAAAAAAAAAAAATTTATATGCAGAGTTTGGAGTATATGGTGGCAAGGGGGGGGCGTGGGGGGGAGTTGGCGATGGGCAGTGTCCCTGACCCTTGTTTTGTTCAAGGGCCCGATATAAATCTTTTCAGGCAGTGTACCTGAAGCTATTTATTTATTTCTGAAAGTTGAGTAATGCACTGGATAGGGTATAAAGTGAAAGTATCTAATGGAAATGGAGCTTGAGAAACTGCCTGGAAAATGAGGGAAGTGTGGATTGGCAGTTCAGTCAGGGTTGTACATATAAAATTCATCAACTGTACCTTTTGTATCTGAGTTGCAGCAGGAAAACCAAGTTTATTGTAAACTAGGCATGGATGAGTTGAGTTTGTATAACCCTGATCATATTATCAATAATCGATTTCTTCATCTGTAAAATCAGGGTGAGAATACATTTGTATTTATCTCCTATCAAATTAATGTATGTGGGAAGCACCATTAAAGAACTATTTATAAGAGAGGACATTATGGTATAAATGGGAGCAAAATGCAACTTTCTTTTTTTTCTCTCTTTTTTTTTAGATTTTATTTATTTATTTGACGGAGATCACAAGTAGGCAGAGAGAGAGAGGAGGAAGCAGGCTCCCTGCCAAGCAGAGAGCCCAATGCGGGACTCGATCCCAGGACCCTGAGATCATGAGCTGAGCCGAAGGCAGCGGCTTAAGCCACTGAGCCACCCAGGCGCCCGCAACCTTCCATTCATAGATTTTGGTGGGGGGGGGGGATATGAAAGGTGTCATTTAAATTTTTTATTTCCTTTATGACTCTTTTACTGTCACTGTGAAAAGCCTTCCTTAGGAAATTGAGGCTAGTATTTTGCTTCTCTTTCGTTCTAAGTGGGAAATTCACTTTCCTTTAATGTAACCTGATTTTGGCTTGAAGTCTCCTGTCCTTATTACAAAAGGCGGCGGGGGAGGACCCACACCACAAGTGGTTCCTGCCAATTTATCTTTTTCTCAGAGTGGAGTGATTGCTCTTACAGGCATGTTTGAGTAGTAAACATTTGTTGGGAAATCCTCTTTTTACCTTCCCAACAGCACTGTATTCTGGAGTTCTCTGAAGAGACTTGGGGTCCAGAAGTGGGTGTGAAACATCTCATGAATAAACACAGCAAAACCCATACTGTGGAGCAGGGATGTGCCTGTTTGAGGTCTGACTAGCTGAAGGAAGAATTTCATAGTGTAATGTTTCAGTCATTAAATGTAGTTCAATTTCATTTGTTTTACTGGTGTAGAAATAGAGCTATTCAAGGAAGGAACCAGAACTTCTGGAAGCTCACGTTTTACCAACAGGAAAAACACATACAAGCTTTTTTCGCTGTGTCCTTCACGATAGAAAGCTCTTGTGTTCGTGTATTACAGATAAACAACATAGATTATTTTCAGCTCTTTAAAGATCACCTATACTACCCTACTTTATCCTGCCTATTTCAGTATTCATCACTGTTACAGTGTTTATGTTTTCTTTTTTGCCCAAATGGAAATAACAAATGAATTAGGTAGGTATCATTGATGGCTGTGTCTTGGCTGGAGGAAAGACGTTACATCAGAAATTGATAGGAATAAGCCTGAGGATTACTGTATGCATATTTGCTCAATTGCATACTGGATTAAGTGCCAGCCATAGGTGAAGAATATACTGTCTACATATAATTCTTATTTCAAAGAGACGATCTCCAGTGCATGAGAAGGAGGTATAACTGGTGCCATAGTGGAGGAGAGGAAATAGATGCTAGCTGGGAGACAGATATCCAGATAGGGAGCCAGGTGGCTGTGCCCTGGGCTACCTAGAGCCACCAGGCCCTTGAAAACCTTGGCTAGGTCTACTGGTCCAGCCCTGGTGGCCCTGACATCCGTGGGTGGGGTGTGGGCAGACTAAATGGTAGGCACCAGCATGTTAAATCTCCTTTTGGCCCAAGAACAAGAAAATAAGTAAAACATACAGTTGAAAATTACATGACCAGCTGCTAGCAGAGGTTAGGTAAAACAGGGTTGGGATTTTTTGTCTTGTTTTGTTCTTTAGTTTTTGCATCAAATTTTTCCACTTTGTCTTTTTTGATAAAAAGACCAAAAAAAAAAAAAAAAAACTGGTAAGAGACATGTACCAAAAAGTCGAGAACTCCGTAATTCTTTGTTTAGTCTCTAAGGCAAAGTATCTAAAATTAAATGGACATTAAATAAACTCCAGTGTAACGTAAGGGCACTACTGTTTGCAGATGTCTGCATTTGTTAAAAGCACAGGTAAGGGAAAAGGAAGTTCCGGGGTTTGTATTTTTTTTCTGGAAGGAGTAGGCATTTCAGATGTGTCCTATAGAGTTTTGGGGTGTGTGGGTGTGTGTGTGTGTGTGTGTGTGTGTTTTCTTCAGATACATTCATAACTAACAGAGTTTCTGAAAGGTATTCAATCCTGTTTGGGAGCTGGAGATGTGTTTATGCTGTGGATTGTTAAATATATTTACAGCCTTTCCAGAGAATTCAGTGGGGGTCCTACAGTAGTTATTTATTAGTCTGCTTCAAGAGCTGCTGGCTGGAATTAAAGAAAATAATCTATCCAGTGTGATTCATAGGAATATTATAAATCACTTCAGATTATAACGAGCAGTAGGAAAGGTAATTTGAAGGAAACTCTACACATGTTGTTGGTTACAGTGTGTCGGGAGAAAGATCTGGTGTGAAATACTTAGATAATCAGTGTCTTCTGATAGCAGTTTTTAAGATGGAAGACTCTCTTGGTGTCTCAGCAGCATTTTTTTCTCTTGCTTTTGGGGTTGCCAGGAGTTTTGCCCACTGAGGTCCCATCAAGTTTGTTGACTTGTCTCCTTGTGGGGACTAAGCAAGTTGCCTGGCCCCCTTCCTGTGGGCACTGCCAACTGTCTGTGATGGGAGTTTCCTGTGGCCAACATGGTCCATGTGGTCTTTTCAGAAGGCAAGGAGCTGAGTCCTCACCCCTCACTTTCAAGACCAGCCTGACCCAACAAAATATTCCCACCAGGGTCTAAATTGGGCTGCCATTTTGGAAGGTTTTGGGGAAAATGTAACAAAACATAAAATGTGGATACCACTCCACCCAGCAGTTTAGATCAGTGCACAAGATAGATATTCAAGGATGCTCATTATAATGTTAAAAGTGCTCACTTCATTTTTTAAATTTTTTCAATTAACATATAATGTGTTATTTGCTTCAGGGGTACTGGTCTGTGAATCATCAGTCTTACACAATTCACAGCACTCACCATAGCACATACCCTCCCCAATGTCCATCCCCAGTCACCTCATCCCTCCCTCCCCGTTCCCCTCCAGCAACCCTCAGTTTGTTTCCTGAGATTAAGAGTCTCTTATGGTTTGTCTCCCAAAAGTGGTTCACTTTAAACATTTATTTATTAATTTTAGAGAAAGAAAGAGCATAAGCAGGAGGGGCAGAGGGAGAGGGAGAGCAAAGCTCAAGCAGACTCCGTGCTGAGGGTGGAGCCCCACATGGGGCTTGATCTCATGACCTTGGAATCATGACCTGACCTGAAACTGAGAGTCAGAGACTCAACCAACTGCGCCACCCAGGTGCCCCCAACATGGTTCACTTTAAATTGCTCATTGTAATACCAAGAACTCAAATTCACATAAGTAGTGCCAAGAATGGGGACTTGGTTTAAGAAATTACAGAGAGAGAATTACCATAGACTACAGGGGGTGGGGGAGGGTATAAAGAGAGAAAAAACAGTGAGAGCCCTTTGATCTCTTATGCAAAAGTGTGAGTGTCTACTTGCGTGTTTGTGTACAGAGGCATGAAGAAGGGTAACCACCAACATCTACGTGGTGGCTTTCTCGGCTGGTGGACCCTTTTGAGATGTGAGCGTGTTGACTCTAGAGCTGGTGTTTCTTACTGAAGGATCATCCAGTGTTTAGTAGTCTGCATGTGTCTAGTTAATACTGAACATTACTAGCAATTAAGATGCCCCAGGATACTGTTCTGTGGTCACAATGATTGGAAATGGTTCTAAGTCTGGAGTATGGATTACTTTTGGACCTTGTCTGGTGGGAGAATTTTAACTCACTAAATGCAATATAAGAAAAAAATAGGGGCATCTGGGTGGCTCAGGTGGTTAAGCATCTGCCTTTGGCTTAGGTCATGGTCACAGGGTCCTGGAATCGAGCCCCATGTCAGACTCCTGGCTCAGCGGGGAGTCTCCTTCTCCCTCTCCCTCTGCCACTCCCCCTGCCTGTGCTCTTTCTGTCTCTCTCTCTCAAACGAATAAATAAAATTAAAAAAAAAAAAGAGTTTTGAACTCACATTCAACTTCTAACAATAGCAAAAGCTCTCTTCATGGAACTAATGTTGTGTAGTTTACACTGGGGATTCAGTGGCTTAAAAGGTTGTGTCAATTCAAAATTAAGCCAGTGTGTTTTGTGGAGAAGGTATTTACTATCCACTTTTGGACTAGGCCTTGCTGGCTCGGTAAATATTTGGCAGTTGCGTAGTCCTGAACCGCGTGATCACAATCTGGCGTCACTTCGCCTCCCACCTCATGTCTGATCACTACCTGCACAGTATTTCCCAGGACTACTAGCTCTTTCCTGTCTGCACACCTGTGCTCACACCGTTTCCTCTACCCTGATGTACCTTTTCTACCCGAATCAGATCGAGGTGCCCGCCTTGATGAAGTCAGCCTTGACCCCCCAGGAAGAACTTGCTAGTTTTGTCTTGCATCTCTAGACAGGCTCCTGTGACAATCTTGTGCATAATGTGTCACCCTTCTTGGTTAGGTATCAATCTCCTTCCCCCTCTGTTGGCATCTTGGTGGTCAGGGGGTGGCTTGCAGCCCTCTTCATAGCGGCCCTCAGGAATAGTGGGAGTGGAAGAGAGGTGCTGTCCCAGAAACACAGAACTCCCCTCCCTTCTTTTTATGTTGCTTTTCCTTGTGAGTCTTTGGTGTTTTTAAACAAATCCTCTCCCTGCCTCAGATGCTATTTCAAGCACAGATCTGCTGGCTCTCCGGGTTTACAAGGAAAGAGGCCTCTTGTGTATTCAAGCTCCAAGGAACAGAAGGTGCCTCCCGTTTGCCTGTATCCCCTCTGAGTCCTTCCTGATGTTTTCCTTTTCCATCTCTTTTTTGCCTGGTTGCCCAACTGTTAAGGGAAAATCCTTTCTCTGGATAAACAAGGAAGATGTGGCCTGCAGTTGCTGCCTTTTATAGGCAGTTACCTGGTGCCATTGGGCAGGGAGCTGAGCAGCCTGCTCCCATGGCAGGGGGGCCCCTGCTGTGTTAGCTGGATGTTTCTGGAAAGGCCATTTAGGGATCACCCATTTCCATTTCTTAAGGATTTATAGAACATGGCTCTTCTGATTTAGTCCTGCCATTAAATCAGATCCCTGCCCTCTCTTGAAAGCTTGCTTCTTAGGTGCACGTACCAAGTACATAGATGAACAGTTGGCTTCACGTGTCCTTGTGCCTTCCTGGGATGACCAGTGTCTCTAAGTCGGGCTGGAGCTGAAGGTCTTAAGTGCCTGGTCCTAAAATTATCTCCATCGTATCTCTGCAGGCTTTGCCTGCCAGAACACTCCCAGCAGCTGTGAGCCTCTTGGGTGTGGAGCCATCTGAATTTTGAGACCATCTGGCTCTTTCCTTTATGGTCCTGTCCATTGTGCTGCTGAGCCCATGTAACATACACAGCCATACTTTTGTTGACTGAACGGTGTGCTGGTGGTGGACAAGGGACACGGACGTGTGTAATTTGAAGGTTATCTAAAAGGTATAAGAGCCCCTTAAGGAGGTTTAACAAATTGAATTGAAGAACAAGACCTCTTTCGGTTGGAGAAAATGTGCCATGTTGCATTATTGTTAAAATTAGCATCCCATCTTTAGAGAAGCATGTATAAATTATCTTTCTATTTGACCCTCTTGGTCTGTCTTACATTACTTCTCAGAGCTGGTTTGGTGGAGTCACCTGGAATTTGTTGGTGAGTGAGAGGCCGCCTGTGGGGTCATCCAAACCCAGATTCTTCCCTTTATCTGCTTTGTGCCCTTGGGAAAGCCAGTCAACCTTTCTACATGACAGTTTCTTCAGTAAGGCCCTCATACCTACCTCAAACAGGACTGCTGGGAGGACTAAGTAAGAAGATGTACATGAGGGGAACCAGCACAGCCTCTGGCATGGGGTAGGTGTCTAGGGACACCTGGACAAGCCCCACCCTGAACACGCACACCACGCATGTGCGTGTGTGCACGCGTGCGTGCACACACACAAACACACACACACACAGTGTGAGTCACTCATGGAACTCAGCCTAGCATTCGCTAACCCTCGGTCCTGACACTGCCGTCTAAATTGCTGGGCCTGCTCCGGAACCATGCTGCTATTCAAAAATAACATTCAGAAAGAGGATTGGGAAACGTTGGTGAAAATGAGATTATTGCCCTAGGCACTGCTCTGCCTGGGCGCTGTTTTCCTGGAGTGTAATTTCCCAATCAGGGTGCTGCCGTGGGCCAGGGACATTTTTAGGGTGCCATGGAGTCACAACTGTTGATTTTGTTAATAGGGTAAACAAACCCTCTTGGACACCATAAATAGTAGAAGCTATGCTTTCCTTCCCACCTCCTAAGCAGGGAAGGTATTTGAAGCTGGAAAGAATTGACCCCTGAGCTTAATACAGTTACAGATCCGAAAAGAAAACTATGTACAAAGATGTGTTTTCAGGAGACAGAAAATTATGAAATCAGCCAGGGCCCAGAAATTGATTGACCTTGAGTGGCTTCTGGAAATAATTGGTTGTTGATGATGGCAGCCTGCATGGTGGACTATGAAAGTGGAGTTTGTGTGTAGTTGTAAAGCACCTACCGGAAACATACTGTTTTCACGTAAGTAGGCAAGAAGGGAGGGCAGTCAGCTTATAGGTGGGCCTAACCAGGGATTTACTGAAGTCTGAACACACCAGAAAATGTTCAGAGGACAGAGAGAAGCCATCTTTATAATAGCGATGTTTCATAGGCCAAGAGAGGCTTCGTTCAAGTTTCAGACTTTACCTAGGACAGAGTTGCTCAACTCCCTGAAACATTTCAGAATGTCAGAATTAACAGGATGACCTTTCTTGTGTCTCTTTACATGCTTACCGGTATATTTCAAATTTTCTAAAATGAGCAGATATTATTACACTTCTCATTGAGGTATTATTAAAGTATAAATGAAACTTTCTTAGAATGTAAACATCCATTGTATGAAGTCAACCCTGAGGTTTTAATGGTCAAACCATTCAGATTTATTCATCGGGGCTTCTCAGAAGTTTCTTAGCTGGGGGAAGAGGGCAGAGTGAGCATTTTCTTCTTGATGGTCCTACTTGCCTAGGCAGCATGGATCTCGTGGACACTGCAGATGGAGTGTGAGGGGAGATGGTTCCGGGACTTTAGTAGTCTGTATGTCTGTCGCTTTGCTCCGGGGGACTCTGCCTCTTTAACACACTGTTGAGCTACCCACTACTCATGCATGTTTAGATCAGACGCCTAGAATCCAAGAGCTCCAGCTGATAAACAGGGAAGAGAAGGGGACTCTTTGGGGGCTTGGCTCCATAATATCCAAGTAATATATAAGTGAATCCTCTTGGCAGAACCAAAATTCAGGCTGAAGCTTTAGTGGAAGGATGGGAAAACCTAAATTTGATTAAGTGTAAACTTTCGCAGATTAAGACCAATTCAGGGATGATACATACATCACGGTGCCCAAAGAGAATGGTTCTGTCTGATCTTATGTTAACCCTGTTGGGATTCAGTAATGGCTTTCTCTTTTATGAAGTGGTGGGTTTAGCACCAGAAGCTGCCTTGGTTGCTCTTCAGTGTGACTACCCTGCTGCAATCCACCGTGGGCTGTATTTGTCAGTAACAAAGGAGTCGCAGGGGCAGGGAGGAGGCTGCTAAAACTGGAAGGGCGGGAAAGACATGGGAGATGTTATGGAGGAAAGAAAGCTAATTTATGACACAGAGTGCCTGCTGTGTTTGGGACATCCTGGGGTTGAATCATTAAGAGATGATGCCTGTCAACATTTCTTAAAAGGCAGGGAGAGCCAATCGAACAAGACTGGGGTTAAGAAGAACCCAATCGATGGAGTCATTTGGCTTCATTTAGAGTCATAGTGCTAGAGTTACCTTAAAACCAAAGCTGAGATGGAATAGTATCAGTATGGAGGATGGGGTTCTGGTACAGTCGCTGTAGCTGTGGAATCACAGGCCCATTGCTTCCCCTCTCTGGGCGTCAGTTCTCCCACGTGTGAAATGAGCCTTTGTGCCAGCGCTGGGAGGCCCTTCAGGATTAGGGCTTAGGAGTCAGCCTCTGCCATTCTGTTGGGGGCTCAGCTAGGAGTGGGCTTGTGAGAGCCAACAGCAGTTGAGATGGAGAAACAAATTTACCTGCATAGATGGAGAGGTGGGTCCAGTCTTTATCTGACGTTCATAGCTCTTCGGGTGGAAAGCTGTGGGTTGAGGGAAAGGAAGTCAGCCACGGAAGCTCTGCCGATGAATATTACAGACTTATTCTCCTGCTGTTTAATTACCATGTGCTGCTTCGGGAGCGATTTGTCTAAGAGTGAAACAGCTCAGCAGTAAATGGCCAAACATGGCGATTTTCTTTTTTTTTAATACCACAAACCCCACTGCAGTTTGATGTAACTGAATAATAGGATGAATAATATGATGGGTTTACTCTGCGTCCTGGATGAAAAGTGACAAACTGTTGTCATACCCGAAGAGGCATTTGCTCACTGTGACTTACAGGTCACATAATATGAACTAATTAGGCATAACTCCCTAGAAGGACATCTGGTCTCTGCCTCATTGTTCGCTGGCTCAGTGAAAGTCCTGATAAGAGAGCGAGGCTCCTACTTGCAGGTGGGTTCACCTCAGGGCTTAGGAAGCAGCCGGAAAGGTTGTGAAACCGCTAGGGGAACATGCGCTTACTAAGAGGGATGGTATTACTGGTATTACATTCCCCTGGATGGAGGCATCCCCTTCTCTTGAATTTATTCCCTGAAAAAGATAACATTTGAAATTCCAGTTGGTGAGGTAAGGCTGTGAGATGTTGTCAATTTTTTTGACATCTTGAAATTTATGGATGCTAGATAAGATTACAGCGGGCCCAGATGCTGGCATTTACATTCTCATGCCAGCGAGAATTAGGCCTCTCCCTTTGCTACTTTTCTCTCTGATATTGACTTTATTTCAATTAAATTGTCCTGAGATAAAAAGGAAGGAAATAGGTAGCATTTCATCATTTACCTGAGCAGCGTCCATTCACAGTGCATGATTCTTTATACCGTAAGTTGGGACTACAGATTCTGGGCTTCTTTGAAAGCTAGAACTACTTAAAAAAAATTAAATTCCTTTACAAAGTACTTGAGAGGAAGAACAATATCTGAAACTTGTGGGGGGAAAAATCTCTCAATGTCTAACAATGTGGTTCCACTTTATTAAGTACTTTATAAATATTAGATGGTATAATATAATGAATACTGATTGCTTCCATTTTACCTTCTCAAGGTGGGGCTGTCTCTCAATTATTTCATGAGTCCTAGGGCAACTTCTCAAATTTCCAGCTCCCCGAAAGCAAGCAGCTACATAGTTGAGTTTCACTTTTGTCACAAAATGATGTTGGCTTGCTTCTTACAAACACATAGTCACATGAGATGGGGAGAGGGTGCTTGGTTGGGATGGCACTATGATGTTTCAGAAAAGCTGTATAAAGATGAGAAATATTTGCATCTAGGCACAGAGGGAGGCACCAGGCAAACATCTAATTTGCAAAGCTCCCTGCTGGCAGTTTTTAACGCCCTGTTGATTTTATTAAACATTCTTAATAAGAATTTGGAGTTTTGTTTAGGCTAAAACCATAATGAAAACAGCTGTCTTCATTTCTCAGCAACCACGAAAGTCACACAGTTGAGGAATCAGCACTGATCGGGGGAGCTGGTCCAGGTCACAGGTGAGGTGTAACTTCTAGAAGGCCTGGTCAGGGAGCTTAAGGTCATGGTATTTTAATGTATAAGGTTCTAAAAGACCAAATGGTTCTGTTAAATTTATTTTACTCACAGAGGCATTTAATTTGAAGAACAAATATGTAATTGTGGGAGGGTATGTGCTATGGTGAGTGCTGTGAAGTGTGTAAACCTGGCGATTCACAGACCTGTAACCCTGGGGATAAAAATATATTATATGTTTATAAAAAATAAAATTAAAAAAAATATATGTAATTGTGTTTTTACATGTCTAAAGAAAGGGACCTGAACCTAAGTATTTGAGCTTGCGAGTGAAACATAAAATAAAAGACTGTGGCTACCGAAGGAAGAGGATTTGGAGTTCTGGTAGAAGACCAGAAAGAAGAAACTCAGTAAGAATAAAGAGTTTTAAAGGGAGAAGGAGGAGGGGAAGAGGGGGAGGGGGAGAAAAAGGAGAAGGAGTTAAAATTTGCCCCTGACCATGTTGCGTTCCAGACAAACAGTGTCTGGGGTCAGACAGGACTCTCTTGTTTTCATTTGTGGAATGTAACAGCTTCTAGCCTTTTAGCTTTTGCTCTCTTCATTTTTCTCCTGAAGTGGACAGCAGAGTTGTCAAGATGACAACTTTGCTTTCAAGTGAAACTGGGTTCAGATTTAGGCATTACCACTTTAGTAGCCTGGGGAACTGAAGTTTCTTGATTTTTCTGAGCTGTATTTGTTCTATAAAATGGAGATGATATTACCTGCTTCATGGGTCATTCCGAACTACTGCCGTCCTCCAACTACCACATTTTTATTCAGCAAACTTTTTTTGGTGGGAAGGACGGGAACAGATGTTGACCATGTCCAGAAACAGAAATCAGACACAGTTGCTGTCTTGAATGGGCTTACTTCTACTTTACATAAGACTTGAAGAAAACAGATTATTACAAATTAGAACATGACAAGTACCAGAAAAAAGTTTCCAACAAAATGTCGTAGTACTCGGTAGGATAAGGGATGGCTTCATGAGGAGTAAATAATACAGTAAAAAATACAGAACCTTGAGCAGAAACTCACTTCACATGTAACAGGAAAATGCTTTCATTCACGGAATTGCTTAACTTCCATAATAAAGAAAAGGCTAGCATAGGAAAAATCTTCACCTGAAGCCCAGGTGGCTCCGTCGGTTGAGCTTCCGACTCTTGATTTTGGCTCAGCTTGTGATCTCATGGTCACTAGATCAAGCCCTGCATCAGGCTTCATGGTGGGTGCGGAGCCTGCTTAAGATTCTTTCTCCTTCTGCCCCTCCCCACCTCGCAGGCATGCGTTCTAAGTAAGTAAATAAATAGGTAAATAAATAAATAAAATAAAAAGAAAGAAACATCTTCACCTGATTGGTGTTATGCAGATTGTGATTAATGAAATAAAAACCTAGAAACTGTAGTGGATTTGTGGAGAGAATTAATATTGGGAACTACAGAGGGTTTGGAATGAGCCCATGCTCACCCTTGGAGAATGTGGCTGGGTTCAGTTGTATTATGAAAGCATACCGTGATAGTAAGAGAGGAAATGTCCCTGATACCAGTGGTAAGGAAGGTGCTGAATGTGATGGATTAGACTGGCTATGGTGACATGCCTGTAAATATTGAGTAGTACTGAGCAGTGTTCTGTAATATACTTAAATTATACCAACTGCACAAGGATTCATGTCACCATTAGGTTAAGAAAAAATTAGAGAACCAGGAGCTAATCACAAGTCTAGGTGTAAGCCCAAGCATATCAAAGTGGTCCAGCTGACAGACCCCTGGTGGCTGCCCAAATCTAGGGGTGTTCTAGAGATTCTCATGAAGGACAAGACCCTGAGTCACATTGAAAGTGATGTCCAGAGTCTCTCTCCTTACCCTGTGTCAAGTAGGAGTCCCTTCCTCAGTGTCCAGCCAATACTGATTTCCTATTTGGCATGTCCCATTCTTTGCCTCCATTGAGCCCCCTCTGATATACACAGACACCACCACCCTGGGTTGGGACCATCTGACGTACTGTCCTCAGCCACACCCTCCTTGCGGTAGCGTGTGGTGTGAACACTAGTTCCCCATCTGTGCCCAGAGACTTAACTTCTAGATCACAAGGTAGCAGAGCAGTCGGTACTTTTTATCTTCCAGGTGCCATGCCAGCGATTTCTGTCTGTCTCTGAATGTTATCACCCCTAACACCACTTCCTAAAACTTTTAGCATCACCCAATTTTCAACTTCACCTCCAATGGTCATGACTAAAGTAGGGTCTGTCATCCCCCTATAAGAAGCAGTGGAGCCTGTCTAATCAATAACAGGGGCTGTCCCACCTAGTCCTGGGACAGCTGCACAGACCTTCCCTTCACGGTCATCTTATAAAGATTAAGTGTTCCTGTTGGGTTTCTTTCTACAAAGAGTACATTTTATGTTTCATCTATGTACAAACTCTGATGTATCATGCTACTGAACCAGAATCACATATTGACACAGTGGGAAGGGTGAGTCCTGCAAGGTGGCTGAAGCCTCAGCTGTCACAGACCATATGTGATAGAGCTGAGAGCAAGGAGGTGGCCCTATGTTTGCAGGGAGAGTGAAAGAGACCCAAGGAAGAGGGAGGTAGCTGAAAGTTGGTGAAAATGGGAGAAATGATATTAGAGGAGTGGGCAGGACAGTGTCACAGAACACCTGATGAAGGAGGGGACAGCTGAAGGCCCCTAGCCAAGCAGGAAAGCAGGGAGAATGGGAAAGAAATCACTTGCAGAGTTAGTCTGAGAAGCCCCAGATCTGCAATGCATTTGGACTTGGGAAGTGGGCAGATCAACCAAGTGAGGCACAGAGAGACCAAGCAAGCATCCCAGTCCTGCTGGAATGAGACAGGGCAAGAACCCATGTCTCTTCAGTTACCTGGCAGGCTTTTCCACAACCCTTCTTCTTCTTCCTTGCTGTGGGAGTGCAGGTGGATAGCTGCTGACATCCTGGAAGCCCAGCGCTGTGGGGAGGGCACGTTAAGGTGTTGCTCACATTTTTTGTGCCCTAGTCTTCTCTGCCTCAGACAAATTTGGGGGGTTTATGCACTATCTTTATACCTTGATTTTCACATCTTTGAAAATATCTTCAAGATTTCTTTAGCCCCTGGTTCCTTTAGCCCCTGAGAAGTCATGATACTGTCCAGCCTGTGCTTGTGTTCATGTTCATGTTTCCTTGACTCTGCCCCTCTCCATGGCTCTCTGCACAGTTTGGTTTGGGCGTTTGGTTGGAAGCCAGATGCTGCGCTTTATCCCACTACTTCGTAATGATTGGGAGCTCGCTGATTGTCTCCGTGGCTTCTAGGGGAGTTTTGCTCTCTACTCCCCTTTTCGTTGTATGTCTTGATTTTTAAAGGTGCTGCTCTTCTGGAAGGTATGGGGAAGGTGATAGAACCTACATTCAGCCAGTTTCACTCTTCATTGGCCGCCTTAGTAGAGAATATGCGTGCAGTTATTTACTGAGTTTCCGTTTGGGATTGCCTATAGATTTTTTTTTTTTTTAATTTAAATTCAGTTAGCCAACTGATAGTACATCATTAGTTTCAGGTGTAGTGTTCAATAAATTATCAGTTGCGTGTAACACCCAGTGCTCATCACATCACATGCCCTCTTTAATGCCCATCACCCAACTACCCCATCCCCCCACTCACCTCCCCTCCAGGAGCCCTCAGTTTGTTTCCTACAGTTGAGTCTCTCCTGGTTTTTCTCCCTCTCTGTTGACTTCCCAGATTTTCTTTACTTAGCTTTATTTCTCTCTTGTTAAGAAAAACTGAGGGTTTGCTATGCAAATGATTATGCTAACCATAATCATTTTATTTGTTTTGGGTTCATTTATTTTGTTTATTATTTCATTAGTTAAGACTTTACCCATCCTTGCTATTGTCTTAAGGAAGGATTTGAAAAATGATAAGTGGTTAGTATTTTGTTATTATGTATTTTTAGTAAATATTACATTCTGGTTGAGTCTAAATATATGCAGACCTAGAACAGTGTTAAAATTATTTATGAGTAGGATATAGATGAAGATAAATAAAAAAGACTTATAGTTGATGATTTATTCAGTTATCACTTAGCAACATCAATATTTTTATCCACAAATAAAGGTCTGTTTGGTGCCTGTTGAAAATATTTGTACGCTTACGTGTTTCTGAACTTGTATACACATTATCTAAGGCACAGGGATCGTTTTGGTTGTTCCTGGGTTTACAGTACTTAATTTGGGTATCTAGACACTGGGTGTAGTGACAGAAAAGCATGTGAAGATATGAGACAAGATTTTAAAGAACGGTACTCTCAAAATATGTCTGCAAACTGCCTCTTAACACAGAAATAAATTCAATTACAGAGTTAGCAAAAATCCTAAATGAAAAGGATTTGTTTCCTCTAAAATAATGATTTGAACATCAGTTTTTCCTTTTCAGAAGTTGAAACATTATGTTCCCTGAACTGTGCCAAGAACAGGGGATGATTCCCATTAATAGCCATGGAACTTAATTAATCTTTAGTTTTTTGATACCTTTATTATTTAAATCTTAACCAGCTCAGACACACTGGCTAATCTACATTTCTATTGTTGACAATAGTCTTTGTCCCTTCCATAAAAACAATAACTTTGGCCCACCACTAGTCTATTGTGATGTGTGTTTTGAGTATGTTTCCCCCTTTGGTATTAATACAGGAGGCAAGTCTGATTGTTCTGATGAGTGCGGTTTCTGGCCTGGGAGCAAGTCAGGTTGCCATTTGTACAGCAAGTTTTTAAGTTATTGAGTCTTACCATCCAAGGCTCTGTCTATATGGATATCACTTCCTAGATCATTTTATCTCTTAGTGGGTTTTATTACTTCTAATTACTCTAGTTATATAGCTGGAATTTAATCCCATTATCCCATTTGTTGTCTATCTTTTGCTTGAGTAGATGATATAACTACCTTATTTTTCTCTTCTGGCACACAGTGGGCCCTCCATACATAAATGGTATTGAATCACTAGATTGATGAACAAGTCATAGACAGTGCAAGCATTATTTTAAATGTTTTATATTTCAGTTGTTTGAAAAACATACATAATTCCCCTATAAAAATATTGCAGATTATGGTCAAAATCCAAAATTTGCCCATGGCAGTGTATATAAGTGGAATGTAAAAGTTAAGCTGTTTTTATATGTTTTTCTAAGTCAGGAAGTCCGTATATGTTAAATAAAATCGTTGTATATTTTGGTAGCACTATTTCAGTCATTTAATTTAAAATACGGCTTTAGAAAGGATCTTTTCTGTTAACATTTCACCTTTATGTGATCAGGTATAATCCAAAAAGGGTAATGTGTAGGTAGAATATGTAGATACTGAATTTACACATGAATGTCTAGATACCAAAGACTCAGGGTCCAAATTTACTTTCAAATAGACCTACTTAATTTTTTGCTACAATGAACTATTGCCCTTTAATGTTATTCTTTTCTTTAGAATTATAACATTGTAACATTTATAGCATTTTCTTTAGAATTATGACATTATAACACCATTATAACAGAATTTAAATTTTAGTGCCTTGACCATTAAAAATAATTTAGTTTGTAATATCCATTTTTGCATGTTTTCAAAAGGTGATCAGTAATTTATTTAAGTATTTCACCTCTACAGAGGAAGAGCAGAACTCCTTACTCCTTAGGTTTGAGGTGTGCATGTGACTGGCTTCCAAATATAGAGTTTAAAGAGGAGTGGGAGAAGAGTAACTTCATAGTAGAGAAGCCTGACAGACACTATCACAGCCAGGAGATCTATGCTAACATCCACATCATGAGTCATACTTACAGTATGTACTCTTGTGCTATGACGTGACAAAAATGACACTTTGCCTTTGTGGTTTTTCTCCCCCCCTCAAACTCATAGCATTAATTATGAGGGGGGGAAAATCAGACAAATCCCAATCAAGGGGAATTCTACAAAATATATGACTAGTATTCCTCAGAAATGACATGGTCATCAAAAACAAGTGAAATGTGAGGAATAGTCACAGCCAAGAGGAGCCTAAGGAGTCATGGTGACTACATGTACTCGGGTATCCTGGATGGGGTCATGGAACAGAAAAAGGACATTATGTTAAAAGAAATAAGGAAATATGGTGGGGTTATGGACATTGGGAAGGGTCTGTGCTATGGTGAGTGCTGTGAAGTGTGTAAACCTGGCGATTCACAGACCTGGACCCCTGGGGCTAAAAATACATTATATGTTTATAAAAAAAATTTTTAAATTTAATAAAAAAAAGAAATAAGGAAATATAGACAAACTGTGGACTTCAGTTAATTTTTCTTTTAATTGTAATCCATAAGTGGATTTGTATACCAAACTTGGTATAGTTTGGTTTACAAAATTTTAACTTCAACTGCAGTAAGACAGCAGTAAAATTCATCACAACTTGCCTTCTCCTTCCTTCTTATCTCTTTCTCTTCTTTTTCTGTTTTCAGAAGTTACTCAGCTAGATTACTTCTGATGAAACTGCTCTTGATGTTCTCTTACCTGTGGAATGCAGTATTAGATTAATTGTTGATTTTCGGGCTACTGAAAATAATTTGCATTTGAAATGGGCTAGAAGATAGCAAACTCTAAGGGTCTAAATTTTGTTGTGTAGCTCTATAATGTATACAGCAGGTGTTACCTTAGTGTACAAAGAAATGCAGATCAGTTGGCTTTTGAGTTGAAAAATTCATGGTCTGTCCTATTAAGTAAACCAGGTGTGCCCCAGAGAAATTCACTATAATTAGACAAAGACACAGAATTAGAAATTGAAAGAAGTTTATACAGTATATAATTGAATTATTTTATAGATGAAGTAAGACTGGGGCTTAGATGGTTACTTAAAGCTTGGGAATTGTTTGGGACTTGTGTTATTTTCTAAGAAGGTTTTTGTGTGCGAATCTTTCTCTCCCATTCTGTTTTAATAGCTTGTCAGTGTCTTCCTTGTAACTTCATGATTATAGAGAGAATGTGAGTCTGTGTTAAGCATTAGATTTATTATCCACCAAAGCATGAGACAAATGATAGTTTTTGAATACATTTCTGCCCTGCTAGTCAGTTGCTGAGATATAATTTGCATATTCATAAATTGGGTAAATAAAACCCATCTTCTTTAGCATTAGTGATATTGTTTTGTAGAATTAATCATGTCTGGAAACTTGATTTAAAAAGAAGGTATTTATTGTCACTTTGAATTTCCGAGACTATTGGTTATCATTTCGAGGCAATCAGAGAACATTCTCAGTGAACAGAGCTTCCATCCTTGTGATAGGTCATTGTCATTTCTACATGTTAGTAGGAGGCTACAGGGCCTTATGGAAATAAGTAAGTTTGAGATGACAGAAATTAAACAGGTGTGAACTCTGCTTTCAAGAACCTTACAATCCAGTGAGGACCCATGATTACCTGCAATGTATATGCTTCTTTCATTATAGGAAATACATAGGATGCATCTTGCTTGGCTCTGCTTGAACCCAGATAGACTTTTTCTAAAAAGAGGAATTATGAGCTAGACCAAAGATCCAGATAAACAAATTTGATAGAAATAACTTCTGACATAGAGAGCAAGGACAGCTTCATGGAATAGGTGCACATGAGTCCAGTTTTTCAAGTGTAAATAGATTTCCAGAGGTAGGGGGATGCATTTGAGGAAAAACGAATTTTATCTAGTAGAGAAAGACATGCCAATGGGAGAAGTTGGAATATTAGGGAAAAATTCCATGATGGGGGGTTGATTGTTGCTGATTACCTCCTAGTCTTTGTACATCTGATCTAGGGTCTATACTGTCAAGACAGTTTATGGCTATTGGTGTTGACCTTGATCACTTGGCTGAGGTAGTGTTTGTCAGGTTTCTCCACTGTAAAGTGATTCTTTCCCCCCTCATCATGATCAATACTCTGTAATATAAGTATAGATAGCTATCAACGTATTGTTCTGAAAAATCAGTCCATGAAAATCATGGGTGTTCCAGAGTATTTGTCAGGTTTAAGAAAATAATAAGCAATTACTAGACCTTGGACTACTTTGAAAAAGATACTAATCTAAACTTGACCTTCTCAAAAACTAATATCTAAATGTGGTTTCCTTTAGACAAAGTTTTTTATAGGGAGATTAGAAGTTGGTAAGAAATGACATTTACCTAGTATTTGGCATATAGAAATAACTATATATGTGTCAGCCATAATTCTCAAAATCACTATCATCATCATCATCCTCTTCCTCCTCCTTCTCATCGTCATTGCTGTCATGGAATGACAACTGAAGCAATGGCAACTGAATGATAGCTGAAGCACCCTGATGACAGACACCTGTATACCCAAATTCTTGATAAACAGTCTCATTATTTGCTTTGAATTTAAAGTAGGAAAAATTGGAAACAAAACCAAAATCAAATCATTTTTTTCAAGATATAAGGAAATTTTACTTACCAAAATATAATGAATGGTTTTTGGAGATTTGATTGGCACTTCAAAATGTGTTGGAGTAGGGTGCTCTGGGAAACTGCCTATTGATTGCACTGTTGTCAGTTCCTAAGCAACCATTGCCAAATTTATCTCCACGTCACACAACTTCTGTGTTTATCCAAGCTGGTTGAAATTCTTACCCTTGTACAAAAATAGACCAGGGAGAATGTTGAGTAGGACTGTACCGGGGGAATGGGCTGCATTTATACATACTTTCCAGTAGGTGTCACTCTGGCAGAAGAAAACAAGATCATGAGTTACCAAGGAGTGGGAAGACATTAATGGGAGACCCACCCAGGCCTGGATCAGGGTGCCATGTGACACCCAGAGGCCCTGTTCTGGCCTTAGTGTTTTCATTTTAATGTGGGTTTCTCTGACCAGAAGGGGCAGGTTATCAAGGGAATGTGAAGAGGAACACTTGTGGAAGACGTTGTTCTGAACCCAACACTCTGGTCACCGTCAACCCAGCTTATGCATAAAGCATTAGAGTAGCGATAAAAAGAAAAGCTGTAATCTATGTAGGCAAAACCTGAAAAATGGGCAGCACTTGATGTGGTATGGGTAGCAAATTTTTATTTCTAATAGGGTAGGTACCTACAGAGCCTCCATAGTAAATGCTCATTGGCTAGCTGAAAGATACCCACAGGAATTTCATGTGTTCCTGGGTAATCTTCCGTATTAGTTAGTGTTTGTTCAGAAATGCAAAATGATTTTGATAATAAAATACATTATAACTATGAAAAACATATAATAGCATCATACATGAATTCCCAAGAATATTTATGTCAATGTTACTTTCTATTTACAGGTATAATGAAGAATAAATGTTATGATGTAATTTGACTAATATAATAAATGCACACCTCTAATTCTCCCAGGAGTAACTCCTCCCATCCCCAACATGCAGCAAGAGAAAGTCAGCAGTAGGCCATCTCATGAGCTTGGGCAATCATGGTATTGTGAAGCACATCAAACACAGTGGATACCTTTGATATCTTTCTTCTCGGGAATGCCTTGACAGTTTTCAGGAACCCAAGTGTTGTTACTCTCACTAGATCTGTCACTACCATACTCCAGAACACAGTAGTATCTAATGCAGTAGTATCTGCAAGACCAATGTAAAATTGCATTGTAGATAAAAGTAATAAATGAGTCAGATTGTGAATCACAAGTCTTTAGTGGCTGTAAATGTCTCTCTCAGGAAGAGAAAATCCCTATTTTCATTTTTCCTCAATAAATAATTGTTGACTGATTAATAACAAAAGAGTACTCAAATACTTGGTAGGTGATTAGAACAGTATCTGCATATCTGCTTCCTCACTGGGGTCTCTGAAATGCTACCAGCTACTTCTGTTACTCATTCCCCTGGCAAATGAATGAATGACAGACCTGGAAGGGAGGTAGCTGCCCTGAAATAGCATTCATGGAAAATGTCTGTATACTTAAGCCAAGTTGTTTTTATAATTTGTTAATTACATTTTAAGGCCAGTCAACTAAAAAACAATGCAACAAGATTATTTGCCTCTATTTGTCCAGAATTGGAATTTCTAAATATTTGTGTCTGTGTATATATCTGTGTGTATGAATATGTACATATATTATTTCCTCAAAGTCTCGAGACCAACATCACATTACTTGAGAGTCAAGAAACTGGTTTTTGTTGTTGTTGTTTTTTAAGGTTTCATCTATTTAGTTATTTACTTGACAGAGAGAAAGAACACAAGCAGGGGTAGTGGGAGAAGCTTCCTGCAGAAGGGGGAGCCCGACTGCAGGGCTCAATCTCAGGACCCTGGGATCATGACCTGACACAAAGGCAGACGCTTAATGACTGAGCCACTCAGGTGCCCCAAGAAACTGGGTTTTGATAGTACCTCCACAAATTGCTTTTTCAATGACCTTGGCTAAATCACTTCTCTTCTCCTGGCCTCAACTTCTCCATCATGGGAGTTGGCTAGAAGTCTGTGAGGCCTCTTCTACCTCAAAGACTATGTGGTTTGTGAGATTGCTGTATGTGTCTGGGTGGTACCTTAACACTCTAAATGGGAGGCATGAGTGTTCCATTTGTGAAATGTTCAGTCTGCCAATTCATAATCTCCCAGGCTGAGTGTTGAATCCTAGCAATAAGGAATCTCTAGTTCAGTCCTTTGGTCTGGTCATTTGTGGGTATACTGGGGATTTTTTAGCTTTTAGGTAAACTGTTAGTAGAAAAACTGGAACTCCTTAGTTCCTGTTTTGCTTTTGTATTTTCTTTCTAAATTTATGTGTTCAAAACAAATAAAGGAACCAAGAAATTATTTTTAGGGAATGGAAGCCCTCATCGGGGTGGGGGCGTGATTACAAAAGTGTCCCTTTGCTTTTGTATCTATTGGCCTGAGCCAGCTACACCCTGAAAAAGACTGTAGGTGAGACGGCTGAAGGAAGATATGTGACAACCCAAGTCACTAAGCATCTTTCTGGTGGCTGAGTTTTTCTCTGTGGCTTCTGAACAAATGTTTGGAAGTGACAGATAATTTGACACAATCTCAGAACTCTAGTGTATTCTAGCTTCCTACTTCCTAGGCTGGGACTCCTGACTTGGGCCAGCTCTAGAAGAGACCCGCATCTGAAATATCAGTCTCCGTGCCAGTGGGAAAAAGTGGGTCTGACACTTCTTCCAAAGATACCAAGTGACTTGGATTTCAGATATGACTCAGTAGAATTCTGAGTGACTCAAAGATCTTTAGGTCACTGAGTGACAAGATTTGGAAAACAATAATCTTCCTCTTTATCCTTGAGTTTTGAATTTAGTTTTTTCCCACCAGAAATCAGTGTTCATCTTGGTTTGTCTGTGAAAGGGTCTTAATGAGATTAGGCTTCTTCTTTCAACCTCAGCCTTGTATCTTGAGAATAATCATTAAAGAAGACTCCAATTTCAAGTGTTTTGAGTGCTCAAGAAGGAGTAGTAGTTCTTTTGGTGTAGCTGATAAAAATACAGGAAATAGAATGCAGAGCTGTGGTTGAAATCACCCATTGAAGACTCTGCAGATGAACACGAGCCAGTTGGTACCCCCAACTATGGCACTCTCAACAAAGAAACTTCAGACCTGTGTGGAATAAAGGAAAGTAGTGAGTGTCCTCCTCAGTTTTCTGCATACAACCTGTAGGACCTTAGGAAAGTCTCCGAAGAGTTTTGATTCTGTTTTCTCACTTCTATAATGGCTATGATACGTCACATGACCTTCTCAGTTTCCAGCTCTTACTGCCTCAGGAAATATCCCAAGTAGATATTAGGGACCCTCCACTATAGCTATCCTTCAACGTGAATGGTGTTCAAATTTTTGATCTGAAATGAACAACTCAAATTATTTTGGGAGACAGCATGTCAAAAATCAGTTTTGTTTCACCCTTTTTAAGATGGCTTCTGTTAACATATCTTATTGTCCTTTGCTTTTCTTAGAGTACTACCCAGTTATTTCTCCTCAGGTCATACCCTTTGAAATTTTGAGAATTTCTCAATAGTAGACGCGACTTTACTCTTCCTTAAGATTTTGCACTTGTAATTAAATTTTTGAGTACCATTTTTATATCGGAGCAAATGAGATAATTAAGAGATCTTTCAAGGAGGAGAAATATATGAGAAAATAGATGGTTCCTGCCATGTGATTAAACACTGCAGCTGAGATACTTGATGAGCGAAGGAGTCATTTTATTTGTTGGAAGTGTACTTCATCATCATGAGTGGTGTCCTGATTATAGTTCAAGAAACATGTTCATAGAAATCAGGAATGTGAGGACACCCATTCACAAGCACATACCCTGAAACTTGGCTTTACTTGATGAGAGACTTATATTGGTGTTTTTTGGACCTTGCGAAAGATGAGGCATTAAATATATATATATATATATATATATATATATATATATATATATATTTGTTTACTTTAGTGATACAGTGTAAGAAGGATGTGCTGTGAATCTGACATTAATTTTGGAAAAGCTGAACCGGGAAGCTTTTCTGATTATTGAATCCCCTTGTAATTGTAAATACTTGTTGTATTATTATACTAGAGAAAACTTAAAAACGAAAGATGTCTAACAATAGTAAGAAAGAAAAAAGTGGAAAGTCTAAAATATCCAATACGAATCCTATAGCTCCTGTTTTACTCACCCATCGGACTTCAGAGACCTTCTTCACTTCTGGGATCACAGAGAGATTGAGAACTTTGGGGTTAAGTGGATTCAGGTTCCCAAATCACGGTTTCATCTCTTTTTAAAAGATATGTCCTGGGGCAAGTTGCGTAATGTCTCCAAGCTTCCATTTCTGCATCTGTAAAAAGGTGATAATCATACCTACTTTGTACGTAGATGTAGGTTGTTAGGAGAGTAAATGACAATGTACACTGTATTTGGTAGAGGGACTGTCAGGGACACCATCATCCTTGACCCCTAAGACCCAGAATGGCTACCTTGAGACTTTGTAACTCAGCCAGCTCTGCTGACCTAGATCAGTTAAACCTGATCTTGTCCCATTTCTCCACCCACTTAACTAGGCCCTTTCTTTTAAATTTATTTTCAATGAATTTTAATTTAAAAAAATTTTCAGGAAAGGCTATTGATAGGACATTGATGAACTTATGAGACATATGAGCTCTGGGTTGTCGCTTGCCCTCCTCCCACCCCAGGAATCTCTGTACTTTTCAGGCTATGCCCTCATATGTGATCTGAAGTAGGGAAGTGACATGCTAACTTTTGGAAACATTCAGCTGCCAAGTTTCCTCTGCTGCATACTTAAAATAGATCAGACTGAGAAGGGAAGGTAGAACTTGAACCAACTGTTACCCTCTATATTGAGACTGTTTTGCTTGATCTAGTGTAACTAGTACAGTTCTTTGTTAGGAGAGGAAGAGATTTAACCCTCCATTTCCCATTTCTGACTATTTGGGGATAGACAGACCTGATGGTTTACCATCGGTATACCTGAAGGCTTACTATTTCTTGACACTTTTTTTTTTTTTTTTTTTAGTAAAATGATACTTTTATCATTGGGGATGACAGATACCTTTCAAAGATTTTAGGGATAACTAATGATTATTTTTGGTAACATGAGCATGTTCACAACACCTAAGTAATCTTTAAACCAAAATCCATAGCACATTTTAAGGTTGGTAATTAGATCCGGTTTAATTTTGAATGGGTGGTGGAATTACAGAGATGCCTTCCAAGCACCCCAGATGAAACCCTTTCCAGCCATGCCTACGGATGGCAGTAGGAAGAGCAGGTGGATTCTAGATGGTTGGACTGTAGGTCAACTGAAAGAGTTGTTGGTGAGTGACTATTGGGTGTTCTGACTCCCAAAATCTGTTCACACAAGAAGAGTTTTCTAGATATATGGCATAAGGAAGGAAGTAAAAGAGAGCTAGCTATTTCTCAATTAGGGATAGGTAAATCTATAGAAATGACATTTTCTGTGGCTTTTCCACGTTACTCTTTTCTGTTGAACCAAAGAAGTATAGGGTGCAGAGCTTCCTTACAGAAGGCTTTGACTGTAGTAACATTAGCAGGTCTGTAGGGATAGATGGTCATACCTACTGGGCTGATAAACAGAAGGATCCGTAGTTCTCGTACATCAAAAAATACTTAAGTGCATATCAAATGCCAGGCCCATGAGAGATAGAAAAGTCTCAAATCAGCTCCCTGTTCTCAAAGATCTCTAAACAGACAGCTTTTCAAGACTCCTCAATAATTGTCTGGGCTGTGGTTTAAATCCTCATAGCCAGGGCATAGCTGGACTATTTTCAAACCACCAGATTTCTCCCCTTCCTATGCTTTTTGTTGGTAGTTACAGAAATTTTATTTTCCGTTCCCCCCCCCCCAAACAGAATAGTGTTCTGGATTAGAAAGTGGCTGTTATTCTAGCAGTCCTCTTTGGAAGTAAACAGCAGTTGTTATGTCTGAAGGTAAATCTCTGGCAACTTTCCCTTCTGTTTCTAGACCAAGGCTAGCAGCTGTGTGTGCCCACCTCTGCTAAGTGGGCCAGTCCCTGAGGGTTGGGGTCGCTTGTCTTTCCCTGATAAGGCCTGCTCTGAGAACCTTTTCCTCACCTGCTATCCTTGGTTTTTGTGTTTTTGAGAATGTCAGCAGTTTATTTGTATGTTCCCATTTTCTTCAAACACACACACACACACACACACACACACACACACCTCAAATTTAAAACCTTCTTGGGGACTAAGTCTGTGTTTAACCACAGCAGGTAAAGGACACTGAGGGGCCCCAGCAACCTTTTCTCTGCTCCTGCTGTCTCTTCCCTCTCCTCACCACCTCCCATTTCTCCTGATTTGGCAGTTTGCCTGGGAACCGGTTTTCTTTCATTATAGTAGCCGCCATCTAATCTTTCCTGCTAACTTCCCTGTAGCTTGTCAGGTCACTGAAGAGTCCCCGTGTATGTTATTCTTTAGGCTTGGCGCAACTTAGTTCAAATCTCCTGAATCCTCTCAAGAGCCCTTGTTTTCTGCGCCTCTGCCCACACTATCCCCCTACCCCCTGCCAAAAAGAGAAAAGACAAAGCAAGAAGAGACACATTAAAAGTGAGGCTCAGCCGTTGGGAATTTTTAGTGAATCTTGCTCCACACATGTCAGTTACGTCTATGTTACTACTCTGGAACATAGCGTATTTCACCCTGTAGGCCCTTGTCTGAAAAATAAAGGCCATGAAATCTCATGTTACTATGATTTGAACTCAAAGTATTAATATAAAATAAAGCCACACCACTGCAGAAATAGGCTTTGCGTGACTATAATTCCCCATAAAAGAAAAAGCATCCCCAGCTAGTTTTGTCTCAGAGGGCTTTGGTAATGCATGGACTTTTGGGTCTACCAGTTGTCTAATAATAAACAGGCCAGCAAGGGATACCGAGGGGTGGGACCAGAGCTGCTATAGCTGAAGAAAGTGTCTTCTGTGGTCTCAGACGGCTGCCTACAGCTTGTGTGACAAGGGGCCTGAGCAGCAGAAGGGAACAGAGCTATATCCAACACCAAGCTGGAGTCAGGGCCCGCCAGTGCCATTCTGAAAACAGCTGGGCAGCCCTCCAGGGTGCTGGACAGAGGGGGACTGCAGATCCTCAGCCACACAGGCAGGGCCTGCTGTCTGCCAGCAGCAGGAAATAACAGTCTCTTGTAGTAGCCGGGTCGTGACATTGGCACGAGCTGCCCCTCACAGCTGGGCTGTCCTGGCACCTGGTCTTGGGCCTATGGAGGGAGCCAGCCCAGCTGTACTGAAATACTCATTCTTTTCTCCCCTCTCACACTCCCTCATCAACAGGCAAACAAACAAAAGGGGATGATATTGTAGTTCATGCAATGAACAGAACCTTTCTCAGCTGAGGGAAAGAAATGGTTGCCTCACGGAGAGCAGAATTCTATACCTATACCTTATTTTTTGCATGATCAGAGGAAATTTAGTCTTTTCCATTTTTATAGCCCCTAGGACAGAATTCCTGTGTACTTCTTGGGTTGTGCATTTCTAATGGAGGCTTGAAGGATTTGTGTTTGTACCAGAGGGAAGAATTCCATCAGTGTTGATCAGATGTGGCTTTGAGGAACAGGATGACATTATACGCAGCATTAAAAAAAAAAAGCCTTGGGTCCTGCACTCTGACATGTCCATCATCATTTCCTTCATTCAGCAAATCTGAGTCATGAATTTTCTCTAATAAAAATACTATCTGTTTATGGAGATACAGAAACACTTCCACTTGCTCCCAGCAGCATGGCATGTGATAGGAAGGGACAGGTGTCTTGGACATGGGGCTTTAGTAGTCATACCCATTTGGTGGATAAGACTGAAGGGCCTCGGGCAGAGACCTCCAGTCGGTGTAGAAATCATTATAGGGAAGGTCACTGATCAAGGTGAACAAGGTGTTCTTCGGCTACTTTCTTCCCTGTCCCTTAAAAGTCAGTATAGTACTAGAGTAGAACCCAGTATTTGTCCTCTGCTTGGCATGATGGGCTTGAGTTTTCTTTGTTTCCAATGGAATAGCATTCCTGGCATGCTCTGTAGGTGTTAAATGATGGACTGATGGACAGGTGTGTCTTGGCCCTGTGAAAATAACTAATGTAGTATTGTACGATGGTTTTATATATACTATCCTTGAAACATGAGTTTCCCCCACCAAAAGAAGGGAGGATTTAAATATATGTGTATATATATGTATATATGTATGTGTGTGTGTATGTGTGTGTGTATAGATATATATATATAGTTTTGCTTTGTTTTATTTATATGCCTCTACCCAAAAGGATATGAAAGTGTCATGGAAAGTGAGAAGTACTTAGATTTACTGAACATTTGCTGCGTGCTAAGTACTGTGCTGCAAATTTAATCAATTCAGTATCCCTCTAAAGAAGTGAACACTGAAGCCCAGAATGGTTAAGTACCTTGGCCAAAGTCACGCAGCTAATGTGGAGAGGCTAGGCAGAATCTAAGACCAAGTCCTGTCCACATTCTACAAGGGAAGGAACACAGCTTAACACTTCTCATAGTTATTCCTATTTGGGTCTCCCCAAATTTTCCTCATCTCATGTTGTTATTATGGTTTGTTTTGGTCAGTATGAATCATTTCCCCCATCCCACAGCCTCTCTGTTGTAGCTATGATGTGCACTTCTGTGGATACAGTAGACCTTCATGGATGCAGCTTAAATGAATACACTTAGGGAAGAAAAGTATGTAGCTCATATATTCCTAATTCAGAGGTATCTGAATTGCTTGAAATTCCTGGGGTAGATGGATCAGAAGCGGAGATGAGGCCCCTTTAGGGCTTTTACCTTTGTGGGCTTATTGGCATAGAAGCTCTTCTAGCTAATTTATTTGACAGAGAGAGAGATCTCTCTCTCACAAGAGAGAGACTCACAAGGCAGAGAGTCAGGCAGAGAGAGAGGGGGAAGCAGGCTCCCCACTGAGCAGAGAGCCTGATGTGGGGCTCGATCCCAGGACACTGGGATCATGACCCAAGCTGAAGGCAGAGGCTTTAACCCACTGAGCCACCCAGGCGCCCCTCTTCTAGCTAATTTTTAAAAAATTATTTTTATTAACATATAATGTATTATTTTTCTAGCTAATTTTGTTCAACTTCATAGTTATTCAGAAGTGGAACTGCACGCTTGGCTGTCCCCATAGGGCCTGCTCATAGAAACACTGTCTTCATCTGGCATTGCAGGAACACTAAGGAATTTATACTTTTGCAGAAGACCCAACCACCTAAATAAGAATAAAAACTCTCAAATTGTTTACAGCTTTTAAAAGCCTTTTTCTCAGCATTGAAATTCTCTGAAGATTTGAGACTATTAACACCAAACCAAGAATTTTCTCTGGGGTCCTTTTTCTCTTTCTCCTGAATGCAAATGAATTTTCTCTCCTGGTTTCTATTCATCTTACTGGTCATAATTGTTATGTTGGTGGAATAGAGAAGGTTCTCCCTTTAAAATAAAACTAAGAGAACTTTTTTGCCAAAAATACTAGAATATTTACTTGTTTTCAAATGAGATTAACAAAATGATGACCACTGCTTTTGAACCCTAGCTTGAAAATGTCTTGGTTTCTTAGCAATGGTTTGCTATCATATTGGGTATAGCTATTAGGAATTGTGAGTAACAGATACCTAACTATAGAGCTTTAAAACCACAAGCATTTTTTCCCTCACATTAAAAACAATTCTGGATGGGGGTGCCTGGGTGGCTCAGTGGGTTAAGCCTCTGCCTTTGGCTCAGGTCATGATCTCAGGGTCCTGGCATCGAGCCCACGTCGGGCTCTCTGCTCAGCGGGGAGCCTGTTTCCCTCTCTCTCTGCCTGCCTCTCTGCCTACTTGTGATCTCTGTCTGTCAAATAAATGAATAAAATCTTAAAAAAAAAAATTCTGGATGAAGTTTGCATAGCGTTGGTAGAATGGTAGAGCGACTCCACTAAGTCCTTCTGGGCCCAGCACTTTCCCTTTTTCGGCTCCACACCGCCTGCCCCCTCCCAGAACTTAGCTTCCAACTTTGAGGTTGCTTCATGGTCTAGGATCGCTGCTGGAACACCACCCATGACATCCATATTGCAGGCTGGACCATGGAGGAAAAACAGAGTCTAAAATTATGCTCACTTTTTTCCTTTGAGGATCCTTCCTAGGAATCCTACAAAACACATCTGTGAATGTCTCATGACTGGAAGGTCATCATATGGCCATACCTGGCAGCAAGCGAGGCTGGGCACTGCCCCCCTCTTACTAACGAAGGAAGGGGAGGGAGGAATTAAAGTGAGGGTTCATGGCACACACGACCTTATTCAGGGTTCACAGGTTGTAGTAGACAGAGCGTGTGTTTAGAGGCCCATTAGGTCTGACTTTTCAGGTCTAACTACTTCTTAGTCTAGTTATTTAAATTTATGGCTTGGATAAACTCATCTCTCTGGTCAGTATATGCATACCTAGTCTGCACAGTTGTCATAAAAGGGCACATGGAAAGACCTTTGTATCCCAACTTGACAAGTTCCTAGGTCTTAAGGGATGATAGCTTCACTCACTCTACACCCTCTGCTCAGTCTAACTCTCTTCATGGGCACTAAGTGTATAAGCATTTTATGAATGAATTGATTCTGGCAGATTAATAGGAGCAAATGCATAATTCGAAAAAAAAAATTGTAGGAAGGTAAGAGAAGTTGTGGCAGTAATTCACTGTGAGGGACTCTATTGTCTTGAGATGCTCATGTTAGGTACTGGCTTTCATTTAAGAAGCCTGGCACGTAGTAGAAGCTGAAGTATCCTCTTCGCTCCTCCTTGCTGTTGAAACCTTCACCCTAAGCTGCTCAGATCCAGAAGCTTCTTTCCCAATCCTCTGCCCTCTCATGGCCACCCTCTCCTCCTAACAGACACAGGGGCTCAGAATAGAGCTGAGCTTTCAAGGGAGTAAAACACTGTACACTTGTTTCCGTAGAAAAAAATCCTTATCAGTTGAAGGATAAGTCAATTATAATTGAATTTTGGGAACCAATCTAATCCATAAGTGAGACTCTGCTTATGTTTACCTTATTTTAAAAGAAATCTCTTTTTATGTCTTTGGAGGAAGAAGTATTTTTTTGAAGTCTTCTGTGCTAATGATTAGCATTACTTTGAGTTAATTTCTCTTTCGAGAATAACTGATAATTGTACCAACAATTTGGTTGAACTGTATTAAGCTTCCCCTGGAAGAATAAGGTAGTATTTATTTTTATTTATTTGTTTTCTTTGTTATGCATAAGTGAGGCAAGACAGCTGATCTCCATCACAATTAAGCTGCAGGGCTTCAAAAGTATATTTTGGTGGAGGTGATGGTTCTATTTTATTTTGCAGGGTTTTTTTTCTTCTTTTTAAAAGATCATTAAGCCCTGGAAAGATGGTCTCAATCTAACTGAAGCTAAGATAAAAGGCCGTGATACAAGATGACATTTTCGTTTTCTCAGCAAATTGACCCTCGTAGTACTTCGTGTCGTACAATGAAGAATTACAGGCATGTGACCATTCGGAGGGTCTGGACAATAGGAAGTGGAGGTCGGGTTCTGTGTGTGTGTGTCAGCTCTACCCCAGGATAGGGTCTTCTCAAAAATGCCCCTACATGGTCCAGGATGAAATGACCTTGTCCTGAAGCTTATACGACTTATACGTGCTTATACGGCTGCCAAATGGGAGCCCAAACATTAGCTGTCCTGGGAGCAAGGGAGAGGCAAAGTCTTCAGGGAGAATGGGAGAGCTCACAGCACTCTCAGGGCTCTGCCAGGCACCCTCCTGACTGCTGGGCGGTAAAGAAAGGCAGGAATCTGGCAGCAAGGAAGTGGCATGGCTTTGGCCAAGCACTTAATGAGTGGATAGATGCCACTGACCAGCGTAGCTCTAGGTAAATTAAAGGACGTTCTCCTGATTTTGCATTTTGCATGTGGAGAGGTAAATAGGGTCAGAGAGGTCTCCTGTGCCCAGGACTGCTTTGAGGTGAGCACACCATGGTGACCATAAGTAGGGTCTCGGGCTGCCTTTTTGAAGTATGGAGTTAGTAAGCATGTCTTCTCTTTCCTCCGGAAAGCTGTCAGAAGCTGAGACACTAAATTCAAACAGAGCTTCTACCTCCCTGAAGCTCCCAGTGGCTCCAAGGACCCTATATGTAAAGCATAGGAAACTGAACACGACTCCTTAAAGCAAGTACTATTTCTGCCACCTCCACCCACAGCCTCAACGTGTGGTGATTACCATGAAGCCACGCCTCTTCCATGCCCTTTCCATACCCACTGTTGTCTCTGGTGGCCAATGAGATGAGCACCTTTGCTGAATCTTCATCAGAGTCACAGAAAATGTGTTCTTCTAAAGTTGTAGATGATCTTCTTGGGGTAGTTGGAGGTTGCCTGATACTGCTCACATGCCAGTGTTGCTTAGAATTCTGAACAAAAAGTAGAACAATTATTCATAGACTGGAATTAATTCATTAATCATTGCTAAGATGGACAAAGAATATGTAGGACTCATTTTTTTAGACTGGGCCAGTGTTTTAACTGTTGGGGGGTACAGTAAAAAGGTTTTGAAGCTACAGTGTTTTTTGAAGATTTACATATTTATTTTAGAGAGAGAGAGCACACACAGCAGGGAGGGGCAGAGGGAGAGGGAGAGAGAGTCTTAAGCAGACTCCACGCTGAGTGTGGAGTCTAATGTGGGACTTGATACCGCGACCCTGAGATCATGACCGGAGAAAAAACCAAGAGCTGAATGCTTAACCAACTGCGCTACCCATGCTCCCAAAAAGTTACAGATTTTTATGATGGATTTCAAGTACCAGAAGAAATCAGCCCCCCATCACATCCTCCCTCTGGCTACCTTCTGAGCCGGCTCTCATCCTGTAGTGGCTGAACGTTAGTTGTGAATTCCCTCATCTCCTGGACTCTGACTGGTGATCTGAATGTAGACGGCAGTGCTTGCAGATCTGGGATTGGAACAGAGGGAGATTCTGAGAACTCTTCAGACTTTTGGCTCATTTTTGTGTTTGTCTTAGAAGATTTAGGGATCCTTCAGTCCATGTCAAGAGGCTCTCTAAGTCTTTTGTTGTGCTTCAGTGCACATAGAATAAGAAACCCCAGAAGGAAGGCAGAGAAGGGAACAATCAGTGGGAGCAAAGTTGATGTGCTCAGAGTTGTTGTATGATTTCCAAGTCATGCCTCTAAGTCATGCTAATGTTTCTCAGTGCCCAGAGTTTATTGTCTTTTACCTAAGTTAGGGCCGCTAAACCCTGCTGAGCAGTACGTAGTGTTTTGGGGTAGCTTTTCTGTTCATCCAGAAGTGATCATTGTCACACGAACCCCCCTAATGGGGACTTTTCCCCAATACTAGGGATGAGTGTTCTACTTGTAGGACTTGCATTGTCCTGTCCTAATAGTAGAAGGTTAGAGGGTACAGAATAGCACAAATGAGACTTGCAAGACCCCAGTGAGTGTGGGATGCATGAGGGATTGCTGTATGGATGGAGCTGCTCCTTCCTGTGTAGGGTCCTTTTTACAGGACACTGGGAAGGGCGCTATTCAAGGAATTGTTGCTTTGGAAAGTTTTGTTTAACAGGGATTCTCCTATTAAGTTTTTCTCAGTTTTTCCATAGAAATCTTTGGAGTATTCTGGACTTAGAGGTCATGAGAAGAGATGTGTGTTGCTTACATACACTTAAGCAAATGAACATTGAATTGGAATTCATTTTCTGTTCAATAGGGGAGGAGTGTAATAGCTTTTTGATAGACGGAATATTGTCAGAGAAGCCAACTCAGGGTGCAAGTCTGGTGACAAATTCAGTTTCACATGTTTAGAACTTTCTCGGGTGATGAAGGTGAGAGCACAGGCTTAGATCTTCTGTAGGAAAGAGAAGCCAGATATTTTGTAGTTGATGTGTTCCATCTCATGTCCTCATCTCAATATTTTTGGGTCAGGAACTTCATGAAACAGAAGTGGCATCTTTTCCAGGCTGACATCTGGAACCGATCTGAAGTCTTTGGGCTTCATGCGTAATCTTGGATGGAGACCTTTTGGCCTGCTGAGGAGAAGACATTGAAGGAAGCCTAATTTCTTGATCACCTAGTGGAAGACTGTAACGGCAGTCATTTGTAATGCTCATTTCTCTTCTTTGACAATTAAGAAGGCTTCAAGATGACCAGATTTGCAGAAGTCCATCCAACTATTATCAAATTTAATAAGGACTGTTCTGTCATCTGTTAGGTTTACCTGTTACTTGATTACTTTTGTATTATTAGAAAGTCTCTTAGGAAACAAGGAGAACATGGCTGGACTACAGCTCTTGGGTGAAGCCAGCTGTCTGTCCCCAGCTCGAGTAGAGGGGCTGCTCCCTCCGCCCTCCACAGTGTGCTGTTTAGAGCCTTGTGACATTGTGACCCATCCAGCTGGACACCTTCCTCAACACAATGCTAACTCCTTTAGGGCAGGAACTGTGTTCTGTTCATCTTTGTTCCCCAACCTGCATCTGGTGTCTAAGTGCTCCAGAAAAGTGGCCTGTCCAAGGTGTGCAGTCCTCACACTTTTCCATCTCAGGGTTCACCATTCTTGCTGCTTTGGGATCCTGGGCATTGATGCTGATGGGGCTCTGGTGCTCGTTGTGAGCACTTCCCAGACCATGGCTCCTGGGTGGCCCTCTGAAATGCCAGAACGTAGAAGGGAGTCCCAGTGCAGCAAGTGTTCTCAGAACCTCCTCACAGATTATTGTGAAGTTTTAGAAACAAAGACCTTCCTGCTGCTCTTGAATCAGATTCTACTGGGTTCCAAACAGCAGCCAAAAAGTAAGAATCCAGAGCCTGAAGTTTGCATTTCTGGTGAGAGTATTTGTACTAGAGACCCTTACCTTTGGGTGTCTTGCCTCCCTAGAGCACAAAGCTTTTTTAGAAGGAAGAGAGAGGCTGTATTGTCTCATTTGTCTCCTTCCCCAGCTGAGTACTGATTTTGCTTTAAAGAAAGGAAAACTCCAGGGCGCCTGGGTGGCTCAGTGGATTAAGCCTCTGCCTTCGGTTCAGGTCATGATCTCAGGGTCCTGGGATCGAGCCCCACATCGGGCTCTCTGCTCAGTGGGGAGCCTGCTTCTTCCCCCGCTCTCTCTGCTTGACTCTCTGCCTTGTGAGTCTCTCTCTTGTGAGAGAGAGATCTCTCTCTCTGTCAAATAAATAAATAAATAAAATCTTAAAAAAAAAAAAAAAAGAAAGGAAAACTCCCAGAAATTCAAAAAAAATGTTTAAAGGGAGGGTTACTATGAAAACGGTCTTTGAGGAGGATATCTTGTCCCCCAAAAGTATTGCAGGTGTCAAGACAGTAGATTCCTGGTCCAATTTCTTGTTTAGTTTGTAGCCCATCATTTAATGTTCACTGAATCACATGCTGATCCTCTGATTTTAAACATTTCTGGTTGGAATTAAAAATTTTTTTAACTACACTTATGAGTTGGATGATAACTGCTGTCTAGGGTTAGTCGAATCAAGACCTCGTCATCCTCTTTTCTTTTAACAGACTGGATTATCTGCCCTGTTTCTGGCACTGTCCTAGGCCCTTTGTCAGAGCTTTAAGATGTGTTGGGTGAGAGGACAAAAGACACATGATGAGTGAAATCATGACTGAAGGCAGTAGCAAGAGGATGTCTGATGGCAGTGAAAGTGGAGTGTGAAGTGAGGGGTGTGCACGGCGCGTGTTGGGATCTTGGAAGGGAGGCCCAGAGGAGGGCCGTGGGCACCGCTTAATGAAACCTCCTGCTTCAGAGGCAACAAGGACCTGTCTTTGAAAGAAGAACTGACCCCATTAAGCAAAACAATATGTTGTTTTCTGCAGAAAAGAATCCTTAGCATAAATTTTAAAAAATACTATTGGATATCTTGCCTTGACATTTAACAAATAAGTTCTGTGTGTTTAATATCCTGGTGGCATTTCTGTTTTGCTTTGTGGTTTAGCCTTTTCGTAAGTGTCTGAATTTACATGAAACTAGATTCCTATTTCTGCAAGTTTCAACCTGTGCAATTGGAAGCAGATATGATAGTAAACACGACCAGGATTCATAACGGGAAAGTAAACTCTTGGGCATGCTGTTCCCTGCCTGCATTGACTGGAAAGAAATCTGATTACTTTGGGAAATGAGACTGATATTTCAAATATTTCAATAGTTGTGTCATGGACAAAAAAAAAGCATGGTCGCCAGCCTTTGAGAACTGAGATTTAACTACTATGCGGTTATAGTACTGAGTTTCAGAGGGGCTTGTACTGAAATTGGTTTGCCAGCACCTAGAGATGCCAGTGAGAAGCTTTTTTGCTCAGCTGAGGCCCATCTTTTTAATGTGGTAAGTTAGAAATATGACCAGAGTGAGTTACGATTCTGTTGATTGTAATTAGGGGGGAAAAAAAACAACCTTTAAGAAAAATCCTAAGAGAAAACATAAGAAATGAAGATGTTTTTATTCTCTAAAATCTAAACTGTGAATTTTTTTTAGTGATAGGGAGGGAAAGAGAAAAAGTGAAGGAAGAAGGGAGCTTTTGTACATAGTATCTCGAGCGTTATACAAATCCTCTTTAATGAATAAATGGAACCTTAATAAGGAAAACTACCGGCTGCATTATCAGTTGCAAATTGATTTGCTGTGGGCTAATTCTAATATAGTTTGACTATGTGAGGCATAATCTCTTAAGAAAACAAAATCAGGTTACCTGAAAATGGACTCTTATTTTCTAGGTTAAAAAAGAAAAAGAAAAAAAAAACAATAATGACAGAGCATGGCTTTATCCTGACATTTTTACTTGCTCCTGAATCACGGATGGGCTCTTCTGTTGGTACCTCTAAAGTTGAGATTTTATCAATTTAAAGATAAAAATTGTATACCTACATACCTTCCACACCCGAATGAGGCTGGGATGAGAGTGAGGAGAGGGAGGTCAGTGCTTTTCCACTCCTTTTTGGTGGGACAAGAGATCAAGTGGGGGGAATCCATCTCTAATAACCTGTGGTTCTTAGCCCTTGAGAATGTAACGCAGGCCAACAACTCTCACCTCAGAAAAATGCAAATTACACTAAGCTTCATGTATAATTATGGGATTTGCACACACCTGAACCCCATCCATGGATTCTCAGTCTAAAGTACCTGCTGCAGACTCAATTAGGTGCCATGTTTGAAATAAAGCAATTGGTTGCATCATCTTTTTGATGAATGATTTCCTTGCTATTTATTTCCTGATTTTAATAGCTACTGAGATTCCTTGGAACACCTTGAAAATACTCCCCAATGTAGATAAAGTAATCTGAGACCCTGCTTGTCCCAGGAGATAATACCTTCCCAGTCTCACCTTGTGACCTGCGTATCATCACCACTACCTCCACCACTTTCTTCTCTGCCCTCCTCCAAATAGTGTTTGCTACGTATGGTTGTAGATACCAGAGAATGAGCAAACCGGAGGGGATATAGAGGAAAGAAGAGACACACGTAAGTATTAACCTTCAAAGGAAGAGGGCCGGAAACCCTTGGGAGAAATAATAGTGACACCTAGTGTTTGTGGGTATGTATTGCAGATCATGGAAAGCAGCTGAATGGGATGTGGGTGCTGGCTTGTTAATTAACTGTAATCTATTTAGCTTGGAGCAACTTTCGGTTTTTGATGGGATGAAACACAGGCTGAAATTCAGCGAGGATAAATACAAGAGCTCAGAATAGAATCCATGAAAATACAGTTGCCAGTTTAAAACTTGTCCAAGTCCTTTTTTGAGTCAAGGGTCACAGTGGATCATAAGTTGCTGGTGACGGAATAGTGTGTGTTTAAAATGATAGTGGTGATTTTTGAATGTGAGAAGTATCCGGAAAATACAAAAGAAGTAATTATTAAGTCACTGGTCATTTGATTTTTTTTTTTTATGTGTAGTCAGCTGGTTGTATATGGCAAGTGTTTAAGTGGGTGAATTCCTTTTTAATAGGAAATCACTTCTTCCCCATTCTCTGAGCCCAGGGCTTTCCAGCTTCTCCTAACCTGAGGGACCTCTTGCTTCATGGATGACTGGCATGGCTGAAAGAATGGTAGCTGAGGGGCAGTCTCGAGGTTGACGGTTGCTGTGACTGGTGGTTGCTGGTATAGCCCAGCTATTCCTGGGATCATCCTGAATCTGAAGTTTAAACCGATGAAGATATGATAACATTGGATTTGGCTCCACAGGCAAAGTCACCAAACACTCTATGTACAATAGAGCTGAAATGCCACCTTTACTTCTAGCATGTATTTAAGTTACATATGGATTATAGAGACTTTTGTGAGGTATCCTGGACACCAGCCCACCATTGGTGATGTCTTTTTTCTAGAGAGAAATTAGTTCCCAATTCCAAATGACTTTCGTGTGTATTTTTGGAATGCAGTCTGTCTGTACAGCATCAGGGGGCCATATGTACTTGGCAAGAGTCAGACTTTCCTCTCTGTGCCACATCCCTTTTCACCGTGAGCTGCGAAGTCCCAAAAAGTATTCCCTCTTAAAGCCTCTCCCAGCTCTCCCTTCCCTTCCCCTAGTTCACCATGCATTAGCTGTAAATGAATCTACTTTATCCATGCTGCGCTTTTCACACATTCTTTGCTTATGTGTTTCTCATTTCTACTGACACCTTTCCTCAGGATGACTTCAGGAGCCTCAGCTCCTGGCCCGGAGGTGCTCCACACCAGACCCCAGGCCCCTGAGCTCCCTGGCACAGCTGTTTGTATCTCTGCCTCCATTCCTTCGCTCAGTCTCCCGCAAGCTTCCCCACCGTCCGCAGCCCCCGCAGTCACCTTCACTTCCTGAGGCTCTCCATGCCTGGGGGTGTAAGAGGACTATCTCTCCAGCTGGAGGGCGAATCCTCCAGCTCAGGGAGGCGTCTCGGTTTGCTGAGTTCTCCAGGATCCCCCAAACAACATAAGAGGGTACGCAGTGAGTGTTGGCTGCTGCTGACAAGGATGCCCTTGGAATAAGCTTAAATGACAACAGGAACATGACCTCAGCTGCCAGGAGGACTCTCCTGGAACCTGAGGATGATTATTAGCCCGGAGCAGCTGCTTAACAGAAGCACGAGGTGACAGTCCCCACCCCCAAATCTCTCCTGGGACTGACCACCTTTCATCTCCTCTCCTGGTTGACTGGATCATGGTCTTGTGGAGGGGCAGAGCTCTGGACCTAATAAGGGTTACTAAGGATTTTCTATGTTCCTGGATTATGAAAGCATAACATGTCTTTAAATGAACTACAGCTCTCTTTCGAAGGGAGCCCTTGGCAAAGAGAAAAGCAGCATTGCCTAATTAGTACGAATTCACCTTTTATTTGCTACACATAGCTTTTAGTTCTGAAATGGGGATAGCTACAGCGTTACCATGAGGTTGATACCTGGATTTGTGCTCTGCGTAATGCGTTTCTGCTGATCTGTTCTTCTCGTGAGGCAGTTTTTACAGAGGCTTGTCTCTCATTTTCTGTCTCCCTAGTAAACTGTCTGGAGACAGTCTAGCATATTTCAGACAGCTGAGCTGCTTGCGTTCTGGCTTCTCTGGATAGACTCTTCTAAATTCTTTGGAGCCCTCTCTCCGGGAACATGAAAAAGGGACTCGTGCCGTTATAAAAAGAAACCAGAGATCATCCAGCCATAAAATTGCATCTTCGCATTAGCTTCTGTTTTGTCTACCATTCATTTTCTATTCATCCTTTTCTAAACTTTGTCCAGCAATTTGAACCTGGTAATTTTAGTTCTGTGGTTTCGATTGGCTCCCAAACACTTACCCAGTGGTTAAAAATAAAAACTGCAAACCCCTCTTGGTGGGTGTGTGAGTAGCCAGCGGCTGAGGACTCCCAGCCCCCCGCTGATGTCTGAGCCCAACAGCCACGCTTGCTAGGACTGGTGTGCACGGGTGTGCGTGTCTGCTCGTGCGCCTATATGTGCATGGGTATCTGCATGCGTGTGGTGGGAGGTTAGTGGGGAGCAGATCACCGCATTTGATAATTTAGAGCTTTTCTTGGAAATGCATCTATCTTTTCATGATTTAGTGCACACTGAAACAAGCTTGGCTTTGGAGGGTTGGAGTCACTGTCACTTGCTAGCCGCGTCTCTGGTCAAGTCACATACTGCTCGTCAGTATCTCCCTCTCTCAAAGTGTGCAGAGTGATTCCTGGCAAAAGTAAAAGGGAGGAAAAAAAAGACATAAAATGGTTTAGCACGACGTGTGGTGCCGAACCGTTAGTTCCCTTGCCCTTTGACCTTCGAGCTGCCTAAAGGGCAAGAAGCTTTTGGGAAGAGAAGGAGAGGGGAGGAATCTGTGTCTATATCCATATCCGTACGGAGCCCGGAGTGGGCACTGTGGGCAGCATAATGGTTTTACACATCAAAGAATGACATCTCAACCTCTCTTTGAATGTGAATTAACTTTTGCATACTATATCAGATGGAAAGTAATTCTTTCTCAGGTGCCTATCCTAAGACCAGCAGTCAGGCCTAGAGGAGAAGAGCGTATATGCAACTCCTTTGCTTTGTCTGCCTTGGTTCCTGTGAGTGGGTGGTGTGACGAGGCATTTGACAACATGGGGGTTTCAAGACCCAAGAAACCCAGTGGGTTGAATGCCAGAGACAGCATGGCGGCCAGCGGGGCACCAGCCTGGGCCTGTGTTCCTACCAGCTCACCGCTGGGCTCTCCCCCAGGATGGCCTACCTCTCAAGGGGCCTCACTTCGCCTTGACACTTGTCTAAATCAAACCCTGATATATTTACTGCCAAGGAGCTCTCTTATTTGTTGTTGTTGTTGTTGTTGTTGTTTTTGTTTTTGTTTAAGATTACTTCACCTGTACTGGAAGACAGTTGGGAGTCATAGCTCTTATTCTGAGGCTTACTGCTACTCAGAGTGGGCTGTTTGCTGTCCCAAGTCCAGCTGCTCTAGTTGTGATGTTGTCACTGAATCCCATAAACATACATAATTTAAGATGTCAAAGTACTTCCTTTGTATGATCTCTCTCTCTTTTTTTTTTTAACAGCTCTATGAAATGGGTAGAGGACACAATGTTTGTTTGTGTTATGTTGTGTTACATTGTGTTATGCTGATGACAGGCTAAGGCGCAGAAAGGATGACCACCTCACTGAAGGAAACCCAGATCCTGGGCCCTGGGCTAGCACTCTCCTCCGGATTCCCATGTGTTCAGTGAACGCCTTTAGATGCTGAGATCTCTTGGAAGGATGTGGGCCAGGCCCTGCCTTTCAGGTACTTAGAATCTAGTTAGGAATTCTAGAAAACTGACCTGGGAGCCTAAGTAAGCTGGAGAAATGGCAAGTTTTATTAGAGTTCCAGAAAGAAAGTGGTTTGGGCCCTAAGATAGTTGGGGGGACATTTTATTATCACCACTTTCAACTGAGAAATGAGATTTTAAGAGATATTATTATTTATCCAAAGATACGCAGAGTAAGACTCCAGGTGGCCTGACCACTGTTAAATGAGTAAATGTGGTTTTTGCTCATTTGCTCGCTTAATAAGTATTTGCAGATGCCCACCACATGCTGAGGACCGCCTGGGTCATTGTGGGTACCACCTCTGCCATCACGGAAGTCCAGCAGCAGGTCACACCCTGAGGCAGGTACTGCTGCCTCATGGTCTTGCCGGCAACGTTTCGTCACTGTTTCCTGGCTTTGCCTGTGGCTTTCTTTGGGGCTCCTCTCAGTTCTGCGGTTCTGGTGTATCTCTGGGCTTAATAAATGTTATGCTCGGAGCGAAGAGAATTGAACTTGTAACCCCTTTATGCCACACTCTGACAACCAGGAGTCCTTTTTGACACCTGCTTCTTCCTCTCCCACCAAGTCCTGTCATTGTACTTCGGTGTACTTCCACAACCTACCAACGCTTCCCACTCTGCCATGCCTCATGTCTTCATCTCCTCTTCCCTGGAGTATTGCTAGTCCTGTTAACCCACTCTCCCAGTCTTCTTCTCATCCATTTCCCACACAGCCCATTTTCCATAGAACTCAGTTGATCTGAAGCCCCAGCAGGATCACACAACCCCATACTCTTCAGTAGATCCCCCCACCCACAGGGTCTGGAGTCTGTACACACCTTATTTAGCCTCTTGGTCACAGAACCCTGGCCATGTCACATTGCTGAGAGTTGCCCCAGATAGACCAAGCTCTTTGCCATCTCAAAGCCTTAGTTTCATGGCAGTCTCTCTCCTTTGGAATCTGGCACCCTTCTCCTGTCCCTCTTTAATCTGGCTAATAATTACTTATCCCTTAACACTCAGATTAATGGCCACCTCCTCCAGGAATCCTTCTCCCACCCCTCTCTTCCTCCCACTGGCTAGGTACTTCCTATCTGCTCCCTTTGTGGGCTGTAATATCTGTACACAGTCCTTGCTACATGGTTTGTAACAATCACTTCATGTCCTGCCTGCCCCCAGCAATTCCAGGCTTCTTTGAGAACACAGACTTGTCCATTCGTTCTCATCAGTGACTAGCACTGTGTCTGGTACTCATGAAGCTTTAAGAAGAAGATGGACTGTTGTGTGGAGGAATGGCTGCGAAAGTGATCTCTCTTTATACCTGTTCCTCATTAACTCTGGACCGATGGTTACATATCTCCACTTCTTGTTTTATTTTTTTTAAGATTTTATTTATTTATTTGACAGACAGAGATCACAAGTAGGCAGAAGTAGAGAGAGAGAAGGGGAAGCAGGCTCCCTGCTGAGCAGAGAGCCTGATGTGGGGCTCGATCCCAGGACCCTGGGATCATGACCTGAGCCGAAGGCAGAGGCTTTAACCAACTGAGCCACCCAGGCGCCCCCTCCACTTCTTTTAGTTCTGTTTAATTTAGGAGAAATTTAAGGTAAGAGCATTTAGTGGGGACAAAATTAACCTATCTAAGGGTAATATTGCAGTTAGTGCCTTAAGATCTGTCTCCTGATTCATTCTCTAGCCAGGATACATCATAATCATTTGTCCAAATCCCTTAGAGCTTTCCTTCCAAATGAAGTGATTAACTTCCACTGTAAACTTCCTCCAGTCCAGGCTTCAGGCTTTGTGCCCAGCCCGATGGTGCTCTAGCTTTCCTGCCTACGTGGGCATTTAAGATTGTCCTTATCCTTTGGTACTCCTGCCTGGTGAAATACTAGATAACGAAGAGAGAGCTTATCTTACACACGGCTGAGCTGACAAATATGGCAGCCTTTCAGTGAAAAGGGGAAAGCAGATGAGGCTCCTTCCCTGGCTAGAATAAGAATTAGCCTCATACTCGTCTGGCCCCGTTGCTGATGGTCAAATGCACTCGACGCTATTTCCATAGCATCCAGACAGCCTGAGTACCTAATATCTACCTGTCTAGTCAGTGCATCAGCTTTGCTGGAGAGAGAGAGGAGTTTGTCTCAGGGTCTCATTTCTAATGCATCAGGAACAAATCTGTTACCAGCTCTCTTTATTCTGGCATAAACCCTATAGGCTGCATTAATTTGTTCTCTTCGGTGGTAAATAACAGTGCCTTCTGAGTTTTGTTTTTAGAAGAGGTCTTTTTAGAGCCTTTAAGGTCAAGGTGAAGAGAGGGGAGAAGAAGATTTGTGCCTGACCACAAGGATTAGAGGCTCACTCCAGGTGAAGGGTGTCCGCACATATTAATGCACTAATGAGCGAGAAGTTTTGTTTTGATGATTAGTAATTTTGGCAACCTAACTTCTGCCCCAGATTTGATTAAGCCTCCATACAGACTTCCTCTTCCAGGAGATTATCTTTCAAAAGCACATTTGGTTTCCCTCCCCCTTTGAAGCCCATTAGGAAAATTAAAACATTTAATTTTAGTGATGAATTTTACTGATGCAGACAGCTGCTCTCCCAGATTCTCTCCAAATGTAAGCACAATTGCTACAACAACTAAAATATCTGTTATTTAACTCAGACTGGTGTTAAATTGTGTGGAGATTGCAGATTCCTAATAATAGATTACAGAATAATAAGCCCTGTATTGGAAGAAAAATATCTCAACATTGAACCCAGTCAGTGGGACAGATCAGCTAGAGGAGCTGAAATTTAGCTAATGTCTATAAACCTACTTCCTCCCAAGTGGACTTGTCTGCCAAACCCTCAGATTTCCCCTGCTTCTTCCCTTAAAGAAGCTGATCAAAAATATTTTGTCAGGCACAAGCTAGCCAATACTCGATTAACTGATGAATAAAAGTGAGTGAAAGCTGAAAGTGTGGCAAAAATCACAGAGGCTGAAATTACTGTCTTTAGGAGTTGAGAAAAGTACCTAGTAAAGAACAGAAACCAAGAAGGGTTTTGAGTCACAGTTAGTATTTGTCTTTCTTCTACGAGCCAAATGAGTCAGATTATGATAGCAGTTGTCCCATTGTAAGGACAGACTCAGAGCCCCGAAACACACACACAGTTTCTCCTCCCCTCCTCTCTCCCCTTCCCTCTCCTTTTTCTCCTTCCCTGCCTAAATATATAACATCTCATTCCTTGTGTATTTGTTGGGTTTCTTTCTTTCTCTTTCTTTTCTTTCTTTTCTTTCTTTCTTTCTTTCTTTCTTTCCTTTAAGAGGATCACTTGAGCTGAGACCTAGCAGACGATACAGAGTAACAGGAGAGGAAATAAGACCAACAGCGAAGGAGAATTATTTTTCAAGCCTAGAATGTAGGAAAAAATGTTTCTGTGTTTCATTTAAATGTTTTAAAACCTAAAGATTTCAAGTAGGAAGCTTGCAGAATGACTTCTGATAAGAAAAGGTTTAATTTTTCAGAATGTTCTCCATTGCATATTACACACTTGTCAGCTTGAGATGGAAGTCAGGGCGGGGAGTTTGAGGGATTTATCTGCAAGGGCTTAATAGACAGGTGCTTTTTATATCCTTCAGATGTGACAGAATTAAAAACTATTTAACAGATACAGTCTCATGAAAATATTATGAAATGTATTAGAATAATTACTAAAGATGAACTGGCCAGTTGCTCTACCTAAAATGCAAGTATGAGAATTAAAGTAGAAAGCTACTCCCCCCCACCCAACCCTCCAGGCATTATTTATCATTCCCTCCTCTAGCACCTAAATGCCCTCCTGGCCTTAGTTTTCCTGTGACATTCATGCAGTTTTAAAATGATGTTAGGAGGAACTTGATTGTCTCAGCCAGAGAAACATCTAGTGGGGGAGAGTGGAGGAGGGAGCGATATGTTCAGAAGAAGAGCTTCCTTTTGATCATTAAGATATTTTGACTCAATGTTCTCTTTTTAAGTTCACTTCAGTTAACCGGGCTCTAAGTTCTAGATGCTCTATGACAGATGAAAATGAATGCTGAGTCAAATGGAAATTGAGGAAACTCAAAATACAGAACGATCCACATGTTTATCTCTGGAAGTCTTGAAAAAATTAGACCTACCTGTGAAGTGAGCAGACATGAGAGATGTTCCAGAGAGAAGGAATTGATTCAGTCACAATAGTAACTTTTAATAATTGATTGCAAAAAAAAATAATAATAGTAAGTAAAACTGTATCAAAAAGAGGCCCTAATTGGGAAAAGAAGGGAAGGCTCTCTTGTGTAGGCAAGGGCTTCCCTGAGGCTCTCTGCTCCTACATGGGCATTTGGTTTTCTCTGTGGTCTCATTGGAAGTCAGAGTGTACATGTAATAAGATTGTGATTTTTACAAGAGTCCCCCTTAAGAAAATTGTTTCCCATCATACGGTTTTTCTTTTTTCAGAATAGGTCAGTTGAAGATACTGTACACTTTGTGATTCTATGTTTATTTACAGCACACCTAACGACTCACACCCATGTGTGCTCACAAACACCAAAATACTCAAGGACCTAACTTTCAGAATGTTCCATCTGAAACAGTCAGAGTGCCTAAAACAGGGTGGACCTGTCTGTGGGTGTATTCCTATAGCATTACACTGCATCTAATCCAAAAAACAGAAGGGGTTGGCAGTCCAGTTGTGAGAAATGAGAGACCGAAGGAAACCTGATTGCCTACGAACTTGGCACTATCAAAATATTCTGTGTGTTTTCATTTTCTTCTTGGAGATTTCAGTCTTGATGGACCACCCCTTCCCTAGGGCAGTAGTTTTCAAACTCTAGCCCTCATTACAGTCTCCTGGAGGGCTCCATAAAACCCAGATTGTTGGCTCCATACCCAGAGATTCTGATGAGGTAGATTTGAGATGGGCCTGAAAATCTAGATTTCTAACAGGGTCCCAGGTGATACTCGTGCTGATGCTGCTGGTCCAGGAACCACAGTTTCTGAGAGCCACTGTCCAGGCCTCACATTCCAGAATTCTGTCTGTGGTCTCACACTTATATATTTTGCATATACTTATTAGGCGCTCGCTAGGTGCATGGAATATGGGAAATACACCGTCCTGGCCTTTATTGACAGACAACTGTTCATCGTCCTTCACAGAAAAACCCACGTTCACCCTACAGGGACAAGTTGAAGATCTGGTAATTCCTGAGTCTATGCTTAGTTTACAAGACACAGAAGGGTAAACAATTCCAATTGCTTTCCCTTTCCTTGGGAGACCTCTTTCCATCTCCAGTAGACATGTGATATTAGGCTTTGCAGAATAACCTCTTTCTTGGATAGATGGATTTTTGTATCCATTTGTAGGTCCTTGCATCCTTTCTAGGGCCACTGCTCAGGTCAGGTACACAGTGGGGTTATTTTTCTCTAGTATTTAAGAACTGTTGTTCATGATCAAGCCTTTACTCATTTATAATCCTGTTTAGGCACCTCAAATCCTTTGTCTAGTTCTTTAGCTCTATAGTGTCTACAAAAAACCAAGGTCACTTTCAACCTTAAAACTTTAGCCCCCAAATAACTTCGAGTAATAATAGCTGACCTTGGGTCTCTTTCATGTATATTGGATGGTTGTCCTTTAAATAACCAGTTATTTCTTTATTTTAGACTCAAGAACACCTCATATTTGGAATTCAGAAAGGTTTTTTGTAAGTTGTGCCATTTTGTACATTCCTGAGGGGGACACAGTCCAACATCACTCATTATGAAATACTGCTTTCACAAGAATGATTTCCCTCTCACTGACACTTTGAGGAGCTTGATGAAAATACTGTGAGATGATAGACTCGTTTCTGCTTGAGGTTGAAACCGCTGGTGACAGTTACACTAGAAGTGGCCTCACCGTGTTCGGGCGTGCACCTGTGCCTTCTCTTTCACCCCTGGCAGATGCTTCCTTTTTATTCCCCATTTGAATATCATTTTGAAGTTTCTTTGCTCTGGGTGAACTAGCTGGAGACGAACGTTTTACACAGGGATTTTATAGATTAAAATAATAACTTTTGGAGGCTAGGAAATCAGTCTGTATGTTGATTTCTTCATTTTCTGAAATTTTTGGGTTATCATCCTTTTTTTTTAGCAGAATATTAAAATAAATTAACAAATGGGGCTTCAATCAGGAATATATTTTAAAATATATCATCCAAATAATGCATTATTTTTAAAATGTCAGTTACCTCCCTTGCCTTAGAAATTTTTTTTAGAAAAGTATAATGTATCTGGTTGTTTCACTTTACCAGGTGAAGAGAGAAAAGGCACATTTTATCCCCATGGTTTGGTTTTCAGCAGACTCACCTGGTGTTTTCCAGCAGCAGCTTCAATTCTGGAAGACATATTTTAGGCCTGCTCCCTCTGCGCCCTTAGGACTGAATTGTTCTTGTGCTATCAACATAATCTCCTCCCAAAGAATATATGATCACCACTGGTTCCTTGGAAATATGCTGACCCTATTTTAGAAGAAATGCTTTCTTAATCCCAGAGTCCAGCAAACATTGATTTTATGTTTTATGATGCCCTCATTCAGCTGTTTGTGTACTCAGGAAGCTCAGCTAAATCATCCATCACCCTTTTTTTTTCTCTTTCTTCTCTTTTACTGTTAGCACCTGCCTCCAGAATCTTTTCATCTTTATAGAACAATCTGCCTTAGGAGGAAGACAGTGAAACCCCAGTTTGAAGCCACCGCATGTCGCCCTCCTCAGCTTGGGTTTTTGTCTGCTGTGTGGTGGCTCGTGAGGTGTGGAAAAGGAGCTCAGGCCTCCGTGACACACTCAGCTTCATCCAGAGAGACTTAAGGGGCTTGTTTTTGTTGGCACATTCCTGGTGGAGACCCAGAGGGAGTCTGCAGGAACTATATATATATTTTTTTTCTATTTTGGCTGTTGTTCCCTCTGTCTCTTCCGACAGCCTGGCTCATTCTGATGTTTTTTTCCTTGAGGATGGCTTGTGACAGCACAGCCAGGCCCGCTCACACAGATCCCAGAAGTTCAAGAAAGAGTTGGGTCAAGATAGCTGCAGAGAGGGAAGGTGGTTGGCTCTGGCTCAGGCTCCAACAGAACCCACAGCTCTGTTACTGGGACTCCTGCATCTGTGCTGGCAGCCTTGGTCTGTCTTTTCCCCAGGCAGGCTCATTACATCCGGGGTTGCTATGAGTATAACAGGTCTTAGATTGTGGGTATGGATCAGACTTCACATAGTGAAGCTAGAAAGGAAGAAAAAGTCAGAAGGGAGAGAGGCTTAGAGAAGGAAGAAGACGGGTATTGGAGAAAAGGAAAGATACCTTAAGAATTAAGGAAATCTCAGATGAGATAAAAGAGGTGAAGGTGTAGTGGAAAGGAGTAAACTAGCAAAAGGAATGAAGGACAGAGGAGAAAATCCCTACCTGTGTGGGGTACTGGGCTTCCCCCTCCAAGGATAAAATAGAAAACAAACAAGGAAAGACACGAGGCAGGTACTCAGAGGGTGGGGGGGGTTGTATGTGCACACGTGCACGTATGTTGAGCATTCACTCATGCGTAGCAAAAAATGTAAATGACCCAGAATCTGAAACATCACCCTTGGAGGCACGCCACCTCTTCTATGTTCTGATTTGTATGATAAAAATTGGCATGTCCCTGGAGCGGCCACACTTCCTGAGGGCTACCTCCGACATAACACCCCCTTGACCACACAGCCCTCTCTGATTTCTTTTCCTCTTAAAATCTGCAGTATTTATAATCTCTACAAATAGTTTAAACCATCATGGAATTCTGGCTGAAAAGGTGCCCCATCTTGTTCGACATATGTGACTAGTCCTTCTGTACCCACCACACCTGCAAACACATGAAAAGTTCAGGAGGGGGTGCCTGGTGGCTCAGTACGTTGTTTAAGTGTCTGACTTCGGCTCAGGTCATGGTCTCGGGGTTCTGGGATGGAACCCTGCAAGAGAATGCTTGGGGGGGGGGTGGGTGTTTCTCCCCCTGCCTCTCTGTCTGCTAAAATCCTTTTAAAAATTTAAAAAAGAAATTAAAGCTCAGGAAGTATTTGCTGATAACTTGTACTGGGGATTTAGTCTAACTTTGGATTTTTAAATTTATAAAGCCTCTTATATTTAGAACTAGTTTGAAAGACCAATTTATTATTTTCAATTCAGAGGTCCCATTATTATGAAATGGAAAAGAACAAACAGCAGAATGAGTTGGTGGCCTTGAGGCTGATGCTTGTCTTTTCACTGGAGCTCCTGGGGCTTTTTGTTTTCAGATGTTGCTTTAGGTCTGAATAAAAAGGAACAGGAGGCTCTACACCATTAATCACGAGTGGGTCTGAGTGCCTTTGATGAGGGAGTTTGGGCTGCCTTTCTATCTCTGAAAAATTAAAACATCTGGAAGAGAAAAGCCAGAGTTCAAATCTTGTCCTCTTGTTTGTTTGCTCACAGTAGAATTCCATTTCTTCTCCCTCTCAACAATTTTAAAATAATGCCATATAAATAAAACTCTTTGCAGATTTCCTGGAGCGTACACCCAAGGTGATAATTTGTCTAGTTTAAGACTTTTATTCTATAAACTGGTTTGGTGTCAAAGATTTTGAGTTTCGCGTTTAACATTACCAGGTAATTAGAGGAGGAATTGAGAGGTTTAAGTAAACCCACCTTAGTTTTTTGTCTTTTCTGAAGTCAGCTGCAATGTGAAGGAATGTGTTCCAAAAGGGTCGTGTGTGTATATTCGTGAGTGCTTGCCTGCCTGAGCATAGAGAGAGAGAGGAAGACAGCCGATGGAATCTTTTAAAATAAGAATAGTAATAGCAGTAATCCAGTCTAGGACAGAGATTCTTAACCCTGACCGCACACTAAAATCACCTGGGGAATTTTAAAGATTACAGATGCCTAAGCCCACCTGTCAGGCTTCTGATTTAGTCTGTTTGAGACAAGGCCTAGGTACTAGTATTTGTAAAACACCCAGGTGATAAAATCTGCAGCCAGCTGAGAACCACCGCTGCTCTGAAGAGTTATGTGTGGAGTTGAATTCAAGGACTGTGAACAATGGAGCCAATCTAGAACTCAGCTGTCACTTCCAAATGAGGCCAATGAGAAATAATGCATGCTTTAGAGTCACATGCCACTTAAACACATACTGGTTTATTTGGTTTTTATGACAGCCTTAGGGCATTTGATGACCATTTCACAGATCAGGAAGCTAAAGAAGCTTATGTGACTAATCCAGAGTCACACCGTTTGCAGGTAGTGTGGGTCAGGTTCTAGCCCAGGACCTGGGGTTCCTGTGTTAGTCCTCTGAATTACACCCGCAAACCTCCAAAGACCTTCATTAGTGTATTGCTCCTATGTTCCTGATGAAGACTGGAATTTTGTGGAAGAGGATTCACCTTGTTTAACTGGGGAGAAATGACAGATTTGAATAGCCAGTTACTTTTTCAGCAAGCGCCTTTCAAAATTTTTTTGAACTATGACCTCCAGTGAGAAATACATCTTATACCAAAACCCAGTGCAAAACACGGATACATGCATTCAGAGCCCAAACACACTTCTCACTGTGCTTATCCTTATCGTAAATAAACTCTCACGGTGCTTACCCCTGCTATTGGCACTCCAGTATTTTCCATTCTGTTCTGTTTCTTTAAATGCTGGTGGCAGTCTGCGGCACTGACTGGCTTAATGGACTGGGACCCATGACCTGAAAAACAGTGCCGCTTCCCTTCTCTCTGAAGGCCACAGAAAGGATAACATCATGATCAGAGAAGTGAGGGACCTGTCTTACATAGCCTTTATAGAAAGATCTGCTGTAGCCCAAAGAAAAAAGATTATTTGTAGAGTGTATGGGAAATATTATTACTTCTAAGCTTGGTGTTTTGATGCTATGTGGTCAACCAGACTTTTAGCCCTTTTAAGGAAAACGTCTTACACAATGATGAGTGTAGGTGTATGGTTTTTTCCAAGGCAAGATAGTGAATGTTGTGATCCCTTCAGTGTTCTGGGTTTTTTTCGTTTTCCTTTTTAGAGAGGGAAGTTAAGGGCAGATAGAGAAGGAGAGAGAGAATCCTAAGAAGTCTCCACGCCCAGCATGGAGCTTGACTCATGACCCTGAGACCATGACCTGAGCTGAAATTAAGAGTCAGACTCTTAGGGGGGCATGGGTGGTTCAGTTGGTTAAGCATCTGCCTTTGGCTCGGGTCGTGATCCAAGGGTCATGGGATCGAGCCCCACATCAGGCTCTTTGCTTGGTGGGGAGCCTGCTTCTCCCTATGTCTGCTGTTCCCCCTGCTTGTGATCTCTCTCTGTGTGTCAAATAAATAAATAAAATCTTCAAAAAAAAAATAATAAGAGTTGGACGCTTAACTGACCAAGCCAGCCCCATACCCCAGGTTCTAGTAATCTCTTAAGAATTTATTATCTGACTTACATCTTAAAACCTGATTGTACTAAATGAGAGTCTACATGTAGAAGTGTTTTTAAATATATGAAGTACTATTTGCAAAATAATATTATTTACATTTTTTAATTGCCTTTGGGGGGTGGGCAAGATTGTGAGGTTTGTGTGAGCTGACCTGGGCATCGATTTCTCTTCTTTCTCACAGTGCTTTGCCAGAGATGGTTACATAGGAGATGCTCTGTGATCGTTTGTCATAGGGAGGCTCAGTCTGCACCTAGGGGTCTGGCCTGTAGCCTAAGAATGGAGAAGGGAATGCTGAAGAGTATGGGGATGGGAAAATTGGGCAGCCTCTGAAAAATTTCTTTTCTTCTGAAATGTTTTTCTATCCTGATTTTCCATCAGCATCCTCATTAGCATTTGCATATATTTACATGTACGTGATTGTAATCACCCCCTACACGTAAGAGCATGTGCCCATGAGCTCACCTGGTGGGAAATGAACTTGAAGGAGGTGGCTCCTGGCTCAGTCCTTCTGCCTGTCTGGCGCTCAGCTGACACTGCCAGACACCAGGGTGATTCTAACTGCTGAAGGTTCGACTTGTCCTTATTCCAGACAACATCGGTTAATTTATTCCCACTGTGAGCCACTGGTTAATGAAGAAAACACTGATGTTGAAATACTAGTGAGGAGATTAAAAAACTGTAATCACTTTGCAAATTTATCTCAATGTTTTGCTCAGATCTATATGTTTTGTTATTCTGATAGATGTTTCTTGTTTTTCAAAATGTAATGTTAAAGAGGAAAAGTATGTTGATAATTATATTCTGGTTAAGCTTATATTTATTGAGAATAAGCATCAGTCACACCTAGAAAGGTGCTTGCAAACAATGGTGCAGAGTAAAAATTGCAAAAGCAAGCTCATTGAGTTATTAAAGCTGGAAATACAAAACTTACTAATGTTAGTAAAAGCAATTGTTAATCATAAAACAATTTTATTTTCATAGTTTTTTATTATTCCAGTTTTATTGAAATATAAGTCACATACCATACAATTCCCCCCATTTAAACTATATATTTTAGTATTTTTTAAAATATATTTATTCATTTAAGCAATCTTTGTACCTGAGGTGAGTCTCAAACTCACGACCCTGAGATCAAGAGTTGCATCCTCCCACTGAACCGGCCAGGGACCCCTCAGTAGTTTTTAGTAAATTCATAGAGTTGTGCAGTCGTCACTACAATGAATACATTTTTGTCACTCCAGAAAGAAACCTCATTCCTGTTCATAGTCATCCCCATTTTCTCCCAAGATACCAGCTCTAGATCACCACCAATCTACTTGTCATCTCTATGGATTTGCCAATTTGGGACATTTCATATAAATGGATTGATGTAGTGTGTGGTCTTTGGTGTCGGTCTTCTTTCATTTAGCATGATGTTTTCAGGGTTCATCCATATGTTTGCATGTATCAGCACTTCATTCCTTTTTATGGCTGAATAATGTTTCATTCTGTGAATTTTGTTTAGCCTTAGCCTTTCTCCTGTTGATGAACATTTGAGCTGTTTCTACTCTTTAGCTGTTACAAGTATTACTGCTGTGAATATTTATAGAAGTTTTTGTGTTGATACGTGTTTTCATTTCTCTTGGTTAGATACCTAGAGTGGACTTGCTGGGTCATATAGTAAATATATGTCTAACTTGGAGGAACTGTCAGACCGTTTTGCTCAGCAGCCAAACCACTTCGCCTTCCTATCAGCAACGTATGAGGGTTTCCATTTCTCCACGGTCTCACCAGTACTTCTTATTGTCAGCCTTTTGATTATAGTCATCCTCGTGAGTGTCAAGTGGAATCTCACTGTGGTATTGGTTTGCATTTCCCTGATGGCCAATGATGCTGAACATCTTTTCATGTGCTTGTTGGTCACTTGTATGTCTTTTTAGAAAATTGTCTATTTCGATCCTTTGTCCATTTTTTGATTGGATTGTCTTTCTTATTATTGAGTTGTAAAAGTCCTTTATATATTCTAGATATATAATGAGACACATGATTTGTAGAAATTTTCTCTCATTTTGTGGGTTGTCTTTTCACGTTTCCTTCATGTACAAGTTTCTAATTTTGTTAAATACAGTAGATCTATTTTTCTTTTGTTGTTTGTGCTTTTGGTGGGATAATTAAGAAGGCTTTGCATGATAAAGGTCACAAAGATTTACTCCTGTGTTTTCTTTTATCTTTCTTTTAAGAACCTTATAGTAGGGATGCCTGGATGGCTCAGTCAGTTAAGTGGCTGCCTTTGGCTCAGGTCATGATCCCAGGGTCCTGGGATCGAGTCCCGCATCAGGCTCCTTGCTCAGCAGGGAGCCTGCTTCTCCTACTGCCTCTGCCTGCCACTCTGCCTGCTTGTGCTCTCTCTCTCTCTCTCTCTCTCTCTGACAATAAAATCTAAAAAAAGAAAAAAAAACTTATGATAGTTTTAGTTCTTACATTTAGATCCATTTTGAATTAATTTTTGTGTATGGTCAAGGAAGAGATCCAGTTTCATTTTCTTTGCTTTTGGATATCCATTGTGCAATCACCATTTGTGGTAAGGACTCTTCTTTCCCAATGATTGTGGCACTTCTGTCCAAAATAAATTGACTATAAATGTGAGGGTTTATTTCTGAACTCTGTTCCACTGATCATACTTAGCCTAATACCAGTACCACATTGTTTGCAGCTTTTGAGATGATTGTGTCATTTTTGTCCTTTGTTTTATTGATGCAATATATTACTTTAATTGATTTTTGGATGTTAAACCAATCTTGCAGGCCTAGAATGAATCCCAATTCATCATAATACGTAACCTTTTCCTATATGTTGCTGGATTTTGGTTTGCTAGTTTCTTATTGAGGATTTTTCATCTAATTCCATAAGAGATATGGTCTGTTATTTTCTGTTCTTATAATGTCTTTGTCTTTGGTTTTGTTAGCTGGTTAATATTTACCTCATAGGATGAGTTGGGAAATGTTCTATTTTTTTAGAAGAATTTGTAAAGAATGAGTTAATTCTTCTTTAAATTTCTGGAAAAATTCACCAATAAAGCCATTTGGGCCTGGGCTTTTTCTTTGTGGGAAGTTATAAAATTACTAATTCAAGGGGTGCCTGGGTGGCTTAGTGGGTTAAGCTTCTGCCTTCAGCTCAGGTCATGATCTCAGGGTCCTGGGATCGACCCCACATTGGGCTCTCTGCTCAGTGGGGAACCTGCTTCCCCCTCTCTCTCTGTTTGCCTCTCTGCCTACCTGTGATCTCTCTCTCTCTGTCAAATAAATAAATAAAATCTTTTTAAAAATTACTAATTCAATGTCTTATTATAAGTCCATTCAGATTTTCTATTTCTTCTTGAACCAATTTTGGTAGTCGGGGCCTTTCTAGGGATTCTTCCATTATATCTAAGTTATCTCATTTGTTGGCATACAGTTGTTCATGTTATTTCATTATAATCCTTTTTATATTTGTAATATGGGGACACTGACATTGCTCTTTTGTTCCTGATTTTAGTTACTTGAGTCTTTTTTTCTTTATCAGTCTGCTAAAGGTTTGTCAATTTTGTTGATCTTTTCAAAGAACTAAATTTTGATTTTGTTGATTTTCTCTATTCTTCTACTTATATTTCGTTATTTTCTGCTCTAATCTTTATTATTCCCCTCCTTTTTTTTTAAGGCTTTTAAAATTTATTTAGAGAGAGAGAGAGCATGTGAGTCGGGGGAGGGGCGGAGGAAGAGAGAGAATCTCAAGCAGACTTCATGCTGAGTGCAGAGCCTGATGCAGGGCTTGATCTCTTGACCCTGAGATCATGACCTGAACTGGTATCAAGAGTCAGATACTTAACCAAGTGAGCCACCCAGTTGTCCCTCCCCTCCTTCTTTGGATTTCATTTGCTCCTAAATATTTCTTAATTTGCTCTATGCCCCTTAAATAGTTTTCAGAGACTTTAAAAGGTTAATTTTTAATAATCTTTATTGGTTATTTTCCTGGAGAGTGAGACCATGGATCTTTTTTTTTTTTTTTCAAGATCTTATTTATTTGAGAGAGAAAGTGCAAGAAAGCACAAACGGGGCTGGTGGGGGGAAGAGTGGCAGAGGTAGAGGGAAAAGCAGACTCCCTGTGGAGCGGTGAGCCTGACACGGGGCTTGATCCCAGAACCCTGCAGTCATGACCTGAGCCGAAGGTAGACACTTAACCCACTGAGCCACCCAGGTTCTCCAACCATGGAGCTCCTTACCCCATTATTTTAGAAGTGGCACTCCCATATTTTATTTTAAATATGTTCAGTTTCAGAAATATTATAGCATACATGTAGATAAATCATCTTTTTCTTAAATAATTGACTGAAACTAAATTGTATAGCAAGATTTCTTTTTAAATGGGCAACAGTAAGAATTTTTCTTTTATATTATAAATAGTATTAAAGATTATATTCAAATTTAATGTTGCTGTAAATTTTTAGTAGTATACGTCACAAAAAAATCCCTAGCATATCAAACCTGTGATACCATAGATATTAGTTAGGAGAGGTTGAAATTTTTTCAAATGAGTTACTTTAAAAGTCCAGTTAAAAGTTGCTATTAAGTAAATAATAGTATAGGTGGAATGCAGATATTTTAAGAATCCTATGTGTGGGCCTTGAAGGACTAAATTGTGCAGAACACTGGAATTTGGTCCCAGCAGTGAAGTGAGAAAACATATGGGGACTGAGCCTCCACAGGCTTACTAATGGCAATCTCGGACAACAGTAGAGGCAGCGCCAGAAACTGGCCTCCTGACCAGGGTTCAACCCCACTAGGAGGAGCTAAGGCCAAGTGTTCGGACCTAGTGACTGCAGAGAGAATCTCTAGCCTAAGACCTAAGAGCCATTTATTTGAAATCTGATCAAGGTTCTCCATTTGCTGTTTTATCTGTTTGAACTAAAATCAGCAACAAGAGTATGTGTGACCAAATTGCCACCCTGCAGCCAGCCTTGGCCAGGAGTTCTACTTTCTAAGAGGATTAAATGGTAAATAGATAGTTTCAGAAAGTTTTTCTATCAAGTACATAACAGGGGGAAAAAAAATTGTAGAGACAGTTGTAACATTACCATTTCTGGGCCTTTAAATTTTTTAAATTTGGTTTTATTTGTATAACCACGGTTGAGTTTCTGCCAGAAAACCATTCATCCTATGGAAATTCCAACCATTTTTATTATTGCCACTCTATTTTATTATATTCTGTTGCTTTACTAATTTGGGTGCTTATTGTTGAGAGTAACAGACTTGATTAAGGTCACTTTTAATAAAAACAGGACCGCATTTCACCTTATCCACATGAAAGATACTCCTGAGTCCCCACTCTCCTAAACTTTTTGGTATCTGCCTGTTTTCACAGTGGCAAGATATCCTCAAAACCTAATTGATCTTCATTATCTCTGGCTAATCAGGGGCCTCATGGTCACACCTAAATTATTCGCATTTCCTTGTGGTGATTTCATTGCCTTTGTAGAAAGATCCCTCCTTTTAAACAAAGAAATCTGACTGACATTATAGTGGGCTTAAAAATTATCTTTCAGTTTCAGTCCTTTTCAATTCACAAATGAATAAGATATTACACTGAACAATTCCTTCAAGCACATTACAATTTTCAACATTAGAATAGGTTCCAATGAATCTAAATGAAAAGGAATTTTAAATTAGAAAGAAAAGTAAGGGCTACGGATGTAACAAGCTAGAGGGAAAAAAAAGGATGGGATGATGGGATGCTTTTTTTCTGGACAACTCTGATTTTTAAAAAAATATTTATTTATTTATTTATTTAATAAAGAGAGATAGAGAGAGCACTAGTAGGCAGAGCAGCAGGCAGAGGGAGAGGGAAAAGCAGGCTCCCCACTGAGCAGGGAGCCTGATATAGGACTGGATCCCAGGACCCTGGGATTGTGACCTGAGCAGATGCTTAACCAACTGAGCCACCCAGGTGTCCCTGAAAACTCTGATTTTTATAAATATTTACATTTATTTTTATTTACCTTTTTATACTACTAGTATAGAACCAGACACTTCATCCTTTCAGAGCGCCGTCCCCCCCCCGCCCCCCGCCCGCCAAAGGAAAGGGATAAAAGACAATAGCCTTAATTTACTGGAGGACAAGTTTAGTTTAACCTAAAAGAAAAATTGCCCAAAGGTACAATTAAGTTTGCTTCCAACAGTGTCTTCCTTGAGATGTGACGACTTCCTTCTCAGACAGTAGACTTAAATGGTCTCTGTGTTGGGTCAGCCCTTCCAAGAGCCTTGGCCTCAGAGAATTAATTCATTCCTTGAATCTTTTAAATGGGGCTTGCCTATCAAGATCCTTCTTTTTTTTTTTTTTTTCAGATTTTATTTATTTATTGACAGAGAGAGACAGAGCGAGAGAGGGAACACAACCACGGGGAGTGGGAGAGGGAGAAGCAGGCTTCCTGCCAAGCAGGGAGCCCAATGCAGGGCTCGATCCCAGGACTCTGAGATCATGACCTGAGCCAAAGGCAGATGCTTAACAACTGAGCCACCCAGGTGCCCCAAGATCCTTCTAAAACAATAGGATTTGGTTCAGGGGTCTTCCTTGGACCTGCCACATTTAGAGTTAGCCTGATTAGTGGTTAAGAATAGATTTTGGAGTGAGACTTCCTGGTTCAAGTGTGTGTGACATTGGACACAGTCTCTCTGTGACTCAGTTTTCTCATCTGTAGGGTTGGGAAAATAACCAGTATTCATGTTACCTATAAAGATTAAATGGCTTAAGTAAATGAGTAAAGTGCTTTGGAATACTGCCTGGCACATGATAAGTGCTGTAGAAGTATTAGCTATTAGTGTTATTATGTAGGTTAAGAACCCCTCTTCCTACAGGACCCTCATTCACTTGTTCATTCATTCATTCATCTATTCATTCACCTGCTCCTCATTGAGCACCCTGCCACTCTCACTATTTCGCTAGCTCTTGCTCAGGATGAACTAGGGATGTCATGAACAAGGGCATTTCCCCACTTTCTTTGTATCCTGTCTCCTCCCAGTGACTGGCATTTAGTGAGTGCTCAGCTCTGACATAAATGAGGGTTGACCTCATGTTTTCAAGGGTGATCTGATACCAGAGAACAGTGGTTCTAATTTTTAAAGCATAGGTATTCTAGGTTCACCTGAAAGTGTCAAGGATGAGAACCGAGTGTAGTTATATCGATCCAATGTGATTTTGGATTAACTTGGATTTTAGCCTGTGATTTTTCTAGTGTTTGCCTTAGTATACACATTAAAACAGTAACTAAAACTCTGGAATGTGCTGTGACTTTTTCTCAACTTTTGAAGAAATTAATCCTTTCACTAAAGCCAGGAACCTAAAGGTCTTGGAACTGCCCAGACACATCCTGAAATTTATAAGCAAGAAAAATACGAGCTCCGAAGACGATAGCCCACGCCTCTCCTCCAAATTCAGATTGTCCAAGAAATGCTTGTGATTGGGAAGAGACCACGCTTTAGAATCCTCAAGAATAACGATCACAGCATGGTTCAGTAAACTAGCAATAACACATACCAAATATAGAGACCATATATTGTGTCATATACTGTATGTGTGTAAGAATGCCCAGTGCTTGCCTACTGTAGTAGAGTGTTAATGAAAATAGTATTTCCATCACCAAGGGGTTAAAGTTCTTATGGGGTCAAGAACCAGGAGTGGAATCACAGTATCTAAAATCTGAGCTGTAAACATTTTGAGCTTATTTTTTATGGTCTGCCCAGAAATGGGTTGAGTTGTGAAGGTTATTTAGCCTTCTAGCATTTAGACAAAATTGAGAAATATCATATATTTGAAAAGCAAAATAAAATATCTTGTTGAATAACCACATTGAATATTTTAAACATTAAAGTATTTGCTGTGTTTTTATGTAGAATATGTGTATATTTTACCTGAAATGTGAAGAGGGTAGAGTAGAGCATTTCTCCGACACCTTGAAAGGGCCTTCCCTTGAGGATGACGGGGCAGTTTCATGAAGGCACCATCCATAAGTCTTGTTGCTAAGGAAAACAGTTTGGGAGGGGCCACTGGAAGAATGCATGCAACCAAAGTAGAAAGTTGTTTCCAGAACCCCAGTGCCAAGACTCTGAATTTCCTGGTATCTGTCTCTTTCAGTTAACAGGGAGGCTGGGGAGGACATAATGGCGGGGCCATGTTCATGGAGTGGACTGAGGGCATCTTCATAATTCTGTCTTTAAGAAGAGTCTGCTCATGGCACTTGAGTTTTTCCAGAAGGCAAAATTAGAACTCTTTCTTAACATATAATATCCATAAGTCCTCAAGGACTTCCAGAGTTTTTATGAAGAATGCCAAATATCCTAGAATTATATTTCAACACCAGAGACTGTTTTAACATAAGCTAGTTTAGCTTCACCATTACTGTGAGTCCCAACAACAGTGTCTACCCCTCCTACTTTTTCTAAGAGGTGTGGGTGGGTCAGTGTCAGCCCATCAGCACTAGCCGGGAGGACAGCCAGAAGCACCTGGCCTGTGGTACCAGGCCCTGCCTTTATCCCAGGAGGGCAGCGTGTGATTTCACACACACGCGCACACAAAGGCATGCATGTGGAGTACCACTGTTTAAAATCATTATTGAGTAGCAGCTGCTGGGGCCCTAAACAGGAGACCTGGATTCTACCCTCATTTCCTTTGCGTGGTGTGCACAAGTCACGAATTCTTCAAGCCCCAGTTTGCTCATTTAATCTGAATGAGGAGTTTGAATGAGTCCAAAGTATCAGAAGAAACTTTGATGTGCAGGTGAATCACCTGGGGTTTTTGTTCAAATGCAGACTCTGGTTCAGGGCAGGATCCAAGATCCTGCATTGCTAACCGATGCGGAAGTTCCCTGGACCAGTTTGAGGGGTAAGAGTTCAGAGATGACGTCTTAGTCTGTCCTCCAAGTACCCTGCACAGGTATTCTTAGCTTCATTTTACAGCTGAGGAAGCAGGGGCTTAGCTCAAGCTGACACAGTCAGATGGCAGGACTGGTACTCCAACTTGGGTCTAACTGGCCTCGGATTTTAGCCACTATAAAAACTTCATATTGCCTCCTTTTTTTTTTTTTTCCTGGGGCTTGGAAGTGTAGCTGCAGTTTTCAGAGGTGTGTAACTCACTTCGTAAGGAGTAGCTTAGCCATTATAAAAATCTATACCACCATGAACGTAGAATAATACATAATTTTTTTTTCCATTAGAAGAAAAAATATTATGGTGGGAGAGATACTGTGTAAGATAAATGCCAAAATCCGTTAATACAGGGAGTATTGTTGCATATTAGGAAGCTATGTAAGGCTATTCGATTTAGACTAATTTACTTAATAAGCTTTTAATCCGCCTTGTCAGCTTGCTAGTTCCATCGTATTGCATATTTTTATATTTGCTGACATTTCTACCAGCAACGATGGGGGTATCAAGCACTGTGGTTGGAGGATATGCAAAGTGTTCATATTCCTACAGAAAAACATTACTGTTGCTTTGCTTTTCTGTCTTTTCTTTTCTTTCCTTTTCTTTTCTTTTCTCTTTTCTTGTCTTGTCTTTTCTTTTCTTCTTTTCTTTTTTTAAGGCAGAGAGAGAGCATGAGCAAGCCGGAGGTGGAGAGGGAGACAGAATCTTAAGCAGGCTCCATGACCAGCACGGACCCCAATGTGGGACTTCATCTCATGATCCTGAGATCATGACTTGAGGCAAAATCAAGAGTCCAGTGCTTAATGGAGCCACCCAGGTGCCCCCCTGTTGCAATTTTTAAGCCCTAAGCATGCATTAGTAAATTATTCCATGCCATAGGCTGATGTCCATAAATATCAAACCGTTACTATGTTTTGAGTCTGCAGGAGTCAGCATTCTTTTAAAATCCTCATTCATGACTTAAAGCATTGCAATCTTACTGAAAATAAACCGTTTTGTTTTCTAAAGGCCAAATTCCAGGACTTACCTTTTATGTGGAAAACTTCACGTCAGAGCAGAATTTTACAGCATAGTTATAAACCTCAAAGAATAGGAATTTGTAACGGGCAGGGCCATTGATTCTTAATAGCAGTCACATTAACAAGTATACAAGACACATAAAATGGTTCCAAGAGCCTCTGGCAACGTGTGGAGATACAGGATCTTTAACGTGGACTTGCAATTTAGTGCCTAAAAGGAATTGGGCGGTCAGGCTCTAAAAATCCAATCATCGATCTGGTGAGATCTTTGGTTCATTCAGGGACCTTTAGTTTGGATCGTTGTAAGTTCACTGCCCATTGAGCAGAGTGGGGTAGGTAGGAACTTCTGAGTCAGTCTGCCCAGGGTTCTGACCCCAGAATCCCAGCTTGCCTCTTAGCAGCCAATTTGACCTTGGGCAAAGGACTTACCTTCTCTGAGCCTCAGCTTTCTCCTCTAGAAAGTGGGAATAAGAAAACATGCCTCACAGGGTTGACATGAAGGTAAAAAGATATACGGCACTTGAAAGTGCCTAGAACACAACAGATCTTTAGAAATGTTTATAAATGCTAATTTTCTGCTATGTAACCATTATAAAAGTATAACTATATTTATATTATAAATTACAAATAAAATTTAATATATACATATTTAATAAAAATAAATAATAAATATTAACATAAATATTAACATAAACATTAACATAAACAAGTAAAAATTATAAATATGTACTATTATAAAAGTATGGTATATTTATCTGTGAAAGTTTGTGTTGTGAGTGGGATACCTGTTGAGTGGTGGGGAGAGATAGCAGGGCCTGGCCAAAGAGCCCATGGTGGTGATTAAAGCCAAGGATGGAGGCAGGCAAGGTGCTAACCCAGGTTATATGTGACAGAGAAAGATTCTGTATAGCGGAGCATCCCTCTAACACCCAGAGGTAGTTTCTGAAGCTAATGAGCCCTGAGTAGCCCCTGAGCTAAAATCTCCTGCCCTGTGCTATCTCTTTTGGCCGTTCAGGTCACAGATACTCCCAGTCACCTCGGCTTGTCCCATTCAGATGGGGCTGGAAGCCAATCCTTAGAGCTTGTTCAGTTCCTTAAATAAGGAACTACCTACACATAGCCCCCAAGACAAGTTCAGCCCTACAGTAAATGCTTGTCTGTCAGATTACGTTCGAGGTCCACCGTATTTCCTCCGAAGGTCTTGAACCACTTAGTAAATATTTGTCAGATGAACTGATGAAATGAAGGCCTTTATAGAGGAAACCTGAAGATATTGGTAGAGTAGGTCTACGCAGACAAAGGCTCTTCAGGTCCTTGTTGCTGTTAACAGACCCTGTGAAAATGTCTATCATAGGCGATCCTTCCTTGCATCATCTCCAAGGCCTCTGGTGTACACAGGGAAACCACATACAGCTCTGGGACATTTTTTTTTTAACTACTAGCAAAAGCAGTTAGCCCATCAGAGTACTCATTTGAAAGATGCATATTTAAAGACAAGGAGGGAGGAAAGCATTCTTAAATGCAAATGGCTTTTTACACTCTTTCCTACTTTCGTGTTTTTGTTCCGCAGACTAGTCTCTTCCCACACCCTTCTGCTGTGTATGCTGCCATTTTCTCTGAATTAAAGGAAGAGAAATCTTGGCACCTATCAATTAAAAAGCCCCAATGTCTCACATGCCATCATGGCCGACTCGAAGGAGGTGTTGATCAGGGCACAAACCCCTGGCTTCTGGGCATCCCCAGTCTGACCTCTGTGCCTTCTTCCCAGAGTCCTCAGGCCAGTCCTTCAAAAGAAATAGAACAAAAATAAGGCCACCACGGGGTGATTTAGCCTTTAGGGGGTGCTGAAGATTGGTGATATGCTGGTGTTAAGCCAGCAGCGTGGAGGGTAGGGGGCTGTGGTAAACACGCAGCCAACCAGGAGCGCAGCTCCCATCCAGCAGGGAGCTGCACCAGCCCACAGTGGGGTCCAGCATGTGTTTTGGTCAACATTTTGAAAACAAGGCACATCCATACAGTCAAAGTCTTTGAAAGTGATTTTTAAATAGATTAAATGTTGAGAACAATTAAACAGAATGAACAAGGAGTTTAAATAAGATTGACCCCCTCCACATCCCCCCCCACTCCCTGCCCAAATATGCAGCAATAAGGAGGCCAGCCAAACAAAATAAGTGTGTTAAGGCAGAGTGGAATACAATGCAGCCATCAAAGGTGAAAAATGTGTTGGTTTTTTTTGGGGGGTACCTGATAGGTCTCTTTCCTAATGTTGAACCCCAAAGTGGGCTATTTGGAACCATTTCAAAATGCAGGTATAATCCTTAATAAGTGGCAGAACTGAATTTTCATCATGTTGACTAACATTTTCATGATACTGACTAAATCCCTAATTTTTAAAAATGGACTCTCGTGGCAGTCGTATGCAATCTTGTGAACATTCTCTTTTAAGGACTTGATTTCAGAATGATCCTGTCCCTCTGACTAAATGGACGAGAAAGTGCCACCCCCAGATGGCAAGGACCTGGGACTGTAGGGACAAAGGAGAGCCAAAGACCAGCAGGGCCGTCTGAAGCTTGATGCTTTGTGGTGCGGGCTCTTCTCTGAGGAGGGTCCCCAGCCCTGATGGCCACACCCCAGCCCAGTCTCCAAAGCCTCACCCTCTTCATTCACCCAGCCGTGTGACTGAGGTGACATGGGGCGGGGAGGGGAAGTAGAACAAGAGAGGAGAGTTATGTTTTAAATTTGGAAATTGCTCAAGAAAAATCAGGCTGTCTTGACTGGCACATGCAAATGTACGCAACTGTTAATTTTCTTGCTGAAATTCCCATTTCCTTTATCCCCATGAAATCTCTGAAAAATCTTCTTGATGATTCTTTTGTTCCCTCCCTTCCCTTTTGCCCCCTCCCCCAGTATTTAAAACTTGAAATCGTGATGACTTCTGGCCATCCTGAGGACCGGGTGGGGACATCAGGCCCAGGACACTGCTGCGGGCCCCAGGTGACACGCCGGGGCCGACAGCAGGGACGGGCTGCTGACGTAACTGTCTTCGTTTCTAATGCTGGTGGTAACCAACGGCGTTTAGTTTTGCTTTGACAACTCCTCCTACAGCCAAAACTATTGTTATGGCCCACATGTCATTGCTATTTCTCCTAAACAAGGAAAAACAAAGACTATTCTGGGCATAGAGCGGGGCTTGGGCTGGGGTTATTTGCAACATTACCACAGCGTGCTGTCCTTTTCACTGTGGCCGCACTGTGATTTTTCTGAAAAGTGCTGCAACAGACGCACAGCCTTAAGTCTTTTCACGCAGCCCCAGGGGCATCAGAATACACTGGAGGTGTTTGCACACACCTACGAAAAACCGCCTAGACCTCGGGGGAGACAGAGACTGCGGTTTGCACAAAATGATCCAGGAAAAAGCGCCCTCCTGAGAGCTATCTCTGCTCTACCATTCCGATGCTTTTCTCTCATTTTGGAACCTCGTAAAACTAAAACCGCCTAGTAGGAAGGGCAGAGTCCTGACTTGACAACATCTCTGTGGGTGTGTTTTTGCCACCCTGCTTTGAGAAGCAGAGGGGAAAGAAGAGAAGGGGGAAGGGCTGGTGGGGAAGTGAGAGCGGGAGGGGGAGAAGCTAAGTGTTTCCTGCTGTGGTTATGACTTTGCCAGTTGCCAGTGCACGGCTTCACTGCGAGAGCTATGTGAACTGCTTCCATCAGTTAGAGAGAGACTCTGGGGAGAGGAGGATCCCGAGGAACAGCCTGCAGCCTGGCTCCCGGTGTTGAGAGACGCTGTGGGCACTTCAAGCCAGGACGTGCTCTCGAAGCTGGCTCCACAGCGAGAAGCCTGAGTAGCTAAGCCTCCCCTACCCGTTTGCACGAGCTGCTTGGGTAAGCTCTCTCTACATTTCTCCAACCTTGAAAGCTTCTATCGGGGATCAAGGGAAGATATGCCGTATTGAGATTTGTAGATCTCCCCCTGCCCCGCTCTCTGCCTTACCGGCTTTGATATTTGCCTGTTAAAAAGATTATGGAATGCAACAGAACAAGGCAGTCTATCTGCATTCTGCTCGTCTGTGTGCCTAACATGTCCCACGTGAAGCCAAATGTGAGACATACAGACGAGTCATTGCTGTCCGTTGCTGTAGACAACACTGGGTGTTCAGCTGCTCGCGCAATCGGAGACCCTGGACTTATTAACCTGCTCTGTGACACCACCGGCTTCCTGCCGCAGAGCTCCTGATTTGTGTGGATGGCCGTTGGTAACCAACTGGTAGCCCCGGTCTGCGGTCAGAGCCACGGCATTTGAGTTTAGCACCTGGGCTGGGCCCCGCTGGTACAGTAGAGAGAGACAGACAGAAGCGCGCGCGCACACACACACACACACACACACACACACACACAGACACACACACACACACACACACACACTCACACCCCACGCTGGCTATAACTGCAGCTCTGAGCTGCCTAAAGAGGAGATTGCCTGAAGCTGAAGGGATGCTTTGAACTTGGGGGCGGGGGGGCTGCATCACTGTTGGACTCCCCCTTGCAAAGGACCCGATTATGTCCAGGGACCACCTGAACAACAGCACACTGAAGGAAGCCCCGTTTAAAGACCCGTTCTTGAAAACAGGTACACTTTCAAAGGCCAGCTGCGGGTGATGCCTGTTCTCTGGGGTTTGTGGTGGTGGTTCTTGGAGTTTGGGCTGAGGACAGAGTTGAGAAGAGCAGAAGCTCTTTCTCAAGAAGTTTGTATCTACCCAAGAAGGGTCTGTCCGCTCTGAGAACTCTTCAGGGCTCGACTCTTTGGAGGAAGATGTACTTTAGGCTTTTTCGTCTTCTTTCTCATCTGCGATCAGTTTGTTCCTGCTGGAGATGCTATACATGAATACACAGGTTTGCTGCTTTGGAGTTTTGTTTTTTCAAAAATGTTCTATACAGGAGACTAACTCTCCCCCCACCCCCGGAAAGTCTATTACTCACTGCTAGACTCATGGGTGTTTTGTTTTGTTTTTTCTACCCTGAGTCGTTGCAAACAGCATTGAAAGAAAAGATGTGTTTCTCAGGATGTGGGTGGTTTACTGGGTTGTTTCTCAGGTCACCCATCTAGTAACAGTAGACCTTAGAAAAGCCAACTGTGACTCTGAGAGAGAGACTGTGAGAGACAGGCAGAGGCGGCTAGCTAGGGAGCTTTCAGAAACCAGAAACTGCTCTTAAATGTGAAGAAGACGGTGACTTGTGCATCTGTATATGTTTCTGATACGTTTACCTAAATTAATAATGTGGGGGTGGCATGGGGGCAGTTTTTAAATGAAACCTATAGAGGGAATTGTGGGCTTATGTATGTGGTTCTTTTTTTTTTTTTTTTCCATTTATAACGCAGTGGAGGGATAGACTTTGAAAAGGTTTGTAATTACACTTACTCCTAGGCTGTGTTTTCAGAAAATCCTGTCAATCATCTTTGATTGGAACATATTTAGCTAGATTTCTTTCTGAAGAGATCATGAGACTCTAGATTCTAAAATGCATGAGGGAAAGTTGTATGGAATGAATGCTTGGACCATAGTTATTTAAAAAGATGTTATTCTAGCTGGATGGACCCGCAGTGTCCACATTGTAGGGATTCAGTAGTCAGTCAACTCATATGCTCACTGCTCCTTGCCTGCCAGTGTCATTAAAGGCACCTGGCTTTGGGCTCGGGTCAGGCAGGTGTGGGCCACACCTTCTGCTCAGAGAGCCCCACGCCATTTGACTGCACTCTGCTTTCATCTCTCCTCGTAGATTTCGCAGGTATCATTTCCCACATTTATTTTCATGTAAAACATTTTATATACATATATTAACAAAAATGGGATTCTGTAAACAGGTAACGTATAGCAACCAAAAGGTTCTTTTTCCAGTGACAGTCCACACTGCCTAGAATAGTAATAGTCAAACAATTTTTAGGAACTATGAAAACCTTTGGGAAACTTCATCACTGAAGTCACTAGGAAATGTCTGGTGGACTATGGTTCTGTGCTAGACATTGTTAAAAGCAGATTAGGCAACTGGGACCCTTCCTTCTACGGATTTCTTTAGCAGTTTATCTAAAATGAACACAAACTTTGTGTGAGTCGTGTGCTGCCTCCTGAGAATTCTAAAGAAGATCAGGGTACTATCCCAGAGATGAGTCCATGATGAAGAAGACCAGAAAATGGGCGCTATGAGTGATAAGTCCTATGACAAGGTTCTGGGAGCCTTCGAAGGGAGCCATCATCAAGTAGTTAGGAAAGAGCTTCTTAAGGAAGATAAAGCCTAGGAGGAGAAGCCACATTGGCCTGTCTCTGGGGGGTTGTTCTTTTCCTCTTCCTTTGTTCTACTTGTTTTAGGTTGGATTGGAAGAGTCAACCCACCCAAGGAAAAGAACATTCAAAATATATAATCTAATCATTATGATTATAGCTTTTACTGTTTTGCCTTCTGAGCTTCAAGCTGTGAAGTTATTCATCTAACAGGCTCAATTTTCCCCCCTCAACCATGGTGTTTAATGAGTGTGAATTTTCATTCAGCCATTAAAGTCTCCAAGAGTATTTTTAAACAAGCAGTTCACAACCTTGAGGCAATCATGGTCCGTGTAGATTTCAACTCCTGCCCCCACCCATCTTCCTGCCCCCTTTGCCCAGTCTCTGTAGGACCGGGGAAAGGATTTACCAGCCTTTAGGAACACTCAGCGCTTTAAAAGTGTCACAGAGCCATAAATAGAGAGTAAGACACCCTCCAAGGCTGCCATCTTCTCACCACACCCACTGTGCCCAAGAGGACAAAGAGTAAGGAGATGCAGATACTCAGTCGCTAGCCCAAGCCATGGTAGAGACCTAGGAAAGCTCCTGGGAGAGAGGGGCTGCCCAGAATAAGCCTGGGTGGCAGCTAGCCACAGTCTCTGTATTCCCAAGGGACTGTAGCACTTGGGGAGAAAAGTGGAGTGCTGTCATTTGTTAGACTGGGAGAGGTCCTTTGCTGTGATGTGTAGGGATCTGTGGAAAGCATTCAGCCCTTTCAGTGACATTCCAGTATTCTACATGGCAACTTTCCTGAATGCTGGCTGCCAAGATATTTCCTTGTCTGGGTGAAAGGAGGGGGCTGATGGGAGGCTCAGACTTTGCCCCTCCACCCCATTTTTAGGGTCCATAAGGGCATAAATTACACATCTGGAGCTTTGTAATTAAACATCTAGAAAACAGGACTCCTGGGAAGGATGATATATTAATGGAGGAAAGACCAAGTGGAAGATGGTGTTAACCATCCCACAAATAGAAATGAGTGTTATATTAGGAACCCAAGGTGGTAGAACCATGCTTCCCCAGAGTTCTTTAAAAATAGTACAGACATTCATGCCTCTAGTATGAGTCAGTTTAGTTCTCCATTGAACCAGAGAATAGACCAACAGGTCTCACACAGTTTCCTCCGTTCTTGTAATTCTCTACTGCACAGCCTGGCATTTCTTGGGGATGTTTCTATAAAAATAGAAGGATGCCATCATCACCATCATCGCTGTCACTGTTTCATAGTAATAAAATAAGGTGCTGTGATGCCTTCCTGTAAGTTTTAGGCTAAATTTATTATAAAATTTCTGGTGTTGGGATTGCGATGACTCATCCATTATAACATCGTGAACTACAGCCCCATGAAAGGAGGGGGAGTGTGAAAATTTGACTGTGGCCTAAAATTATTTCCTCGCATGGATTGCTTTTTGGCGTCCCCCTGTGGATGTCAGTCTGTACCGGAATCAAGGAAAACTGACCCGTGGGCCGCATTCAGAGTCCAAACTGGGCACATGAAATTTTGGAAACCCTAAAATATACCATTATTTTCTCAGAACTCTACTATTACTGTAGATTTTTAAAAAATCTTTGTTTTTAATTGTTCTTCCAGAATTCATTCTCTCCTTAGCCTCCTCTTTCCACCCCATTCCCACCAGAATCCCTGGCATTTTTCCTTTCCGTGCACCATCGCACATTGCCTCTCCTCGACCGTAAGAAAACAGACAGCAGGGGCGTCTGGGTGGCTCAGTGGGTTAAAGCCTCTGCCTTTGGCTCAGGTCATGATCTCAGGGTCCTGGGATCGAGCCCTGCATCAGGCTCTCTGCTCAGCAGGGAGCCTGCTTCCCCCTCTCTCTCTACCTGCTGCTCTGCCTACTTGTGGCCTCTCTGCCTACTTGTGATCTCTCTCTCTGTCAAATAAATAAATAAAATCTTTTAAAAAATACAAAATAGTTAAAAAAAAAAAAAAAAAGAAAGAAAACAGACAGCATCTTGTACGGCCAGGTGTGGGCAGACCAGGATGAGAGGGGTAGAGGCAGCAAGGTCCCAGGGCAGTGCCAGGTCTCAGCTGTTATCTGGCTCACTTCTGTGCATAGATTATTGCTCCTAGGCACAGGGTTGGGTGCCCTCTTGATTTAGGAAACATGCATGCACCTTTCTGAAGAATATGCCTCTTCAAGGCCCGTCAAAGGAGTCTCCTACAGGGTGGGTAACAGGTTACACCATACCTTCTGCCCCTCTGTATATACAGCCTTTGCACCCTGGGCCTCCCAAGCTTGGAGCACCGTGGAGAGGAATCAGTGACGTGCAAAGCAGTTGGTACACACACACACACACACACACACACACGCACACGTGTGTGGGAAAACAGGTGGCCAGGGACTGCTCCCTTGAAGAGATGGTGGTTTCAGCGAGAAGCAAAGAGTGTTCAGCCTGCCTGAGCCCTGACTGTGCAGTATAGGAAACTGCTACCTAAGGTCCCCAGAAGCCCCCAGAAGGTCTGTGGTTGAGATCAGGAGTAGAGCAATCTTGAAACTGGACACCTTGAAGAACAGGTGTGCTGATTTTCATCTGGTATTCACATTCGGAAGTGAGAAAGCAAGGTTTGTTTTGTTTTTCTTAATGGAAAGCTTCTTTTCTTTTTTAAGAGTTGTTTATTTATCTGATAGAGAGAACACAATTAGGCAGAGAGACAGGCAGAGAGAGAGGATGGGAAGCAGGCTCCCCGCTGAGCAGGGAGCCCGATGCAGAGCTCAATCCCAGGACCCTGGGATCATGACCTGAGCCAAAGACAGAGGCTTAACCCACTGAGCCACCCAGGCGTCCCTGGAAAGCTTCTTTTACTTGTCCTGTGAGTTATTTTCTTGAGGCATAAAATCAGGCCATTGGCAACAGAGCCACATCCGGGGACTACAAAACACTGTGGGGGCCCAGCTGCCTCTGAGCAGTATCCACGCAGGAGTGAAGGGTTTAGGATGCCAAAGGAAAAGATGGGATTCACTATCACCATTATTGCACGATGTATGGAGTGAGAGAAGGGGGAGTGGGTTTCCCATCTACTGTGTCTAGGCTATTGATATCCTATAATGGTGTGGTCTTTCCTTAATTTGCCTTTTATGATGCATGTTTTAGTAGAATTTTCCTGTTTAAAGTACGAGAGGGTGTGGGAGGGCAAATATGAAGAGGGCCTGCTCACATACCCTTGTCTTGATGGGAGAGGTTATCAGTAGCAGAAGTCTCTGGAGTCTGGACGTCATCGTGCTTGTCCCCAAGAAAACTCACTCACTCTGTTTGTTCCAATTTTGACTCTGAAAATTCTCTGAACCCCTCTTGGAGGAGTACTTATAGCCCCCAAGAGAGTAGAACCTTCCTACTTCCCCGTTGTTGACGTTTGAAAAAGCAGTCTGTTTTTATTGACTATGTATTTGCCCAGAGTCAAAGTGAAGGTCAGCTGCTCATTTGACTGGGGCTGTGCCGCTCTGCTGAGGCTCCGTCCCCAGGGGCTCTGCTTCGGGCTCCAAGGAGCACCGCAGGTGACTCCAGACTGCAGCAGGGGCTGCCTGGCTGCTGCCGTGCTTATCGTTGTTCCTGTGTCTGATTAGGACTTGGTTGTTAGAACAGTGGCCTTTGGGACCCAGGCCAGTCCCTGCAGGAAGGGCTGCCTCTCACGCTGGCCCACGGGGTGTAGTAGCCGAGGCTCTGATTGGACTTCTGATTGGACTTCTGGTGGGCTATACCACCAGGCTTTTTGCCTTAGTGAGTGGCACCCTGGGAACCCAGCTCCTGCCAGCCTGTGCCCTTGCCCTGCCTCAGGCGAATTCCACACTGTTTCGATGCCTATGAGCCCTGCTGCGGTCTCTGTGTGTCCTATGTTGCGTAGGTGCACCTGTTGTGGCTGTCCTTGGGCATGAAAGCTCAGGACAGTGGCCCAACAGCTGTTCTGACCACATCTCAAATCCTGGAGTCTGGAGTATCCCCAAGAAATCCAGGCCATTAGTGTTTGTACTAGAGTGCCTGCTGTCCATCAGTCTAAACCATCATTTCTCCAGCTGGGGCTCAGGGATCTCTGGGATGTCTCTAAGACCCCAGTCTCCAGTGGTTGGTAAGACCAGATCTCCTTCATATATCTTAACCAAACAAACTTGTCACAGCAGATTGAAGGTGAAGCAGAGGGGAGAATCCAGCTGTCTCTTATTAAGGCATATATCGTGAAGACGTGCGCAGAGGGGTAAAGCCGTGCCGCTCCTATCACTAAGTTTTTGTTTTGAGAAATAGTGTATATAATTGTTATATACGTTAACATGAGTTTATTTTTTTTAATGAATAAATTATTAAACTTGTCAGTGTTAATTGCAAATATGGCAAATATCAGTAGATATCACCCGTACAAATTAAGCTCTTTGGGGGTTACCAGTAGCTTTTAAGAGGATGGGGGGTCCTGAGAGCAAAGCACTGGAGAACTGTGAGTGTAAGTGGAGCAGGAGCGCAGAGCCCCGGGAGGAAGTGCGGCAAGTTTGGATGTGTAGTGGGGGTGGGGTGGGCTTGCCTGGCCTTGGTTCCTCAGCAGGGCCAGCGTGGGGCCCACGACACATAGCATGTTGATATGAAATCTGATGAAATGCAACCTCAGAGCTGCTAGTCCCCTTTAAAAGAAAGATTCCATACACTGTTTCCCACAACCAAGATCTTTCGTACTCTTGCTTGTGATGAACTTTCTAATGTAATGTTAGATCAGAAGATTCATACCTTTCAGATGATATAAAATGTTCTTTGTGCTGTCTCAGACCAAAAGAAATCAAATCCAGAGTGAACGAAGATCTAAACGTAAAAATGCAATGTGTAAAAATCTTAGGGAAAATGTTTTTAGACTATTGGAGAAGACCTTCCTAATCAAACAGGAAGCTTAGAAGCCATAAAAGAAAAAAAATAGTATTTCTATGACATAAAATTTATTTATATCTTCCATAAACTCACAGCAAAGTTAGTGAGTGACAGATGAGGAGAAAATAGTTGTACATATGTAACAGACAAAGCTTTGTGGTCATAATGCATCAAGGCTGCTTACCAATAAATGAGAAAATGACAAATAAGCTAGTATGAACGACTGTGATTATGAAAAAGAAAAATACAGATTGCCAATAACCACAAAGGAAGATCTAAAATTACTAGTAATTGGTGAAATACAATTTAAAACAAGATATATATTTTGCCCATCAGATTAGTGCAAATGAAAAGGGTGAGTATTCAATGTTCGAGTAGTGTGTGGGGCAATAGACCTTTCTGAAGGCCGAGTCTCGGTAGCCATCAGCATTTAAAAGAATATGTCCTTGACCCAGAAATTTCAATTTTAGGAATCTTTCCTGTAGGGATACTCAAAATGTGGGTCAACACTCAAATTTACACATACGTACACATGCACACACAATCTTTTGATCTTAATAGAAAAAAAGGGGGAAAAAGATACCTAAACGTCTATCACTTGGAGAGTATAAATTCCAGTACATCAGTATTCTGGACTAGACAGCCACCATAAAGAATGAGGTTGGTTTTTTTATATTCTTGTTTGAAAATGTCTGTGATATGTTAAGTGAAAAAAAAAAAAGCAATGTATTTGTACAATGATTCCACTCATTAATAGAAGAAAACCTTTATTCAATAGGCAAATGCACAGATATACACAACAGGTGAACTGTGCTGTCCCCAGGACACTGTGGGGCTGGGTGGGGTCAGGGAGGGCTGCAGGCCTACAAAGGAGGCTTTTACAATGTACACTATTTCCTTCTGTATTGTTTACATTTTAAGGAAGTCTTCATTATTTTTATAATAAAATCCTTTTCAAACGAAACACAAATATACCCCAAATGCCCATAGAATCATGGAAAATACAATTTGACTGTGTTGCCACAAGTGGTTATCTGCATAGCTTTCTGTATACAGGAAAACATAACCTAGAAAGACATCCTCTCAGTGAGGAATTAACCCATGAAGACTTTGTGCAGTGCCCCCACTGTAATCATCATTTTCCTCTCTTTCCATGTTTATAGGGCAATTAAGTGTTTTTTTAAAGATTTTATTTATTTTTTTATTTATTTATTTGAGAGAGAGAGACAGAGCACAAGCAGGGCAGGTGGCAGGCAGAGGCAGAGGGAGAAGCAGGCTCCTTGCTGAGCAAGGAGCCTGATAATGGGGCTGGATCCTAGGACACTGGGATCATGACCTGAGCTGAAGGCAGACGCTTAACCAACTGAGCCACCCAGGCGCCCTTCGATGAAGCCTTTTTGAGAAAAGAAAACATTTGTCAAGTCCAGGGCATGATTTAACCTGATGATCAGCCACACGGCTTCAGGGGGTGTCCAGAACAATGACAGCCATGCCAGTGGAGGGGGTGAGGTGGGAAGCACAGCACCAGGGCCTTGCTGGCCACCGGCTTCTAGAGCTGCTCAGGGCTTTGCCTCCTGAGCCTTCTGAGTCAGCTATGCCCATGGGATCTACCCTTTTACTGTCCACTAGGACTGTGCCCGGCAAACCTGCCAGGCCTCAACCACTCACCACATCGGCCCAGCAGCTCAGCTCCCTCACACTCAGCTCTCCGTGCTCCAGGGTGCACATCCAGGCCACTCCCACTATAGGCCCCACGCCAAGTACCGTCCAGCCCACTCCAGCAAGCACATTTGTACATCTTTGTCCCTTGGGTATGTATGGGCAAGCGTGGAGGGCAGTGTCCCAGGACTGGACACGCGGAGGTCCAGGAACACCCTCTGGTTTACCTCCATGCCGACTCTAGCCCCTCTGTTTCCAGCGTATGAACGGTGGGGGCTCACAGGTGCAGACCCTGGGGGGAGGGTGCTACTGAGACCCTTCCTGCATTATCCTGGGTGTGAGCCCGTACACAGAGAGAGAACACCTCTCCACTGGCCTGGGGTCTACAGCAAGAGGGTGTGTGTGTGTGTGTGTGTGTGTGTGTGTGAGTGTGTGTGCAGGCCTTGTGCGTATGTATATCCACATACATGTGTGATATGCACGAATGCACTATGCCCATGCATGTACATGTGTGTGCTGTAAGCCCATGTGGGGGTGCATGTGTGTATGTGTGGGTGTGTGTTGCAGGCTCCAGGCAGGGACACAATTGACAGAGCTCTCCCCTCTCTCTTCCCCTTCATTAAACCCCATACCTCCCTACCTCACAACAAAGTTGTGTGCGCTCTTCCACCGTCTCGCAGAGACTCTCCCCATTTAAGTTGACCCCCCCGGCACAATCACTTCCTTTCACCATGCGGGGATACTCCCAGGAACCAGTGGGCCACATTCCGCAGAGCCATGAACTGTAAGTCAGAAAGCAGGAAATGTGGGTTCTAGGCTTGACCTTGAGCAATGAGCCTCTGCTTCCTCCCTGCAAAACCGAAGGGCTTGAATCACCCAGCTCTAAATGCCGACTCAGGGTGCCGTGGTCCTAGAGGTCGCTCCCCGGCCCTGTCCTAGAGTTTGACGCGTGTGTCGGTGGCAGCCAGGAAATCCTCTGTAACGGCCGTCTCAGGAATGCAGCTTCTGACCGCTCATAAAATATGGTGCCTGCAGGGTTGGAGACAGGGGCGATGTGTTTTCTAAATCACTTCCAAAGGCAAGGCCCTGAGCCGAGGAAATTGGAGCTTTTTATCAACATATTCTCCCTTCAGTGTATTGTGGGGGTCCTGCGTGGGCGTGCTTTGGAAAACGTGACTCAACCATAAAGATGGGTTTAACATTCCGGGAGAGATTACACTGGAAGTAGCAGCTTCAGTTTTGGCAGACTTTCTTACCTCCCCTGGGGGCAGGGCCATCCAGCAGGAACAGAGTTCAGATATTGGAGCTTTTCATACCCCAAGAGGCAGCAGCCCTCCAGGGCCTGCCCGCCCACGGGAAGGGGCAGCCTGGGCAGCTGCTAGCCTATGGCACGCACACTGGGCTAGAACATTGAGATCCGTGTGTGGATGGGGTCAAGCACCTCTAGAAGTCTTGTAGAGTCAAGAATACGTTTTCCTAAGGCCCTACTTAATGACACAATTTGCAAGGACAAGGTTTGAGCACCACATTTGCCTGACCACCAGAGGTCCATTGGCAAGAGCCCCATGCCCAGGTCTCTTTTTCTTCAGATGTTATTCTGCTGTCAAAGTCTGCCGATGGCCTCGGGCAGCAGCAGGCCTGGAGAAAAAGAGTTCTTTCTTGAGGTCCCTGAAAGGACCAGGGCCTGGTGGTCGCGTGGCTCAGAGAACTGGGTGATGGCACAAAGGGGCACGTGGCTAACAGGCTTTTTCCCCTTCCCTCACAGCGGAGCTGGAGTTTGCCCAGATCATCATCATTGTCGTGGTGGTCACGGTGATGGTCGTGGTCATCGTCTGCCTGCTGAATCACTACAAAGTCTCCACCCGGTCCTTCATCAACCGCCCGAATCAGAGCAGAAGGCAGGAGGACGGGCTGCAGCCGGTAAGTGTGGGCCTGAGCCTCTCCCTCTCGGTGCCACCCAGGCCTCTGTCCCAGGCTCCAGACATGAGGCTGGGTACCAGCAAGGGCCACAAAGCAGGCTAGCCTCTTGAGTTAGCCCACGGTGGTCCACAGGTATCAAACACCCTATGGAAGGTTCCTGTACTCAAGAAAAGCACGGGCGTCGTGAGTGTTGCAGATCCGTGAGTTCTCACCACCCGAAGACCCCGAATGTAACCACTCCCCAATCAGAAGAGTGACATGACAGCCCCCAGAAGCCCCCTCGGGTCCCGCTTCTAGGCATACCCCCTACAAGGTCACTGCTGCCTGGACTGCTGTCAGCACAGATCACTTTCGCTTGCTTTTGAACAATATTTTTAACAAAAGAATCCGACAGGAGGTGCTCCTTTGTGTCTGGCTTCTTTCACTAAATCGCCCATGCTGTTACATGGAGATTGTTTTTTAAAAGTGGCCTGGAGATGTTCCAGGGATCAGAGGGCGCCCGTGCAGCACCACCTGTGTCCATAAGATGCCCTGAGGGTTCGGCAGCGCCATGGGTGTGGGTGAGCTAGAAGGGCAGTGGGGGGATACAGGAGCTCGGGGCCGCCTCAGGGAGATCAGGGTGGGTTGGGTAGTGCAGAGGACTCCCAAAACAGCCCACGGTAAGGCTCCTTGGGTTGTCATTTTTAGGGTTTCTAGCTACTTCTTGCCCTTAATCACCCTCCTCTGGAAAATAAAACATGTTTTCAGTGGAACTGCTCTATGATCTGTACCCAGGAGACCGAAGGCCGCTGGCACTTTCTGTTCTAAGCTGCTAGGACAATCCGTGATTCTGGAAGCCTTCAGTAGGAGGCTTGGGAATGCGAGTTTAGGCAATTACAAACTCTTGGTTGTGGTGGTGGGCAAGAGGCAGGATCCCCTCATGGTACTCAGCCCCTCGTGATACTTAGTCCCTGTGTCGGGACATGGGGGTCTGATAACTGGCCATCATAGAGGTGGGGGTGCAGCTGTCCTGGAAGGTGTGGTGGAATGGCTGCTGGGCCCAGGGCCCTTGGACCCTTAGGGGAGGGCTGAGTCACACTTCATCAGGGCTGCAGAATTGCTCAGTGACCCATTAATTCTGCTGTCTGCATGGGTGGAACTAAGGTTTGCTGGGTGTTCTGTGTCTGTGGCAGGCGGGGGCAGGGAGAGGGTAGGGATGGGGCTGCTGGGAGCAGTCCTGAGAAAGAACTCCTTCTCCCTCTTGCTTTCCCTTGTCTGCTGCAGTCCCCTGCCTTTATCTCTCTGGGTCCCCGGTTAGGCCCATGAGCTTCCAACAGTCCTACTAACAGGATTTTCATCACACCACCACAGTTGCCCTGTGGGCCCCGGGCCCCTTGTCATCCCAGCAGTCTGGTACCCACGGGGTCCAGATTCACCCAACACTGGCATCCTGGTGCCTCTAGATTCCCCACTGTGGTATAGGGACACTTCTGTCCCCTAAAGGAGAGAATGAATTCTTCCAGAGTTCTGAACACAGAACACACATCATTCCCCAGAGTTTAAAGAGAGAAGACAGAGAGAAGATCGTACTCTTGGCAACGGTTTCAGAACTGCAGAAGGATCAGCCATCACTGCTTTGCCTCAGCCTTAATGCAAAGACGGGAAATGCTGACAGCCAGCCTTGGGGGAAGGAGGCAAAACCATCCTCACTCCTTGCCATCAATAGGCAGCCCTCAAGTTTCCATGAAGTACCTGTCAGGAATTTACCCACGTTCCCTGCCTTAGGCTTTGGGCTCCACTCCCCAGGGGATCTGGAGTCACTGCACACAGGGACTCAGACTGCCTTCTTGTGTTTGGCCTGGGTCCCCACTGACCTCTGTGTTCCCCTCAGATTTAATTTGGGGATCACCTTGCTTCTACGTGACTTACCTCGCATCGATGAGGTGGCTCCTCCCTCCACTCCTCAGCGTAGACCTGGCCGAGTCTGCTGTCCCCACCTCCATCCACTGTGGCTAAGCTCCAGCCCATGGCTCTGCTCCCCAGATGGCGAGCTCCATGACCCAGTCAGGTGATGGGACATGTACACACACACGGTCACACTCTTACCAGCAGAATAACACTTTTGCAAAGGCAGAAAAGTGAAAATTTAAGGGTAGTGGGGTTTTTTTTAAGATTTTATTTATTTATTTGAAAGAGAGAATGAGCAGTGAGGACGGAGAGAGGGAGAAGCAGGCTTCCTGCTGAGCAGGGAGCCTGATGCAGGGCTCAACCCCAGGACCCAGCGATCATGACCGGAACCAAAGGCAGCCGCTTAACTGACTGAGCCACCCAGGAGCCCCTAAGTTTGTTCTTACTTAGAATGTATCTTCTGTTTCATTTGGGAATGGGTTTGTGTGGGGCCATCTTCCCGGGGCCAGGGGCTCCCCCCGTCTACCCTGCTCTGGGGTTTGCTGGGCAGCAGAGCCTCTGTTTCTTGAAACTGAGAAGGTAATTGGTAATTTTTTGGATGTCCCTTAAGGGCTGCACAGCAAATGAAGAGATAATCAATATCTAGTGATCGTGTCCCTAGATGTCTCTCTCACACTGTATGCCTAATTTTGTTAATAAATGTCTGAAAGTTTTAGCCCTGAGAGCTGGACCCTGGTTCCGAGACGTAGACTGCACTCAACTTAGGGTTTAATTCCTTTGCTGCTACTTTACTGTTTTTTTATTTCTTTGCGTGACCGGGTACTGAGAGCTGTTGCTTCTCAAAGCTTGAATTTTCCTTCTCAATCAAATGGGAATGGGGATATTGCACAGCTTAGCCATAGGCTCTGTTCAGCGTTTCACAAACTCATGATGTATTTTTATGCAGTGACTAGAGACCATTCAGGCTCAGACTGTAGCTCCAGCTCCTGACTAGCACTACTGACCTGTGGATAGTCCAGAGAGGGAAGAGAAAGGGTGAGACAGCAACATTACTTGTCTTCTAGACACAGAGACGAATACAGCCAGCACTGTGGGCCACTTACCATGTTTCTGGCTGCCCAGGAATGTGCCCCAACCAGACATCTTGCCTCCTTTTGGTCTATATCTCTTCCCTATCCCTTTTCAAGAAATGATCTCTGTCTCTCTGTCAAATAAATGAATAAAATCTTTAAAAAATAATATTACTGGGGTGCCTGGGTGGCTCAGTGGGTTGAGCCTCTGCCTTCGGCTCGGGTCATGATCTCAGGGTTGTGGGATCGAGCCCCGCATCGGGCCCTCTGCTCGGCAGGGAGCCTGCTTCCTCCTCTCCCTCTGCCTGCCTCTCTGTCTACTTGTGATCGCTCTCTCTCTCTCGTCAAATAAATAAAATATTTAAAAATAAATAGATAAATAAATAAAAAATAATATTACAAGATAACATTTAAGAAGTGAGTTCATTCATACCCTATAATGGCTGCTTTCACAACAGCAGCCTTTTAAATTATGGCTTTTTTATTATGATCAAATTTCATTCTAATGGCTCAAGAAAGTATGAAAAGAGGGGATGATTAAATACATAAATACATCAAGGATAGTGGACATCAGATGTCTTACTGTCAGTAGGGGGAGTTATAAATACAGAAAGGAGGAAAATTGATCTATGAGGTTGGATGGGAATTTATGTAACAATGTGATCTATACTTTTACTACATATGAATAAAGATAAAACGTGAGTTAAATATGTACATGAAAAAAAAAGAAATGCAGCTTCCCTTAGTACAGCACTAGGAGAGCAATTGAATAATTTACGTGCATGGTTCCCAGCTAGGGTGATTTTGCCCCCTAGGGGACATTTGACGATGTCGGGAGACATTTTTTTTTTTAAGATTTTATTTATTTATTTCACAGAGATCACAAGCAAGCAGAGAGGCAGGCAGAGAGAGAGAGAGAGAGAGGAGGAAGCAGGCTCCCCGCTGAGCAGAGAGCCAGATGCAGGGCTCTATCCCAGGACCCTGGGATCATGACCTGAGTCAAAGGCAGAGGCTTTAACCTACTGAGCCACCCAGGTGCCCCGGGAGACATTTTTGTTGTCATAACTTGGGATGCTACAAGGATGTTCTAAACATCCTTCAGTGCACAGGGCAGCTCCCGCCACAAAACAAACAAACAAAACCGACCTGACTCTAAATATCAGTAGTCCCACAGTGGAGAACCCCTGGTCCCAGTAGGTGTTGACTGCCATTTTTCTAGAGGCACTTCACTGTTCAAAGAGGGGGCCTGTTACTATACATGGATCTCACGTGGCTGGCTCTGAGGCTTCAACAGAGTGAAGAGAACATTGCCCCACAGCGTGGTGGAAAGTGTTGGGGGTCCCCTGCGTGATCAGAGGGTCCTGGTCTGAGACTCTGCCTCGGAATAATTTCCCCCACCCATTTCTGCCCTCCTTTGTTCATTTAGTCATTCACTGAACACGAACCAGGCAGTGAGCAAAATAATGAAGAAACAGTCTGATGTTTCCTTGGCCCTGACCCTCCCTGTGACCCTCAGCAATGGCCAGCTGGCTAATTCTGTTTGGCATTTTATTAGTCTTCCTGGGACGGGCCAGGGGTCTCCAGTGGCCATTTGTGTCTATCACAGGACTGTAAACTGTAGGAAGGGTGTGGATTGGGGCACGAGGGCTCAGTGTGAAAGTTTCAAGCTGCCCATCCAGGTGCCCTCCCTGAACATCCTAAAGTGACCACCTGTGCCAGCCAGCCTCCTCCCCTGAGGGGCTCAGATGGAACTTGGCATTGAGGAAGGCCCCACTCTCATGGACAGAGCTTGTCGCTGAGAGCCTCATAGGTGCCCAACTAGCTGGCAGCTTGTGGGTACCAAATGCCCCCCGTCAGCCTCCCCATGGGTGAGCACATTGCTGAGCCTGCGCATTGCTGAGACCCTGGCCCGTTTATTCTAGAACCCTGTGAAGTCTCCTGAGCATGTTAGAAAAGATGTATTTATCTTAAACGTGCGTGAAAAGGGCTGTGCAAGGCACAAGGCAGCCCCCACAACAACAACAACAACAAAATGATGTGACCCTAAATGTCAGTAGCACCAAAGTGGAGAACCCCTGATCTCAGCAGGTGAGATACTAGCTGGGTTTTACTCTCAAGGAAGAGGTTGAACATGTAGATGTTGGGCTCCGCCTGAGGAAACTTCACAGCCCTGACGTGAGCCTCCCCTCTCCTCACCGATGGGCTTTCCACTCTGACCAAAGGGAAGAGCAGAACTAAGGTTAATAAGATGGACTCTTAATAGCCATGAATATCCCTGTTCTCAGGGAGAGTCTTCTTCTCTGTGAATGGTTGGTTGGACACTTGCCCCTTTGGGCCAAGTGTCAGGCTCACCCTGATTCTGGGAAGTTTGCTTTGTAAAGTCAGAGGTCCCTTCCTCCATGACTCCTCCACACGCCTTCTTCCTTACATGGCACACCCTCCCAGGGACTCCCAGGCCCAGCTCTAACAGTGTCTTTTGGAAGCATACCCTTTCTGTGCCAGCTCCCTCTGGCCATGAAAGGAATGGATGGAATCGGCATTGGCCCTGGCCAGTCAGCCTTCATCACCCGGTATCTCTGAGACTCGGTTCTGTGGGAGCCTGGGGACAGGGCAGTACTGGCCATCAATTTGGTGGAAGCAGCTATGTCTGGATGAAAATGAAAAATAGCAACCTAGGCTTAAATTACAAGAAAAGTAAATGCTTAGCTAATGTCCAAGAGCAGTGAGTGGCTTTGTGACACAAACCTGTAAGTGTTCTCCCTGAGGTAGCCTTGGCTTTTTTTTTTTTTTTTTTTTTTTTTTGAGCCTGGATTCATGTGATTTCAAGACTTTGAGACTGTCTAGATCTCTTTCCATTACTTTAGACTGCCAAGTAATAGGACAACAATAAAGGGGCAGAAATATTCCAGACACAGCCCTGAGAGAGATTTGCACATGTTGCCAGAGCCTCTCTCACGGGAGCTGGGCAGGGGGGCGATGGGGGTAGGAGCAGCCCTTTCTGCCAGCCTGCAGTGAACCCACCTGGACAGCCCGGGTTGCAGCGGGCAGCAGAAAGTGGCGAGGTCAGAGTGGCCAGCCATTTCCTGAGGAACAGGAGAGGGACAGAAACATTTTGCTTCGTGTTAACTATATGAAATTGTGGATATTCAGCCATTTTGACCTATAAAAACAGCCATTTCAATTAAAAAATTAACAGGAGTCACATCAAGCATTTCTCCATTACTAAGTGCTGCAGGGATTAAATCACTTGTGAAAATATGGGGGCCTCAGCCTCCCCGTGGAGATAGAGCTGTGCCAAGCCGGCACTCAGCACCGCCTGCGCTATCCCAGCTCCACGGGGAGATTGCCAGTGGGATGCTGGAAGGATGCCATTTGTTTTGTCTCCCAGCTGTTGGGAAGGAGGACATGCCTGCCATGCCCAGCTGTGTCAGTACAGAAATGCGGGTTCTGGAGATCCAAAGTGTCCCAGGGTGCAGGAAGCCCACACCCAAAGTCCCTCCCTACAGATGTTGCATGCAGACTTGGCCTAAGGTGTGGCCAGCGTGTATGGTTTGCCCCACAGGGTGTTTTGACAAAACTTGATCGAACTGCAAAAATTGGGAGATTTCACATAAAAACTGAAATTTACAACTTCTCTTGAAAAGTCAGCATATCAGGCCACACTGGCCTCTGTTTGTGCCTGGCAGCCCCATGATGGAGCCACTCTGAATGGACTAGTGCTTACCTTTTGACTGTGGTCCCATCTTTCTGTGGGGAACCCTCAGTTGTGGGTAGGGTGCCATTACCATCTGTTGCTTCACACAGTGGTGATTGTGTTTAGAGAAAATCTGTTCTGCGCTCATGCCTCTATCACAAGGGGGAAAACAAAAGTTAGACCAAGAGAGCCACTGGTTTCCAAAGAAATCGGAGAGAACTTCCTTGTAGAAGTAAAAATCATTCAAGTAAGAAGAGGAGTTCAACCAAGTATGTCTGGGCCAGCAGAGTCTGGTGTCTCTTCCGTCCAGCTGGATGTGCTCGTTCTGGCCCCTGCCATCCAGTCCCATCAGAGGGGGCCATCTCCTCCATAGCTGGGTTCTGGTGGCCAAAAGAATAGAGATGGCCATCGACTTGGGAACAAAGATGGCCTGAGGATAGGCAGTTCTGGACTCCTCTAGAAGCAGCTTGGGAATCCACCACACTGGGCTTAGAACCCCTGGTGCTTGAGAAGCCCACAGGCTGTGTTCTGGGCCCAGTGAAGGGTGCAGGGAGTGGGGAAGTCAACCACACACACAGTTCATTCCTGCAGGGACTAGAGAGGTGCACTGCTCTGTACCTGCCTTTTCTCATTTCTACTTAGGTTTAGAAAAGCATTTAGAAAACCATTTCTAAAATAATAGAAATGAACTATTTTAGTAAGGTGAAAAAAAATGAACTAAAGGGCTTGATGTTGTAGTTATAATAAGCATGTCTCTGACACTCCAGACTAAAGAGAAGAAAGCCACTGGCTTTATTTAGCATCGGACTGAGATGAAAGATGGCAGGGGACAGTTTCTCTGTGGGGGAGGCAGATTCTTGCTGCCCGGGAAGACCAGGGGTACTTGTCAACTTGTTCCCATAAAATTCATTATATCATGAGCCTCTGAAACTGCATTTCCTAATGTCACAGGGACTGCGAGGGGCAGGCCAGTCAGCACTGAACTGTAAACTCCAAGCACACGTTTCCTATTGTCAGTCAAACTGTTTCTCCCTGAATAAGATGCAGTCCAGTCGCCAGACTGGTCATTTAAATGGTTTTACACTTCGGTATGTCTGATTGAAGCATCCGAAGGTAATTGTAACAGCTTCCGAATGAGACTGCCTCCCTTCAAGTGAGAGAAACAGGAGGGGAAGTTGCTAGCAAAAACTGGCTAAGGTTGCTGGGACACAGCTGTTACACAGCAGATTCTCATCAGAACAAAAGTAGAAAGGTCTTTTTAATAGCCAAGATTGTTTTTGGAACTATGTGAGTCGTGCAAATTGCCCCTCCAGTGATGTTGCCGGTGCTCAGAACAGTTCTGGAATTACCTTCAGAGCTTGTAGGGTCCTATTTTGGAGATCTTTCAAGGAGAAAATCTTTTTTTTGAGTATCTCAGTGATGGCAAATCTTCCTTTTTCTTCTTTGTTCCCTGAAGATGGTTTGCTTTTTGGTACCAGCCAAAAAATCCATTTAGAGTTAAATCTTACAAACGATGTGACTGATCGGGCTGAATTATACAAGCTCGGTGCTCAATTAGGAAGACTGATTTTGTCTGAGTTACAAACCGATGCCATAGAGAAGGGTCCCACAGCAAACCAATGGCTTCTTCTGGGGAGGAGCTGGGATGGGAGGAGGTGGACAAAGAGAGGCTGGTTTGTGTGTTAAAACTTTTTTGATAAGAATGTGTTCATGTGCTACTTTTGCAATTAAAAAACATCCTCTGCTAACATAAACTGATGATGAAGACAAGTCCAATAATCTCCTGAGCATCTATAGACTCCCAAGATAACTCATTTGAGTATGGTGTGTATTATGACAAAAGCATGCTAAAATCAGATCTTTAAGTAAAATTGGTGAAAATTTTAATAGGTAAATTTTAGTGATGTTTTAGATAGACCCTATAGCATTTAATAATTTAATGGTAAAGCCTGTCTTGTTTCTTTTTAATTAGCCCTTAGAAATTGGTGTAAATTTTTTCTGGGGAAATCAAAGTTCTCTAGATTATTCTAATTCTGTGGCACTAGCTGAGGAGGCTCCCCGGAGCTATCAAAAGATGCCAAGGGAGGTAGCTGTGTTCTGGATCCATTTGTTAATCCCCCTACCAGCTCTATGACCTTGGGAAAAGCACTGGCCCTGTCCCTAGGCTTAATCTCACAAGAGAGGAGGTGATTGTGCCCGCCTTGGGTGATAGCATGTAGTTCCACATTTCTCTGTTGCCCTGAGCTTTCTAATTCCCAGGCTGGTTTGTCTCCAGGTCTAATTGCTCAATCTCCCCCAGTAACAAGCTCAGAAGAGGCACCTCTGTGGCTCCTTTCCTGCTCACTCCTCAGAACTTACGATCTATTGTACTGTTCTGGAAATACAGAGGATTCCCTTTTCTTCCCAACAGATTATCCTGGATGATTTGTCTTTCTCTTAAGGGATGTGCCTAGATTGAGTAGAGTTGGGAAGGACATTTTAAGTCTGGAGGATAAGTCTGCTGGTGGATTCCTGAAGAGGAAGAAAGGGGGGAATCCTGGAGAAAACAGTCACTGATACCTAGCGGTCTTGCCTTTGCATCTAAGCTGTTACTGCCATCTAGGGTGGAAAGAGAGAAATACTAAAGCATTTGGATGGTGAGAAGTGTGTGAGGAAAAGGAAGGCATGAGAGAAAATATATTTTACTAGATGGTAAGGCGTTGCTGAATAATCAAAGATGAGTTTTGCCTCTGCTTTGAAGTTCTCACCCTGAGATGGGGAGAAAACAGTTCCAAATATTTGATGCCATACAATACATTCATTCACTGGGAGGTACCCTTGAAGGGTAAAAGACAAAATATCCATCCAGCAACAGCCTTGCTTTACCACAAACTGGCTGTCACCTCTGATGAGCAGTGTACCTTCTTTGGCCTCACCTTTCTCCCATCTAAAATGAGGGATCATTGGCTTAGATCGGAGGACTTCAGATTGTTTTTGACCCTAAAGAACATTAAAAACACATTTTACATTGTAATCCACAATACTCATTTACACAACTAAGGAATAAGTGTTGCAGAATACTTACAATGTACTCAGTCATTATCTGTTTTATTTCAGTTTTTTGGAATGCTGGTTTTGACCCACTTAAATTGATTTTCCAGTTCTCTAAGAGGCTGCAACTCACAGTTTGAAAAACACTTTATTAGGTGTTTACAGTCTCGCAGACATCTGGTTGTTTCCAGTCTTCAAATGTGTTTCCTCTGGTCTCCTGTATATGGAAAGGAGAGTTGGACTGAGAGCATAAAACAAAGAAGATTTGGGGCATGAGAGTGGCCTTACACATGATCACAGTGCACTTGGGTACAAGGCACCAAGCTTCAGCTGCAGGACCCAGCAGAAGCCCCAGTAAATCATGGTCACATATTACTCTCTTTTAATGCTACAAATGTTGTATCCTTTGGATGGAAAAAGATCCAAAAGATACAGAAGTAAAAAAGGATTATCAGAGAGTACTATGAACAAGTTGAAATGGACAGATTCCAGGAAACACACCCTACTAAGACTGACTCATGAAGAAATAGAAAGTCTGAATAGATCTATAAGTAGTAAGGAGACTAAACCAATATTCAAAAACCTCACAAAAAAAGAAAATAACCTAGACCAGAAGCCTTCATTGTGAATTGTACCAAACATTTAAAGAAGAATTAATCCAATCCTTCTCAAACTCTTCCAAAAAATTTGAAGAGGAGGGAACACTTTCTAACTCATTGTGGGAGGCCAGCATTTCCCTCAAGCCAGACAAAGGCCACAACAGTAAGAGAAAACCAGTATCCCTTATGAATATTGATAAAAAATCCTCAACAAAATACTAGCAAACTGAGTTTGGTAGCATACTAAAAGGATTATACACTATGACCAAATGTGGTTTATTTCTCTCATGGAAGGATGGTTCTACATATGAAAATCAATCTACTGTTCATTAGTAGAATGAAGGGGAAAAACTAAATGATTATCTAATTGATGCAGAGAAAGAATTTGAAATTAGTCAATACTTTTTCATGATTAAAAACATTCAACAAACTAGAATAGAACAAAACTATCTAAACATAATAAAAGGCCACTCATGATAAGCCCACAGCTAACATACCCAGTGGTGAAGGACTGAAAACTTTTCCTCTAAGATCAGGAACAAGACAAGGATGCATGCTTTTACCATTTCTATTACATCATAGTATTTATTGGGAGTTTTGGCCAGAGCAACACGGCAAGAAGGAGAAATAAAAGGCATTTCAATTAGAAGGGAAAAATTAAAATTACCTCTGTTCAGAGATGACATGATCTTATATATAGAAAACCTTAAATATTCCAACAAACAAACAAAAACCTGCTAGAACTAATAAACAGATTGATCAAAGTTTCAGGATACAAAAATCAATATGCAAAAATCAGTTGCATTTTTTACACTAAAAGTGAACATTCTGAAAAGGAAATTAAGAAATCAGTTCGATTTACAAGTAGCATCAAAGAGAATAAAATGCTTAGGAAGAAACTTAACCAAGAAGGTGAAAGATTTGTACACTGAAAACTATACAGTGCTCTGAAAGAATTTAGACACAGCTAAATGGAAAGACATTTATGTTCATGGATTGGAAGACTTGATATTCTAAAAAATGTCAATACTACCCAAAGCAATCTACAGATTCAGTGTAAACGTGTGAAACTCAATGACGGTTTTTTGCAGAAAAAGAAAAGTCCATCCTAAAATGCATATGCCATCTCCAGGGAAATAATGCCCCCCACTGTAACCAAAATAATATTGAAAAAGAATAACAAAGTTGGAAGTCTTATACTTCTTGATTTCGAAACTTACTACAAAGCTACAGTACAGAACAGTACGGTGCTGGCATAAAGACAAAGAGTCCAATGGAATAGACTAGAGAGCCCAGAAATAAACTGTCATCTATATAGTCAATTGATTTTTGACAGGGATGCCAAGACCATTCAAGGAGAAAGGACAATGTTTTCAAAAATGGTATTGGGAAAACTAGATGTCCACATGCAAAATAATGACATTGAACCTTATCATCTAATACCATATACAAAAAATTAACTCAGCATGGTCCAAAAACCTACGTATAAGAGCTAAAGCTATAAAACTCCTAAAGAAAACAATGGAGAGAAACTTCATGAAATTGGGCTTGGCAATGATTTCTTGGGTATGACACCAAAAGCACAGGCAATGAAAGAAAAAAATATATTAGAATTCAAAAAATATAAAAGTTGTTTATCAAAGGACACTGTCCAGAGAGTGAAAAGGCAGCTCCCAGAATGGGAGAAAATATTTGTAAATCATGTCTCTAGTAAGGGATTAATATCCAATATACATAAAGAACTCCTACAATTCAACAAGAAAATAATAGACAATGTAATTTAAAAATAGGCAAAGGACCTGAATAGATATTTCTCCAGAGAAGATGCACAAATGACCAATAAGCACATGAGAAAAGCTCTGTATCACTAACTGTGATGGTTTATTTTATAGGTCAACTTGACTAGGCTAAGCAATGCCAAGATAGGTAATAGAATATTATTTTCAGATGTGTCTATGAGAGTAATTCTGGAAGATATGAACATTTGACTCAGTTGACTGAGAAAAAATAATCTGCCCTCTCCAGTGTGAGCAGGCATCATACAATCCCTGGAAGTCTCAAGGAGGAATGGTAAATTTTGTCTCTTTCTTCTTGAGCTGGAGGTGGGGTACATCTTCTGCCCTTGGACATCAGAACTCCTGGTTCTTGGGCCTTTGGACTCTAACACTTATATTTGTGCATCAGCCCCAGCTTCTCAGGCCATCAGACTCAGACTGAATTATACCACAAACTTTCCTGGTTCTCCATCCTGCATATGGAAGATTGTGGGACTTGTCTGTCCCTGTAACCATATAAGCCAATTTCTATAATAATAAGTATCCTACTATTTATAATTCCTGTAATTATTTATAATTCCTATAATTATTTATAATTCCTATAATAAATATCCTATTATATATTTATCCTATTGTGTATATATAATATGATATACATTAAATTAAATTACATATATTAAATATATACATATGTTGTGTGTATATATGTATCAATGTTTCCTATTGGTTTTGTTTCTCTGGAAAACCTTGATTTAATATACTATACAAAAATCAAAACCAAAATGAGGCACCACATCATACCCATTGGGATGGCTGTTAGCAGAAAACCCCAGGAAATAACAAGTGTTGGTGAAGATGGGAAGAAATTGAAACCCTGTGCATTGCTGATGGGAATGTAAAGTGGTACTGCTGCTAGGAAATGTATGTTTGGTTCCTCAAAAAATTAACCATAGAATTACCATATGATCCAGCAGTTCCACTTGTGGCTTTAGACCCAAAATAATTAAAAGCAAAGCTTTAAAGAGGTATTTATAAACCCCTGTTGATAGCACCTTTATTCACAATAGCCAAAGGGTGGAGACAACCAAAATATCCATCAATGGATGAATGAATAAACAAAATATGACATATATTTACAATGGAACCTAACCTTAAAAAGGAGGGAAATATTGACACATTGAGGAACCTTAAAGATATTATAAAGATATTAAAGTGAAAAAAGAATACAGCAGTCTATCTGCCCACAGAAGGACAAATGTTGTATGATTCCAGTTATAAAATGTACCTAGAATAGTCAAATTCATAGAGACAGAGAGTAGAATGGTGGTTGCAAGGGGGTCAGCAGGGGAAGGAATGGGAAGTTAGTGTTTAATGAGGACAGCATTTCGGTTTGAGAAGATGAAAATGTTCTGGAGATGGATGGTTGTGATAGTTGCACAAAAATGTGAGTGTACTTAATGCCATAGAACACACTTCTAAATTATTAAGATGGCATATTTTGCATTATGTACATTTTACCACAAAAAAAAAGTAAAAAGAAGACAAGTCAGTTTCCCACTCACCACCCACCCCCTGAAATGTACCAAATGGTCAGATTTAAAGGGAAAAAAATGCAGTCATTGTGTTCTAGGTCTGCAAATAGCACATCTTGATTGTTGGCATCATAAAGATAATCGTTGGAAAGATAGGTGATTATTTTTGTCTTCAATGCAGATGTTTAAGCGTCAAGCAGATTCAACTCAATAGGAAATTTTTCCATCAGTATGACTGTTCATTGACAGTTGGAAAGGAGGAAAATACAAAGCAACTTCTTAAGTATAAATGAGTCTGAAAATACCTGTCTTCAAGCCCACAAGATTTAGAGCTGTCTTGTGTCCCTTTTCCATAACACGTAGACTCAGTAGCACCCCTTGATGACCAGCCAGCCCCCCAGGGTGGTCCACAGGCTTCGGGGTGCTTTTTTGTGCATCTGGGCTGAAAGACACCGTCATGAGGGGAAGCCTCTCCCTTGGCATGTTTCCGCAGACCAGATTCTGCCCACAGCCTTGCAGATTCAGAAGAAATAGGTCACCCGACTCCAGGTGCTTGAACATGAGTGAGCGCTGGTCGGTGACTATATTAGCAGAAGAATGACAAATGGCGAAGTACTCATTCACAGGAAAGATTTCATTTTAGCAAATAAAAGAAGATCTAAGAGATAAGCTCTCATGATAAGCTCTTACTCTTTCTGTTTTCTGCCTCCCTACTTTGACGTGAGGCTATCAGAAGGAGCCGTGCATGGCATAAGCAGCCTCTGCCGGTGTCTGGACCTATGGTGGTTCCCATAGGAACTAATGTCAGCTGAGCTAATGACTGAAGAGTACAGAGAGAGATCATGCCCTGGTGGGCCCTTCTGTGCAGCACCTGGACTCCTGCTGAAACCCAGTGGTGGGAAGCGGTGGAGAAGAACTTGCTGTGAGGGATCTCCTGGGTAATGCCCCTCTTAGGAATCAGCTCCCGACCTTATGAGAAAGGTTCTGGAGAAATCTGAGATAAATGCAACTTTGCTTAAGCCTTCTGATGCTTCTAGTGTTTCTATCCAAAATGCCACCTTTGTGGAGCGCCTGGGTGGCTCAGTCGTTAAGCATCTGCCTTCGGCTCAGGTCATGATCTCAGGGTCCCGGGATCGAGTCTCACATTGGGCTCCCTGCTTGGCAGGGAGTCTGCTTCTTCCTCTCTCACTCCCCCTGCTTGTGTTCCCTCTCTTGCTGTCTCTGTCAAATAAATAAAATCTTTTTTTTTTTTTTAAATGCCACCTTTGGTGACAGGTAGTGGCAACATTGTGTGTCAGGTATACTCAAAAACAATTTTTTTGAAAAAGACAAAATGCCACCTTTGGAATAGTCTTATAAATAAACAAATGAGGAAATTTCAATGAATTCATTATTTTAGAAGTGATAACTGAAAATTATCCCCACTTTAGCTGTGTAAAACAGCCAGTAGCCATTACCCATAATGGTAAGAGCTACCATTTACTGAATATTTATGTGCAAGGCATGGACTAAGGAATTTGCGTACCTTGCTATATTTGAGCCTCAGAACAAGCTCCTTTTGCAAGTAAGGAAACTGAGGCTTGGAGAAACAAAGTAAGCTTGCCCAAGTCACAGATGGAAAAGTGGTGGCCGAGGGCTTTCCCCAACTGAGAGTTCACTTGCCCTTACAGTTCTGTGTCAGTAGCTGTGTCATCTCTCCGGGTATTACTCAGTTGTCATCAGATAATCAGTCATTGCCTTTCTTGTTACAGTGACTTTGTTCCAGGCGGAAAACTAGAGAGTAAGAAACACACACGCAAGGCAGGGCACATATGGAGAGGGACCCAAGAGAAGGCCCTTCTTGTAAGCTTCCTAGATGAGGTGTGACATTCCCCCATGTGTTGTCCTGCTCGGTTTTGATGTGTGTCTCAAGTAATTGGTCTAGTAATAGATACAACATAAGCAACTTGAGAATAATAGACCTTAAAAAAATGAACTAGAATTGATTCAAAGTGATCCTTAGAGTAATGTCACGCCAACTCACATTCCAGAATGCTTTCTTGAGTGGAACAAGGTGGGGGAGTGATGGCTTAACTTTGGGGATCGTGCAGCACCCCTGTTTACCCCCACCCCCCATCCCATGGGAAGGTGTGGCACAGGGCCTTTTCGGTTATGCACATCATCTCATATGTTGGGATTAAGACCCCTTGTCAGGAAGTAGTCGGTCAGAAGTATGATGAAGTAATGAATGCATGCGTCCCTTCCTTTTGGTGGGTGTTCTAACAAGGGACAGCTGTAAGGGAAGTGAAAGATTTTAAGCTTGCATAATAATATTGGCAAAATTTTATTCCTTTTGCTCAAATCTCTATGAACTATTTGAAGTATTATCTTATTTCACAGCTTATTCCAAGTATAATACCATGTAATAATACAAGCATTAACCAGGAACAGTAGAGACTTCACTGTTGAGATAAAAATTGGTTCCATAATGAGAATCCAGAAATACTGCCATTTGAGTAGATGCCAGCTGTATGATGAGCCCCTTCTCCCTGAAAATGTTACCACTGGTGTTTGGAGATGAGGAAACAGAGGGGTCCAGACAAGAGGGCCCACATCTTTGAGTTCAGCTAGGCATAGCTATCTGAAAAGATAGTACAGGCTCCTTGGAGGACCCTGGTCATGGGCTCAGATCATAGTCTAAGGATTTCACCTCATCTGGGGGGCCAGAATAATCAGGCTTTGCCAGCAGTGTGAGAATCGATGCTACTGAGGACAGTCTGGTGATGGGCAGCATGGCGTGTGGCCAAAGCAGGTTAAGGCATGAGGACCTGAGTGAGGCAGGTCCCTAACCAGCAGATCAGCTGGGATCCAGCTTTCTAGAATTCTGGCCATCTTCTGGGTCTCAGTTCTCCGTGTACCAGCACAGAACTAGAATGACAGCTTTCTGGGCTGTTGACCCTAACCATTCTCACCGTGGCATCTTGTAAATTTCATTGTTTTAATGGGCTCCTGTGTGCTGTGTGGGTGAAAGGCCTAAAAAAAAAAAGTGTCCTGTAGAAACAAATGAATCAGGGGGCAGGGAGTTGTTAGTGAATTGTTAAGTAAGCCATGCCGTTGTTAAACTATTAATGATGGAGAGACTGAGCCTGGGTGGCTCAGCCAGTTGGGTGTCTGCCTTCACTCAGGTCACGATCCCAGGGTCCTGGGATTGAGCCCCGCATGGGGCTCCCTGCTCAGAGGGAAGCCTGCTTCTCCCTCTGCCTGTGCTCACTCTCTCTCTTTCTCTGACAAATAAATAAATAAAATATTTAAAAACAAACAAACAAACAAATAAATAAAATATTGATGATAGCAATGAGGGAGGTAGAGCTTGGGTGAGGTGGCCTGGTGAGCAGATGAGCCGGAGTGACAGAGGAATGTGAAGTTTCAGGAGAAGCTGATGAGTGCCAGTGCAAAGAGGTCAGCACTGGGATTCCGTTGGAATCCAGGAGGCCCCCACAGTTGGGTCCTGGATCTCCCGGAAGGAGGTGCTGTGGTGTAGACCTATCCCCATGAGGATGGCCCTGTAAGGAGGGGAATGGGAGGGAGTGGCCCAGGGAACCTGCAGCGAGAGGAGACATGCCCCTGACAGGGTCTGTGGACTTCCCCACAGTTAACCAAATGCAGAGCTGGAGGCACCCCCAAGCTTCGGGCAGTGTGGGTAAAGGCACAGACCAGGAAGGGAGGGTGGCCCTGAAGGCAGCAAGAGAAAGGCTCCAGAAGGCTCCAGAGGAGGGTCCCAGAGCACCAAGTAGAAGTGGTAATGGGAGGAGCCAGACCACGAAGTGTGGTCTCTTCTAGGCAGTTTCCCAGTTTGGCTAATTTCTAGGGAAATAAAACCATTGAGGATGGTCATTCTTCAGAAAATGTGCATGCCCCTGCTTCTGGGTCACCTTGCATGGTGCTGTTATTTGTGGCCCTTTGGCGACTCACTCTGGGCTAACCATCTGCTCTGGCTGTCGCCTGGTGTCAGTCCCCCAGGTCAGGGAGGTGGCCAGTGTGTGCAGGGGCAGGAATGGAACCAAGCTCATCTGACAGACAGAAAGGGTTGCTGGGGTAGAATGACAAGTCACAGACGTATCCAAGGATTCGTTTTTATGCTGTTTTCAATATGACCTCGAAACATACTGAATGTTTCCCTTTGACCCAGAGGAAGTTGTGGAAGCTCCCGGCAAGCTGCCCAGGCCCGGTGAAGGACTGCCCATGGGTGCGGGTCAGCTGCTTTATTAGATTCTACTTGGGACTCTCTGTCACCTGTCACCATGCTGGCGCCAAAACAGCTCATTACGTAATTTCATAGTCAGACCATAAGCCCCAACTTCCTCTAAATGCAGCTGGGTCTGTTCGTATTTTTGCCCCTGATTCCATGAAGTCCTGTGGGTATTTTAGGAACGGGCTGTATGTACTGGACAAACACTGTTTAGCTGCAAAAAGAGTGTTTGTATTCGAATTCTGGCCTACAAATGAGAGCAAGAGAGGGTTGGCCTTTGCGTCCAAAGACGTAGGGGTGTTTTACCTGGCAGGTCATCTCATGGGTGTTCTTAGGTTTCAGGCGGCTCAGTGATGGCACAAGGTCATGTGTGCACATTCCTAGGAATCCAAAAATACAAGCATCTCTTCCCACCACCACCACCACCAAGAACAACTCAATTGTTCTTATTCTCTTTCTCACAGTAACAGGCCTTAAGCTAATAAATAGCCCAGCAGACACTTGCTAATAGCCAACAATCGCCGTTCAAAAGGGATGACATACTGAGATGCCTTGTAAACAAATTCATGGTGCTAGAAATGACCCTTAGTCACATACACTGTTTGCACATCACCTCGTTGGTCTGGTCAAACATTTTTGAAAAAGATATTAAACAACAAGATGTCCGGTTACCTCTGCCTTATGAGTACATGGACTCAAGAAGAAATTCGTTACGAGACACTTGAAGGGCATTTGGGCTTTGGGAAACTCAGTTTTTGGTCTGAAAGCCAACCAGTGTGGCTGGGTAGTGCTTTCCTTCTACTGCTGCTGTTCCTGCTGCTTAGGGCAAAGCTGGTTGCATTCCAGAATGGCGTTATCTGTAGGGCAAAGCTGGTTGCGTTCCAGAATGGCGTTATCTGGCGCCCAGCCCATGGCAGCTAGTGCCCATTGTGAGGGGCAGGCCTCCAAATAAGAGCTTGGATTCACCCAGACCCGACCCAGATCCGGGTGGTGACCCGGGTGTCCACTTTTGAGGACATTTTGAATGTATTGCAAACACACAGGTGTATAGTTTGGAAGATACTTGATTTCAGATCTGTTTTCAATCCATTATGGCTGAGACCAAAACCTTCCAGCTTTTCCTTGTGATCACAGTTCTCTGTTCAGGTGTTCAGTGTGAAAGGGACCAGTTCTTTGTCACTCTATGTTTTAAACAGGTCTGCTGCTGTCAAAGAGGAATATGATCCCTTGATTTTGGGTGCTGTTGCATGAGATTAATAATTTTTCTTGTGATGTCTCTTGTCCCCCCACTGCCAGGAAGGGCGCCTGTGGCCTTCAGACAGCTCCGGGCCTCGGCCAGGGGCCTCAGAGGTAAGGAGTTGGGTAGGGGTGGTGGGTGGGCTGTGGGAGGTAGCTATTGCACCCATGTGAGGGGAGGGGAGGAGGGGAATAACCACTGCGACAACATTGATAGAAAGGCTAAGTGTATTACAGCACAGATTAAGAAATAACACATTTCGATCAAGGCATATGCTGTAACTTTGGTTAAAAAGGTGAGGAGGAGTTTTTCTCTAGAATGTCCTAGAGAAGATTCGTGCTAGTCTGAAGCTCCTTAGAGAAATCAGGTTGAGAATCACTGATCTTTACCTGATTTCATAAGCTGCTAATAATGAGGCTTGGTAGATGTGGGCATAGTTTATAAACTTTCATAAGTTTATAACTCTCCAACTTTCATAATATGATTTTTAAAATAACAATAGATTTGCCTATCAGTTAAAACTACAGCGTGAAAGAAGTCAGTGGAGATATAGATCTTTATATCTGTATACATCTCTTTCCTCTAGAAGAAATCTGGTTGGTGGAATAGGTGAGAGAATTATGTAAGAACAGTAGTACTTGGATTCATTTTGGGAAAACAAATCTGTGATTGTATTTACTTTGGAGTACAAAATGTTCTTCATGTCAGTTACTAAAAGTAACTACAGGAAACTTTCATCCAGAATGAAACAACCGGAAAAGTCTAGAAACCAGAAGGAAAAAGAACTCACTTGTTCTGTATTTTCTTAAGTGATGGATAGGACAACATGCTCCTATATATGTTGTGATTATACTTAGATTTACATGAAAACTCTGAGGGCCCCCATTCTTCTGAGCCATAGGTGAGGGAGCAGGTAGTGGGGTCCTTTCGCTCCAGGTGAAGGTGTGGGGGCCCAGAGCTGTCCCCTGGTGGACAGGACTGCCGTGCCACCCCCACAGCGTTCTTCCGCTTCATTCCTGTTTACTGAACTCCACTGGAACCAGCAGAAAATGTTTACATAGCGTTCACGGTAACTCCCATCAAACCCAAATTTTCAGTTAACCACAATCTCCACTGTTGAACCATCCTAGATTACCTGTAGTTTGGCCAAGTGAGTGGTGTAAGTCACAAGGAATAAGAAAACTACCCCCCCCGAAATAGTCGTTTCCCATTGTTTCCTGTTTTGAGGACTGCGTGAAAAGTCTTCAAACTGCTGAGAACACAGACCGTGCATGAATTTCCTTGATACCCTCAGGTTCGTGGTCATTGGGCCACGGATGTCTTCAACCCTGTCCTCCTTCCCTTGCAGATCATGTATGCCCCGAGGTCCAGGGACAGGTTTACGGCCCCATCCTTTATCCAGAGGGACCGGTTCAGCCGTTTCCAGCCCACCTACCCCTACGTGCAGCATGAGATCGACCTTCCGCCCACCATCTCTCTATCTGACGGGGAGGAGCCGCCTCCTTACCAGGGGCCCTGTGCCCTGCAGCTCAGGGACCCTGAACAGCAGAGGGAACTCAACCGAGAATCTGTGAGGGCCCCGCCCAACCGAACCATATTCGACAGCGATTTGATAGACATTTCCGCGTACAGTGGGGGCCCGTGTCCGCCGAGCAGCAACTCGGGGATAAGTGCCAGCACCTGCAGCAGTAACGGGAGGATGGAGGGGCCGCCCCCGACGTACAGCGAGGTGATGGGCCACTATCCGGGCGCCTCTTTCTTCCATCACCAGCACAGCGGCGCCCACAGAGGGAGCAGACTGCCGTTTCAGCAGGACAGCTCGGGGGGCACAGTGCTGCCCATCCAGGGCAAAGACAGGAAGCCCGGGAACCTAGTCTGACCCCGCGACGGCGCAGGAGGAGGAAGAAACCAAGGAGGGAGGAGGGCCGCACTGCCTCCGCCCCCAGGCACGCTGTTGTTCGGTTTCACGTGCTACAACGAAGTAAAACCAAATGTGCAAACGTGGTCTTTGTTTCTGATTCCTTTCAGGGGAATTGCAAGCAGACTAGACTGAAATAATACAAACTTCCATCCGGTCTGACCGCGAACAGTGTTTATTTGGGGACAGGCGTCAGGACGGGGTGGGTGCTGGTTTTCACCAAGGGCGGGCTTGGGAACACAGAGAAAGGGATGCTTGGAAGATATCATGAAATAAAACCCACAGAGGTGTTTGATTTATTTAATTATGAAAGGAGACTTTGCAGAGAAAGAGGCCAGAATGGCCCGTTTTATAATGAATTGATAAAAAAGGATGCATTATTATATATTATCATGGGGAAGTATCGGCCAGTTTGCTTTTTCTCCCAAGGTGTGGAACTTTTATTTTGTTTTAAAAATATGATTGAAAATCCCTGTTTTGTGTGCCAAGGTATAAAGTGAAGAAGTTAGATGAATGCAAGGAGTTAATTTGTGTCGTGATGATGTGTTTTTTAAAAGTTGCACTATCTAAATGTTTATATATGAGGGGACTGTTCTATGTGAAGTTCTGTATGTTGTCTTCTCACCTGTGGATTATTATTAGGCCCAAGGAATACCCGGAGTGTTCCCCATAATCACGTGAGAAAAGATGTTTGGGGATATAGCCTAACATATGCCAATTTACCTAAATCAAGGAGGTCATTACCGTTGCAAGAATTTGGCTCACATAGTGGTGCATCACAGAAGCATCTGGAGACTTTGGGATTGGAAGATAGGAAAGACTAAATCCCAGCGTTTCTGACTTGCTGAGTTCCTTTGCTAGTCTTAGGCTGCATATTTGATTAACTTTGACCCTGACATGTGCATTTTATGTACCTGGTATCACGCAATCCTGCCCGTCCTCCCGCGGAGCAGTTTCTTCAGTAATTTAGAGGTTTTTTTTTTTTTTTTCACTGTAGCATGAAATATACTCAGATACATACATTATTTTACGCAATAAATTGTTTAAAATGCAAGGTGGTTATTTTTAATACTGTTGAAATATGTGACTTCTCAGTGTATTTCCGTTTTCTCTCTCCTTTTCTAGATAGGTAGTGCAGTTCAGGCCTGGCCGGCTGGTCAGGACTCTGGAAGAGGCTCTCACCAGTGGCCCCCTGGGGCAGCCTACCTGGCCACTGTGTGCAGGCAATGCCCCCAGGGGCATCTTCACGCGCAGGAGGCCCCCTGGAGCGGGTGAGAACACATGGCGGGGGCCACACACGCTACCCATCACTGCTGGTGGCACTGGGCTCTTGGAGGAGGTACTCAGAACCCATCCTGGCCTCTGGGGGGAGCTTCCTCAGCCCCCAATCCCCCAATGGTTACCCAACGGTGCAGGGCGGGGGGAGTGACTGGAAGCACACAGGAGAAAAAGCACAACACATAGTTCAATGCAACCAGAGAGCTCATAAATATCGCTAGTCTCAGCTTCACTATTCGTGATATTTACAAACATTTGCTCTTATGTAGAGTAGGTAACTTCCTTGTGTGGAAGCCAGCATCTGGCCCGTGTGACAGCCGCAGCCTGTGGGTTTGGCCAGCACCAGGCCATGGGAGGGCTTGTCCCCTTTGGCCTCTGCATGTAAAACAGTGAATTTGGAATGATGGCTCAGTGACTCTTATCTCTGCGGTTTTCATTGCTGAATTGGCACATGTGTGTTTGTGTCTGTCTGTGGGTCTCTGGGGTGGTTTCTCAGGGAGGTGACTTTGTGCTGTGGGCTAAGAGCTGGAGAATGTTCTGAATGGCAAGTCCTGTCCGTCGCTCCTTTCTGCTACTTCTCTCAGTCAGTAGGTGGCTGGTTTTTGTTTTGTTTTGAGGATTGGAATCTCCAGTAGACTCATCCATTTCACACAGTAACCTCCACAGATCTCTCTCCTTAAAAGGAGAGAGAGAAAAGATGAACAGCAGTTGCCGCTCAGGCCTCAGACCCTGTTTGGAGACGTATTTTGTTCTGGGGGCTGCCTCGGGGACCCCGAGACTGGACAGATCCCTGGGAGCCTGGACCCAGACCCAGACCCAGAGCCTGCCTCTCCTGTGCCCTAGGCCCTCCTGTGGCTCAGCTCACTGCCTGCGTTACAGGCCCGTGCTTAAGGAAGCTAGGCATCCCCTTGGCATGAACCTTACCTCACCGTGCAAGGGAATGTTAGCACCTGACCCAGTCAGGACCCCACAGGTGGAGGCTCAGGGTAGGTTAGGTGTCCCGTCAGATGCAAAAGGAGAAGCTTAGTCATCATTCCAAACCTCACCTGCAATTTTGGTAAAGTGGTGAACCCGCCATATTGTAGCTCTTCCTCAAAATGGTTGCATAATCCTTTTCCTACCTACTATAAGAACGAGCTATGGTCAGAAACTGGCAAATTCCTTAGTCACTTTGCAAGTTTATGAATGTTTTGCAGATGTCCACAATAATTTGGCAAAGCAATTATTTAATTCCAGTAACTTGAATCGTCCTTCAAAAGAGGTTCCTCCCATTGGGCCACCCTAGAGAATTGCCCTTTGAGTTATATAGTTATTTAAAGACACAGACCTAGCAAACCATGACTTGATGGTCTTTGAGGCTGGACCTCTGTGATGAATTAGTTTGAAAGCCAAGGTCATGAGTTGAATTAATAGTCAATTTCCTTTGACATGGGGAAAAGGTGATTTAGATCCACAGCTTCTTGAAAGGTGTGGCTGCCTTGTTCACACCACATTACCCCCTTGCTGGCCGGGTGAGGGGCAAGGGGTGATGTGAGGACGCAGCTTGTACAGGGGCCCAAATTTCAAGAAGCCCACATGCTTAGGAGATCCGAAGGTCTGGCTGGGGAGCCTGTGATGTAGGCAATCCATGGTGGGTTTATTATTTCAGAAGGGTGTTAAAGGATTGCATTGTTCAAAGGAACAGTGGGTGGGGAGATAGTGCTCCCGGGGAACCAGCTGTGACATCCAGCTGCTGTCCCCAGACTTCCAGGAGCATAAAAACCAGGGTATGTTGAATCCCATTTCTAGGAACAAAGTCTTCAGGGGTGTATTTGGTCTGTGTTCTTCAGTCGCCAAAGCAGTCCTTAGTACAAATGAGATTTTCCTAAACAAACTGTGTAATTAAGTAAACGTTGCTCTGTTCTTTGTGTCCCTGACCAAAATTTAGTGTTAAGGAGTTTGACAAGCATGCCCTCCATCCTTCCCCATCACATACACTTGTGGACACACAGCCCTCAAGAAATTTCAAGATAGCCGAAGAGAGCATTGAAAACTTAAAAAGACTTGTCATGAGGAGGACTTCACGTTTATCTGCTGATTTTAGCTCAAAGTCTTCGGAGAGGACAGGGGCTGATAGTAGCCTGAAAGGCCTTCAGAAGCACTGGCGTAGGAATGTGGTGCACAGATGAGCATGCCTTAGGCTTCTGAACTTCTTCCTTTGATCTTCTTCACCTTTATTCTATGTTCATTAGAATGAGAAGATCTCAGACGGCATGCACTGCTAGAAAACTGCTCTGACCTAGAAGAATCCGGTCAAATCACAGCCTTCCCCTCAGAAGCAGAGTTTGCCCCCCTGGACAGGGCCCTCCTGCACCATCCATCCAGTTGCTTTGCTAACTAGGGGTGCCTGTAGAAGGGTCCTGCTGGGGTCCTCAGGGGCCAGGCTGGGGGCTGCTGCCCCACGTGCTCCTTGCCCACAGCTTCCGTCTGGTGTTAGCTATGCCGGGACTCCTGCTAGAAGTTTGCTATGTAAAGCAGCACCGTTAACTGCATATTGTCTCATATACCATTCATTTCTCTTCAGATTTCCAAAGCTCAGCAGTATGCAAAGGGGGGAAAAAAGAACTGGGAAGGACACTTGGTTTTTGTTAACTTTTTGGTTTTGTCTGTGACTAAAACAAGACATAGACCCATGCTTGGCACCAAGCCTTTGTATGGTGACATGCCCCCCAAGGCTACTTCCCCTCTCTGCCAGGGCCCAATCCTAGTGGAAGGGCCCGATGCAGACTCCATTCTGCTGATGTTCACCCAGATTACCTTGGCCTTGGTGAACCTAAATAAAATGACATGATTGGGTGACGGGCTGGCACGTCTCCCCTCCTCTGTGTGAGCAACACCGTGTCCACCAGTGCCCACCAAAGTCACAGATGAAGAAATAGCTTTTGCCCCAAACCACAAAAGCTAGTCTTGGCGGCTTTGCGGGCTCCCCTCACTGGGCCAGCTGCCGGAGGCCGGCCCGAGGACCTTGCAAAATCCTCCTGCCTCGCCATAACCTACATTTTTCAGGAACCAAGATCTCAGCCGAGGTGATATTACTACCCAAAGTACTGCATCTTTCACGTAGTTCAAGTTTGTAATTGACTGCCAGGGTTAGACGGTCGTTTGCTGCTGCTGCTTTCCAGACCAGCTGCATCGGGAAGCTGGTGTGTGTGTGTCAGAATGCCTTGCTAAGAAAGCGCTGCCTTCCTCTGATCCTCTTCCCTTTCTCCGCGTGTGCTTGTTTGTGTGCAGTGGGTGGGGGGGGGGGGGGGGGGGGGTAATGGACGCACTACTCGCATGTCGCGTCGCCCTTGGCGTTCCAAAGAACTCTGCATGCCGGTGGCTTTGAAGCCCCCACGGGTCTCTTGCTGACTTCAGCAGACCCAGGAACCGAGCCCCCCACCACCGCACTCTGCTCCCACCTTTGTTGTGCCTCACTTACAATGGTGCTTTTTCAGTTGTCCGTCTTCTCTTTTTATTTGTAAGGTGCTGTATATAACTTGAATATATTATGCACATATCCTACCCAATGGGTAGAACAAAAAATTGTTAATACTGTAATATAATGTATAGATACTGATTTTAACAGAAATGGCATAGAATTTGTGAATGCCTATGTGCTTTGTCCTCTTTTGTAAGGAAATTTGCAAATGGATGCATACAGATAAAAGTCTATGTAGTTTATTTTCCTATTAAATATCAATATTATAACACAAGGGAAAGAAGTCTGAACAAACAAGCCACTGTTTATGACCAGCATATGTATAGCAAGTGAGAGTTGCATCTTTGCTGTGAAAACCCTTTAAAAAATAATTTAAAAAGAATCCCACAGCTTTTTGGTTGCCACTAGATGCTTCTCATTTTCATCTCTTTAGTAAGGCTCAGTTGGACCAGTGTTAGAGTCAGAAAAAAAAAGAAAGTGTCTTTTGAATTTGCTTTATGAGAAGATATCTCACGTTGTAGAAGACCGGAGAGGTCAGGCCCCAGTGAAAAGTGCGTACTTTGTTAAAATTACAGAAATGATGCCCAAGTTCAGGAAATTGGCCAGCAGCAGAGGACTTTGTTCAGTACAGAGGCATTCGGAGCCATCCATGTCCCTAGTCTCTCTGTGCCTTTTCCTTTGACAAAACGAAGTTGTGGAGCCAATGAAGGTACGCGTGTGTAGGGCAAGAGTATCTCAGGAAAAACAAATCCACTTAGGAGATGACCCCGCTCTTAGCAAAACTTCTGTTTTGGGTTATCATTCACAGAGAACTAGCTTTCGGTCAGTCAAGTGAAGAATCTTTTGTCCATTCCTGTTGGTGTCTTGGGGTGATCTTGATAAGCTAGGATTTGCCAGCCGTTAGGGATTACATTTTTCGTCGCCTGTTCTTTCGCACCTCTTACACATCTATCCTTCCAGCTCAGTGTCCTTTGTGACCTCTGCCTTTATCTTCAAATATTCTAATACTGAAAAAGGAAAAAGCCTATCATGTCTTCACCAAAACCACAGTTGAATCATGGGCATGTTCATTCTTTCCAGTGTTGTCCATAAAGGCAGTCAGTGAAATCCATATTTCCACTCTATTGTGTCACCAGAGGATATTAATTCTAGTAAAATCCATGTTTTTTATTTGCTCTGTGGTGTTATGTTCTGATTTTGAAAATCACAAAAGAATCATGCCCTTATCCTCCAGAAAGCAGACGATTACAGATTATCCTTACATTGAAAACACCTCTACAATGCAACTCTTAATGCTGAAGGATGAAAAGTCACCCCTTCTTCTCACTGTTCTGAAAAGGCGTGACAAGATAGTTATCTTGGTGGGGAGAGGCTGTGTCCCATCCAGCCCCCACCCTTGGCTCCCCTCATGAACTGTGGGGGCTCCTTGTGGTTCTGGTTTGGCATTAGGAGCCAAGGCTCTCTGCTGTCAGGAGCAACACTCCCACCCTTCCAGGTTCCATCTCTTGGGAGAACTGTTTGAGGGTGAGTGTCATCAGAGAATGTTCTAGACTCAGAGGTACTAAAGTGTGTTCCCACACCATTGCTTCCTTTCTACAGAATTGAGGCTTAAACTTTGCTGTTAATGATACTGGTTCACCTTAATGTGCTTGTTGGTATATTGCTGTTTTTCATTTCATGGCTTTTAAAAATCACATTTTCTAATTGTCTTTGTCTACTGGAAAGCTATTTTTAAATGTGTACAACACTATTCATAGCATTTAGTTCATTTAATTTTTATTATAAAGCAGCCAACTAAAAAGGTACAACTGTATGCGAGCTTTTCAGTAGCTCATGTGAGCTCTGATAACCAGAAGCTATTAAAGTCTGTAACAGCCGTTTGTGCTTACTTTCAACATAATTCCCAGCTATATACAGAGAAATATTTCCAACTGTCGTGTATCTGCCTCTTTTAACTGAGCAATGGTGATATAGTTCTTAGACCTAAGGTCTGTAATTGCAATACTTTTAAAGAAAGATGTTGCTCTAAGTGCTGTTTGTTAGTTATGAAATCAGCTTTTTCTGCTTGTTCTTAATGCTGTGGTCAAACCATAGCACAAAATCATTAAAAATAATCAGTGATATACATGTGTCTCCTGTTTTTCTTTTTTGCAATCTTTAAAAAACAAAGCACATATGTGAGGGTGGGGGGAAACTACATGTGTTTTAAAATCCAGTCCCAAAGAAACACTATTCTTAGGGTTTCTTAGCTAACCTTTCCTCAAGCCCAGGTTCTACATAGAAATGTTCAGGGGTTGTCCACAGGTCTCATCGTGGGAGGAGCCACTGAGAACGGCTTCACTTGAGCCGAGGTGCCCGAGGGATGTGTAGCTATCTCCCAGTTTTAGAATGGCTGTCAGAGAAACAGAAACCAGCTAAGCCCAAAACATGAACAAGATTTCTAGCAATGGGTCCACAATAGCCAAACTGTGGAAGGAGCCAAGATGCCCTTCATCAGACAAATGGATAAAGAAGATGTGGTCCATATATATAATGAAATATTGCTCAGCCATCAGAGAGGATGAATACCTACCATTTGCATCGACATGGGTGGAACTGGAGGGGATTCTGCTGAGTGAAATGAGTCAAGCAGAGAAACAATTATCAGATGGTTTCACTCATAGTGGAACATAAGGATAGCATGGAGGACCACAGAGGAAGGGAGGGAAATCTGAAGGCATAGAAATCAGAGAGGGAGACAAACCATGAAAGACTCTGGACTCCAGGAACCAAACTGAGGCTTTCAGAGGGGAGGGCGGTGGGGGGCTGGGGTAACCAGGTGATGGGTATTAAGGAGGGCTCGTGTGGTGGTGAGCACTGGGTGTTACACACAACTAATGAACCGTTGAAACACTACATTAAAAACTAATGGTGTATTATATGCTGGCTGACTGAACATTAAAAAAAAAAAAAAAAAGATTTCTAGCAATGGGAACTGTTCAACCAGGAGAGAGATGCCTCAGAGGTTTAAGATCCTCGGCATTAGAGGTTCTCAGTCTGTGATCATGTAGCAAAAGAACTCTAAATTACTTCACTGAGAGATTAGAATAGTATCTCTAAGCTCTAATTACATACACAGATTCACAGATAACATAACCGTGTATGCACAAAACCTCACACCATCTACCAAATTACTGGAATAAGTGAACTGAGCATGGTCACAAAAAGCAGTTATTTTTGCATGTCTATGTAATGAACTTCAGAAACAAATGAACTTTGGAAACTGAAATCTTAAAAAATGCCATATAAATCATTGTTGGTAGTAACACCCGTTTCAGACTTTCAAAAAAATTTTTTTTGAGAGATGGAGGTGGGGAAAGGGAGAACCTGAAGCAGGCTCCATGCCCACCTGACACGAGGCTCCATCTCAGGACCCTGAGACCACGACCTGAGCCAAAATCAAGAGTTGGATGTGTAACTGACTCAGCGACCCAGGCGCCCCTGAATTAATTTCTTTAAAATTGTTTTGGAAAGGGGAGTAAAAGGTGTAAGGAGGAAAACAGCTATAAGAAAAGAATTTCTTCCTTAAAACAGCAAATAGTTACTCATAGATCATACTATGCTCTGGAATAAATTCTCTAATCTCTTATTTAGTAGATCATTCAAGAGATATTACAGAATTATCTCCCAAACTTGCTATCCCTGAGTGAAGCTAACACTAGTATAAACTTTCCTCTTAGAGAGAGTTCTGCACAGGAATGAGGGGGTTCAGGGCTTGAGATGCCTCCTTGATCCTGTTCAGTAAACCCTGGAGGCTGCAAAGAAACAGTTCCCTACCCCTGTCCCCCCTCTACCACAAGGAATCTATACCAAGCACCCCTTGGTAACTGTCTCCGTGTTACCTGAAAGCAAAAGCTGAGAAGAGAATCTCCATGCAGGTAGCTTGCCTGGGAGCCGTTCCCAGAGGATGAAGCGGGTAATGAGAGAGGAGACCGGCAAAGGTGTTCAGATTCCCACTGTAGGCAATTGGGGCTTAGGATGGGGCCAAAAAGGAGGGGAGGCAGGGACACCAATCTCCAGTGTGGAGGGTTGCCCTTTGGGATTATCTTCCCAGACATCCTGGGTAGGAACAAACTGAAGACTTGGGGAGAAGTACTAGGGCAGAAAAACCCAGACAATGGATGTCTGGAAGCTGCCAGCATGTGTAGGAGTTATTCCTCCTATCTGGAGCTGAAATGACACTCTTGGAAGGGGGCTTCCAAGAGCCAGGGGCTGCTGGCAGGGGAGAGGCCGGCCCAGTTCTGGACCCGCCATTTTCCCAGATAGGCTTACACTCTGCACAGGACGTGAATGGACCCCTAAACCTCCCCTCCTTGATGATGACCTCTCTTCTGCCTGGGCTTCCTTGTGTCCCAACCTGGGGGACACAGTACTTCAGGGCCGCCAAAACATGCCTGCCGAGACCCCAAACTCCTCCAATCTCTGACTTCCTTTGATCAACTTCCTCTGGTTATTAGCCTGTTTGTGAAACAGCAGGGCTGCTGGCTGGAAATCACACTCCTCTGGCCACCTGTTTCCTGCCCCCTTAGGAGAACATTTGGAAACACAGGGCATCCTCTTCCAGAGATCCACTCATTGGGAGCCTTGAAATAAGATGCTGGATTTGTGACTCTCCATGATGACACTTGCACATACCATTCTATAATGAGTCTGTTCCTTAGAACATCATAATTAGATTGCTCATTATGCTGTTTTGCTTTGGATTCTAATTCGAATGTTTGTTTTAAAATAGCAGCCCCAAAGTAAAAACTTTGCACTTGTGAAGTTCTTTGTCTTAACATCATGTTTCTGTTCAGACGTAAGCTTTTACAAACCTCACTTGCCCTACTTTACACAATTTTCTAAAAACTCAGACATGCCAAAGCTACAGTTTTAATCATTCTAACACAGCATAGCGGTGACTGAAACGTAGGCTTTCAAAAGGACTTAGCAGGAAGTTGGCATATATGTTTGCAGATAGCTGTATATAGTAGCTCCTGTATAATTTAACCTGCTTACAAAGCCATCTGCATTTGGAGTTATACTGTGGCTACTGTTACCATGCGTCCATAAGCACCACAGGTTCTAGCAAGCCTCACTAGCAAATAGAGTAAGCATGCTTTAAAGCCAGAGTAAAAAGGTCCGTCTCCCGTAATGTGTGGGCCAGGCGACCCCAACCCCTCCTCACTTGCTGCAGCTCTTTTACCTGAGTGAGAGCACCATTAGTCACTCCCATCTTTGGCATGGACTCTAAGATGATTTGGCATCTGTCCCACTTCCGTTAAGATCTCCTACTTACAAAAAAAAAAAAGATCTCCTACTTACAAGTAAAGGGCCGTACAGATTTTGGAACCTACAGACCTGGGTGGTTCAAATATTAGCCTTGTCTCAAATTAATGTCCCTGATGGGCTGTTGCTTTTACATGTTACCTGTCCAATAGGAACACCCATGGAAAGACTGGAGGACAGAGTGTGCTTGCCACATGGGGCCCTCAATGAAAGGAGCTGCTATTGTTATAACATCCATATTCTAGATTTAATTAAAAAACATTTGGCCAATTACTACAGACTTGTAGACAGTGCTTTATCTTAGAATGCTGTCTACACTCACTCCTACAGCTTAAAATGCCAGTGAAAGAAACAGGTACCAGAGTAAATTAAAAGGGGAAATAGAAGTTTCTTGAGATAAACAAAAATGGAAACAAAATAACAGAATCTATAGGATGCAGCAAAAGCAGTTTTTACAGGGACATTCATAGCAATAAACACCCATATTAATAAACAATCTATCTCTATGCCTTAAGGAACTATAAAAGAATAAACTGACCCCAAAGTTAGCTGAAAGAAGGAAATAATAAAAATCAGAGCAGGAATAACAAAACAGAAAATTTAAAAACAATAGAAAAGATTAACCAAACTAAGAGTTGGCTCTTTGAAGAGATAAACAAAATTGACAAACCAAGGAAGAAAGAGAAAGACCAAATCAACAAAATTATAGAATTTTAACTGAGAAGGGAAACAGATACTACAGAAATTCTAGCAATCATAAGAGACTACTATGAGTAACTACATGACAACAAATTGGACAACCTGGGAGAAATGGAAAAATTCTTAGAAACATACAAACTACTAAGACTGAATCAGGAAGAAATAGAAAATCTGAACAGATCTATTATTAGTAAGGAGATTGAATCGGTTATCAAAAATGTCCCAACAAAGCAAAGCCCAGGACCAGATGGATTCAGTAGTGAATTTTACCAAACATTTAAAGAATTAATCCCAATTCTTCTCAAAGTCTTCCAAAAAATTGAAGATGAGGGAATACTCCCAAACTTATTTTATAAGGCCATCATTACCCTAATACCAAAGCCAAATAAGGACACCAGTAGAAAATAAAACTACAGGCCAATATCCCTGATGAACAGAGATGCAAAAATTCTCAAGATATGAACAAATGAATTCAGCAGCACTAAAAGGATCATTCTCCATGATTACATCACAGGGATTTATCCCTGTGATGCAAGGATGGTCCAACATGAGCAAATTAAACACTCTCACTACTTCTATTCAACACAGTACTGGAAGCCTTATCAAGAGCAGTCAGGCAAGAAAAAGAAATAAAAGTTACTAGAATTGGAAAAGAAGGGTATGGTCAGTTGAGCGTCTGACTCAATTTCAGTTCAGGTCATGATATCAGAGTTGTGGGATCAAGCCCCATGTCAGTCTCTGTGCTTAGCTCAGAGTCTGCTTAAGATTCTCTCTCCCTCTCCCTCTGCCCTTCCAGCTCATGTTCTCTTTCTCTCTCAAAAACATAAATCTTAAAAAAAAAAAAAGAATTGAAAAGGAAGTAATAAAATTGTTTCTATTTGCAGATTCCCTGATTTTATATATAGAAAATCCTAAAGTCTCAACCAAAAAAAAACTGTTACAATTAATCAACAAATTCAGTAAAGTTACAGGACATAACATTAACACACAAAATCAATAGCATTTCTATATCCTTACAATGACTTTTCTAACACCAACAACTAATTTTCTGAAAAAATAAAGAAAGAAAGAAACTGATTCCATTTATAATAGCATCAAAAACAACAAAGTACTTAGGAATAAATTTAACCAAGGAGGTAAAAGATCTCTATTTTGAAAACTATAAGACATTCATAAATCGAGAAAGACACAAATAAATGGAATGGTATCCCATATTTGTGGCCTGGGAAAATGAATCTTGTTAAAATGTCAATACTACCAAAAGCCATCTATAGATTCAATGCAAACCTTATTGAAATTCCAATGGCATTTTTTATAGAAATTTAAAAAAAATTCCTAAAATCTATATGGAATCACAAAAAAACCCAAATAGCCAAAGAAATCCTGGGAAAGAACAACACAGAAGGAAGTGCCACACCTTATTTCAAACTACACTATAAAGCTACAGTCATTAAAACAGTATGGCTCTGGCACAAAAACAGGCCACTCCACCAATGGAATACAATCACAAGCCCAGAAATAAACCCAAGCATATATGGTCAACTAGTATTTGACAAGGGAGTCAAGAATACACAATGAAAAAAAAAAGACTGGCTTTTCAGTAAACGGTGCTGGGAAAACTGGATATTCACATGTGAAAGAATAAAACTTGACCTCTATCTTACAGCATTCACAAAAATCAGTTCAAAATGGATTAAAGACTTACAACCTAAAACCGTGAAATTCTTAGAAGACATAAGAATAAACCTCATTGGCAGGGGACTTAGTAAAATCACACCTAAAGTGCAAGCAACAACATAAGATATAAACAAGTGGGACTACATCAAACTAAAAAGCTTTAGCACAGCAAAAGAAAACCATCCATAGAATGGAAAGTCAATCTACTGAATGGGAGAAAATATTTACAAACTCTGTATCTGGTAAGAGGTTAATATCCAAAATATATAAATAATTCCTACAAGTCAGTAACAAAAAACAACCCAATTACCATATGATCTAGTTATTCCATTTCTGGGCAAATATCAAAGGAAACAAGAATAGTAACTCAAAGATATGTGCACCCCTTATGTTCACAGCATCACTGTTTACAATAGTCAAGACACAGAAACAACCTAAGTGTCCATCAATGGGTGAATGAATAAAGATGGTGGTGGTGGTGGTGGTGGTGGTGGTGTGTGTATATGCGTGTGCATGCACACACGATGAATGTTATTCAGCCATTAAAAAATGAGGAAATCCTACCATATGTAACAACATGGATGGACCTCGAAAGTATTATGCTAATTGATATAGGTCTGACAGAGAAAGACAAATACTGTATGACCTTACTTATATGTGGGAATGTTAAAAACTAACCAACCAACAAAATCCTACCAAAGTCATAGGAAAATAAATCAGGTTTGTGGTTACCAGAAGGGGAGGACTAGAGGAGGGGAACAGGAGGAAGGTGGTCAAAAGGCACAAACTTCCAGGAGGAAGATGGTTGAGGAGTAGGGGACCCTAGTTTTTTCTGGTCCCTGGAATTTAGCTAGATAGCTATCAAATCATTCTGAAGACCTGCAAACTCAGCTGGAGATCTAAGAAAAGAACTGCTGCCAACTCTACAAATTGAAATGAGACCACTTTCTGCAAGGTAGGATGTGTGGAGAAGTGAACCCGAGGTGATATATGGAAGACAGACCGTGGTGGGAGGGAGTCTCCGTAAGCTGGCTACTAGAAAATTATATAGCATCCAATCGCAAAATCAGAACTTGGCAAAGTGGGGTGGAAACCTAGATGGGACAGTGTGGTCTCAGGATCCCTGGGGTCACAGAAAGAGCAGAGGTGCCTGAGTGTGGCAGAGCTCCCAGGTACTGGGCGTGGGGCAGCCAGCTGCAATCAGCGATCCCAGGAGTGGGCTTTCAATTCAGGGTTGCCATAAACCACAAACCCCAGCATGGTCCAGAGACTGCTCCCTGAGCAGGGGCCCACCAAGCAGAAGAACTGCAGTGAGACCCCCTCGCTCCCCTGGTAGGATCAGTACAGGTGGGAGCTGCAGGGCCCTCTAAAGTTTGGAGACTCCAAATGGGGTCACGCACCTGAGATAAAACGCTTGGCTGCAGGCTGGGTGAACACACAGTGCAGATGGAAACCAGAGATACAAGACTGACTGCTTCTCCTGAGGGCTCACTGAAGAGGGGGAGGTACAAATTTTCAGCTCCAGGTCTGGAGATCAAGGTGCCTCCATTTTCATTTTCATCCTCTAAAGTGGCATGGAAACCCTTTAGCGAACAAAAGTCACATAGAGCAATTTGAAGCCGCTTATTCCTAGCCTGGCCCCCTCTCAAGGTGGGTGTGATTCTGCCCAGGGCAAAGACACTTGAGAATCAGGGCAACAGGCCCTGTCCCCAGAAGACCAGCAGGAACATCCAGCTTAGACCAAGTTCACCAAACACAAAAGTATGTAACTCCAGTGCTAGAAGAAAACGAGTGTATAGAATTCATGTTTTTCCCTCATGACTCTTCAGTATTTCTGTTTAGATATTCTTTTTTTCCTTTTCAACTAGTTTCTTATTTTATCAATTCTGTTTTTAAGTCTTTTTAAATTTTCACTTTTATATTTTAAATCTTTTTTAATTTTCATTTTTACATTTACATTTTAAATATATATTCTTCATTTCTGGCTTCCTTTCATTGTATTCAATTTTATTTTTGTATACATATAAGTTTTTTTCTTTCTATACAATTTTGGGATCTAGTTTCTCCTAACAAATAGACCAAAATACACCCAGGACCTAGTGTACTATTCTGTTCTGTCCACCTGTTTGATTATATTCTCTTTTTTTCCTTCTTTTTTCTTCTTTCAGTTCTGATCTCTTTTGATTTGTTTAATGTATATTTTGCTGGGGTCATGGTTGATATTTTTGTATTTGGTTCCCTCACTCATCTGTTCTTATCTGGACAAAATGACAAGACAGAAAAACACTCTAGATAAAAGAACCAGAGGCAGTACTAACTGCCTGAGACTTAATATGCATATCAATTAGATATCAGAGCTAGAATTCAGAATAATGATTATAAAGATATTAGCTGAACTTGAAGAAAGCATAGAAAGCACCAAAGGATCCCTTCCTGGAGAAATAAGAGAACTAAAATCTAATCAGGTTGTATTACGGAGATGTAATTAAAAAAAAAAAATAGGCTCTGTTAGGATGAATGAGGCAGAAGAGAGAATCAGTGATATAAAAGATAAAATTATGGAGAATAAAGAAAATGAGAAAAAGAGAGATAAGCAACTACTGGATCACCAGGGGAAGATTCAAGAGATCAGCAATACCATAAGGTAAAACAATAGCAGAATAATTAGGGTTCCAGAGGAAGAATAAGTGGGGGGAGCAGAAGGTATATTTGAGCAAATCATAGCTGAGAAATTTCATAATATGAGGAAGGAAACAGGCATTCAAGTACAGGAGGCATACAGAAACCTTCTCCTACCCTGTCAAAATGAATAAAAATAGGTCAACACATCAGTATATAATATTAATGAAGCTTGCATATTTTAGAGACAAAGAGAAAATCCTGAAAGCAACCGAGACAAGAGGTCCTTAACCTACAGAGGTAGAAACATAAGCTGATAGCAGAACTATCCAAGGGAGACTGGCAGGCTAGAAAGGACTGGCATGATATATTCAGGGTGCTAACAGAGAAAAATATGCAGCCAAGAATACTTGATAGCAAGGCTATCAGTCAGAATAGAAAGAGAAAGAGCTTCTAAGACAAACAGAAACTAAAAGAATTTGTGATCACTAAACCAGCCTTAAAAGAAATTTTAAAGGGGATCCCAAAGTAACATTGGCCAGAAATAAACAGACAACAGTTTACAGAAACAGGGCCTCTATAGGTAATACAATAGCACTAATTTCATACCTTTCAATATTTACTCTGAATGTAAATGGGTTAAATGAGTCAATCAAAAGACAAAGGTTATCAGAATGGATAAAAAAGAAAAACCCATCCATACGCTATCTACAAGAGACCCAAAGACACCTCCAGATTGATCGTGAGGAGGTGGAGAACAATTTATCATACTAAGGGACATAACAACAACAACATGGGGGTAGCAATCCTGTATCAGACAAAATAGATGTTAAACCAAAGACTGTAACAGGAGATGAAGAAGGGGTGCCTGGATGGCTCAGCTGGTTGAGCAGCTGCCTTCAGCTTAGGCCAGATCTCCGGGTTCTAGGATTCAGCCCAGTGTCAGGCTTCCTGCTCAGCAGGGAGTCTGCTTCTCTCTCCCCCTGCCCCTCCCCACTGTTCATTCTCTCTCTTTCTCAAAGTCACTAGATCATAATTAAAGGGCCTATCTAACAAGAAGTTCTAACAATTGTAAATATTTATGCCCCTAACTTGGGAGCAGCCAATTATATAAACCAGTTAATAACAAAATTAAAGAAACACATTGATAAAAATACAATAATAGTAGGGAACTTTAACACTCCACTCACAGCAATGGACAGATCATCTAAGCAGATCAACAAGGGAATGGGGCTCTGAATGACACACTGGACTAGATGGACTTCATAGATATATACAGAGCATTTCATTCTAAAGCAACAGAATACACATTCTTCTTGAGTGCACATGGAACATTCACCAGAATACATTACATACTGGGTCACAAATCAGGTTGCAACTGGTACCAAAAGACTGGGATTATTCCCTGCATATTTTCAGACCATGATGCTTTAAAATTTGAACTCAATCACAACAGAATATTTGGAAAGAAAACAAATGCATGGAGGTTAAAGAGCATCCTATTAAAGAATGAGTGGATTAACCAAGAAATTAAAGAATTATAAAAATTCATGGAAAAAAATGAAAATGAAAATACAACTGTTCAAAACCCTTGGGATGGAGCAAAGGTAGTCCTAAGAGGGAAGTACATAGCAATACAAGCCTTTCTAAAGAAAGAAAAAAAGTCTCAAATATACAACCTACCCGTAAACCTAAAGGAACTGGAGAAAGCAGAGCAAATAAAGCCTAAACCCAGCAGGAGAAGAGAAATAATAAAGACCCAGAGCAGAAAACAATGAAACAGGAACCAAAAGAACAGCAGAACAGATCAAAAAAACCAGGTGATCATTCTTTGAAAGAATTGATAAACCCTTAGCCAGACTTATCAGAAAGAAATAACAAAGGACCCAAATTAATAAAATCATGAATGAAATGGAGAGATCAACACCAACACCAAACAATTTAAGAACATATTATGAGCAACTATATGCCAAAAAATTAGTAAGTCTGGAAGAAACGGATGCATCCGTGGAACCTCATAAGCCACCAAAACTGAAAGAGAAAGAAACAGAAAACCTGAACAGAACCGTAACAAGCAAGGAAATTGAAGCAGTACTCAAAAATCTCCCAACAAACAAGAGTCCAGGTTTGGATGGCTTCTCAGGGGAATTCTACCAAACATTTATGGAAGATATAATACTTTATCTTCTGAAGTTGTTTAAAAAATAGAAATGGAAGGAAAAATTCCAAATGTTTTCTGTGAGGTCAGCATTACCTCGATTTCAAAGCCAGACAAAGACCCCATCAAAAAGGGGAATCCCAGACCAATAACCCTCTTAAACATGGACACAAACATTCTCACCAAGATACTAACCATTAGTATCCAACAATGTATTAAAAGGATTATTCACAGGACCAAGTGGGATTTATTCCTGGGCTGCAAGTTTGGTTCAACATCTGCAAATCAATGTGATCCATTACATTAATAAAAGAAAAAACAAGAACCATATGACCCTCTCAATTGATGTGGAAAAAGCTTTGTCAAAATGCAGCATCCTTTTCTGATTAAAACTCAATAGTGTAGGGAGAGAGGGAACATACCTCATTATCATAGAAGCCATCTACAAAAAGTCCACAGCAAATTATCATTCTCAATGGGGAAAAACTAAGAGCTTTTCACCTGAGGTCAGGAACACAACAGGAATTTTCACTATCATCCCTGCTATTCAACATAATACTAGAAATCCTAGCCTCAACAATCAAACAACAAAAAGAAATAAAAGGCATCCAAATAGGCAAAAAAGAAGTCAAAGTCTCACTCTTTGCAGATGACATGATACTCTATGTGGAAAGCCTAAAAGACTCCACCCCAAAATTGCTAGAACTCAGGAATTCAGCAACGTGGCAGGATATAAAATCAATGCACCAAAATCAGATGCATTTCTATACACTAACAATGAGAGAGAAGAAAGAGAAATAAAGGAATTGATCCCATTTACAACTGTACCCAAAACCATAAGATACCTTGGAATAGACCTAACCAAAGAGGTAAAGGATCTATACTCTGAAAACTATAGAACACTCATGAAAGAAATTGAGGAAGACACAAAGAAATGGAAAAACATCCCATGCTCATGGACTGGAAGAACCAATATTGTTAAAATGTCTATGCTGACCAGAGCAATCCATACATTCAATGTAATCCCTATAAAAATATCATCATTCTTCACAGACCTAGAACAATCATAAAATTTATATGGAACCAGAAAAGACCCCGAATAGCCAAAGGAATGTTGAAAAAGAAAACCAAAGCTGGTAGCATCACAATCCCAGATTTTAATGCTCCAGCAATTAGTACAGCTTAGGGTTGAAGTATCCAATGTCAAGGTAAAGTCTAAATTACCAGGCCTAAAATTTCCTTGCCATAGGTTTTGTGTATTTCTCTTCATTACTGTTGTTTTTCTCTTCATTACTGTTGTCATCTACAGGTTTTCTGGTTAATGAACCACATTGTGGGGTGGGGAGCAAGGTGCGTGTGTGTGTCTTAGAAACAATGTGAAAATACAAGGAGAGAATCGTTTAGAAAATAATTTCCTTCCTTGCCTTGCCCCCTTCACCTGGCCCTTTTTCTGTCTCTTGCTTTCTTTTTATGTGGGGGAGCAGCTAATGCTGATTTGAGCTCTGTTACTTAGCATTCTCTCTACCTCCCAGTTTCATCCTGAGGGAGACCCTGGATGAGCCTCAGGCCCCAACCACCAGGACCTTGCCCTTCAGGCACCTCTGTCTTTCTGCATCTAGAACCCAGGCCATATTCTTCATTTCTCTTTGCTAACACTGGCATGATCGCACTCTTCTGGAATGCTAACCGTGAGCACTCAGGTTTTTCCCTTACTGTCAACCTCCTTTAAACCTGAGATGAACACCTGTGTTCTCATTTCTCATTCTGTTTCTTTTTCCATCAGCCAGTCTCTGCTGGCAAGTGTTTCAGCCACGCACAGCTACAGAGGAGACAAGGCAAGATGCGGCAACCCACCCAGAGGGGCTCTGCATTCAGACAGAGGGGCTCCTGCCCACGAACAGGAGCGTATCTGGTTCTCACCATCCTTGCTTCACCAGCCATGAAGTGTGCATGCAAGCCGCAGGAGTGACAGAGGCAAGGCAGATGCAGCAAACCAAGTTTTAGCCTGTCAGGTCCATTAGACATGCCCCCCTGCACAGAGCGTGTGTAACAAGACAACACTGTGAAGACTACAGCTACTCTCTGGGACACTTTGCCGTACCGCACAGCTGCTCACCAGTATGGGCCATGCCAGGGTTTAAGTTTGGTCATTTTCTTTGGGACTCAGTGCAGCTAAACCTCATCCTTTAGTGAAACCTGATAATCCTTAACCAGGGATATAATGAACTTCTCAGTGCTAAAATTTTCCATAAATGCCAGCTTCTGATCGTGTCACATGCTCTGGTGACTGGCCTTGAGTACATGGAAAATTCCAATCTGAGCTGGCTCTGAGTATGCCACAGACACAGCCTCCACAGTGGAGCAATCCACCACACAGGAGCAATGGGAAAACACAAACTCCTTTTTTTGCCAAGGAGGCAATGGAGAATTTCCTGAGATCAAATCCTCTTTGGATATACGAAACATTAAATGTGCAGATATATAAAGACTAGATCTAATTACCAAAGTTTTGATTACTTGTTCTCGAGTATGGATTTAGGTGTCTGAAAACAGTTACTAACTGCATTGCCAAGGTCAACCTGGATAGCAAGAAGACACCAGCATCAACCGGCCTTGAAACCTCCCTGTGTCGCCGGCTGAGGGAAATGAAGCTGGAGCATGAGAAATGAAGCAATATCTCCTTCTCTAGCCATACAGGAAGTAACAGGATAGCTACCTTTCCCCCTTTCTACTACTCTAAAGAGAAAAGGATGAAAATAGTGGACTGTGAATGAATTAAAGAAAAATTATAAGATTAAAAGCCGAAAAGAAGGCAGGCAGGCACCAGCAGAAGAGAGGCAAAGAATGTTAATAAATTGGCTTTGGCTCCAAAAGTACAAAGAATTGCAAAAGACCCAAAGCTGGGACTTACTTTATTTTCATGCCTGGCACAAGAGGATAAATCAAATAAACTGGAAGTTGGGATCTGAATTCCAGACTCAGCTCTCCCATGCCTTTCTTCAACTAAAAATATTGGTTTTAGTTCTAAAATGACCTGCTAAAAGCAAAATTCTATATAAATTCTCTGCAAGCCTGGGGTAAATGACTCAAAGCGCCTATTGATCTAAAATGCTTCTAAAATAATGCAGTTACTAAATGGTCTAGATTCCTCAACAAAAGTTGCATTAGATTTTGAGGACAAAAGTATCCGACGATATTTCCAACTTTTGGGGGAAACCACTGAGACTTGTCCCTTATTTCTGAACCAAAAGAAGTAATACTGTGAATTATGACCCACCATATCCTATATCCTCTTTAATAAAGGAATAACAAGTGCCAGCTGGTGGAGTACCATGGCAACCAAGCCCTGCAATTCCATCTCCAGAGGGTAGCTGGAGGGCAGTCAAAGCCATCCCTATTTGAGCACTTCACAGACACTCGCGTTTTGCACCCTTAGCACAAGGAGAATGAAAGCAGCTGCTATTCTTAGAGAAGTAAAGCAATGGAGAGAGTTAAGTCACCATATTAAGTATCCAAAGAAAAATACTGATTCAGATTCACTAAAACACAAACTAATCAAAATGTGCTTCAATCATTACAGAATCTTAAATCTAGTACTTAGAGGTTCATAAAAGGTAATTACAACTTAAATATTTGTGTATATAGAGAAAATGCTAAATATTCTTTAAGAAGTCAAATTTAGCTTTAAGGCGCTCAAACATCTAATTGGTAAAAAGGAAGATACAGATTTGCCATGATTTTATGTCATATGCTTAGAATGACATTTATGGAATTATCAAAATAGAATGAAAGGCTTTCGACCATGTATTTGATTAAAAAGTCAGGGAACTGCGTTTACCGACCCACTCTTTCTGAAGCTGGGCCATGTGGACCTGCCCATTAGAGGCAGACAGGGAGAACTGGCCTGTACCACACGGAGAAGCAGGCAAGCTTGTGTGCACACTCCCTGTTTCCTTTCTCACTTACGAGTTTTCTTTTAAATTGATCAAAATCCAAAACAACAACAAGAAAGCTGGACAGAGGGAGGGAGAGGGAATGAAAGAAAGGTTCTACGCAAGCTGCCCTTTCATGAAGAGTGAGGAAACGCTTTGGCAGCCAGCATGTGGAACCTCTTTTAACTGTCCTGTGGCTTCTGCCCTCACGGACCATGCTGTCCCAGAGAAAGCACAATGTGGAACAAGTGTTCTTTCGTATGACTCTTCTCGAGCGCTCCCATCTGCAAAGAGAAACCACATGCTTCCTCACCGTGGTTGTCCAATCAAGTCATCAGAATAAAGAATGGGCTAAACATTATACTCTGCCCTGAAGGTTTCCAAAATCAAGATGCATTCTTCCTACTAAGATCATGCTTATGAAAATAGCCAGATAATTGCCACAAGATAATTATGATCTGTAATTATTATTGTTGGTGATTGTCAATGATGCACAGGGAAGAATACAGCTTGATTTTCAAAGCCTAACCCTGAAGAAGCAAGACAATCAAAAACTTGTTTTGACTAGTTAAAATGAACCAATGTGACACAGAAGTCACAAAAGAAAAATCTCACAGAGGGGGAAAAATATATCCAATTGGCCTGAATCAGCTTTTCTCAAATACAAGTTACAAGCTCAAACCGCAGGATCTTTTAAGAATCAGAAGGCTAGGCCAAAATTCATGGCTGAAGATGGGTTCTGGAAAGGAGTGGGACCCCAGGCCATTCTAGTCTCTAAGGGAGAATGAAATCTGGAGTCTGCCATACCTTCAGGTACACAGGACAGCATCTTATGGGATCTCATTTAATGCTAACCGGATACCACATGACATACAGACGGACAAAAGAGACTAGACAAAGGTCATATTTGCACAGTGAATAATTAAAAGTACCCACCTTTAGTTCTATAGATTTGTTTCAGGTTGTTCAATTCCAAGGTGGCAGAAAGGCTCATACTCTTCTATTTGAATACTCCCGTGCTAATTCGCTCTAGGCCAATATAATTTGGTGCATTTTAGACTATGGCATGAATAGTCAATCAGGCAGTTAGCTTTTAATATGGAATAATACTCCAACCAACTTTGGAAACATTTAAACAGTTTTCATTTAGGCCTTATGGACCCAATTTTGAAAATTTCAAATAAATGAAGATCCCCATTTCAAAAAATGAATTGTAGCTAACAGAAGATACATTTGTCTACATTACCATGAAAAAAAGTATTTTTCAGAAACATATCTCAGGGTGCCTGGATGGCATAGTCGGTTGAGTACCCAACTCTCGGTTTCTGTTCAGGTCATGATCTCAGTGTCATGAGATTGAACCCCGAGTCAGGCTCTCGCATTCAGTGGGGAGTCTGCTTGAGAGTCTCTCTCATTCTCCCTCTGCCCTTCCTTCCAGCTCTTTCTTTCAAACAAAGAAGTCTTAAGAAAAAGAGAAATGTATATGTCACAAACACATTTTACAAGAATGGTATTTCAAAATTTTAAGGAAAGATGCACTTTTTCTGTCTCATTTGTTAAAATCACCTTCTGTCCATTTCATCACCATCACCATATTCCACCACACACAATCCTTGTTTAAAAGAAATCCTGGGACTTGGCCTGAACCCAGTGGAAAGAACACAGAGTAAAGCTAGATATGCTTTTCACCCAACACATCTTCCGCCCAAACTATTAAGATCTTTTAAATTCCTGTAATTTCCTTCTAAGATCACTAAAGTAGGGCAGTCAATAGCTCCATTTGACCCCGGGGCATGAGGACTACAGGGTATCTTTCATTTGTAAATAAATGGGGGTATATTCTGTAATAAGAAAAATATAGAAAATTACATTTGAAGGCATAATTTCATTACTGGGGGAAAGGGAATCTCAATATATCCATTCTTTTTCTCCTTTGTTGAAATCTGAACAGCATCCCACTACATGACACAGATTCAGTAAAAGATTATTTTTGGTACATTAAAAGGTTGGTTTTGCTATTATTTCTGAATAAACTAAGTCTCTTACCTATCTTTCATTTCAATTGTGAATTTGCTGAGCAAACTATATTCATCACTTTTTGTAAGTTAAATCTCAGTCATAGCTCTCTCTTTACCCTATCAACACATCCTACTTAAAGACAGACATGCATATCAGACTTGGGACCCTGCTCTGCCTCATTGCTCACAGAAGGTAGTGGCAAATTAATCCAAAGTATAAAGTTGACTATGAATGAAATGGAGCTTACTATATATAGCAAACTATATATATTTAATGTGACATATATATGAGTAATATATATAATCATAAATAATATATAAAATAAAATATAAATATTATATAATCATAATATTAAGTAAAATTATATTGCATAAATATATATTACATGAATATGATAAAATATATACTTAATTATTATTATATATTACTCTGATATATTTACCTTATACACATTACTATATTGTTAGCCTGCTATTAATATTTCAAACAACACAGGTATTCCCTTTTAAGCCATTTGTAGCTTGCCTTAAAGACTAGGTTAGCAATATGCTAACAACAGCATTTGATAAGGTACAAATATTCCTGATGCCAAGTAATGACAAAAGCACTCACCTCTTCAGAGAACATTTTACTAGAGAATTTCAAAGCACACATCAGCCACTCACTTTCTATAACTGGATAAACACAATAACAAAATTGGAAGGTAACAAAACTCAAATGGTGGACAGTCAGGAAAAGTAAATTTTAGTCTCAGGGTTATTAGTGACTACTAAGAAACCAAATTATAACCCTACTGGAAAATATGCCCTGTGTAATATGAAAAGTAAATTGTTTCAGAAGCATTTCATATAAGATGTTAAAACAAAGGCACAGTCTCAAGTGGTCAAAAAAAAAAAAAAGAAACAAGAAATTTGTTAATATTTTAGCATTTAGTATCTGCAAAAATGTGAATAAGCAAGCTAAAACATGGAAATGGTGTTTAGACTTGAAACGTGCTGTCAATCTGAAATCATGGCTTCAGCTGTGTATCAGGAGACCAAACCATTCTGCCTGATCAAGAGTGTGTGTGGCAGAGCAACAGTGGGCCCCTTGGCTGCTCTGCCCTGCCCCTCCCCCGAAAAAAGCATTAACTTGTGAAGTGTTCCAACATAATGATCAGATGTATCAAATGCAAACATTTTTTTCTTTTAAATTATTCTCTAAATTTGGCCAAACTAAATATTTAGTACAAAAATCCTGCCCAACAGCAGTGATTCCCTACCAGAATGCTTCTGGAAGTCCCTCGGACATTTTCCTGCCTTATCACATCGCTCAAAACAATGATAGGTCTAGAAAGAGGCCATCCTGTCTTCTGAGTATCAACTCAAGAGTTAGAAATGAAGTAAAAGCAGTTAGAGCAAAAGACACAGACACATACATCCTCAAACACACAATCATGGCAACTCACATCTGACAATGGCTGAATTTCATTCCAAGCAGATAATTTAATGACAATTTTGCTATTAAAAAAAATTCAAGTAAAATGCTCACGCATATTTCAATATAAGGGAAAAAGATATTTCAGGATAAGGGAAAAAGCAGCTACAATTTAAAAATTTACTGCACAATGAAATCAACATTAACTCTGAAACAGACACTGAGAGTGTTGGCCTGTGGAGACAAAGGCCTGCCACATGGCAGGAGTGAGTCGGCTCTGGAACAACCTGACAGAACCTTCCATCCTCCCACACCTGCATCTGCTCGAGAACCGCAAACCTGAGTCATGGCTTAAGGATATTTGATTTCAACAATAAACTTAAGGTATAATATTATTCTCACATTTCCTCTGAAAAATAGTTGGAGAGAACACAAATGATTCAAAGTAGAGATTTATGTTTTAGGTGAAAAAGTACCATAGATATATGTATTTGCTTTAAAAAAACTGATTTTGACAAGCTTTGGGTAAAAATCATTTTTTAAAGGGTCACTTTTTCACTTACATGTAACCAATACATCTTATTTACAGATATATGACTCAATCTTTATTTAACTTCCTTCATATAAAATGTGTATTTTAACTGGTAGAGATAACTGTTATATACGGTTTTTACAGAAACACTAAATATCCTCTTATTCACTGGCAGTTGTGATGATAATATTGGTCTCCACATTAAGAAATGAACAGAGTTAAAAGCTCAATGAATAACATAAAGATGAAAACCCAGTGTTAACACCCTGCCTAGGGCCACATCAGTTATTCAAGGAGTCAACTGCTCCATCTGCTGCAACAAAACACAAAGCAAGTAGGATTCTGAAGACCCTGAAAAAAGAGCTCTGACTTATGAAGACACAAACCACTGCTTAATGCTGCTACTGGTGTTAAAATTCTTATACTGGGTTCCATTTTTCTTTTCAAAAAACACTAATTTTTCTAGTAATACACAACTTTAAAAAGGTATCTTAGGTCTTTAACCCTCAGAGAACTGGTGTATTTAGGCAACTAATAAAAAAAAAAAAAAAATCTAATCAGGAGCATGTATGTATCTTTGTCCATAGTTTCCAAAGGGTTAAAGTGCAGAAATTGTCTATCACCTGATATATAAGGCACCCTATTCCATTTTTTTCTTAAAAGAAACTTTTCCTTTGGTTTCCTGTAATTTTTCAGTGAGTCTATCCTTTGTTTCTTCCATTTTCTCTGTGAGAAGCTCCTTGGTCTCTTCCATCCTGTCTTGCAGATATTCCTTGACAGGAGGTGGTGTCGACATGTAGCCTCGACTACGCAAATACTTCACAGTGAACGAGGTTCCACCCAAAGTCACAGTATATCGGGCAGGTGTTGCAATCTGAGGAGAAAAGCAAACACAGGCGGATTAACAGCTGATCATGCCTATCGTCTTAGCAAAAACAATGTGAAATTTAAATTTTTAGTAATAACCAAACAATATAAATTACTTTACTGCTTCACCAGGCCAATATAGTTACAGCCTATATGGTTTTCCCTCCTAGCAAGGGATCTTCTTCTATAAACGCATTTTACAAACACCTGTCACTTGGACACTGAGCCAAGGATTACAGGATATTCCCAGTAGAAGCACTGAAGCCTGGAACCACGTGCTAGTGAACCTTGGAGACGGGCAACGTGGGAAATAAGAAAGATGGCTCAGGGCCAACAACAAACACACATACGTTTTTCGTCCTTATAAACCCTGCTAACCTGTGGATACTGCACATGTAGAACTAAACCGGAACCAAACTACTTCAAATGGTGAGAGGCAAACATGGGCCAAATGTTTATTCTTTACTGAATTTAGTTTAGTTTCACTTCCAAATCCCTTTGACTTTTCCAGGCCTTATGCTACCTTCTCATTACAACCCACCCTGGGTCTGGAATTCCAACTGGGAACTTCCATGAGGCAAAGTAAGTAAGTAAATAAATAAATAAATAAAGTAAATAAATAAATAAATCTGTGCAGGCACGTACAGGTTTAACTTTGACCAGAGATTTAAGGACCACAGGTGAATACTAGATGAACTGGTCCAAGAGCAACACAAATGCGGACCGCAACTCTATCACATTCTGATAGCTTCTGTGTTAAAATTCAGTACCAAAACTCTTTGAAAGAGCTGCATATGCTCTCCATCTCCACCTTCCCTCTTCATTTTCTCTTAATTTACTCTAAGCCTTCACGCCCACCTCTCATCAGTCACTGAAGAGGCCTGTGAGCCATCAGAACTATGGAGACAGCTTCCCCCTCTACTCCTTGGAGCATGTCCTGCCTGGCTGCCATGCCCCCACTGCCCTGGTTTCCTTCCACTTCAGAGGCTGCCCCTTTACACTCCTTCCTCCCCATTCTTCTTCCTGTTGCCTACCTCTGAACACTGTGCGGCAGTATTGAGCCCCTGTACTCCTCCACCTACCTCATTCCCTTGGTGGTCTTCTCCAATTTCAAGTCTGTAGTGCCACCTGTACATTAATGATTCTTAGATTTCCAGACTGAGCCTTTTCTCCCTAAATTCCAGTATATACAACATCCAATTTATTTACACTTGCATGTCTAATAGGAGCTCAAAATGTCATCTGTTCAAAACTGATCTCATTATGTTCAATGGTCCCACCCCAATCCTGCTCCTCTCAAAGCTGTCTGCATCTCAGGAAATGGCAACTCTATTCTTTCATTTACTTATCAGAGCATGGGGGGGAGGGGGAACAGAGGGAGAGGGAGAATCCCAAGCAGACTCCCTGCTGAACAGGGAGCTCCACATGGGGCCTGATTTCATCAACCTGAGATCATGACCTAAACTGAAGTCAGGAGTAAGACACTTAATGGACTGAGCCACCAGGAAACCCCCACCGCACAAGCACAGAGCCTGACGTGGGGCTTGATCCCATGATCCGAGATCATGACCTGAGCTGCCAAGAGCTAGAAGCTCAATGACTGAGCTACCCAGGTGCCCCGCAACGTAATAAAGTTGCTCAAGCCAAAAACATACACAATAGCTTCAACTCCTTTCTCTTGCATAATTTATATTCAATCCATTAAAAAAGTCCATCAGCTCCATCTTCAAAACACATCCAGAAGCCACCTACATCTTATAGGCTCTCCTGCTACCACCTGGGTCGTCCCACTACCAGCTCTTACCCATACCATTGCAATAACCCCTCCTGCTCCATCTCTGGGCTTCTTACCCTTGCTGAGCTATATAATATGGACTGTTCTCAACATAGCAGCCAAAATGATTTTGTTAAAACACAAGTCAGATATTCAAAACTGCCCAGTGACTTTTCATCTCTTCTGAGCAAAAGCCAGAGTGTTCATAATGGCCCATAAGGCCACCCTCATCTGGCTGCTCTATTACCTCTTGGCATTCACTCATCCCAGCCACACTGGCATCCTCCCTGCTCCCTCCAATACTCCAGGTACCCTGCAGCCTTAGGACACTATACTCCCATTTCTCCTCCTTGACCTTGAATGCTCTTCTTGCATACAACTGCCTGATTAACTCCCTCCCTCCTGGAAACCCTCCCTCTGGAAAAAAAATAAATAAATAAGAAGAAAAAAAAATGCTCTAACACTTGCTGGTTTGTTCTTTCTTCTTAGCACTTAACATCACCTAAACTCCATGGTGTGTGTGTGTGTGTGTGTGTGTGTTTGTGTTTTAAAGATTTTATTTATTTATTTGAGAGACAGACAGTGAAAGCATGAGAGAGGAGAAGCAGACTCTCCATGGAGCTGGGAGCCTGATGCGGGACTTGATCCTGGTACTCCGGGATCATGACCTGAGCCAAAGGCAGTTGCTTAACCAACTGAGCCACCCAGGTGCCCCCCCACCTTTTTAAGATTTTATTTATTTATTTGACAGAGATCACAAGTAGGCAGAGAGGCAGGCAGAGGGAGAGGGAGAAGCAAGCTCCCTGCTGAGCAGAGAGCCCGATGTGGGGCTCGATCCCAGAACCCTGAGATCATGACCTGAGCTGAAGGCAGAGGCTTTAACCCACTGAGCCACCCAGGCACCCCGGTGTGTGTGTTTTAACTTTACCTTCTTTATCTAACTGCCTCCCACTACTAGACTATAAGTTCCATGAGGGCATGTATTTTGTACCATTTTATTTAATTACAGTATTCCCAGTACCTAGAATGGCACTTGGCACAGAATAGGAAGGAGTTCAACAAATTTTTGTCAATTCAAACAAAGGTACACTTCCAGGACAGTGCTAGGGGGTTGAGGACTGTGTGCTAGTCAGTGTCACAAGGTCACACCGCAGGTGGTTTTTCCCCTCTTCGCCACACCTCTTTTTGAAGCTTTGCCTTATTGAAGCAATAAATCTCAAGTGTTTGTTACTCCACCTGAGAAACCATGGGTGACAGAAAATACCCAGGAGAATCCCCTGCATATTTCCCACCTCACAGAGAACAGTGAGTGAGAAGGAACACTGCTGACACTAACCTACCTACATGTACAGGTTCATTGTTTCAATTCCCACGTGAGAAACATGCACTGAGCATTGATGCACCTACAAAGCACAGTATCAGGCGCAGTGAAAACACAGAGAAATAGAACACGACTTTGAATTCCTAAACACTTAAAATCCACTAAAGAAACCAAATGTTAAAAAAACAAAAAAGCCCTGCAAAACTAACCCCAGACCATGACACGAACTATAAGAGCTACATACATGTTATGGGAGCATAGGATAAGGAGTGATTATAATTAAGGAAATGGCTTAAATCGTCATGATACTTTGACTTATTAAGGTAAATTATACCCACTATAACTAGAAACTTGATAATTGGTAAGTTTATTGTTTTTTTTTTTTTAAAGATTTTATTTATTTATTTGACAGAGAGAGATCACAAGCAGGCAGAGAGGCAGGCAGAGAGAGAGGAGGAAGCAGGCTCCCCGCTGAGCAGAGAGCCCGATGCGGGGCTCGATCCCAGGACCCTGAGATCATGACCTGAGCCGAAGGCAGCAGCTTAACCCACTGAGCCACCCAGGTGCCCCGTAAATTTATTAAGTTTTAATGTTGAAAACTCAGCACTTAGGCTTTAGCCCTCTAGTTAGAATCAAAATAAAAATAGAAATCTCTCAAGATTTCTGAGGATTTTAATGAGGATGACAGAATAAAATGTTACCTGTACTACTATAAAACCATACTTTTAAGTATTTTTTTTACAACAAAAGTAAAATAAAATCTAGTTTCCAAACGTTTTCTGTTTTCTTTCTTAGGATGAAGATATATAGAACTTCATTAATTATTTGTCAACTGAGAAAAGTAATATTAATATAGCTAAAATCCACAATTTATAGTGAGTCTCCTCTTCTAAAAGAAAGACCCATAGATGTAGAAACTGCTTATAAAGATGTCAGTATCTCAACTCCAGAGAACAGCTATAGTGGACAAACTTCTAAAATGAAACCTATGTAACAGCTACTGAGTCTATGGTTTATCCCATAAAACAATCTGAACTAAGCTTTACTATTTGACTTACCAAGTAGATGAATTAGTATAAACAGTAAAATAAATACTAAATATAACCAACAAGTCATGGATCTCTGAATAAGGAAAATTAAGATGCCGTAAGTGGGAGAAATGTCAAAAAGATGACTTCCAGAAATTCAGAAGTCTCATATTTGTCTCATCACAGCAGGTTAGGAATGATCACTTCTTTCTAAACCATCATTTTAGTTATTCTTAAAATTTAAACAAGTTTAAATTTTAGTTATTCTTAAATAACTTAAAGAAACTTTAAACTTAAAAAAATATAAACTGGGTGTGGTGCATAAACAATGAATTTTGGAACACACACCAAAAAATTAAATTAAATTAAAAAAATATAAACTTTAGCCATTAGACTATGGTACTTTATGTGGTATTTTAGGTCACAAAAAATTACTACTGGGAACTAACATGGAGTTTTATGAGGAACTGAGCCTGTTACTGTTTTAAGTGTGAAGAGCAACTCATTTATAACAGTACTTACCTTAAACAAGGCATATGCTGTTAGTGCATTTCCACTCTGGGAATTTTTCAGAATGCTTACTATGCTGTCAGGTAACCCAATGAATTCTAGAAAAGGAACGACATTCACCCCTCTAAGAAAGAAACAAAATGATTTATATATTTATACATCACCCCTCTAAGAAACAAAGTAACATATACACACACACACACACACACACACACACACACACACACACAATTATGTATGTATACACACAAACTTGAAGGGATAAATATTTCCAAAAAGTTTTCTGAAAACACCAAAACAAATTTTGTTTAAAGGTCACTTATGCATTGTCAAGAACTGTGATTTAACTCTAGAAGAAAAAGTACAGAAACATCAATGTTACACTGTATCTTACTGTTTGCAGCTTCTGCTTCGCTTCTGCACATGGACGTATATCCCTAATTACCATATATATAAAAATAGAAGGATCTAGCAGAGTAAAATTAATGGCTTTAAATGACAAAAGAGAAGGAATGACCAGAATGATTTACTTGGTCTTCATTTCCCCAACCAAACGCTACTTTTTCAGAATGCTCCAATTCAAACTTCAAGACCTAAGCTTTTCACCTCTAAAATTACATGTCAAACTATACTGCTGTAAAACCAACATTATAACAGTACTTATTGTGTTATTATACAAAGAATAAATGATTCTATGGGTTTGATGAAAACTTCAATTATTCAAAACGGATGTCTCTATTCTATTAGCAGGCTTAGCAGGCAGGTGAAGAAGCAATTACCATAAACTGCAACAAATTTTTGGATGGAGGGAGAGAAGGCAAAGAAAAGTCTCTAATATGAACTGTTAAGCCCTAATTTATTTTTAGTTTCCATGATTATCAACATTTAGCTATCCTGGCATGTGCTCTCATACTCTCTCCCTTTATCACTGTGTGTTGTCTTACAGACACTAACCCTTCACCCGTCACTCAGAACAAGATTCTTGTTCTGTGCTTTTCCTACATAAAGATAACTATCATATTTGGGAATTTTTTTAAAGATTTATTAAATTTTTAAAAAGGGGGGGATGGGGGAGAGGGGCACAGGAAGTCTTAGCATGAGCCTGAGATCACAACCTGAGCTGAAACCAAGAGTCAGATGCTTAACTGACTACACCACCCAGGTGCCCCCATATTCAGGAAATTTAACATACACAAGAGTATACAGTTAATACATAATATATTATTTAATATTAAAATTTCCTGAATTGTTCATGCCAGTATGTCCCTTGTCACTATCCTGTCATTTCTTTCCAGTCTCCTTTCCTCTAGAAGTGATCCTCAGAACTTTTTTGAGAAGGAGGGCATGACATCTTTGACACTGAGATTTTTGAAGTTTCCAGACCAGTTAGCAAGGGAGAATACCCCTCCATTTGGATTTGTCTGTTTTTTCCCTCCTGATCAGGTTCAGGTAAATGTTTTTAAACAGGAAAACTGTACAGTTAATTCTGTCTCAGTGTATCACAACAGAAGCCACATGATGTCAGTCTGTCCCACAGCTGGTGTATGTGTGACTCACGGTTAGAAGAGGGTCTACAGGGCATGTCTCTGTATAGGTGCTCCTTCTCTTTGTAATTAAGAAAGGGAATTACCTAGATCCATTTTTATTATAGATCGCTGTATTCTGTATAACATAATAGCTAGCAAATCAATTTATTTTTAATATTAAAAAAACCTGTTAATTGGGGATGTTGTCCCTCTATGATTTCACTATAATACTCTGAAATCAGGGACTACTCTCAAGAACATATGGCTGATCATCATTAAGGAAAATTACCTGCCATCCACGAAAGGAAAGCAGGTAACTGAAGGATCTTTAAAAAGTTAAAAATTACAAAATTGACTGTAAATCCAACCTGGTTTCTTCTTTCTCCACCATAAGTTCCTTTTCAAGTCTCTTAGATAACAACAGAATCCCATTAAAGCAAAACTTAGTAGTACTAGGACTTAGCTATTCTATGGGTCTAATCAAGTCACTATGCACCATTAATATCTTACCACGATATGCTAATTATATCTTCTACAACGAATACAATCATAAAATTATTTTATCACTCATTTCCTAGCCCAGTGTGTAATTTAAAAGCAATCATGAAGGGGAAACAAAAGACAAACATTTGGCCAAAAATTAGATAAAACTGAGTGATTTAGAAAAAAAAAAAAGAACTATCATAAAAACCAAATAATTACCTCAGACACCTTGCACAAGTATCTTTTACAAAATAAAGAAGCAAACAACTGGTTCTAGTTCTTTATTTTAGTGATTTTTGTATTTTAGAAAGAGGGGGAGAGAGCACATGAGCATGTGCCGGGAAGGCAGGGGCAGAGGGAAAGAATCTCAAGCAGATTCCCAACTGAGCACGGAGCTGCACGTGGGGCTCGATCTCACAACCCCAAGATCATGACCTGAGCTGAAATCAAGAGTCAGATGCTTAATCAACTGAGCCACCCCAAGTACCCTGGTTCTATTTATTTCTAAAATACTGATTTGATGATTTGACTATTTTAAAGTAATAATAACTTCCATTTCCTTTGGAATTGCTAAATATGAAACACTAGTGAGGGACTCATTTCAACAGTAATATCCACTTGTCACTTTTTACTCTGAAGCTTCCATGGCCTCACAGAAATCTGTGCTTTACAAATGCCAGCTCTATGACGTTTCAACTGATGCAGAAATACACAAGGAAAAAAGTACATTCACAGTAAGAATACAATGCCGTAAAAATCAGGCAGCATTTTGCCTCAGAATGGATCTGTAACTTTAGAAACCTGAGGCCTAAAACACAAGGCATCTAACTACAGGAACAAAACCATCATCACAAAGCTACAAGTTATCAAACAGAGAACTTCTGGTCAGATTTAAGATCTCTACAAGGTTGTGTCAGAGAGAAAGGGCAAAAGGAGCATTGAACCCAATGCAGAGCTCAAACCTAGGACCCTGTGATCATGACCTGGGCCGAAGGCAGCCGCTTAACCGACTGAGCCACTCAGGCGCCTCACTAAGGGCAGTCTTGAAGACTTCTATAAATATTATACATGTGCAGAAAAATGTCATTAATGAAAAAGATAATCCATAAAGTGTACATATACAAGGATCTTCTGTAAAGAAAGGGACAATTCTTTTTTTTTTTTTCCCCAGCAGCCTAAACACTTAAGTTTTTTTGTTGCATTTTCTGTGACTGCTGGATCTTCTCTCCCTCCCCCACACCTACCAAGTACAGATACACACGCTGACCAACAGATGCAAACAAATTGTATGTAATGGGTATACCGTGGGGGAAATGTACAGAGAGGCTCTTTCAGGCCATTACAAATGATAGTCCCCAAATGCCAAGTTATTTATAAAGAGAAAGACAAAATTCTTAAAGGATAAGGATACGTAACGAAGAAGGGTATAACTGATTAGGAAGAAAATGGGAGAAATAGATGTGAAGAGAATCAGAACAGCATCAACCACACAAGCTAAAAAATCCTTTCAGAACTTTTGTAAAGAAACACTTCTAATCCCCATGTTTTCCAAGAATAAGTCTCCATTTCATTATCTTTTAATTTAGTAAAAAATAACGTTTTCCCAAGGAGTGAGTCTTACATGCAAAACTAAAATATCTTATTAATCTATCAAGCCATTAAATATAACCAAACACTGAAAATCGATGGACTTCTGGAAAGAATAAAATAATTCTAGCCCCATAAGGATTGAGTTTACTAAAACTCAAAGTGGGGTTCACTGTGCCATTTCACTGTGCTCAGGATGGTGAGCTCACTCAGCTCTGTCATGCCCAGGCTAACACAAGAAAAGCCCACAGGGCACATTCAAAGGAATAGGCAGACGTCGGAACGCCTTCATTGCTAGTGGCAGAAACAAACTGGAAATCATTGGGATCTGTTTCAATGTGTACCCTGCTCCTAAAACATTATAAATAATAAACTTACCTTAAAAGAAAGAAGGAGTATCTAACAAAAAAAAGGTGCATTAGATATTCTGTGTTAGATATTCTGTGCATTTAGATATTTGGTGGGCCCAGCCTGAAGGTATTATTTTTTGGAAGTTTATTTTAGTTGTGATAAGAACACCTAACATGAGATCTATGCTCAATTTTTTAAGTGTCCAACAAATCAACTTCTGATGAGAACAAAAGACCTTACCTTGACACATTATCAGCCGTGGGTAACACTAAAACATGAGCCTGCAATTTGTTCGTTTTGGTATCTGTAACAGATATTAGGCAGGCTTTGGCAAAGAACATGATACTAATTTCCCACCAAAATCATATATAGGGCAAAGTAATTAGTTATCTTTTTACATTCATGAACCCTGTAAGAAATACATAAGTATAGAACTCAACAGTGCTGTCAAATTTCCGAAATCTCTTATTTTATTTCTGTGCCATGTTAAATGTTGACAGACAAGCATAGTGATGTACAGCAGAGGCTTTGAAATAAGACTCCAAAATATCTGGGAAAAAGCTAAGTTGTTTTGACTTATTCTTCCTTAATCTCATCAATATAATGGGAATAATTACACTACCTACTTCATAGAGTTGTGAGGATTAAATGAGATGGTACAGTTTAACATTTTCATATAACGCCTGCTATGAACGGCAAGCAAATTTACCTATGAAAACCTCAAAAACAGTTATGAAAAGCAGTCACACTCAACAGTTAAAGACATTAAAGCATTTAAAAAACTATTTAAGGCTTTGATTACTACAATTAAGAAGATTAACATTCTGATAAAGCAGGGAGAGGTGCTCAACCCAAGCAAAAACTTACTTTATGGCTGCATAATAAAATGTTCCAAACCAAACACCAGAAGTTATTAGATGCACTGGAATCAAAACTTTTCCATATTGTCTAAATGTTTTCTTAAATCGTTGATAAAGGCTAATAGATTTGTCTTGCAAAGGATCAGGTTCTTCCTTTTTTTCTGAAGGAGTTCCTGGGGAGGTGGCACTGGATGACATAACCCTCTTGGATAAAATATCTTGCTCCCACTGTTTATGGCGAAGGACTCCCGGCTGGGGTGGATGAGCAGTGAATGGCTTCCTTTCCTTTGCAACACACGGGACAGCAGATAAATGCAGCCATCGTTTTTGAGGGTCCTGTACCAAAACTACTCTGGATTCAGCTTTATACAAATGTAATGGTCCCTTCATGTTTTGACAGTGTCCAAAAAGACTGGCTTTATATGGTTCCACGCATGTCCTATGTGCCAGTCGGAATACAGACCTTGGTACATTCCATTGCATTTTGAAGAACAGTGATTGATGGATTTCAGCTTCTAGAGAGACTAGATTAAAAAAAAAAATTAGATTATACCAATTTCCATTTTAAATCAATCACTTAAAAATAAATAATTAACTATTAGGAAGTAAAGGACAGACACTGCCATCAAATCTATAGAAATTAATGTTAAGGTGTATAGTTTGAACATACCACAATTTTAAAATGTTACTAAAATATATTTAAATATGATATAATAAACCATTCCAACAGATATCACTAAGGGTAATATTCTGAGGGTATTTCATTGCTACAAAAGGGATGTTTGTAGGGCTTCTGTTATTCTACAAGTAAGCTGTGTAGCATAATGGAAAAACAGATCTAGAAGCAAAAAAACCTGGGCCCTCATATAACTGACTTTAAAACTTAAGCCCAAGTTTACTAGTAAAATGAGGATTACTTCACAGGGTTGTTACATAAAACATGAAATTTCTGATGTAGACATGCTTTGTATGTCTACTAACAAGCATCAACTAAGTTATTATTACAACTGTTAAATTCTGACAAGTAGTTGATACAAGTACCTTTTTTTCTATAATGCCTTTCGACTAAATTATGTAAAATTGTAAATCACATATATTTTTGGCTGGTGAGGAGACAAACTTTTTCAGGTAGCTAAACTTTTTGTCAAAAGACAGTATAATGTTATTTTAAAAGAATACAAACTTTGGAATAAGACAGACCCAACTGCGGTATTGTTTTGAGCAAATTACTTAGCTTCTCTAGGTGCAGGTTTTCTCACTACTAAAACGGAATTATGGTGTGCATACCCCATCAGCTACCTTACCGCTTCTCCTACATTGTGAATAGGTGTTTTCGTTTTTTAAACTGTACACTAGTCAACAGCATATGAGTTAGCACCCCAATAACTTAGCAATCCAATAAATATGGGTACTCCATTTTAATGAATATTTGCTATCTGGGGTACAAAGCTGTCTGTCATTATATAAAAATATCCATAATGAATTGTCCCCATATAAAATTAATCCTCTGACTCACTCCTCCCTAAATAATAGGTAACATTAGCTCTTATCAGGCTCTCACAGATAATCCAACAACACAATGCAAATAAATTATGAAAAGAAACTGCACATCTTGCAATAAAAGGCTCCCAGGAAACATTTAAAGGTGATACTGGAGATTGCTGCAATGAAAAGCAAAGTTAATGACAAGAAACAATTTTAAGAATCAGACCAGTTAACAACCAAAAAGAAAAACCGAAGGAATGATAACAGGTCCTTTAAGTAATGACTTAAATATTAAATGACTAAGAAAGGCCACAGAGAAAAGTGATTAAGTACTTAATTACTTTTACAAAACTGACTTATTTGTTGTGAAAGTCAAATATTAAGTAAAAATGTTTTTTTTTTTTTTTACAAAAAAAAAACATGGTCCTTTGGTCCATTTTTACATGGTCCTTTGTTACAATCCATGCCTATGCTGTTTATTTCCTACAAATCTATGCTATGTCTATTCCAAGGGGGAAGAAACATCAATTGGTTATTTATTCTAAGAATTAACTGCATTGGGATTATAACCTAAAATTTGTCCAATATAACATTTGGCTTCATTTTTTACAAAAAATACCTTTCAAGTATTTTACCATGAATCTCTGGTCTCTATTTTAGTTGCATTTATTTTGAGGATTTTCTCCAGCACCATTATCTTTGAATTATTCCTGTCCATGGCTTTAATGCAGGTGTTTTCTGAACTCAAAAGTCTTTTTTTCTTTTAAACCTATTTCCTTTACAAGGCAGTTTTCCAGGAGAGGAAGTTCCCAGAAGGCTTTCAGATAATTAGATTATTATATGTTTGTGTTTGTGAATAAATTAAAGGAAAAAAAATTTAAAAAAAAAAAAAAAGCCTCTTTCCAGGCATCCAGTTTGAGCCCTTTCCCCTAGTTTCTCCAACTACCCCCTCCCATTAAAAAAAAAAAAATTATCCTCTCTCAATTCTAATTGACTACTGAAAAAAATACTTATTGAAATATTTATTTGAAAACATAGATTTCCCTCAATTAAGCTGTAGAATTCAATGACTTATAGTATATTCACAGTTGTAAAACTATCCCCACAGTCTTAGACCATTTTCATCACCAGAAAGAAATCCCATATCCATGAGCAATCACTCATCATTCCCTCCCCCTCCTGGCCCCAGGCAACCACTAAACTATTCTCTGTCTCTCTATATTTATCTATTCTGGATATTTCATTTAAATAGAATCATAGTATGTGGTCTCTTGTGAATGGCTTCTTTCACTTCACGTAACAGGTTTACAAGAGTCACCCCTATATTACCTATTGAGCTGATATTTATCTTGGTTTCTTTAGAAACGAATCTCTGGGCTAGTGGTTTCCAAAACTGGCTATGCATCAGAATCATGGCAGCTTAGGGATACTGAGGGAAAGCAAAGGTTGTTTGAAAAACCAGATTCCTGGTCTCCATCCAGACCTAACGAATCAGAATCCTTCCTGTACAGCGAGGTCACACCTCTCAATATGAATTTGAGGGTCATTTCTCTAGGCCCAGCAAATGGCTTCAGTGCCAGAAGCAATGTGGTGTCAATGCTGTTATCCACCATCATCACTGTAAGACGTTTTTGAGCCCCTATTATGTAGTAGGTGTTATAAATCTTATGAAGGAGGGACTACTGTCACCATTTCACAGTCGAGGACACTGAAACACAAAGAGGAAATACACTCAACTGGTGAGTGGAGAAGCGGGTATTCAAACTTAGTCATTAAGCTATATGGCCACTTCTGGAAGAAAGAAACTGTGCCAATTTTCAGTAGACTAAGATATATAAGACACATGATAAAAGTGCCCTATGGAAACATAAGGCCCAAGAAATTAACCTGGAACTTAAAGTTAACTTTTAAATTAAAAATAAAAATTAAAACTAATTTTAATGACAACATATGGACAATGACCGCAATGTTTGACAGTACAACCCAAGACTTCCAAAGGTAATCAATCATAATACTGTTGACATACACAGTAAGACATTAGATTTCAGGGAACAAACCCTCAGATGAATTCAAGTAAAAGTAAATGGTAAGTACAGACTGATTAATATCATACATATTCTGGATTAAGCAGGCTTCAGGAAAAATAAAACCCAGGCCTCACAGCTAGCATTGTGTATAATGGCTTCAGCTCATTGGCAGCTTCCATTTCTGGATTTTATCAGTCTGCTCATCTTTTCGATTAAAGATAAAAGTTTTTGGTTATTGGTCAATGGTGGAGGTGTCATTCCTCATGAACTCTACTTAGATTGAATTTGTTATACGTGGGCAGGATGAGTAGACCTGAAGAAGGTATGAATGAACAGGCCTCTATTTCTGATATAAATGGAGATCTGGAGTGATGAACAACTTAAACCTCAATTTCTTCCAGTGAAATACAGTAATTTCAATAATACATTTTTTAAATCGTGAGACGTAGCTTATACCAAAAGTTGCCTGTTATTTTCCTGCCTCGGCAGTTTGAAATTTTCATATGTGTAGATGAGGCAGTGTTCTAAACTGCTTAATGCTTCAGTTATGGAAATAAATGATGAAATGCATTACTAGACTCAAGTGAAGTGACAAGATTACATTGCTTGTTGTGGCTATCCTTTTCCACTTTAGCATTATGTCATAAAAGTCTTTAACAGGGCAAGTGGCTGGCATATGATTAATGGTGCCTAATTCTCAGTATACAAACTCTACCCTGTATGGTTGGGGCATTACGAATAATTTCTAAGTAAAGCCTGATTCTGTCATGAGTAATTTTCATGAGCAGGCAGTAGAATTTAAAAACTGAGAGCCTGGAATCCAAGGTCAGACTGCCAAGTTCACACCCTGAAAATAAACTATGTACCATTTGGACAAGTTAATTAGCACCCTGTGCCTTGGTTTCCAATTTGTAAAACGGGATTTAATAATATCACCTACTTCATAAGATTGTTATGAGATTAAACTATGTACATGTAAAATTAGAAAATGAGGAATATATAGCAAGTGCTCAGAAATGTTACAAGTTATTATTATTCTAAGGTTGTAAGTAAACAAAGTAGTCTGTTGCCCTTATTCACAGTGAAACAGCTAAAGATCAGTGTCTGAGCTGAAAGGAGATTACAGAGGATAAACACTTGTCTAGGATGGTTCTGACAGAAAACTTGGAAAACTACATGAAACTGTACTCAATCAATCCAATAATACCCACTCCAAGACCAGGCATGAAGAAGGAGTTAACACATGTGTGAAAGTTAGGAGCTTCTCCACAGCAATTCTGAGGCAAAGAGAAGGTGAAGACATAGTAGTCAAGAGTAAAGGTGTAAGGCTTCCAGTTGTGGAATGAGTACGTCACAGGATTAAGAGGCACAGCATAAGGAATACAGTCAATAATATTGTAGTACTTTGTATGGTGACGGATGATAGCTACACTTGTGTTGAGCCTAGCATAATATATAAACTTGTCAAACCACTACCTTGTACACCAGAAACGAATGTAGCATTGTGTGTCAACTATACTCAAGTAAAAAAAAAAAAAAGGAAGGAAGGAAAGAAAAAGCAAAGATACAAGGAAGCAATGGGAACCAAAAGAAGAGAAACCAAGTTAAAGGAATGGCAGAGAGGGAAGAATGCACTGGAAAAAAAGTTAGTGAAAAAGCACAAATGTTAGAATGCTGTTGGAATCCTACAGAAGGTATATCCTAAATTTCCAGTTCTATAAGGCAAATGAATGAGTTCATGAAATTCCTAACCAAACCCATACTCCTCAAGATTATATGAACACATTTCTGTTCCTCACAACCTGGACGCCCTGGAAGCCTAATACGTTGAAGCAGCACTAGAAATACAATAGCTGAGTACACAAGGAATAACTAATTTATATGCTATTCTTCTATAAGAAATAAAAATGCACTAACTAAAAAGTTAGAGTTTTTTTTTTAAAGATTTTATTTATTTACTTGACAGACAGAGATCACAAGTAGGCAGAGAAGCAGCAGAGAGAGAGAGAGGAGGAAGCAGGTTCCCCGCTAAGCAGAGAGCCCAATGCGGGGCTCGATCCCAGGACCCTGGGATCATGACCCGAGCTGAAGGCAGAGGCTTTAACCCACTAAGCCACCCAGGTGCCCCCAAAAGTTAGAGAGTTTAAACAACCAATTCCAATAGCAAGATTGAGTCTCTATTGTATGAATCCAAACAACTCTTGTCAAACAAAACCTTATTTGGAAGTTCAATAAAAATAAATAAATAAAAGCAAAGTTGCTCAGGTTACAGGAGGAATGAGAGGAATAAAGTCTTCTGGTTTGTCCTCACCTCCTCCAGTCCATGGGCCACTGTGCCACGATGTCCTAACTGTGAAAACAAAATCACAAAGTGGGTTCTCTGTAAATAATGGTCCTACTTCAACTGCCATTTTCCTGCAAGTTACAGCCTTCTGATGGCACTAATTCCTTCTGATGTCCCTGAGTCCTGCAAGCTAAAGAAGAAACTCCACTGAAAACATAGATATTGGAATCTTCTTTTTTCTTTGTGGACTCTATGTTCCTGGAGAACAAGAAGTTTGTCTTAATTCCCAGCAGTTACAGGGACTAGTGCAAAACCTGGCATCTAGTGGCCAATCTAATTCAGTTCCGTGAATGTCAACAATTTGTCAGTTTTTAAAAGACTCAATTTATCCCTAAAAAATGACTTCTAAAATCAATGCAGCATCATTGATTTTTTTTCAGCTTGAGAAGTTTTGAAGACTTAAAAATTAACCCTGTCAATTTAAAAAAACTAATTTGTTAGGAGTTTGAATGCAAAAGGTAAACAACATAGAATGTAAGCAGAATGGAAATTCTAAGAATCAAAAGGAAATGCCACAAAACAAAAACACTGTAACAGAAATCAACAATGCCTTTAATGGATTCATGATGCACAGAGCCAAGGAAAGAATAGGTGAGCCTGAAGGGAGGCCAAAAGCAATTTCCTAAACTGAAATAAATGCAAAGTGGGGGGAAAAAAACAAACAAACGCCTTCTCCCCTGACAAACACATACAAAAATACCAGAACAAAACACCCAAGCATGTGGGACAACTTCAAAAGGTATAAGATACACATGACAGGAAGGCCAGTAGGAGAACAGAGAAATTCTTTTCTCCCTTTTCAACTAGTTTCCTATCTTATCAACCCTTTGTTTTTAAGTTGCTTTTTAACTTTTATTTTTTTGTACCTACAATTTATAGATATATGCTTCATTTTTGGCTTTTTTTCACTCTTCTATTTATATATATGTAAGTTTTTCATACACACACACACACACACACATAATGTAAGTTTTTCCTCCTTTGCAATTTTGGGATTTAGTGCCTTCTAACACACAAACCAAAATTTACTCAGGAACAAGTGGATCACCCTGTTCTGTCCCTCCTGTGAGATGATATTTCACCTCCCTTTTTTGTTTTGTTTTTGTTTGCTTTTCTGTTTTGGTTTCTGATCTCTTTGGATTTCTCTAGTGTGTCTTTTGATTGGGTTGTGGTGAATACTTTTGACTCTGCTCATTTGCTCATCCATTCTTCTCTGGGAAAAATGACTAGAAGGAGGAATTCACAATGAAAGAATGAACGATGAAAGAACAGACCTAATTGATATGGATATAAGTAAGATGCCAGAGCTAGAATTCAGGATAACAATTATAAAGTTAATAGCTGGACCTAAAAAAAAGCATAAAAGACACTAGAGAATCTTTTAGTGCAGAAATGAGATCTAATCAGGCCAAAATTAAAAACGCTATAACTGAGATGCAATCTAAACTAGATGTTCTAACAGGCAGGATAAATGAGGCAAAAAAAAGAGTAAGTAATCTAGAAGATAAGTTGGCGGAAAGGAAGGAAATTGAGGAAAAGAGAGAAAAATGACTAATAGCTCATGAAGACAGGCTTCAAGAAAGCACTGATGACATACCAATGTCAGAATTTTTGGGGTGCCTAAAGGTGAAGACAGAGAGAAATGACCAGAAGGTTTATTTGAGCAAATCACAGCTGAAAACTCCCCTAATCTGTGGAAGGAAACAAGCATTCATGTTCAAGAGGTAGAGAGGACCCCTCCCAAAATCAATAAAAACAGATCTACACCCCAACATGTGAAGCTCACAACCTGAAAGCAGCTTTAGACAAGAGACTCTTAACCTACAAAGAGAGGAATATCAGATTAACATCAGACCTAACCAAAGAAACCTGCAGGCCAGAAAGGGCTGGCATGATATATTCAGGGTACTAAATGAGAAAAACATGCAGCCAAGACTTTAGCCAGCAAGGCTGTCATTCAGAATGGAAGGAGAGATAAAGAGCTTCCAAGACAGACAAGAACTAAAAGAATTTGTGACCACTAAACCAGCCCTGCAAGAAATACTAAAGGGGATCCTTCAAGCAAAGACAGAGCCCCAAAGTAACAGACCAGACAGAAACAGAAACAGTCTACAGAAACAGGGACTTTTCAGGTAATACAATGGCCCTAAATTCATACTTTTCAGTCGTTACTCTGAATGTAAATGGGCTAAATGCTCCAATCAAAAGACACAGGTTATCAGATTAAATAAAAAAGCAAGACCTACCCATATGATATCAGAGACGCATTTTAGACATAAAGACACCTTCTTGAAAGTGAGAGGGGTGGACCTACACTGATGGACCATGCTAATGGACCTCAAAAGAAAGCTGGGGTAGCAATCCTTCTATCAGACAAATTAGATTTTAAACCAAAGACTGTAGTAAGAGATGAAGAGAAACACTACGTCACATTTTTTTTTAAAGATTTTATTTATTTATTTGACAGAGAGAGAGAGAGAGAGAGAGATCACAAGTAGGCAGAGAGGCAGGCAGAGAGAGAGGGGGAAGCAGGCTCACTGCTGAGCAGAGAGCCGGATGCGGGGCTCGATCCCAGGACCCCGAGATCATGACCTGAGCCAAAGGTAGAGGCTTAACCACAGCGCCACTCAGGCGCCCCTCACTACGTCACATTTAAAGGGTTTATCCAACAACAAAAAAAATCCAACAATTATAAATATTTATACTCCTAACTTCAGAGCAGCCAATAATTACTATTTTTTAAAGATTTTATTTATTTATTTGATAGAGATACACCAAGAGAGGGAACACAAGCAAGGGGAGTGGGAGAGGGAGAAACAGGTTTCCAACTGAGCAGGGAGCCTGATGCGGGGCTCAATCCCAGGACCCTGGGATCATGACCTGAGCCAAAGGCAGACACTTAATGACTGAGCCACCCAGGCGCCCTGGAGCAGCCAATTATATAAGCCAATTAATATCCAAATTAAAGAAGCACACTGATAATAGAATAATAGGGACTTTAACACCCCAATCACAGCAATGGACAGATCATCTAAGCAGAGAATCAACAAAGAAACAAGAGCTTTGAAGGACACATTGGACCAGATGGACTTTGTAGTTCTGTATAGAACATTCCATGCTAAAACAAGCAGAATACACATTCTTCTCAAGTGCACATCGAACATTCTCTGGAATACATCACATACTGGGTCACAAATCAGATCTCAACCAGTATCAAAAGACTGGTACTATTCTCTGCATATTTTCAGAACACAATGCTTTAAAACTTGAACTCAGTCACAAGAGGAAATTTGGAAGGAACTCAAACACTTGGAGGTTAGAGAGCATCCTACTAAACAGTTGGAGGTTAGAGAGCATCCTACTAAACAATGTATGGGTCATCCGGGAAATTAGAGAATTTTTAAAAATCATGGAAACAAATGAAAATGAAAACATAACTGTTCAAAACCTCTGGGATATAGGAAAGGCAGTCCTAAGAGGGAAGTACACAGCAATACAAGCCTTTCTCAAAAAATTCAGTAAGTCCAACATATACAAGCTAAACTTACAACTAAAGGAGCTGGAGAAAGAAGAGCAAACAAAGGGTAAACCAAGCAGAAGAAGAGAAATAGTAACGACTAGAGCAGAAATCAAAGAAATAGAAACTAAAAGAACAGGAGAACAGATCAATGAACTTAAAATATGCTTCTTTGAAAGAATTAATAAGATCGATAAACACCTAGACAGACTTATCAAAAAGACAAGACAAAGGACCCAAATTAATAAAATTATGTAACCTCATAAACTACCAAAACTGAAAGAAGAAGAAATAGAAATCCTGAACAGAACCATAACCAGCAAGGAAATTGAAGCAGTAATCAAAAACCTCCCAACAAAGGGGTCTAGGGACAGATGGCTTCCCAGGGGAATTCTACCAAACATTTAAAGAAGAACTACTACATAGTCTTCTGAAGCTGTTTCAAAAAATAGAAATGGAAACAAAACTTCCAAACTCATTTTATAAGGTCAGCATACCTTGATTTGAAACCAGACAAAGACCCCATCAGAAAGGAGAATCACAGACCAATATCCCTGAGGAACATGGCTGGCAAATTTCTCACCAAGATACTAGCCAACAGGATCCAACAGTATATTAAAAGGATTATTCACCAAGACCAAGTGAGATTTCTTCCTGCATTGGAAGGGTGGTTCAACAGTCACAAACCAATCAACATGATACATTAGAATAAAAGAAAGGGCAAGAACCATATGATCCTCTCAATTGATGCAGAAAAAGCATCTGACAAAATACAGCATCCTTTCTTAATTAAAACTCTCCACAGTGTAGGGAAAGAGGGAACACAACTCAATATCATCAAAACCATCTAGAAAAAGTCCACACCAAATATCATTCTCAATGGGGAAAAACTGAGAGCTTTTTCCCTAAGGTCAGGAACATGACAGGGATGCCCACTCTCACCACTGTTGTTCAACATAGTACTAGAAGTCCTAGCCTCAGCAATCAAACAATGAAAGGAAATAAAAGGTATTCAAATTGGCAAAGAAGTCAAACTCTAACTCTTCACAGATAACATGATACTTTATGTGGAAAACCCTGAAGATTCTACTCTGAACTTGCTAGAACTCATATACCAATTCCGCAACGTGGCAGGATACAAAATCAATGCACATACAATGTAACAATGTGACCAAAGAAAAAGAAATTAAGGAATTGATCCTATTTACAATTACACTGAAAACCATAAGATACCTAGGAATAAACTTAACCAAAACTTGGTAAAGGATCTGTAGTCTAAAAACTATAGAACATCTATGAAAAGAAAGTGAAGATGCCAAAAAGGGATGGAAAAGCATTCCATGCTCATGGATTGGAAGAACAAATACTGTTAAAACGTCTATGTGACTCAGGGCAACCTACACATTCAATGAAATTCCTATCAAAATACCACTGACATTTTTCACAGACCTGGAATAATCCTAAAATTTTTATAGAACCACAGAAGACCCCAATTAGCCAGAGGAATGCTGAAAAAGAAAAACAAAGCTGGGGCATTACAATGCCTGACTTCAGGTTATGTTACAAAGCTGTGATCATCAAGACAGCACGGTACTGGTACAAAAACAGACACAGAGATCAATGGAACAGAACAGAGAAACAAGAAATGGACCCTCAACTCTATGGTCAACTAATTTTTGACAAAGCAGGGAGGAGTATCCAATGGAAAAAAGACAGTCTCTTCAACAAATGGTTTTGGGAAAACTGGACAGCCATATGCAAATTATGAAACTGGACCATTCCTTATACCATACACAAAGATAAACTCAAAATGGGTGAAAGACCTAAATGTAAGACAGGAATCCATCAAAATCCTAGAGAACACAGGTAGCAAACTGTTCGATGTTGGCTGCAGTACCTTCTTGCAAGACAGATCTCTAAAGGCAAGGGAAACAAAAGCAAAAATGAACTACTGTGATGGTCATCAAGATAAAACGCTTCTGCACAGATAAGGAAACAGTCAACAAAACCAAAAACAACCAATAGAATGGGAGATGTTTGGAAATGACATATCAGATAGAGGGCTGGTATCCAAGACATATAAAGAACTTATCAAACTCAACACCCAAAAAAGCAAATAATATAGTCAATAAATGGGTAGAAGATATGAACAGACGCTTCTCCAAAGAAGACATACAAATGACCAACAGACATATGAAAAAATGCTCCACATCACTTGCCATCAGGGAAATACAAATCAAAACCACAATGAGATACCACTTCACACCAGCCAGAAAGACTAAAATTAACAAGACAGGAAGCAACAAATGTTGGTGAAGATGTTGAGAAAGGGAAAGCCTCTTACACTGTTGGTGGGAATGCAAGCTGGTACAGCCACTCTGGAAAACAGTATGGAGGTTCCTCAAGAAGCTAAAAATAGGGGCACCTGGGTGGCTCAGCAGGTTAAAGCCTCTGCCTTCGGCTCAGGTCATGATCTCAGGGTCCTGGGATCGAGCCCCGCATTAGGCTCTCTGCTCAGCAGGGAGCCTGCTTCCTCCTCTCTCTCTCTGCCTGCCTCTCTGCCTACTTGTAATCTCTATCTGTCAAATAAATAAATAAAATCTTTTTTAAAAAAAGAAGCTAAAAATAGAGCTACCCTATCACCAAGCAATTGGGCTCCTGGGTATTTACCCCAAAGATACAAATGTAGTAACCTGAAGGGGCACCTGCACACCATTATTCATAACAGCAAAGTCCACAACAGCTAAGCTGTGTGTGGATAGAGCTGAGATGATCTTCAACAGACGAATGGATAAAGACGACGAGGTTCATATATACACTGAATATTACTCAGCCATCAGAAAGGATGGATACCCATCATTTACATTGACAGGGATGACACTGGAGGGGATTATGCAATGAAATAAGTCAAGCACAGAAAGACAATTATCATATGCTCTCACTCATATGTGGAACATAAGGAATAGTGCAGAGGGCCAAAGGGGAAAGGAGGGAAAACTGAATGGGAAGAAAGCAGAGGGAGACAAACCATGAGAAACAATGGATTCTGGGAAACAAACTGGGGACTGTGGAAGGGGAGGTGGAAGGGATGGGGCAACTGGGTGATGGGTGTTAAGGAGGGCACAATATGATGAGAACTTGGCATTATATGCAATTGATGAATCACTGAACACTACATCTGAAACTAATAATGTACTATATGTTGGTTAATAGAATTTAAATTTAAAAAAGCTGAAAGATTGACAGAGAAGGATCAAAAAGGTAAAATAAGATCTTTTTCATTATTAATCGATCTAGAATCAACTGTTTGAAGTAATACTAGTAACAATACATTAAGTGATTAATAGCATAAAATAAGTGAAATAAGAAACAGCATTGCTACAAGGAATTGAGAATATTCTACAATAACGCTCCATGGTAAGGTACTTCCAACTACAAATGAAATATTTTAGAATCATTTGAAGGTGATTTAGATAAAAGTGTATTACAAAATTTAGGGAAACCACTAAACATTATTTAAAAAGTACAACTGAGGGGCGCCTAAGTAGTGCAGTCAGTTAAGTGTCCAACTCTTGGTTTTGGCTCAGGTCATTACCTCAGGGTCCTTAAGACTTTCTCTCCCTCTGCCCCCTTCCCACCATACTTGTGCACACTCTATCTCTCCAAATAAACTGTTTTTTGTTTTTGGGGGTTTTTTTTTGCAATTGATACCCCAAAAGAGGAGATAAAATAGAATCATATAAAATTCTCAGTTAAAGCCACAGAAGGCAGAAAAAAGGGAAAAGAAATAAAGCACAAATGGCAGTGAATAAAAAACATTTGCAAACATGGCACATTATTAATCCAATAAAAAGACCAATTGTCAGAGAATTAAAAAAAAAAAAAAAAAAGCCAACTACATTTTGTCTAAGAAATGTCCCCTTAAAGACTCAGATTAAGTTACAAGTCAAGGGATGGAGAAAACACACCACATTAATACTGATTAAAAAAAAAAAAAAGATGGGAGTAGCTTTATTAATTTCAGACAAAGCAGACTTTTGAAATCCTTTGTTTATCAATGAAAAAGAGGGGTATTTCATAAAAAATAATAATGCAATGATAACATAAGGAAAACATAACAATCCTAAACATGTATATATCTAACAAAAGGAGACTGAAGTACAAGGCATAAAATGACAGAACTTAAAGTAGAAACAAACATTTCCATTATTATAATTGGAAACCTAAACACCCCTCTGTCGGTACTTGATAGATCCAGCAGCCAGAAAATCACTAAGGAAATAGTTGAACTAAACTATTAATCAACTTGATCTAACTGACATTTATAGAATACTCCCATTCAACAGCAGCAGAATATACATTCTACTCAAGCTTATTACATGAAGTGTTCACAAAATAGACCACATTCTGGGCCATAAAATACACCTTAATGTATTTAAAAGAATAAAAATCATGTAAAATATGTTCAGACCATAATGGAATTAAACTAGAAATCACTAACATAAAGACAGCTGGAAAACCCCTGGAAATTAAACAACATACTTCTAAATAATCCATAGGTCAAAAAGTCTAAAAGTAAGTTTTAAAACATCTTAAATTAAAAATGGAAATACAACTTATTGAAATTTGTGGGACAGAGTAAAGCAGGTTTACAGAGAAATTTATAGCACTGAATGAACATACTAGAAAAGACTAACGTAAACTCAGTAAGATAAACTTTCACTTAAGGAAACTAGAAAGAGAAGCAAAATATAAACCTAAAGCAAGCAGGTATCACCATCATTAACATCATAGCAACAATCAATGAAACTGAAAAGAAATACAACAGAAAATATAAGAAAACCAAAATATGGTTCTCTGAAAAATATCTCCCTAAGTTTCCCAAGGGAGAAAACACAAATTATTGATATCAGAAATGAAACATAGAAGTCTTGACTACTGACCCACAGACATTTAAAAAGTGATAAGGAATACTGTAAACAACTTTATGCCCACCAATATGGTAACTTAGGTAATGGAGCCAGTCCTTAAAAAATATAAACAAACCAAAAATCATACAAGAAGAAAAAGATGACCTGAATAGTCCTGTATCTTTTAAAGAAATTGAATAAGGATTAAGCTCTCAAAAAAATCACCAGCTTCAGGTGTTTTTACTAGTGAATTCTATCAAATATTTATGGCAGAAATTATGGCAGAAATAATGTCAATTCTCCATACTCTCTTCCATAAAAATAGAAGAAGACTTCCTAACTCATTCTATGGCCAGCATTAGCCTATTACCAAAATTAGATGAAGATATTCAAGTAAAGAAAACTATAAACCAATATCTCTCAAGAACATACATGTAAAAATCTTCAACAAAATATTAGCAAATCCAATCCATCAATGTTTAAAAACAATTATACACCAAACCAAGTGGAATTAGTCCAGATACTCGAGAATGATTGAACAGTTGAAAATCAATGTAACATAGAATATCAACAAGCTTAAGAAAAATCATATGATCATAGGGATTGATCTAGCAAAACCATTTGACAAAATCGAGCACCTGTTCATGACTTTTTAAACTCTAAGCAAACTAAGAGTACAGGGGAACTTTCTCAATCTGATGAGGAACATCTACAACAAATCCATGGCTAATGTGATACTTAAGAGGAGAGAGACCAGGGACTTTCCTCCTTAGACAAGGAACAAGGCAAGGATGTCCTCTCTCACCACTCTTATTCAATGTGTACTGCAATTCCTAGCTCGTGCAGTAAGACACCCCCTTCCCCAACCCCTCACAAAAAGAATCACTGATATACTCTTATTATAGAGTAGTGACTTATTATAAAGCTACAATAACCAAGGCAGTGCAGTACTGGAGAAAGCAAAGAAACAGACCAACAAAACAGTCCAGAAAGAGATGCACATATATATAGTCAACTGACCTTTGACAAAGGTGAAAAAGCAATTCAAAGGAGAAAGGATAGCTTTTTCCAACAAATGATACTGCAACCAGATGTCCACAAGCAAAAAAAATGAACACAGACACAGACCTTAACCCTTTCACAAAATTTAAGTCAAAACGCATCACAGGCCTAAATGTAAAATGTAAAACTATACCATTTCTAGAAGAAAACATAGAATAAAGTTTAAGTGACTTTGGGTTTGGCAATGACTTGCTAGATACACCACCAAAAGCAAGATCCATTAAAAAAAAAAAAAAGGTAAGTTGGACTTAATTAAAATTAAAAACTTCTCTAATGAAAGACACTGTTAAGAGAATAAAAAGACAAGCCACAAATGGGGAGAAAATATTTGCAAAGCATGTATCAAAGACTTCATCTAAAATTCAAAAAGAATTCTTTAAACTCAACAATTACAAAATGGGCTAAAGATATGAACAGACATCTCACTAAAGAAGATACACAGATAGCAAATAAACATCTGAAATGATGCTCAATCACCTCACACCTGTGAAAATAGCTATTATTTTAAAAAAAAAGAAAGAAAGAAAAAGAAGTGTTGGTGAGAATGTGGAGGAAAGTGCTGTGCATTGTTGGTGGGGATGTAAACTGGGGCAGCCACAACGGGAAACAGTTATGTCCTCAAAAAACAGAACTACCGTATGATCCAGCAATTCTACTTCTGGGTATCTATCCGGGGCGGGGGGAGACACTAACTCAAAAAGATATATGCACCTCCATATTCACTACAGCATTATTTACAATAGCCAAGACACAGAAATAACCACCAATGGACGGTGGATTTAAAAAAAAATGGTACACAAACACAATGGATTATTCAGCCATAAAAAGAGTAAAACTTTGCCATCTGCAACAGCATGGATGGACCTTAATGGCATTATGCTAAATGAAATGTCAGAGACAGAAAGATAAATACTACGTGATCTCACTTATATGTGGAATCTTAAAAAAGAAATCTGAACTCACAGGTAGAGAGAACAGATTGATGGTTGCCAGAGGCTGGGGAGAAAGACATATGTGGTGATGGATGTTGAATCATTATGTTGTATGCTTGAAACTAATAATATTATACGTCAATTGTATCTCAATTTAAAAAAAAAAGATGCTCAACATCGTTTGTCACTAGGGAGTTGCAAATTAAAACAACAATGAGATACCACTACACACCTGTTAGAATAACTAGTATCCAAAACACTAACAAACACAAAATGCTGGTGGGGATGTGGAACAGGAACTCTCATTCATTCTTATGGGGAATGCGAAATGGTAACAGGCAACATGAAAGACAGTTTGGCAGTTCCAAAGAAAGCTAAACACAGGCTTAACGTATGCTCTAGCAATAATGCTCCTAGGTACTTACCCAAGTAAGTTGAAAAGTCTACACAAAAACCTGCATATAAACATTTATAGAGGCTTTATCCGTAATTGCCCCAAACTGGAAACAATCAAGAAATCTTTGAACAGGTGAACGGATAAGCACACTGAGGAACCACTATGCAAAGGAAAACTATTTAGTGATAAAAAGAAATGATCTCTGAAACCATGAAAAAACATGGAGGGAAACATGTTGCTAAGTGAAAGAAGTCAGTCTGAAAGGGCTATATACTGCATGATTCCAGCTATATGACATTCTGGAAATGACAAAACTATAGAGAGAGTAAAAAGAGCAGTGGTTTCTAGAGGCTACAGGATCCAGGAAGGAAGAGATGATTAAGTGGAGCGTGGAGCATTTTTAGGGCAGCAAAGCATTCTATATGATCCTATAGGTGGGTAAATGTCATTATACATTATATCATACATTACACATCTGTCAAAACCCACAGAACTGTGTAACACAAAAAGAGAACCCTAATGTAAACTATGTACACTAGTTAATAATGTATCAATACCAGTACTTCAACTCTAACAAAGGAAAAACACTACTACCAGATGTTCAGAGCAGGGGAAATTGGAGGTAGAGGTGCATAATGTGGGAATTCTCTGTATTATCTCTGTTCCATGTTTCTATAAACCTCAACTTCTCTAAAAAATAAAATCCATTAACTTTTTTTTTTTAAAGTACACTCTGCCCTTGCCAAATACAACTGATATTTAGTATAGTTTTAACTTAAATCACAGGTAAAAGGAAGGGATAAATTGTAGAACTCATTAGGTTGGACCATAATAAAAGGGATAAGTGAAGAAAAGAATTGCCTCTAGTTATAAAAACTCCCTTAGTTAAGATCAAATGGGGGAAATTCAAATTTTCCTCTTCCAACAGATTAATATTCTAATTTATGCATTTCAATCTGCCTTAATCACACCCTAACTGATGTTTAGAAAAAGTAAATGCATGCAAGTTTGTAGTCTTTCTGGGCTGTTATTTTCCTACTTCTTAACAAACTCGATATCTTCAATTTAATTTCTATTCTATAACCCACCTCTTTCAACCTCCTTCAACTTATTCTGCTTTTGAGCTTTCTAATACAAGAACTGAGCAACATATACGAGCTGGGGCAATGATGGAGCCATTGTTAAATTCTTAATCTTCAGGAAAGGTTAAGTTATGCCCCCTAGTGAATTCCCAAGGAATCTCATTAATAATTCACTGATTTCCAGAGCAGTCTTAAATGTCAAATGTATCATCTGTAGAGAAAATCAATGATTTTTCCAAAATTACTACATAAATATATTCATTTACACAAAATGTTTATGTCTTTTTGTGTTTCCAGAGGATCTAAATTTCCTAAGGCAAGCCATAGTGATCTCTAATGGTAACATTGGTCCAGAATCGACACAGTCCCACCTCCAACCCCTTCTTTTCTGGGTCTGGCAGGTATTATTACATTGTAGTAGGAAAAATGCAGGCTTTGCAGTCAGAAAGATCTGAGTTCCAGCCCTTTCCGGCATTATTTTATGTAGATTTCTCTTCATCCTTAAAGTGGGGTTAATTAAACTTTTATACTATAGTATTTATGATGATGAAATGAGAAAAATATGTTAAGTATCTACCATTTAGTATGCTATAACAATAATTGGTTCTAGTTTTTCTTCTTTACCTTCTCATCTGCTGACCTGGCCAAACCAAGTTCATATTCTTCCTTCATCTAAATTTTTCATTGTTCCACTTGGGTGACCCATGCAAAATCCCAGCTTCTTTAGCAATGCATTCCACCTTGAAGTCATCTAATACTTCTCCACAGCTGAAATCCTGAAACTACTCTCTGCAGCCTCTTCTACTTACAGTCTTCACCATTACTCTCTGGACTCCAGTTCCACAGCCGCACTCCACCCTACCTTCCTTTTTCTTTCAAACCTAACAGCTCCTCCTGGTTTCATTCAGAAGTCTTTAACCAGCCTCAATTCTCCATGCATTACTTGGATTACTACTTTGTCCATCTGTAAATACCGGCCCACAAAATCTAATCCTGAGCTAGTCCAACTGTTTTTCCCACAACTTCATCCAGTAGCTGAGCACTAACAAAAATCACACAATTGAGTAAATTAGTACCCAGCATACACTGAGGTACTACCTCATCTTATTTCAGAAAGGCTGTGAATGTTATGTGACAACCCACAATGGTTCTAGATCCAATCAGCTTCCTTTCCCTAACCTTCCAATGACCATTCCACATCTTTCCCAATCACTTTAAACCTCTTATACTTTCTTTTCAGCCCATGATAAAATAAAAAAGATACATAAAATCACATCTCTCCTATTTAAAACTCTCCAATTTCTCTTAGAGTAAAAGCTTAAATCCGTAATTATAATCATCTACAATACCTCAAATATCTCCTCCCTTTTCTTCTCTGAATGCATCATCTACTCTTTCTTTTTCTCACTCTGCTCCAGCAACACTGGCTCACCTTTGCAGCTCTTCCAACGTGTTAAAAAGGCCACCGTAAGAATACTGCACTAGCTGTTCCCTCTGCTTGGAAGAGTCTTCCACCAGATGTCTGCATGGCTAATTCTTTCACTTCCTATGAGTCTTCTTTCAAATGGCATCCATTCCATGAGGTACCCCTTGACTACACTATTTAAAATCACAATACTACTTCCAATCCTTCCTTCCCAACATCCTAATCTTCCTTATGTTGCTCTATTTGTGTTTTTTTTTTTTCACAGCAGTTCTCTTCTAACATCCTATATAATTTACTTACTTATTGTGTTTACTACTTAATGGTCCCACAAGACAGATGAACCTATATCCCCCTCTTCCCTTTAAAACTGAGCCAAAGTTATTAGGGGTGAATTTTCTCAACTTCAGCCTTCCCACTTCTAAAGTTACCTGTACCACACCTATTTCAGAATCCCTAAACTCCTTCCTCAGAAAAGAAGCTCAATCCTCCACCGGTGTTCTAGATCTAACCTCTTCCTGTCTTTTCCAAGACTCTGCTCAACTACATTTTCCTTGTATTTCACTATTGCCATTCTCCTTCCTGTACTTCAACAGCCCTCTCCTCTGGCTTCTTACCTTCAGCATGTAAGACATGCCATTAAGAAAATAGGTCTCTCTGTAATACCTGCCCAATTTCCTATTATCCTCACTGTATTTAAGGATTCGTAGTTCAGTGGCAGCAGTTTCTGCTCTAATTTCTGACCCAGAAGAGCAATCACAAAGATCTTCATGGATGCTAGGGCTCCCCTCATAAATTGACTTCTCACTGTCATGGTAAAAGGTATCTCCTCTACACTCTCCCACAGTGGGTGAGCTGGTCTTACATGACAAATCCACTCCACCAGTCCAATCTCCCTAGGCCTTTGGATCCCTTCCTCTATAGTATACAAAGGCAGGTCTGGTACTTTACTTTAATTTCAGGAAGCATGGGTCACCTTTTGCCAAGCTTCAGCCAACTAACCAAACTGTCAGAAGCCTTTCCCGATCCCTCAAGCTGTAATAGTGAATCCAGAATCTTTGCTTAGTGGTTCCTATATCAATAAATTTGACCTGGTCCAACTTTATTTTCCTTCCACCATTATTCCACCTTTAATATCCAACCCCACAAAATTTCCCCAGATTTCTACAGATTAAAAAAAAAAAATCATGTGGTTTTTAGAGTGAAGCACTCCTCTTCATAGGACACATTTTGTAGCTTTCCTTTGAGGGCCTGCTAGGACTTGAGTCTAGCAGCAAAGAAGTGTAGTAGGGGTAGTTCTTAGGGAGAATGGGCTATGTCTTGAAAGGCAAGTAACTTCGGAAAAGCCATTACAGGTACTTCACACAAAGCAGGATTAAATTCTCAAAGAGGAGTGGAAGGGCTGCTTTTGCTGGCAAAGACAAGGGATTAAAACTTAGGGGTTCATGGGGCGCCTGGGTGGCTCAGTGGATTAGGCCACTGCCTTCGGCTCAGGTCATGATCTCAGGGTCCTGGGATCGAGCCCTGCATCGGGCTCTCTGCTTGTCGGGGAGCCTGCTTCCCCCTCTCTCTCTGCCTGACTCTCTGCCTACTTGTGATCTCTCTCTGTCAAATAAATAAAATCTTAAAAAAAAAAAAACAAAACTTAGGGGTTCAGTACCCCATTCCGAATTTGAGGACTGCATTCCTTCTCAATCAATGTCCTCTAACAGCAGATACTCTGTTAGATGGGGAATTCATTTTGCACTGTAATTCAACCATTTTGCAGGATGGGGTTCTGGGTTTGGTTTTCAGCAATCTCAGCTCCGCATGTACAGAAGATGAGTTTCTTTAGGCCAGACCTAAAAACTTTCCGGTTATTTTCACAGAGCTTAAGCTGGGAATCAGAAGACCTGAGCTCATCCTTTTCTTTTCCCTTTCTCCAGCATAGTTAGCAGCTAGCAGTTAGCAACCAGTCAGTCTCATTATACTTGGTAATTTGACAAAAATGTTTTAAGTCATCAAATATGTGATCATCCCATCAAGAACCATATCTTTTATAAATACTTGCATACAGATGATAATGTTCTGCCTTTTGCATATCTCTACTGCCACATCATATCATGGGCTATCAGTGCCCTTTTCACCACTGGAAATAGTCATTAATTAGTGCCTTTAAATCCAATAGGGAACCAATTCCAAGAATACTAGAGACAATTCAGAAAACTCATCTTTAAGAATCTGTTCCTCTAGAATTACTATTCAGCACCAAACTCTGAATCAGACAAGTTTCTCCAGAGATATAAAACCAACAGGAAATAATATATACATAAATCACTATCTATCCGTTTTTAGGTTTATCTATATTTAGGTAAATGGATATTTATTTCTATGTATTAGGAATCTATTATTAGATTACTTATCTAAATAGACACAGGTTTTAAGGAATTGGCTCACAAAACCATGCGGGCCAGCAACTCTGAAATGTATATGGCAGACTTGTAGGTTAAAAACTGGCAGAAATCAATGCGATAGGCTTGAGGAAGTATTTTTTCTTCTTGAGACACTTCAGTTTAAAAGTCAGGCCTTCCGGCACCTGGGTGGCTCAGTGGGTTAAAGCCTCTGCCTTCGCTCACGTCATGGTCCCAGGGTCCTGGGATGGAGCCCCGCATCAGGCTCCCTGCTCAGCGGGGAGCTTGCTTCCTCCTCTCTCTCTGCCTGCCTCGCTGCCTACTAGTGATCTCTGTCTGTCAAATAAATGAATAAAATCTTAAAAAAAAAAAAAAAGTCAGACCTTCAATTGATTGGATGAGACCCACCCACATTATTGAGGGTAATTTCCTTCACTTAAAGCAGATGCTAACCACATCTTGTAATACCATCACAACACCTAGATTAGTGTTTGATTAAATAGCTACAGTAGTATAGCCTAGTCAAGTTGACATATAAAACTAAGCATCACACATAATAAAGTTAGATTTCTCAACTAAACCTCACTTTCAACCATACCAAAAACTTTTTGAACAAGAATATCTTATGTGCTCCAAAAAGGCAGTAAAATTCCAGTAGGACGACTTTGGTGAGTGGACTGGAAGAACGTCCTTCTTCCAAGACTGGAGAAACAAACCTTCCACAAACCACCTTTCTTCTACCTCCAACAAAACCATTAGGCTTAGGAAGCTCTAAGATTGTATCTACTTTTATGTTTCAAAAATGTGATCTTCAACTGCACAACAGAAATCACACTTTAAAATTACACTTCTGAGTGCTAGCACTTTGGAAACTAATGACTTAAAAAGAGGAATGGTATCTACTGAATCTGTTGCTTACCTTTACTTTAGAAAACTTGCAAGTTACTACTCCATTTTCTCACACTGACAAAAGTATAATCCAAACCAGGAGAATCAAAAGCATGCTGGGTGAATAATGAGCCAAATCAAAACAGTGCATAAAGAAATCTTATAAAGGGACTGAAATAAATCCTGTTATTTCCTTAAAAAAAAAAAGAATTTTTAAAACTTTTCTTGGCAATTCATTCATTCAGTAAGCACCCAGGTATGCCAGGCACTATTCAAGGCACTCATTGAACAAAATGATGATCCTTGCCTTATTGGAACTCATACTATAGCAAGATAACAACTTTATCGAGTTATTTTCTCTCTGAACATAATACCAAGCATTAAGAAGTATCAATTAATTTTCTGAAAATGTATTAGGTGGGAGCCAACTTCCAGTTCTGAGGCTGGTCTTCCAGCAGGCACTATTTCTTTATTAGCATAGATTCTGTTCTCTGGAGCCAGCCTGCCTGGGTCCAAATCCTAGTTCACTACTTCCCAGCTGCTTGACTTTGGCCAAGTTACTTAACCCTCATCTATAAAATCATCATCATCATCATCATCTTCATAGCAGTTACCCCACTGGATTACATAAGAATTAAATGAGTTCAAATATGTAAAGCACAGTCTGGCACACAGAAGGTACCAAAATATTAGCTATTATTTTAATTCAATATTCAGAAAACTAGATATTACTCAAGTAATAGTGGGGGCAAATAACATCAACAGTAATCTAAAAACAATTTTATCTGGCCCATTCACTCCTTCCATTACTACTACATTCAAGAGTTCTTCTATCTCAACTCACACTGCATGACTTTCAGTTAAGTTTGATAAAAATCCTAAGATGTGATCTCTCTATATCCCATGCATGACATAAATTCATGATGGAGTTTATATAAACACACAGTTAAGAGGCTTTAAATCTAATCAAAATTTTCTTAAAAAGTCAAAAATTAGATTCATTTTTTTTCCAAAATTACAACAGCAATTATCTCAATACTTCAGCATCAGAACCACCAAATACGTGCTATGTCATCGCTTAGTTCTATGGATGGATATGTATACAGTACAATCTCTAGGACCTATACCTTTGCAGTGGTCCATATATATGAACTGAAATTAATTCTCAACACAGCTCATTGCATATAATAAAAAGTACAGGCACAGTCATCTGAAATTGATGGCTCATCCTCATTGTTAAAAATAGGCCTCATTCTTGGTCCAAAGTTTATAAAGGGTCAACAACCTCAGAAAGGTTAATGCCCACAATTTGGAAATGACTAGATGGTAAACCACAGGCTGCAAATGTTGCCATTCCTAACGCGAAGTCTCATTAATATAACTATCTCCTGACAAGTAGGTAGGCCAGTAAAACACGTTTGCAAAACTGCTTTAAATGGGATCAGTTCTGGTAAAGAATTCAAGGTGAACTGTAATCTAATCATGCCCCGTTTTTAAAACTGTCAATCTAATCACGCTGTTTTTACGCCACTAACGTGGAGGCGCTGAGGCACAACAACGTTAAAATGTACACGCATCAATGACCTTAGTTTACAGATAACAGTTTTGACCCTACTTATCTCGGGATGAAAGACCTAAACTATGGAGCTTCCGAGTTTCAACAGTAAGTGCCTTGGACTCTCTAGTGGAAATCTCAGGGGATGGAAAGTGCATTTTCTCCCCCAACCATCCCGTAGGAGAAAGTCCAGCCAACACAGAATAACAATACCGTAGGGTTTCTCAAGAACAGGAATGGGCTGCCCCTCTCTCCAAAATCTGACAGATGCGAATGGCCTTGAAGGGAGGTATGGCAGAGATTTCCCAAGTATAGCAGTAAAGAAAGACCCGCTAGTCCTTAAGTAGTAAGATACTGCTCTTTTTTAAAACTGCAAGGGCGGGGGCTCCCAGGTCCCCCCTCAGCCATCTTCTGACGTAGGTAATAGCAGAGAGTGAAGGGTTACAAAGCAGAAAGCTGAAAAACAGTCCCCCAAACAGGATTTGCCGAACCACAGGCCTGCCAGAGAAGGGCGGGGGTGACCTCTTTCGGCCGCCAGGGGTGGTGGGCGGGCCAGTGTGGAGAACCCCCGTCCCGTGGACGGAATTACCAGCGTAGCCTAAGGAGCGTGGGGCGCGGGGCGCGGGGCACGTGTCAGGTTCGCGCCCTAGTTCTTCTCCCCAACGTGCACCGGGGTTGAAGGTGCCCTCTGGACCCCCCCCACCCTGCGCAGTTCCTTAGAGATCTTGGGCCCTGGCTACCTCTTAGGAGATTGAGGCCACCGCCGTTTCTCGCCGCACAGGCCGAAAGACAGCTCTTCTAATGGCACTCACCAGAGTGACCTGATAAGCGTGGGTCAGGGTGCCGGAACTCCAGGGGCTCAGGCGAACGCTCGCTCCCCGCCCCTACCGCCGGCACCCTCCCGGGCCCTCCTGCCGCGCCCACTAACAACGTGCTTGCTACTGTCCGTGCGGCTCCGCGCGTCCCTCAGCAGGCCCCCGCGCGCGGCACGACGGGACTCGTAGTTCCGGCGCGAAGGTCGAGAGACCCTCCACTCGCAGCCGAGAGCGGCGTCAGGTGACCGTCCACTCCCCGGAAGTGGCGTATCAACACACGCGTGGCGCCGACCGCCGCTTCCGCAAACAGAATTGTAGATGGCTGTGTGGGTAAGTGTGGTGTCTGCAACTCTGGCCATTCTTCTTTGTGTTTAGTCCCTCCGTCGCCCTCGCGATGGAAGGGGCACTCCCAACTCCTGACATGGGCTCGCTTCGCGGTAGTCCTGTTCCTTCAGTACCGTTCGCTGGAGGTTTATTGTGCACCCAACCCGAAGCTAAGTGGGCAGTACTTGTGGGAGTCGGCGGGCTCTGTCGCTCATTCAGACCGAGCGAGCCTTGCACCCGAGAGCGGGTGCAGCCCTAAGAGCTGTCTCAGGCCGCACCTCGGCGGTGCTGAGAAGGCAGGCTGGGGGAGAGATTGTTGGATCCGAAGTAGCGTCTGTGTTGCTTGAGGTGCGGATCGGAAATGTGAGCTGGAGAGTTAGTAAGAGCTAGGCCGCGCCAGTGACGGAAGAGGGTGATTTTGGCTGAATATTTCCCTTCTCGCCTCTGTTGCGTCCTCTTAGGTCTCCCGAGTGGACCCCCGTCTAGCTGACGGGTCAGAGTGTAAGGGTCATCCTGCTTGAGATTAAGCCTCGGGGTCCTGAGGGCTCGGGCGTTCTCTGAGAAACTGAAATGATGGAGACGTGGCCTGCCTCAGAGGTGTGACTGTAAAGCCAGGTCGAAATGCCTATTTGGGTATTTAATGCATTTCCATCTCGTTGTCAGTTTAATCATTACCCTGAGCTGCTTCCTTGAGGATTCTGAGGGGCAGCTCAGTTTAGTTTAGAGTTTATTCATTATTGCACTTTGATTCCGTTTTTAACCTTACCCATTTCTGCGGTCCTTTAAAATTCTGTGCGGTTTATTCTGACCTAGACATTTGATAATTTGGTGGCCAGTATTACTACATAATCATTTTAAAAGGTTATACTGAAAATTACGTTTCTGGGTGTGTGTGTGTGTGTTTCCCTCTGATGCAGTTCTTCCTAGTTTGGCACGTCTTGGTATTTTGTTACCTACACCTTGGGTAGTGAAAACTAATATCCCTTGAAACCCTTCCTGGTTTATAAGGACTTGTTTTTACCCATTCTCTTAAGCAGCTTCATTTCTTGTTCTATTTCTTCACTCAAAAGACTTTTCGCCCACCTTTTTTTAACTTTCAGGTTTTGAATTTGTTGAATCTCACCAGTTTTTGGACTTTTACTCTCCCTTCTCCGTTTGGTTGGAATAATACAGCCTAATGTTTTATTTCATTTTATTTTTTAAAAAAGATTTATTTATTTGTTTGACAGACAGAGATCTCAGGTAGGTGGAGAGGCAGGCAGAGAGAGAGAGAGAGAGAGAGAGAGGAGGAAGCAGGCTCCCCGCTGTGCAGAGAGCCCGGTGCTGGGCTAGATCCCAGGATCCTGGAACCGTGACCTGAGCCGAAGGCAGAGGCTTTAACCCACTGAGCCCCCCAGGCGCCCCACAGCCTAACATTTTAAAAGTGGCATATAGATTGTAAGATTCTTGAAGACTAACCACATAGTGCCTTATTGAGATCCTCTGTAGTTGAAGTATAGTAGAATTGTCAAATAACCTAATAAGTTCCTGTTCCATAGTTTACTTATTTCTCTCTCCCTTCCATTTTACTCATAAGCCTATGAACATTTGAAGGAGACTTAATGGTCATTAAGTTGCAGACTGGGTTTTGAAACTTCTTGTCCAAAGCTATTTCTGCTGTCTTCACTTTCTAATTCTGGCACCCATTATGAAATAAGGATTTCAGAAGTTAACTGTAGGTTCCCAGACTTTTCCTGTTCTTGGTGCCCTTAGTCTCTGAATTTTTATTTTTTCAGTATCAGTAGATCAAAAGAAATACCCACCAGTTCTGCTTAGTAAGTAGTTAAATCCAAAGAATTTAGTATTTATGTCTTAATAAGTACTTAAAAAATAATACACACGTTTAAAGGAAAAAATAATGTTTGTGTTTAATTTTTCATTAACCATCAGTGCTTACTAACGGGATGTGTACACCTATTGGGTACTGCACAGTTTCTCAAGCTTTGCAATAAGATTTGACATTGCCAACTTCATTTCCTGTTTCACATTGATTTCCTGTGGTGCCACCAAAATCTCAGCTTCACAGGTTCTGATAGCATTGAAAGGAATGTAGTGCGGTCTGTTCAGTTGACGCTGCTCTATTTGAAGCTGTATTCGTGGTATCTTCCATATGTCAGATACCAGGGTTTCCCTTAAAATTTTAAAGTGTCCTGCTGTGCCTGTACAAGTTTGTTATAGTGTCCAGCTCACAATTTGGGAACCAAGGCTATAAATTGAGGATCAGAATAGAAATGGAACTAGGGCTTGTGTAATAACCACCCCCCCAACTTATCAGTCAGTTTCAATGCCAGTAATGACTTTTATGGGTAAGATTGTGTGTATGTTTAGGCATTATAATTAGTACTTCCATATATATTCAGAGATTCATCTGTAACATATATCAGTTAATGTTTTCAGTATTCTCACTATAATGAGATTTTTGAAAAACTCCTAGTTGGTTACTGAAATGAAATGGCTGGCTTCTGGTTAAAATTGATTTAAAGTTTCAGTACTTGTGTTTACAAGTAATATCAAATTTTTGCCATTCCAGTGTTAGTTCATGAAGTTTTACTATCTAAGTAAGCAAAAATGGAAAATTCTGCAAAAGCAGAGGAGTGTGGAAAGATCTCTCTTGAAGATGCAGAAGCATCAGTAGATTTGGAAACAGAATCTTCATTCAGTATTAATGAAAACACAACCACTCCTGGGACTGGCCTTTCTGAAAAGGCTCCTATCTGTGGACAAGTAGACACACCAAAAAAGAGAAAAATGGAATTTGAAGATGATCTTATAAAGGAAAGTTCTAGTTGTGGGGAAGATACTCCAACCAAGAAAAGGAAACTTGATGCTGAAATTGTCCCAGAGGAAAAAGGTTCTGGTGATGATGAAGGCATTTCAAGGAAAAGAAGAATGGAAACGGATGATTTTCCAAAAGATGAACCTTCTACTGGAGATGGCACACAGAAAAAGAGAAAAATAGAACTTGAGGATGTTCCTGAAAAGCAAAAAGTATGTTGAATGTATTTTTTTATTCATAATGGGATGTGTCATTGAAATGTGGAACTGTTGTGAATATTTTTTATTTAATCTTAAACCTTAAGAATGTTCTATTAGTAATAGATAATGTCTTAAGATAGAGTAGGCTTTTAACTCCTGTAATTTAGTTGCTTTTATTTAGGTGAAACTTAATGCTAATTGAGATAATTTTTGTTATTTAGGAACTCTAATTTCACTAGAAACCTGAAAGCTAGTTTTTATAATTTGCTTTTTCTCAGTGTTTTAAAAAAGACAAGTGTTAAGTTCCAAATGATATACTTTTTTCCTTTTTTATTATGTGTTCATCACTTTCCTGTGTCAGAAATAGAAGAGATTATGACTTAAAAGATAAATTTCAACATTACACCCACCTTTAATGTGATTCCTTTAACTATATTGTTTCCAGCTTCTCATTGGGGTAGTTACATAAGCCTGATATTTTGGATGGGTAGTGTAGAACAAGGGACAGCAAGTTATTTTCATCTGGGAATATTATATTATGCAGGCATCTGAGGCAGAAGATGAGTTTGGATGGAAGGAGTACTTTAGTGAATGAGTAAAAGTTCTGGCATCAGTCCTGGAGAGTAAAGTGTTAGGCCAGGCTTTTGCCATTGGTACTGTGTGAATCCTCGTAACAGAGAGGAGCTTGTATTATACACACAGTTTTCAAACTTTACCAGCAGCAAGACCCTTTTTTCCAAGTAAAAATATTAAACCTGATACATAAGACAGGTAAAAGATGAAGCACTTTGGTTGAACAGGGAAGTGTGGGAATTTGAAGCCCTTTATATACTGTGGCATTCTTACAGAATGCTTGGTGTCTTAGGTAGGTAGCACAAATGGAAACTGTTGGAATAGATTAAAAGAAAAAACAAAAAATATTGACCCTGAACATAGCTTAATGAGTTCTAATTCCTTTGTGTGTGTTATCTCATTTAATGCTTGCATCAATTTTACATAATAATATAAAAAAATATAACTTGTTCCTATTTTATTCTCTTGTAGGAACCCAATCCGCTGACTCACATTTATTGAATTGAATAAATCAGAACTCTGGAAGAGTACTGATTTTATTTAGACATTGAGACCAAAATTATACAGATGAAAGATCAAGATGAAAATCTTAAACCAAGAGATGTTTTTAAAAATAGGGAACAGGGGAGAACAAATCTTAGGTGTGATTATAATTAGTAGGATTTTTGTCATCCATCCCATTGCTTGTTCAAGTTTACCAATTTCATTTGTATTTTATCTTTATATAGGTCAGATGCTCTTTTAGCTTATTTTTGCCATGTTCTGATTCTAAATTTTGTTCCATTCTCTTATTTTCAGAAGGTAGAAGAGGGACACAGTTCAGCCGTGGCTGCCCACTATAATGAACTACAGGAAGTTGGTTTGGAGAAGCGTAGCCAAAGTCGTATTTTTTACCTAAGAAACTTTAATAATTGGATGAAAAGCGTCCTCATTGGTATGACTGATTGATTTTTGATTTACAGCTTGGAATTTTTTATTTCTGCTTATGTTTCTTTTTTTCCCTGAATGATTACTCATATGCTAAATTGTTAAGTCTTTCCTTCCTGTTCATTAATTACCAAGTCTTGACTTCATAAAACTGGAGCAAAAATTAAAACTAGACCTTCAAGATAATTCTTTTCATATTTACTTTTGGACTACCTAAGATATATGAGTTTAATTGATATTAAGTTCATAAGTTAATTAGGCTTTCAAAAGGCAGTGTGCTCCTTTTATACTTAAGATTATCTAGTGCTATTAAGTAATTATTCTATTTTACTCTTAATAGTTTTAGAATAGTGACATAATGTTGGATTAAGTATTCAGCTTCTATTAAGTCAAGAAAATGGGCAGGGTCATGATTTTTCATCTCTAGACCTTTAATGAGTCAAAAGGTTATGTGGAGATTTTTCATTGTACTTGTTTTTCTTGTGAAGTGTCTAGGGAAAAATAAAGTTTACTTTGAGACTTGATGAAGACATTGAACTTTTTGGAGCCTGCATTTTATTTATGGAAACTCATCTTTAGAATTAAAATGGAAATCTTTGGTAAAAATCTGATTCAGAATATATTTATTGCTTTGTATATCTAGCATATTAAGTAGTCAGATTCCTTATGTGAGTTTAGAGGTTTTTTTTTAGATTTTATTTATTTGTCAGAGAGAGAGAAAGCACAAGCTGGGGGAGTGGCAGGCAGAGGGAGAAGCAGGCTCCCCACTGAGCATGAAGCCCCATGTAGGGCCTGAGCTGAAGGCAAATGCTTAACAATTGAGTCACCCAGGCATCCCAAATTTAGAGAATTTTTAAAAGCCAGTGGGTTTTGAAGTTTTTTAAGTAAGGTTTTTGGGTTGTTTGGTTTTTTTAAAAAGCCAGCCTCAGATAAAGTGAAAATGCTTTCATGATTACACTAGAAAGAATAAGGTGCTAATTATGGGTACTTCCTACTAGTTTTGATGATAATTTACTAATTCTTATTTTACTTATTTATTTTAAAGATTTTAAAAATAATCTTTACACCCAACATGGGGCTTGAACTTAAAACCCCAAAATGAAGAGTCACATGATCTACAGACTAAGCCAGCCAGGTGCCCCAATAATTTACCTGTTTTTTTTTTTTTTTTAGACTTACTTATTTTAGAGCGAGAATGAGAGAAAGAGAGAGCACGAACAGGAGGGGTAGAGGAAGAGGGGGAGAGAGAATCTCAAGCAGACTCCCCGCTGAGTTCAGAGCCTGACACCAGGGGTTGATCCCACAACCCTGAGCCAAAATCAAGTTAGATGCTTAATTGACTGAACTACCCAGGCTTCCCAATAATTGAATAATTTTTAAAGGTACATTATTCATTCTGAATAGTATTAGGAGTGGGAACTAGGGTCATTATTTTGAACACATACTAATATTTTCTGTCTTACTTTGTTTTTAATATTCGTGTTTTATTACAGAAATATGACTTATTTGTCTCTACTAGTTTTCAGCTAGGGTAATTGAATGTTGGCTCGTCAACCCCTCCCCTTTTATTTTTAAGGTTAGTATTATGGCATTTTTAATCTATACTTCTAAGGTAATTTATGGACTCTGGTCCTAATTTCTTTTCCTCTTTTCCTCATCATCCTCAGCAATATAGATAACTTCTAGGGTATTTTTTTTCTGATGTGTCATTTATTTATATGTTTATTCATTGAATAAATATTTTAAGTTCAGCCATATTTTTTCACATCATTAGTTGTATTATTTTTATAATCAAGGAAACAGGTCATTTTTAAAAAGTCTTAAGTCAGACTTAGCAAAAATTTTTTCTCCCCACATATTTATACTCTTCTTTCCTCCTTCAGCTGTTCAAGCAACTCCCTTAATGGGTGCATTGCTATCTGCACCTGTCTTTCTGGTCCTGGTGTAATCAGTGTGGTCTATTCTACTTCCTTCTCTGGCTTTTTTCCCCTTTCTCTTCTCAATGCCCATTCTTGGTCATTCATTTTTTTCTTTCTTGTTTGTACAGCTTAGTAACTGCTTGAATGTGAAAAAGGTATCTCTGAGTAATGTTTCATGATGATTTTCCCTCTTACTAGTCTTACTATATGGAAATAAAGAGTCGTTTTTTACTTATTCCATATTTGTTAACGCTATTTTTTAAAAAAGATTTATTTATTTTAGAGAGTGCATGTGTGTGTGCTCGTATGGGTTGGGGGAAGGGCAGAGGGAGGGAGGGAGAGAGAGAATCCTCAACCAGATCCCCCACTGAGCTTGGAGACTGATATGTGGCTCAATTCCAAGACCCTAGATTATGACCTGAGCCAAAATCAGGAGTTGACCAGTTAACCAACTGAGCTACCTGGGCACTCTGGTTATGCTGTTTTTTTTAAGATTAATAGCAGAAAGTTAAATATAGAACATTTGTGCTTCTATTGAAATTATTTTAAGATCCTACAGACAGTGAAAGCCAGAAATATTCATACAGAATTTTTTTTTTTTTTTTTTTTTTTTTTTTAGATTTTGCTTATTTATTTTAAGAGAGAGAAAACAGATGGTGGGAGGCAAGGGAGAGGGAGAAACAGCCTTTCTGCTAAGCAGGGAACTTGACACAGGGCTTGATCCCAGGACCCCAAGATCATGACCTGAGCCAGGCTCCCTGTGAATATTTTAGCAGTCAAAATGGTACACACATGAAATAGGAAATGTTAAACACAGAGTAATAGAGGAAGAATAGATCTACAAATCCGTATTATATCAGGTTTTAGAATTGTTGAATACTTCAGTAGTCTAAGAATACTAATATGCCTTTAACTGATATTTGAACCATTTGACTATTGATGTATGGGGTCCTATTGATACTATTTATTGGTTATCAATGTGATTTGGTAGATTGGGATGAAAGATTTCATTTTTTTGGAGTGTTTTAAGAATTTTCATCACAGTAAAATTAAGAGGTATGTATAGTTTTTGGACTAGTTCTTGTATTGGTTTTGGTGGTAAGCCTGACATCTTTTATAAAAGTCAGGCACTCTTATTATTCCATAATTATTTTGAATTAGTTAGGTATATTATAAGCTAAATGTTTAGTTTTTAGAAAGAGAAAACTACAAAAATTATGAGTAATTTTTTTCATATGAACAAGTGTTGAACTTTCTTATATTAATTAGAATTTAAAATGGCTGCTATTCAATGTTTAGTCAAATTCTAAAAATAACCTTCACAAACCTATATGAACTTTCTAAAATATTAGACATATATTCTGATATAAATGAAATGTTCACCAGAAGTTACAAATTAACTACATAAAAGAACATGTAATAGTTTATAATAATGTCAGGCAGGTGTTAGTAGGTATTAGGTGTAACGGTTCATGCTGTAGTAAAAATGGAGAAATGATTATTATGACATTTTTCTCTTTTAGGGGAATTTTTAGAAAAGGTACGACAGAAAAAAAAAACGTGATATCACTGTTTTGGACCTGGGATGTGGTAAAGGTGGAGATTTGCTCAAGTGGAAAAAGGGAAGAATTAACAAGCTAGTTTGTACAGGTAAGATAAATAATGACATGGGAAAGAATAATTTGTGATCCATCAGGTAATTGGAAAATAAACAGAATCTCAGTATCACATGACACTAAAATATCTTAGAAGAAGATATCTGTGGCTGTGTTTGAGATGGGTGTTTTTTCAAATGAGTTTTGAGATTTTACTGATGGTGTTACATAATATAGTTAATGAGCCTGGGATAACTTGTCCTCCCTAAAAGGAGGGAAGTAATCAAAGATGGAGCCACGTCTAAAGCACAAACTTGAAACTTCCACTGGCCAAAGAGGACAGTTTCATCATCAAAAGGAATAGTGATTTCAGTGGATTGAAACACATCAAATAAAAGAAAAAAACCTGTTGTTCACCCTTGGAGGATGCTAGGAAACTTATTCATCATTCTGCAATTCATAAATTAACGGTTGGGGTATCTTCCTTACCCTATGTGAACTGTATTTCAAGATGACCAAGTGGTTGAAAAGGGAAATTTCACTATATTAAAAAATCAGAATGAATAAGTGCAGTAGCACTGATGAAAATCACTATTTTCCATCCTTGATGAAATGATAGATCTAAGCAACAATCATAAAAAGTTGCTAAAGCTATTAGGTGAGAAAGGTTGATGGAATTTAGTAACTGAATGAATCAAGCACCTGAACTCACTAGTCAGCCTAACACTAAGCCTAACACTAAAGTGGGACAAGCAGATGTTATATTCTTCCAATGAGGTGAAGTACATAGCATCACCTGTGAAGTTACCTAAATTAACACTTAACTTTTTTGGTTTTATAAACACTATATACCCTTATTTTTAAGATTGGGGACCACTGGGGCACCTGGGTGGCTCAAATGGTTAAGCATCTGTCTTTGGCCCAGGTCATGATCTCAGGGTTCTGGGATGGAGCCTCGTATCAGGCTCCCTGGTCAGCGGGAAGCCTCCTTCCCCCTCGCTCTCTGCCTGCCTCTGCCTGCTTGTGATCTCTATCAAATAAATAAAATCTTAAAAAAAAAAAAATTGAGGACCACCAGGACGTGTTTTCAAGTGAAAACACTTGACTGTGAAAAAAAAACCACAATGAGATACCACCTCACACCAGTCAGAATGGCTAAAATTAACAAGTCAGGAAACGACCGATGCTGGCGAGGATGCGGAGAAAGGGGAACCCGCCTACATTGTTGGTGGGAATGTAAGCTGGTGCAATCACTTTGGAAAACAGCATGGAGGTTCCTCAAAAAGTTGAAAATAGAGCTACCTTATGACCCAGAAAGGTACTGTATATGTAGCTATAGCTATTGATTATAGAAATTAAAATTGAGAATTAAAATAGTATTTTTATTAAGACATAAAGTTTAGCGAGAAGACTGGCACTTTAAATATTTTTCCGAATACTTTTAGAGTCTGGAATAATAGGAGACAAACTGGGTTTTCATACCTGTTTCTGCATTCACTGTGTTGAGATGTGTTATTTGAAAAGTAGTTGTAAGATGAAGGGCTACTTTAACAGTCCTTTCAGATAATTGAGCATATTAATCTTTCATACTGTATCCAAACTCCACAGGTGGTAGTTCCTTAAAGATAGTTATAATGTAGCATCTGAATCTGTGTCAGTGAAATTTTTGTATTCTGTTATACTTAAATCCATTGGTCTGTCTTGTGCTTTGAATGGATTTTCTGCCCTGCAAGATTTTGTGATATTTGGAAAATAATGTCCACTAATAGTATGCAGATCTTCTAAATGTTGACATCAAGAAATCACATTTTTTTTAATGTTACCACCAATCAGACGTTTTAAGTATTGGGAAGACGCCCAGCCCATGGTGGTAGACGCAAGTGTTTCAAGTTGTAATTCTCACTTGAAATCTCAGGTTTTATCCTTGGTAACAAATACTGTCCTTTATTTTGCTTGAAGTGAGAGGCTCACTTGATTCATTTTCAAGAAAATGTCTGCCAGATTATAAAGTCTAAGTAACCAGTTTGTCTGTCAGTACTGCTTTCAAGTGAAAACACTTGACTGTGAAAAAAAAAAAAACCCACAATGAGATACCACCTCACACCAGTCAGAATGGCTAAAATTAACAAGTCAGGAAATGACAGATGCTGGCGAGGATGCGGAGAAAGGGGAACCCTCATACACTGTTGGTAGGAATGCAAGCTGGTGCAACCACTCTGGAAAACAGCATGGAGGTTCCTCAAAAAGTTGAAAATAGAGCTACCTTATGACCCAGCAATCGCACTACTAGGTATTTACCCTGAAGATACAAACGTAGTGATCCAAAGGGGCACGTGCACCGGAATGTTTATAGCAGCAGTGTCCACAATAGCCAAACTATGGAAAGAACCTAGATGTCCATCAACAGATGAATGGATAAAGAAGATGTATAGATATACAATGGAATACTATGCAGCCATCAAAAGAAATGAAATCTTGCCATTTGTGACGACATGGATGGAACTAGAGGGTATTTTGCTTAGCGAAATAAGTCAGAGAAAGATAATTATCATATGATCTCCCTGATATGAGGAAGTTGAGATGCCACGTGGGGGGTTTGGGGGGTAGGAAAAGAATAAATGAAACAAGATGGGATCGGGAGGGAGACAAACCATAAGAGACTCTTAGTCTCACAAAACAAACTGAGGGTTGCTGGGGAGAGGGGGGTAGGGAGAGGGTGGTGGGGTTATGGACACTGGGGAAGGTATATGCTATGGTGAGTGCTGTGAAGTGTGTAAACCTGGCGATTCACAGATCTGTACCCCTGGGGCTAATAATACATTATATGGTAATAAAATAATAAAAAATTATATAAAGAAAAAAAAAGTGGCCAGTACAGCTCACAGCACAGTCACACCAGTCCTGTTCAGACTTTACTAGGGAACACAGATGTTCTGTTACTTTCCATTTCATTACACAGAATATTGAAAAAGCACCAAGATTTAATAAAATCAACTTTTACTGCTTTATCAAGAACATTTAAAAATGAAATTGGTTTTTTCCCCCATGCTAGTTTATAGTGGTGAAGAAGATATCAAGTATTACCTGTGCACTACTAGCTTGTATTCATGATAAGGTGCCAGCTTTACTTTCCAGTGCTTTTGCATCACCATTGCAAATCCCACCACAGGAAAAAGCAAGTAACTTTTTATTAAGAAAAAATAAACTTGATATTTTCAAAGTTGGGCATATAGTTTACATTTTATAATTCAAATTGGAGTCTAAACTTTTTGCATTTAACTTGGAATAAGCATTTAAAAATCATGGTAGAACTTTTCTGTTATCACTACCTATTGAGAAAGCTTTTTATCTTTTTGAAAAATAATAAAGCATTTACATTGGAAGAGATACTTTTTGTTTTAAAGGAAATAGAACCTTTTTTGCTCTTACTAAGGATAGATTTCATGCTAAATGTCTATAGATTTGAACCATCTTTGTATTTACATCTTATCTCTGTGGGCCTTTGTTGCCAGTTACTAACGCCTGTCCTGCTTCCAGATATCGCTGATGTTTCTGTCAAACAGTGTCAGCAGCGGTATGAGGACATGAAAAATCGTTGTCGTGATAACGAATTTATTTTCAGTGCAGAATTTGTAACTGCTGATTGTTCAAAGGTACAGAATTTTTTTCAGTTTGTCAATTTATGTTTAATATTTTTAGTTTGGCTGAGTGATGTGTTTAAAAAGCAGTTAGTTCTTTTAGAATGTACTTTCAAACACTGAAAGTCTCAGGACATGTATTTTCAGTTTCAGCTAGAAATTCTATTAATGATAAATTTCCTTAGATGACCCACTGAGTACTTCTGGGGGTTTTTTACTTCTAATAATCTGAAGTTTAGAAATCATTTGTTGCTTTTCTATTCCGACAAGATTTATTTTCCAGTATTTTAAAATAGAACTGAACTTACATTTTGTTTACCTTATAATTTATTAGGGTAGTTTCCCAATATATCAGAATTTGATGTTTTGCACTTTCTACTTGTTTCTGAATTTCTTAACTATTAAGTTTAAGAACTACAGAGGCATTATGAAAGTGAGAAGGAAAAATGGTAGTATACTGCTAGAATGTTGGAAACCTTTAAAAACACTGGCACTTTTAAAAAGTATCCCAAAGGCCAGCTTTGTGAATGTTTGGGTTTTTTTTAATCACAATTACTGTTTGATATTTTACTTTAGCCTTGAAGTAAAGCCAAATAAAGCATCAACTTTCTTAAATGTTGTATTTGGTTGATAGATTTTGAAACATGATTTCATTTTTAGTTTTTAAATTACCTTGAAAATGGGAATCAAATTCTGTTGAACCAAAAGGAAAAGATCATTTCATTGTGGACCTCATACATAATGAGAGAAAGAATAGGTGGTTGGGAGGACATATCTACTTTATTTTAAGGACCCTAATTCTAGAAATTAATTAGCAAAAAAGTTTTTATATTGCAGTTAACATCAAAATCTTGACCCATTTTAATTTTTAATTTTGTTTCAGGAACTTTTGATTAACAAATTTCGTGACCCAGAAATGTGCTTTGACATCTGCAGTTGTCAGTTTGTCTGTCATTATTCATTTGAATCCTATGAGCAGGCTGACATGATGCTCAGAAATGCTTGTGAGAGACTGAGCCCTGGAGGTTATTTTATTGGTACTACTCCCAATAGCTTTGAACTGATGTAAGTGCTTTTGATATATTGTTGTTTATAAGATACTCAGAATTAGGCTTATTGTAAAGTAGCAAATGTTTATCACAAATAGAGTTCATAAAACATGCCATGTTGATCTTATAAGGGCTGAATACTTTGATAATGTATTTGAGTAGATACTCAACATTTAAGGTCAAAACGTAGATTTACAGATGAATCTTTAAAACATCTTTGTGGGTAAATTGGAGACCTATGCTATACCCAGCCAGAGGTCGTAGTGCTACACAAACTCCAGATACTCAAAGACTTAGCTAGTAGTCATGATAATGAAGTGAAGCCTGTTTCCAGCCTAATTTTATTAGCGAGCATGTGAATTATCTGTTAATGTATTGGTTCTTAAAAGTAGTTCAAATCCAGTTAAAAAGCTGATCAGGTATCTTTTTAAAATTGCATCTTTTAGTTTTTTCACATGCATAATCTGATCAGAATAAGTCTGAGCTAATAACAGCTTTAATCTTTTTATTTTGGTTTGGGGATAACCTTTAATAGAAGACGCCTTGAAGCTTCAGAAACAGAATCATTTGGGAATGAGATATATACTGTGAAGTTTCAGAAGAAAGGAGATTATCCTTTATTTGGCTGCAAATATGACTTCAACTTGGAAGGTGTTGTGGATGTCCCTGAATTCTTGGTCTATTTTCCATTGCTAAATGAGTAAGAATGTCATTAATCTGTTACTTTTCTCTTTTTGCCTTAAGAGAAAGAAAGAAAAAAAATTAGTATTTTTGTTCATTTCTTATTTTAAATGGAACCCAAAGAAAAAGTATAGCTTTGTAAAAAGAAAAAACTAACCTCAAGTTCAGGTTTATGCCATAGCTTCTTATACCTTGCGTATTTAGTTTTCTTTTATCCATGGAATTACTTTATCCTGTAGATAAGAAAGGGAGACTTTGTTGTTGCCTTCATCTTGTGGCAGAAAATAGCTGACATTGAAAATAGTGAAAGATATTTTTTTAAACTGTTAGTAACTTTGTAATATAAATGAGTCTTCATAAAGCAAAGCTCCTCTTTTGATGAGTATAGGTATTGAAGGTTGTTTTACATTTCACTATAGCTTTGAACTTTCGTACATCACATAGGCAGTGTTGATAAAAAGATCCTGATTCAAGAATGTATTCCACTCATGCACCTGGTTCTAGGTGTCCTCTAGCCACTCAGGTGCCTTTAAAATGAAAGTTTTTTTAAATGCTAGGAAGCACTAGCAATTTTTGTACTTAATTTGTTTAATGGTGATACACATATATAGTTACAAGTCATCACTATAATATAAATTTTTTAAAGATTATTTACTAAAACAGTTACACATTCAGTGAGACAGGATCTGAAAAATGCATAGGAATTTGAGATGTTCTTTTGCAGTTTTATTAAAATGAGCAAAAACATAGCTTTTATATGGCAAACTTACTCAAATTGGACAAATTGAGTCTTAGTTCTTTGTAATTTTGCTATTTCTAAGGTGTACAACTTGATTTTATTTCTGAAGGCTTATTTTGGAGACTTATGGTAGAAAGTGAACTGCCTAGAATAAAAGAGACTCTTAACTTACATTGTCTTTCCAAGAAGGGTTAATTCAAATTCTGGGGAGCACTGTCTTACATATGTCTCTTACATACATATCCCAGTGGCTCTCACATATATTCTTTTTCATTGTCCTTTCCCCATTGTCCTTTCACTTCATAAGCCTTCTCATTGACTGTTGAGGAGTTATTTTCCCTTCATCTCCTCCTTTACCTTCTACCTGAGATCATCCTCCAGACTCCTTATGTTGTCAACAAATACAGATACTATAAACTTTGGCAAATGCAGTAGGAAAAAAACAGTATAACAGGGAGACCTCATGTAATTGAGTATTTAAGGAATCCACCTGTGAAGAAGTGATGTTTAAGTCAACATCTAAAGGATGAAAAGAAGTTTGCCAGTTGAAGACTAGAAGGGAGAATGTTCCAGGTATAGGGACAATATATGTGAATGAGCTGAAGGAAAACCATTGTGTGGGTTGTAAGGAATCAGGGCCCAAGTGGCTCAAGATGAGGCAGCATTGTTGTTATTATTTTTTTTAAATAAGCTCTGTGCCCAGTGTGGGGCTTGAACTCATGACCCTGAAATCAAGAGTCACATACTGTGTAGTTATATGGACTGAGCCAGCCAGGTACCCCAAGGAAACATTTCTTATAGATGAGTACATTAGAGACCATGCAAAAGACTTTTGAATTGTGTTCTATTAAGTGGGCTAGAAAGCCACTGCAGGGCGTAGATGAGGGAAGTGACATGTATGTATTTTTTTGAAAGCTCAGTCTGGCTGTAGTTGGAAAATTCATTGAGGGAGAATAAGAATGAAAGCAGGGAAACAAGCAATGTAGTATAGCTGAGTGGTGGTAATAGTTAAAGCAAGATGGTGGCCAAAGAAGTGTTAAGAACTACTTGAAGAATATTTTATAGGTAAACAGAGGATGTAGTGGTGTGTGGAACATTGGAAAGAGGATGGTAGCATGGAGAACTCTGAGGTTTCTGGCATGAATCATTAGATAGATTTACTGAAGTAGCAAAGATTGGCAGAACAGTCTAGTGGGGTTCAGCCATGATTTGGAAAGTTGGAGAATACCTGTGACGCATCCTGGTGGAGATTTCTAGGAAGCAGTGGAATAAATGAGAATGACAAGAGAGAGCTGAGCTACAGATGGCTGTTGGCATGCTGTGTGAAGTCAGGAAAGGGAAAATGAGTAATGCTCTGGGCCAAACTTCAGAACATTAGAAGTTAGGTAAAAGAAATTTGTAAAACAAACTGTGCTGAAGCAGCCCAAGATGTGGTTTAAAAATTAATAGTGTATCTTGTCAGAGAATCCAAGAGATGAAAGAGACTATTTTAAGAAGGAATGGTAGCTGTTCTTAATGCCACTGTGAGGGATCAAGTTAAATAAAATGGAATTAATAGAAAAGTGTTCCTTATAGATGTTCATCCCCATCTCATAGCTTTCATTTTATTTCCTGACCTATTTGTTACAGTAATAGAGTTTCATTTTATTTCCTGACCTATTTGTTACAGTAATAGAGTTTCCTGTGACTTACTGAGATTTAGGATGCATGTTATCTTATAGATGTAATTATTGGCATGTTACTCTTCATTCATTTTGTATTCTCCTGTTGTGAATTTATAATAGTTTTTTGATGATCCCCAGACATTGTCACTGTTATGTGAAAGTAAACTATAGAGGAATTATAAATATTTCAGAAACATTTTCATTAAGTAATCTGTTTTGGACAGAATGGCAAAGAAGTACAATATGAAACTAGTCTACAAAAAAACATTTCTGGAGTTCTATGAAGAAAAGATTAAGAACAACGAAAATAAAATGCTGTTAAAACGAATGCAGGCCCTAGAGGTAGGTGTTTAGAAAAGGTATAAACATTCCAGGTCTTGGTAAACTTGTTTGACTGTTTCTGGGATTCCTTTCAAGGCCATATAGATGCTCAATATTTATATAAGTCGTGGATTATTTTGTGTCACTATAGACTCTTCAGCACCTAGGACAGAGCTTATTATAGAAACTTTACTTGGTGGGTACTCAGGAAATACTTGAATGAATGAATGAGTGAGTGAGTGGTGCTATCATCAAATTCTATTTTCTGGATAGTATTGCTTTTAAATAGGATTTCTTAACCTCAGGGCTGTTGGCATTTTAGACTTTAATTTCTTTGTTGTTAGGTGCTGTTCTAGTCACACTAGGACATTCAACAACATCTCCGGCATCTGTGCACTAGATTTTAGTAGCACCCCTGCCCCCAGTTGTGACACCCAAAAATGACTCCAGACATTACCAAATGTCCCCAGGGGTGCATTATTGCACTACTTCTTCACAGTATTGCCCTTTCGTTAACATTACTAATTTAAAAATCTTCCTGGCCAGGGTCTAAGTTGAGCTCATACCATGCCTAATTTTGTTCTTTGCTGACTCTCTAACAAAATTGTGGTCTTTTAGACTATATTGTTGCTGGGACCTGCTTCTGGACTCCTTCGTGCTTTCCCTAATTGCAGCAATGACAGTTTCTATACAAGTTTTAAATATAGTGGATAGCCATGGACTAGTTTTCCTTATGTCCTTTTTCAGTATTAGGTCTAAAATGGTGAGTGAACATTTTTGTTCTTTTTTTTTTTTTTTCTTAGATTTTTTTAAAATTTTTATTTATTTGACAGAGATCACAAGTAGAGCAGAGAGGCAGGCAGAGAGAGGGGGGGAAGCAGGCTCCCCACTGAGCAGAGAGCCCGACGTGGGGCTCGATTCCAGGACCCTGAGATGATGACCTGAGTTGAAGGCAGAGGCTTAACCCACTGAGCCACCCAGGCACCCCAACATTTTTATTCTTAATCAACAGGATCATATTAATCAACTGATCATTGAACTTCTTCAGAGAGTTCATTCAACTTAGAATTTTTTTAGAGTACTTTAAACATACTCATTATTTTGCTAATTACCCCACAGAGTAGGCAAAACAGTGACCTTCCATATTTTAAAATGGGCAGTCTGAGGCCCAGAGAGGATATGTGACTTGTTCAAGGTAACAAAACTATTAACCTTCATACTTTCTTTAGTTTTTATAGGTGATTTTTAAACAAAAGTCTCCTGCTGTAGTTGCATCCATACAACTTTCCCAATTTGGAGTGGAAGCGCCTTTTTAAATCCTAAATTATTTTTTGAAACCATTAAACCACTAAAATGTTACATTCGTCATTAGTTGTATTTCCTATATTTTAGAATTAAGAATATTTTTATTTACTTTATGTTAGCAGAAGCTTGTTTTTATTTTGAGGGAGAATAGAAAACTAGAAAAAGTGTGTGTATACAAATCACCACACACACACGCACACACACACACACACGCATGTACGGTGTCATCTTTCCTGGTGCTTTGCATGTACAAAAACATGTACTTAAACAGCAAACAGCCGAATTTAGTATCTGAGCTTATTGTAGGGTGCATATAAAGAAAGAGGAAAGAGAAGATAGTAAAGTAGACATTTCCGGATCATTTTCTTCAAAACTGATCAGGAAGATCTGGGTGTAAATTGAGTCCTTGCCAGCTGGTTTGCTGCAAAAAGAAAAAGTAATTAAAAAGAATATGTAAGCTTTGTAGAATAGACGGTTAAAAATATTAAGTATTCTATATAGTTCATTCTGTTCTGATTTACATGTATTACAGAGCAGTTCACTTCCTAGTATAAGGGGATGCTACTTGAAATGGATTAAAAATAATGCTTGAGCCAGGCGCCTGGGTGGCTCAGTCATTAAGCATCTGCCTTTGGCTCAGGTCATAATTCCAGGGTCCTGGAATTGAGTCCTGCATCAGGTTCTCACTCAGCGGGAAGCCTGCCTCTCCCTCTCCCACTCTCCCTGCTTGTGTTCCCTCTCTTGCTATCTCTCTCTGTCAAATAAATAAATAAAATATTTAAAAAAAAATAAATAATGCTTGAGGTAATTTGAATAAACATTTGACCAACTTAGCCTTAACAACAAAGCAGTGTGTGTGTGAAATATGGAGACTGCCCATAATTTAGAGGCTGGGTTATTTTCCTTATCTTCTTGAACTCACAGTGTTCTCTGTTGACTCAAGTTGTTTTTCTGTATTTTGTTTTTTTAAGTTTTCATTTTAATCACCAAGTGCTCATCAGGACAAGTGCACTCCTTAATCCCTGCCCATTGTTTCACCCATCCTGCCCAACTATCTTTCCTCCGGTAACCATCCATTTATTTCTGTAATTAAAAGTCCATTTCTTGTTTTAGTTCTTCCTTAGTGATTTGGATCCCTTTTATTTCTTTTTGTTGTCCGATTGCTGTGGCTAGGATTTATAGTACTATGCTGAATAAAAATGGTCAGAGTGAACATACTTGTCTTGTTCCTGACCTCTTAGGGAAAAGGCTTTCAGTTTTTCCCCATTAAGGATGATGTTGGCTTTGGGTTTTCATATATGATCTTTATTCTGTTGAAATAGGTTCCTTCTAAACCTACTTTGTTGAGGGTTTTTAGCATGAGTGGATGTTGTACTTTGTCAGATGTGTTTTCTGCATCTATTGAAATGATCATGGTTCTTATCATTTCACTTATTGATGTAATGTATCACAACTGATTCATGAATATTGAACCATCCTTACACCCCAGGAGTAAATCCCACTTGATCCTGGTGAATGATTTTTTTAAAATATATTATTGAACCCGGTTTGCTAGTATTTTGTTGAGGATTTTTGCGTCTGTGTTCATCAAAGGTATTGGCCTGTAGTTCTTTTTGTGTGTGTGGTGTCTTTCTGGTTTTTGTATCAGGGCAATGCTGGCCTCATAGAATGAATTTGGAAGTTTTCCTTTTCTATTTTTTAGAATAGTTTGAGAAGAGTAGATATTAACTCTTTTTTAAATGTTTAATAGAATTTGCATGGAAGCCATCTGTCCTGGACTTTTGTTTGTTGGGAGTTTTTTGATGACTGATTCAATTTCTTTGCACGTTCAAATTTTCTATTTCTTCCTTTTTCAGTTTTGGTAGGTTATAGGTTTCTAGGAATTGATCCATTTCTTCTTAGTTGTCCAATTTGTTGGCATATAATTTTTCATAATGTTCTCTTATATTTCTGTGGTGTTTGTTGTTACTTTGCCTTCCTCATTTGTGATTCTGTTTATTTGGGTCCTTTTTCTTGATGAGTCTGGCTGGAAGTTTATCAGTTTTACTGATTTTTTTTCAAAGAACCAGCTTCCAGGTTCATTGCTTTTTGTTTAGCTGTTTTTTAGTTTCTACCTCATTTATTTCTGTTCTGATCTTTACTATTTCCATCCTCCTACTGATTTTAGTTTTGTTTATTGTTCTTTATCTAGATCCCTTAGGTGTAAGGTTAGGTTGTTTGAGAGTTTTCTTACTTCTTGAGGTAGGCCTGTATTGCTATAAGCATCCCTTTTAGAACCGCTTTTGCTGCATCCCAAAGGTTTTGGACTGTTGTGTGTTTGTTTTCATTTGTTTCCATTTACTTTTTTTATTTCTTCTATTTCCTGGTTGACCTATTCATTGTTTAGTAGCATGTTATTTAACTTCCCTTCATTTGTGGTCTTTGTACATTTTTTCTTGACTTCTAGTTTCATAGCATTCTGGTCAGAAAGGATGCATGGTATGACTTTGATCTTTTTTAAATTTCTTGAGGCTTGTTCTGTGGCCTAATGTGCAGTCTGTTCTGGAGAATGTTCCATGTATACTTGAAAAGAATGTGTATTCTGCTGTTTTAGGATAGAATGTTCTGAATATACCTGTTAAATACAACTGGTCGGCTGTGTTATTCAAAGCCACTGTTTCCTTGTTGATTTTCTGTTTAGATGATCTGTGCATTTATATAAGTGGGCAGTTAAAGTTACCTACTATTCTTGTATTTTTATCAGTGAGTTCCTTTATGTTTGTTATTAATTGTTTTATGTATTTGGGTGCTTCCATGTTGGGGGCATAAATATTTACAATTGTCATAACTTCTTTGGGGATTATCCCCTTTATTATTATCTACTGCCCCTCTTGGTCTCTTATTATAGTCTTTGTTTTGAAATATATTGCACATTGGGGAGGGCATGTGCTATGGTGAGCACTGTGAATTGTGTTGGACTGATGAATCACAGACCTGTACCCCTAAAACAAATAATACATTATATGTTAGTTTTAAAAAAATAAAATTTATTTTTTGCAATATAAGTACTGCTACTACCCTATCTTTTGACATCCACTGGTATGATAAATGTTTCTCCATCCCCTCACTTTCTTTTTTTTTTTTAAAGATCTATTTATTTATTTTACTGTGTGAGAGAGAGAGAGAGAATGGGAAGCAGCGAGGGGCAGAGGGAGAGGGAGACAGAATGCCAAGGAGACTCCTTGCTGAATGTAGAGCCTGATATGGGGCTTAATCCCAGTACCCCAAAATCTTGACCTGAGCCAAAACCAAGAGTCAGACACTCAATAGACTGTGCCACCCAGGCACCCTTCCATCCCCTCACTTTGAATCTGTAGGTGTTCTTAGGACTAAAATGAATCTCTTGTGTGCAGCATATAGATGGATCTTGTTTTTTATCCATTCTGTTACCCCGTGTCTTTTGATTGGTATGTTTAGTCCATTTCCATTCAAAGTAATTATTGATGGTTATGTATTTGTTGCCATTTTATTATTTGTTTTGTGGTTCTTTCTGGAGATTTTCCCTGATTCTTCTCTTTCTTTCATAGTTTTCAGGTTTTCTTTAGTGATATATTTGGATTTCTTTCTTTTTATTCCTTGCATATTAGTGGTTTTGACATGTGGTTACCATTAGGTGTGTGTATATCTTCTGCATATAGCAGTCTATATTAATTTGATAGTTGTTTAAGTTTGAACCCATTCTTTACTCTTCCCTGGTTTTAGGTATATGGTGTCCAGTTTCATATCCTTTTATTTTGAGAGTTCCTTGACTGAGTTTTTACAGAAACATTCATATTTACTGCTTCTGTGTTTCCTACTTTCATACTGTCATTTTTGGTCTTTCTTTTCCACTTGAAGAATCCCCTTTAATATTTCTTTTAGGGCTGGTTTAGTGGTCACAAACTCCTTTAGTTTTGTTTGTATGGGAAACTCTTTAACCTCTCCTTCTGTTCTTAGTGGTAGCTTTGCTGGATAGAGTGTTCTTGGCTACTGATTTTTCCCGTTCAGTATTTTTCAGTATGTCATTCCACTCCCTTTTGGCTTCAAGAGTTTCTATGGAAAAATCTCCTGCTAACCTTATGGGTTTTCCCCTCTAAGTTAATGACTTCTTTTGTCTTGCTGCTTTTAATATTTTTCCTTCATTACTGTATTTTGCAAATAGAATTACAGCATGCCTTGGTGTGGATCTGCTTTTCTTGATTTTGATGGGGGTTCTCTGTGCTTCTGGATCTGCACATCTGCTTCCTTCTCCAGAGTAGGGAACTTTCACCTGTTAATTTCTTCAAATAAATTATCTGCCCCTTTTTCTCTCCTTCTAGGACACCTATAAAATGAATGTTATTTTATTTTTGTTCTAAGTTTATTTTTGGTCTATTTATTTCCTAAGTTTACTTTTGTTCTATTTATTGAGTTCCCTAAGTTTATTTTTGTTCTATTTATTTTTTTTTCTCTCTTTTGTTCAGCTTGATTATTTTCCACAACTGTGTTTCTGGGTCATTAATTTGTTCCTCTGCTTCTTTCAGCCTGCTGTTGATTCCATTATGCATGTTTTTCATTTTGTTTTTTAATCCCTTTATATCTCTGTTATATGTGTTAATGGTCTCACTGAAGTTCTCTATTCTTCTCAAGTCAAATGAGTATTCTTATGATCATTACTTTAAATTCTCCATCAGGCATGTGCTTATATGTTTCATTTAGATCTCTAGCCACGGCCTTGTCGTATTTTCATTTGGGACAAATTTCTCTGTCTTCTTATTTTGTCTGTGTCTCTTTGTGTTTGGAAAGTTAGCTACATCTCCTGTTCTTGAGGATAATGGCTTTAGGAAGAGAGGTTCTCTAGTGCTCTGCCGCATAGTGCCCCTTGGTCCCCAGGGCCTGGTGTGTGCAGGAGTGTCTTCAGCGTGTGTTTTGTGTGCTCTGCTGTTGTGTCCTGGTCTCTCTGTCCTGAGACTAGTCATCTGCAGAGGCTGTCTTTGCCTGTTGTGAGCAGTATTTGTTCCCTGGCTTGAATGTGTGTTTTATCAAGATGTGCTCTGGTCTGCTTGTGAGATAGGACTTCTTGCTCTGCTGCTGGAACTGAGGCCCTGCAAAACACCCAGGTAGGCAGATGTGTGGGTATGGGTTTGGGCCCGTTTTCTATGGAAGGGGGCCCACCACAGTGGGACTGAGGCAAGGGTTCTTGGGAAGGGCCGTTCCACCAGAGTGTAGGCAGGGTCAGATTGTCATAAGCAGTTTAGGTAGTGAGTGTTCACAAGTACTGGTTCCTACAGGTGGCTGGTGTTTATGCTGAGGGACCACGAAAGGAAATGATGCCAGCCAGTTCCTTTATTCTTGGAGGAGTCTCTGATCATTGTCTCTCTTGGGCATGTTCTGAGATGAGCAATTAACCTTCCCACTGCCTGCCCCAGGCACTCTTCAGATTGCTGTTTCCATGTTATATGTCTGCAGGCTGTTTCTGTGCTTTTTCTTCAACAGCAGCCCCAATGTCCTTCTCTGAGCTTTCCCAGATCCAAACACACTGACCAGGCTTTAAGCCTTGCTGGTTGCAAGAACTCAGGAAGTTCAGGCCCTCTTGCTTTCCAAGCCAAATGCTGTGAGGATTTGTTTTCCCCATATGCTTCCCTGCGTGTTGGTCTATTTCTCACCCTTCTCAGTGACTGCAACTTCCTCCCCACCAGCGTGGCCACCATCTGCTTTTTCCAAACCGTCTCTCTGCATTTTCTACCTTCTTCAGTGTGGTCTCTTCTCTGCCTTCAGTCGTAGAGTTTGTTTTACCAGTCTTCAGACTGATTCCTGGGGTATTTAGGATGACTTGATAGTTACTTTGTTGAATTCATAGTATGAGGTGAGCCTCTGGGCCTCTTACTCCACCACCATCTTCCACCAGGACTTTGAGTTTTTCATTTGTATTATTTATAATTTCTGTTCATGTTTCTGATGGCTAGTACATCACCATAATGTTTAAATTAATATTTAGCTCTTTCGATTATAACTTCCTTCAGCTTTGTGTCAGAACAGAACAGGTCTTTCCCTGGGAGTCAGGGAGATGCAAGTGTTTGCTGCTAAGTGATTCTTGGAGGTGATTAAATAAATGGTACAGTTTTGTCTAACTATAAATATTCTATGATTATCATTAAAGTTGACTGTCGATAATAGCTACTTTGTTAGGAGAGGATCCCCTTCCCCCATTTTTTTTCTGTATTTCAAAAGAATGTGTGGTTTATATTGCTGAAATAATACTTAAGGATTATTTTCTTAATTATTTTTTTCTGTGACTTACTGCTTTTACTTCTGAATTATAAGTTTCATTTAATTTCCTAACTAGGAATTTCACTTGCTTCCCTAGCCATATCCAGCAAATGAGAATTCCAGACTTGCCTCTGAGAAGATAGATGACTATGAACATGCAGCAGAGTACATGAAGAACAGTCGAGTAAGGTTACCTCTGGTAAGTTTTCACATGTAGCATGTTTTCCAGAAAATGAAAAACAAAAGCTCATGTTTTATGGAAACTTACGAAATGATTTCATTGGTTTACAAATCAGATACGTGTCAGTATATTTCCCCTTTTTAGAAACAGAATAGAAAAGAAAATATGTCAGTACTGAGAATGGAGTGATAAGGCTGGGGAGAAAGTTACAAGCTTGATTGGAGAGTTTCTATGTCATTATGTCTTAACCTAGGCGCTGCTGACTCATTGTGTTCCGTAGATAAAATTCATGGGCTCATGAACTTACATGGAGAAAAATTACATCTCCATTTTCACTGACTTCTACATGGAAGTTCACGCTTTCTTTAATTAAGAATGCAGTAGTACCACAATGGTATTAGATATAGCTGTGACTTTGCTATCAATAGAAATTACAGATATTTGCATAACACATATGCGGGGACATCTTAGACTATCGTTTATATTCACCACTTCTTCAAAATTGTATTAGTTACTCTGTCTTGTTAGTGTATGTGCAAAGCAGCATATATATGACTATATCAACGTGTTTTTTAGTATTTTGGTAACTATTTTAAACATAATTTATTTCCTTTGAATGATATGGATTTTGTGATTCCTTTGTAAAAGCATGAAAAATCTTATTCCCTCCTCCTATGCTACTAGATGTTTCAAGATAGGCTTTTTTATTTTTTCATTTTCCAAGTTAAAAATATAAGTAGATGCTTTTTCTAGTTACACACATGCACAGGTACCCTCTTTACACAAATTCACCCTTTGGTTGAGAATCAGTGGTTTAGAGAATTAGGCAGGAGGACAAAATTCAGAGGATAACATTAAAATCTCATTTATTTCTTTTACATATTTAGTTCACAATAATAGTAACATTAAATTATGTGTATAGTTGGCGCTTGGGCAGTGTGGGGGTGATTCCCCATGTAGTCAAAAGTAAACCTATAACTTTTGACTCCAGACTTAATGACTCTAATAGTTGGCTATTAATAACTAATAGACAACTGTTGACCAGAAGCCTTCCAATATCATGATCAGTTAATTAGTACATATTTTGTATGTATTGTATTATATGCTGTATTCTCACAAAAATGTAAGCTAGAGAAATGTTATTAAGAAAATCAAAAGGAGGGGCGCCTGGGTGGCTCAGTGGGTAAGCCTCTGCCTTTGGCTCGGGTCACGATCCCAGGGCCCTGGGATTGAGCCCTGCATCGGGCTCTCTGCTCAGCGGGGAGCCTGCTTTCCCTCTCTCTCTGCCTGCTTGTGATCTCTGTCTGTCAAATAAATAAATAAAATCTTTAAAAAAAAGAAAAAGAAACAAGGAAAAGGAAACACATTTAGATTATTTGTTGAAAAAAATACACATATAACTATAGCTGCATAATTCAAACCTGTGTTCAAGGGTCACCTTATATTTATAGTGAAGTGGGGGTGTTTGGGCACTTCTCTGCAGTATTGAAAAATAGGCATTTATGTACTTCTATATTCAATCTAAAAATGTTCTTTCTTTTTCTTTAATTTCAGGGAACCTTAAGTAAGTCGGAGTGGGAAGCCACAAGTGAGTATATCATCAATATAGATTAACTGACATTTTCAAAGATCGTTTCAGAGTGATCATTAAAATTTGAAAACTTTGGAATTTTTCCAACACATATTAGGGTGTGTGTGTTTATGTTTACATAGAATCCCTATGTATGTTTAACGCCCCCTTTCTTGCACAGCTGTTTAGTGCCAGGAGAAAATATATGCAGGCTGTTCCTTAATATAAACTTTCATGAGCATTCTTAAACATTTTCATTGCTTACTCATTACTACATAGCCACCTGTATTTGCTATCTTTACCTCAGATTTCTGTTGGAAATTCTGGCTTTTAGAACACTACGACGTATCTTGTCTAGCCACTCTGACATTGACAACAAAGGCGTAATTAATAGGTACTAGAACATTTAGTGAAGCAGCAATGAGCAGGATACTTTAAAGGGATGTGTGATTGGGAAGGGCCTGGTATGGAGACATGCTGAAGTGAGGTGCCTGTCTTTGGAAGAGAAGTCAGAGGCCTGGCAAATCTGTGAAGTCCGTGGATGCTGAGGAAGTGAAAGCCCAGACCCTCAGTGTTAAGATGATGATAATACCCTCATATGGCTGCCCTGAGGACATAAAAAGTAGTTTTCTTATTCATTTAAGTATTTGTTAACTCTGTTGAAGGCATAAGTGGTAATCAGAGACAATCTGTTTGATAACGGTTGAGTTATTATGTAAATTTCTTTGAAAGGGCTTTGGGGGAATAAAAAACAATAGAGTCGTAATCTCTACTTTCCAGATGTATACTGTCTAATGGAAGAAACAGACACAGATAGAGGCAGTACTAGGCAAACTGTTTGAAGTGCTGACGTTTCTATAATGGGGAAAAGGGATGAAGGAGAGCGTAAGGAAAAGCAGTAAAATCTGGGAAATAGTAATAGCTGATATAATTGAGTAACACGTGCTCAAGCATGACTGGAGAGTTTTCATATGTTTTAACTCATTTAATCCTCACAAACTTAGGGGTAGGCTACTTTTTGTAGTATCTTCACAGATTAAAAGAAGCACTTTGATAACTTGTCTGAGATCTCAGAGCTTACCCAGGTGATTCATACTTGTAACCATGGCTTCATGTGTGAAAGGGTTGTGCTAGGACTTGGCTGAATTGGAGAGAGAGGAGAAGGAAAGAACACAAATAGAGCCAGTATATTTAGCCTGTCTGTCTCAGAATATTGCTACCCTTAGTGGAAATGGGATTAGAGGACCAACAGACTGGGAAATATATGCCTAAACCTGTACATTTCATTACTTTCCCTAGAGTGGAGATGGCACAGTTCTCTTAGATAGCCTGCCACTCCCAAACTATGATGTAAGGAAAACAGCTTTGGTCACAAGTAGTGCTGGTGGTCCTAGCTGTAGTTTAGAAAAATGCATTTCTGTACCTTAGTGTGGACTTTAGTGATAGCATGCAACTGGATAAATTAGATGCCCCCCAGACCAAGGACGGAGATGGCTTAGAGAAGTGAAAAGCAGTAGGCAAGGAACAGTGGTCACACTGCAGCCAGGATCCAGTTTGTCCGGGTTAGTGTGTTCTTTGATGAATCATACTCTTCTAAACTGGAGGGCTCTGTGGACTGGAGAGCATCTTTTCTGGTGTCATAGCCTAATAAGTTCAAGAAGCTATACTTCAAACTCCTGCTGGTCTAATCGTTAAGTTCCTATTACCAGAACCTGCTGCTCCTCTAGAAGATTCTTTAAATGGGAGAGGAACATGAAGAATTGTTGCCAACTGGCTTTTTTTTTTTTTTTAAGATTTTATTTATTAATTTGAGAAAGAATGAGAGAGAGAGAGAAAGCATGAGATGGGGAGGGTCAGAGGGAGAAGCAGACTCCCTGCCGATGATGCAGGGAGCCAAATGCAGGACTCAATCCGGGGACTCCAGGATCATGACGTGAGCCGAAGACAGTTGCTTAACCAACTGAGCCACCCAGGTTCCCGCTGATTTGCTTTTAGTAGTGGTTCAGTGTTTATTTCTTTAAATCCCAATTGATAGGCCTACATGGAAGGCATTTTATATTAGACTTTCAGAATGTTTGAGTTAGAAAGGAAAGAATGTTATTTATTGCTGGTCTGAATTCAAACATTGCATCTGAGTGGTTTTTAAATGACCCTAGATTTAAGATAGGTGAGGGTTGCTGGGTTTGCAGTAGGTACTAGTGTGTTTGGGGTGATTTTGGCAAGGTTGGACTGCAGAGGGATTGCTTGGAGTGAGGGCCACGCTAAATAATGCTGTCTGCTTCTGAGTCTTGTGACATGCTTGTGAGCTTGGTCTGCTTTGCCTTCTTGTCTTCCAGAAGAATCTACCATGTTGATATCACCCTGCCTGTTCTCTGTCCATTTGTCTACTGTATTACCAGCAATGTTTCATTTCTCCTAAAAGAAATTGGGAGCTAGTAGATAAGAAACAGAATAGCATTACTAAAATAGCATTTTGGAAGGACTGGTGTCATATTCCTGGACAGGTTGAGGAAAAAGCTAGAGGATTGGGAGGTTTTTACATGATCTGCAGTCATTCATCTGCACCCTGTTCAGAAGTTAACTCAGAAAGGGAGGGCACCAAGGTACATGGCCTACTATCTTGACTCACTGACTGAATGTCCTAGTGTACACGCTGAATATCCTTGTGATGTTCTGAGGATTTGTCATTTTTTCAGGTGTTTGCTTACCATAAAATTTATTAGTATCTTTTTAGAAGATATAATAGGTTTGAACTTCAGTGTGATCCAGAATGAGGAATTATAGATGCACTTAGATCTCTTTGAGTGAACACATGCCAAAGCAGGAAATCATATTTAAGGGAGAGTATTCTTGGGACTGGAATATCACTGTTGGGGCCAGATAAATACCTCTAAGCATCAGTTATCATGTAGCTTTTGGCTCACTTTCCTTATCAGTCCTTACAGTAGAAAACAGTTGGATAATTGGATGAATTTTAACTTGCCAGTTACATATGTTCCTTATAATTCTTACTAATTTTCCCCCCCCAAATAGAAAATCTAGGTAACCAGTGCCAGAAGTAATCATGGTAGTGCGGTTATTCTACCTGTCTTGCTCCAGATAAAAAGAATTAAGTTGTAAGATTTTTTAGTTTTAATTTTCTTTGCCTTTATACTTTTAATTTTTCTTATCTCAAGCTGTTTTTAGAGATTTTTAGAACCATTGAGTTGGCTTTCTCAAGATCTATAATGTTGCTGAGTATTATAATACGTGGATATTTGTTTTCAGGTAAATAGCTATGACCCCGTATCTGCTTAAGTATGACTCAAAATAATTGAGGACTCTTAGAAATACTGGGATTTTTCCTCTCAGAAACTTGAGAATTTTCACCAAATTCCAAACAGGACTGAAATTGTTCTGTTAGCCTACAGATATGAGAAATCAAACTCTAATTTGTATTATTTTCTTTTTAGGTATTTACTTGGTTTTTGCATTTGAGAAGCAGCGGTGAGCACATACGCAGTAGTCCCAGGACAGCCGTGTCCCATCCTGTGCAGATTTGAACGCTCCATTCTAGATCTGACAACTTTCTGTTTGTTTGTTGTAATTACTCTAAATGTGCAGGATGCTGCCGGAAACTCCAGTGTGTAAATTCAACATTTGCTGTCTGTGACAGATGAACTTTTGTGTGTGTATATAAGAATGAGTTGGGACCTTTGTCTTTAAAAATCTATTTTTAAGTAATGTTAAGAATTCCATTTGCCTCACTACTCTCCTAGCGCATAAAAATTATAGTATGACTTGTTAGAGCTGCTGAACTCTTTCCACAGTGCTCTGATTTGTTCAATGTTCGTTTACAGTATTAAATTCATTGCCCTTGTAGAATTGCTGAGGGAGCATACTGGTTTATGGGGTTTTGTGCTCATTTCTGTAGTTTTGTTATCTAGTGTTTTTCAAGATTAAATGGATTGTGTTCTGTACAATTAATTGAATGTGCTCAATATATATCGCTAAAGTTGTATGTTTAAAACAAAATTTTAGATGGCCATGAAAGTTTTTTACCTAGAATTTTAGCCAGTTACTACATTTCATTATAAATACTAACTACTTTATTTGCTAATATGATCTAATTCTGGAACTGGTTAGAATGTTTTATATGCCAGCATAAAATTGTTACAGATTTTAGGGGCTTTATCTTAAGAATTTCCTTCCTTACCAATAATGTTTCTAGTTATCAAGAATGTAATTAGACAGATTTCCCTTTCTTCATTGAATGAAAATGCCATAGTTGTTTTTCCATGACTTAATGAAAACCTGTCCCATGTGAACCTGTTGCACATTTTCCTCAGAGAGATGTATGGAACTGCAATAGGAGGATTCAAGGAAGGTGAAAGGAAGCTGAAAAGCAGACTTCAGATGAATTCTCCCTGACGTTAGATACAGCTTACCGGCACTATGTGCTGTGTTCCTCCCCTTCAGCCCCGAGAGAAGCGGTACCTGCTCTTCCATTACAACATCATACTTTGTGCCGTAGGCTCCAGCATCCCATCACCGCTCAGAACTTGAATTTGCCATTTCAGAACTGTTGACTGTTTCCAGCCCTGGCTTCTTGCTTGACTTCTCTTCCAGAACTGTTCACAAACCTAGGTTCACACTTAGGTGAACCCTTGTCCTTACTTTACATTTTACTGTTTAAAAAAACTTTCCAGTATTTAAGTGTAGTGAAAAACTTAAAAAGAACAAAACAGAGCAATTATTGCATATTCTTCTAAAAATCATTTATTTAATGCATGAATTTAAAAGACATTACTTTCTGTACTTATCCAGAGTACTTGTTTAAAATTTGTTTATATATGTTGATTATTCACGGTGTCAGAGTAACAGACCTTTTAACAAGAGAACACAGGTTACCTAATTTCTGTTTCTTGTGTGTTTGTCAATCTCCGTACTGTTACCAGTTTATAAAAGTTAAGTCTTTTAGCCTTAGTGGTGGTTTGCCATAAGCCGTTTGGGGAAATAAATAATAGTATTTCTGACTATGGTGGCTGCCGTTAGCTAACAAAGGTTTGGTAATGGTGCTGGGAGGTGGGGATGGTGAGCTCTTAGTGTTACATACACACCCAGGTTTATTTTAATTCTGGGGGAAGTTCCAGAAAGTATTTTGATAGTTTGATAGAGGATATGGCTTCTTTATTATTTCCTATCATCATTTTCATTTAATGGTCTTGGATAATTTTAAACAAGTAATAAAACATTTTTAGACTCTTGGCCTTTCCACCCCATGGATGACTTGTGGAAGAGAAGGATCTCCTGAAGGATGGAGTGATGGGTGGTAATACAAAGCAGAAAAGGATGGTGGAGTACCCCGGGACCTTCACTGAAGGGGTAGAAAGGAGTAAAGGAAACCCAGGTGGACTGAGCCAGTGTCTTCGCTCGGAGCGAAGCAAGCTGTTGTGTGTACAGGAAGCACATGAGCCACCCCCAGAGGATGCAGAGTTATGGCATTGCCCTTTGCATGAGCTTTCTTGTTCTCTTGGCCGCCTCTCCTCCTCACTGTGCTCCCTGATGCCTTCCTGCTACAGCTAAAGGTCTGGGCAGGGACTCAAGAAGAACTTTTCGGAAAAGGTGGATTCTGCCCATCACCAAGGTAAAAGCTGAGAGGACACCCTCCCACCTCCACACCCCACTGTCTAAATGTTTGGGAATTTTCCGTTCAAGATTTATAATTATTAGGGAGGGGGCATGGCTCTTCACTATCGGGTCCATGATGTGAAGTTGATGAAAGTGATTACAGGCACTCCAGTTTGTCCTCTGCGGATGAAAGTGAAATGAGAATCAAACCAGCCCTTTATGGGGAGGACACGGCCTGCAGATTGGAAGGATTGGTCTGGGAACATGGCTGGATTGTGGTATAAACAAAGAATGCTCAAGTTGAATTCTTTGGGCCTAGAGTACACTAAAGGAGAGGCACCACGTAGACATCATTTTCAGGGAAACAAACTATTTCCAGCTGCATCCAAAGGGGAGGTGTCCTAACCTGCACGCTGCAGCTGTCTGCGGGTAATGACTGCTCTTCCAGTGTCCACCGAGCCTCTGGTTCCAGGGTGACTCCCCAAAGAAATTTGCTTTCAAGGAGAGAAGACATCAATTAGAGATCTTGACTTCTATTAACTAAGGTGTGTAATGACTCTAAAAGGTAGATTACCAGTACGGAGTTTCCTAGCCTACCCTGTCCCCAAACCCAAAAATTGAGGAAATGTGATTGCTGCCTAAATTCATGTTAGTAGCATTATTAGGGCATCAGAGGTGTGCAAAGTGATGGGGTTTGAGCCAGTGTGCAATGTTGGTCAACAGTGGAGAGGTAGAGAAAGCATTGTCAGGTATCAGAGGTCCAGATCTCCTGTCACATTAGTTCTTGTGGGGATGTGTTCTTCAGCCTGTCTTAGCTTATTGATATGTTATTTTGCTAAGTCTTCAAACATCCTAGTGAAGATGTGGTTTCTTGTGTAGCTCTGCCAGTGCAAATACTCTAGCAACTGAATATTATTTTTCATTATTGATAAACTTTTTGTTGTCTACCAGGCTTTGTATGTATTGTGAGCCAGTTAACTGCCAGGTCTGGGTCTTTAAGGCCAGATCCAGGGACCAGAGTCCTATAATAATTCTACCAAAATGTCTGTGGTATTTACTGGGCCTTTGGTCAAAGAGGAAGCATACGTCTATGGAGATGTTACCACCTCCCTAGATGCTGTTATGTCAAATACTACATAACTGATAAGTTTCTTCATTTCTCACCCTCTGATGGAGCAACATTCCTGATTCCTTGAAGGCAGTCAGTGCAGTGGCTCCTACACTTACTTATTTAGTGATACATGTGACTAGGCTGGGGGACAGCCAGCTCTTCTTCACCTTCTCAATTTCTTTTCTGCTCCCACGTAATCCTGAAGCATGGGCTTCTGCTCCTCACTGCAATATTAAGCAAGTGTGGGACACCCAAAAGTACCCTTCTCAGTTTGGGGAGACTTCTGGTTTAGCCCCTAAGCCCTCTGCTTCTTAGATTCATCCTGAGCCATGCTTCCTTGGGGACAGCATACCTTGGATAAAGCCAGGTTGACAACATTTATTAAGCTGCTTAAGTCAATTACTTTTCTAAGTCTTTCATATGTGTTAATTCATTTTGATCCTTATAAGTATATGAACTAAGCTCTGTTTTAATAATGGAACTGAGGCACAGAAAGAGTACAGAGTACAGAGTACTTGACCAAGACAAGTCAAGCCTGCAATCCAATGCCATGTTACACACCTCAAGGAGTATTAAATCCAGACGACTTCTCACCCATTCACTACCCACAACTTGAAATGTTAAGTGGATGGTGCTCCCACCTTTAGGTTCAAACTTTTGATACTTATTTTGGGGCACCTGGGTGGCTCATTGAATTAAATGTCTGCCTTCGGCTCAGGTGATGGTCCTGGAGTCCTGGGATCAAGCCCCGTGTTGGGCTCTCTGCTCAGAGGGGAGCCTGCGTCTCCTCTGCATCCCACCCCCCACACCACTTGTGTACATGCATGTTTTCTCTCAAATAAAATCTTAATTAAAAAAATACAGAACAACCTTTGATACTTATGTAAGTGTCCCCTGAGAGGAACATATATCCTGTGTAAGAGGCCTTGGGGCAGAGAGAGCAGGAGGGCATTTGAGTGTACTTAGGAACCAAGGGTAAAAAGTGAGTCATCAATAGGCAGGAGGGCAAAGATAGAATTGGACTTCACATTGTGGTAGACCTGCTCCTTTAGCAACCAGTCGTGTAGCAAATCTAGTTTAGTCTGCATCTTAGGGGGTGGGGAATGGTTCTTTTCCCACTCTCACCATTGGGAAGTAGAAAGAGGTGGGAGCACAAGTGTGAGTATAGCTGAATGAAGAGGCCAAGAGAGAAGGAATCGTTTCTTCAGTCTGAGTGGATTACCTAGGCAGAAGCAAATCATTTTGTATTAATTTTGAAGTATAACATGCACAGGTCTTTGGTTTTTAACAAATAGAGTGCAATACAGTCATCACTTCAATCAACAAACTATTACCACCACCCCAGAAGGCCCCCTCATGTTCCTTACCAGTTACTACCTCCCCAAGGGTAACCACTCTCTGACTTCTAAGAACATAGATTACTTTTGTCTGTTTTTGGACATAATATAAATGGAATCAAATAGTATGTATTCTCTTGTATCTGGCTTATTTGCTGTACATTGTGTTTGTAAGGTTTTTGTTGCATGTATTTGTATGTGGTTCCTTCTCGTGGCTGTATAGTATTCCACTGCATAAATAAACCATATATTTATCACATGGGTGTTTGGTTCATTCCCAGTTTCAGAACTATTATTAATAGTACTGCCTCAAATATTTAGTACATGAATTTGGTGCACATAGGTACTCATTTCTGCCTAACAGCGGAATTACAGGGCCACAGTATGTACATAATTCAGCTGTACTAGATACTGCCAGTTTTCCAAAATTCCAATTGCCCTACACTCAGTAGTGTCTTCTCTTTTTCATTTTATTCTGGCTGGCATGTAGCAGTTTCTCATTGTGGCTTTAGTTTTCATTTTACTATAATTAATGAGATCAAGCACATTACATATGATTATTGCATTTTGACTATCCTCTTGTTACATGTCTGTTCAGGTTCTTGCCCACTTTTCTATTGAATGGACTGTTTTGTATTGACTTGTGGTTTTCAAAAATATATCATTTCTGGATGCAAGTCATCTGTTGAATGTATTGTGAGAATGTATTGAAAATATATATAGATGTATCTATACATATATAGATATGTATTGAAGTGTATATATATATCTATACATCTATATATGTGTATGTATATATGTGTATAGTTGTGTTTGTACATACACATATATAGATGTGTATGTGTGTGTATATATGTGTATATATATAGGTGAAAGGAAGCTCTTAATTTTAATATAGTAAATCAATGTTCTCTTTCATAGTTGGCATATTTTGCTTAAGAAGTTTGTCTATTCCAAGATCATGAAGATATTGTATGTTTTCTTCTAAAATCTTTTTTGTTTCACTGTTCACTTTTTAAATCTGAAATCATATGGATTTTTTGTTTTGTTTTGTTTTTGTTAATAGTGTAAGGTAGGGTTTAAAGTAGAAGTTTCATGGAATGGGAGAAGGTATTTGCAAATGACAGTACAAAGAGCTGATATCCAAGATCTATAAAGAACTCCTCAAACTAAACACACACAAAACAGATAATCATGTCAAAAAATGGGCAGAAGACATGAACAGACACTTCTCCAAAGAAGACATATAAATGGCTAACAGACACATGAAAAAATGTTCATCATCACTAGCCATCAGGAAGATTCAAATCAAAACCACATTGAGATACCACCTTACACCAGTTAGAAAGGCCAAAATTAACAAGACAGTAAACAATGTGTTGGAGAGGATGTGGAGAAAGGGGAACCTTCTTACACTGTTGGTGGGAATGCAAGTTGGTGCAGCCACTTTGGAGAACAGTGTGGAGATTCCTCAAGAAATTAAAAATAAAGCTTCCCTATGACCCTGAAATTGCGCCATTGGGTATTTACCCCAAAGATATAGACATAGTGAAAAGAAGGACCACCTGTACCCCAGTGTTCATAGCAGCAATGGCCACAGTCACCAAACTTTGGAAAGAACCAAGATGCCCTTCAATGGACAAATGGATAAGGAAGATGTGGTCCATATACACTATGAAGTATTATGCCTCCATCAGAAAGGATGAATACCCAACTTTTGTATCGACATGGATGGGACTGGAAGAGATTATGCTGAGTGAAATAAGTCAAGCAGAAAGACTCAAATATCATATGGTTTTACTTATTTGTGGAGCATAAGGAATAATACGGAGGACATGGGGAGATGGAGAGAAGTGAGTTTGGGGAAATTGGAGGGGGAGACGAACCATGAGAGACTGTGGACTCTGAGAAACAAACTGAGGATTTTTGGAGGGGAGGGGAGTGGGGAGTTGGGTGAGCCTGGTGGTGGGTATTAAGGAAGGCATATATTGCATGAAGCACGGGGTGTGATGCATAAACAATGAATTCTGGGCCACTGAAAAGAAAATTAATTAATTAATTAAAGGAGAAGTTTCTCCTTTATGGATTTTCAGCTCTCCCAGCACCATTTATTGAGAAAAATCATCTTTTCCTCCTAAATCACAATTTTTCACTTTTATTACGTTTAAGGTGATCATACATGTGTGAGTTCATTTCTCAATTCTGTTCTGTTCCACAGGTCACCTTATTTATCCGTGCATGAATACCACATTATCTTAACTATCTTTGTAAGGGATCTTGATATCAGTAACAGGAGACAAAAGTAGTTTTAACTTGCTAATTATGCTGAACAAAGTGAAGAATTATACATGATGAATACATAGAGATAGGCAGGAGTGAGAAGAAACCTGGATATTGTTCTAAAGTCAGTAGGAAGCTAGAGTGTGGTTATTTTATGTCTTTAGACAAGAATCCTGATAAAGATAGAAAATATTTGAACAGCCCTATTAACCAAATGAACCTAAATGTTACCTATAAAACACTTCACACAACAACAACAAAATATACATTGTTTTTAGGCACAAATGAAATATTCTCCAGAGTAGACCATAGAACAAATGTCAATAAATTTAAAAGGATTAAAATCATTCAAAACATTTTTCTGTCCACAACAGAATTACAATAGAAGTCAACAGCAGAAGGAAATTTGGGAAATCCCCAAATATTTGGAAATTAAACCAAAAAACTTTCTAAATAGCCCATAGCTCAAAAAAGAAATGGCAAGGAAAATCAGAAAATATTTTGAGCTGAATGAAAATAACACATCAGGATGTGTGGGTTGAAGCTAAAGCAGTACTTAGAGGGAAATGTATAGCTATAAAAACCTACATTGGGAAAAGAAAAAAAAAAAGACCTCAAGTCAATAGATTCCACTTAAGTAACTAGAGGGACATAGAGATGGGAAGAAGAAACAAATTAAACCCAAAGCAAGAAGGAAGGAAATAAGAGTGAAAATCAATGAAAAAAGAAAACAGAAACCATAAAGAAAAAAAAAGAAAAAGAAAAAATGGGTTTTTTTAAAAGACCAACAATCTGACAAACTGTCAGCTAGACTCTGAAAAAAAAAAAAAAAAAAAGACAAGTTACCAATATGAAGAATGAAAGGAACTCACTATCAAATTTATTTTTTAAAAAATTTAAGGGGATTAGAAGGGAGTAATATGAACACTAGGACCAATTAATTCCTACTAGGACAAAGATACTGAAACTGACCTAAAAAATCAGGGATCTGAATAGCAAAAAAATTAAGTACTTAAAAATTTATCCACAAAGAAAAACGTAGGTCCAGAAGCCTTCACTTGTGGATTCTATGAAAAATACTTAAGAAAAAAACGATACCAATCCTTAACAAATTCTTCTAGAAAATAGAGGAAGGAGTACTTCCTATCTCCTTCTATGAGGCCCTAATACCAAAGCCAGTAAAAGGCATCACAAGAAAACTACAGACAGATATCTCATGAATAGAGATCCAAAAATCCTCAACAAAATAGCCAGCAGAATCCAGCAGTGTATAAGAATTATACACCATGATTAAGTAGGTTATAATTCCAGTAATGCAAAGTTTGTTTAACATCTGAAAATCAATTAATGTAATGTGCTATATTAATAGAATAAAGACAAAGCCACATGATCCCTTCAGTAGATAAAGTATTTTTTATTTTATTTTTCAGTGTTCCAAGATTCATTGTTTATGCACCACACCCAGTACTCCATCAATACATGCCCTCCTTAGATAAAGTATTTTACAAAAATCTGATATCCCTCATAATAAAACTCTGAACAAACCTCTTCAGCCTGATGAAAGGCATTTATAAAAACCCACAGCTAACATCATACTTAATGGAGATAGATAAAATTCAAGAATAAGACAAAGATATTCACTCTCACCACTTCTATTTAATGTTATACTGGAGGTTCTAACCAGTATAATCATGCAAGAAAAAGAAATAAAACACACCCACATTGGAAAAGAATGAGTGACTCTCTTTTATTTGCAGACAACTATATATAGAAAATCCTACAATATTCACACACATGAAAAAGTTTTGAGTTCAGCAGTTACTAGATACAAGATCAACATACAAAAAGCAGTTGTATATCTATGTACCAGCAATGAACAACTAACTTGGGTTTAAAAAGATTCAGTTTACAATAATAAAATACTCAGGAATAAATTTAACACAAAACTGTAAAGTTTGTAACTGAAAACAACAAAATATTGCTGAGGAAAATTAAAGACCTAAGTGAAGAGGCATTTCAAGTTCATGGATTGAGACACTCAATATTGTTAAGATCACAACTTACCCAAAATGATCTAAAGATTCAATGCAATCCCTACACAATTCAGTAAGTGGGTTTGTTTTTTCCTTTCAGAAATTGACAAACTAATGCTAAATTACATATTAATGAAAAAGACCCAGGTTCCAATTTTTCACAGCATCAATTTCTTTTCTTTTTTTTTTTAAATTTAAATTCAATTAGCCAACCCATAGTACATAATTAGTTTCAGATGTAGTGTTCAACAATTCATCAGTTGCATATAACACCCACCACTTATCACATCTTGTGCTCTCAATACCCATCATACAGTTACCCCATCCCCCACCCACCTCCCCTTCAGCAACCCTCGGTTTATTTTCCATAGTTAAGAGTCTCTCATATTTGTCTCCCTCTCTGATTTCTTCCCATCCAGTTTTCCCTCCCTTTCCTTATGATCTTCTGCACCGTTTCTTATGTTCTACTTATGAGTGAAACCATATGAGAATTGTCTTTCTCTGATCGACTTATTTCACCTAGCATAATACAATCCAGTTCCATCCAAGTGGATGTAAATGGTAGGTATTCATCCTTTCTGATTTGAGTACTAGATACCACATCTTTTTTATCCATTCATCTACCAAAGGACATCTCCACTCTTTCCACAGTTTGGCTATTGTGGACATTGCTGCCATAAATGTTGGGGTGCAAGTACCCCTTCAGATCACTACATTTGTATCTTTGAGGTAAATACCCAGTAGTGCAATTGCTGGATCATAGGTTAGTTCCATTTTTAACTTTTTGAGAAAACTCCATACTGTTTTCCAGGCTGGCTGTACCAGCTTGCACGCCCACCAACTAGATACAGTGTAAGAGGGTTCCCCTTTGCATCCTTGCCAACACCTGCTATTTCTTGTTAATTTTAGCCATCATGACAGATGTGAGATGATATCTCATTGTGGTTTTGATTTGTATTTCCCTGATTATGAATGATGATGAGCACTTTTTCATGTATCTGTTGGTTGTTTGAATGTCTTCTTTGGAGAAGTGTCCATGTCTTCTTCCTATTTCTTGACTGGATTCTTTATTTTTTGGATGTGGAGTTTAATAAGTTCTTTATAGATCTTGGATACTAGGCCTTTATCTGATGTCATTTGTAAATATCTTCTCCCATTCCATAGCTTGCCTTTTAGTTTTGTTGACTGTTTCATTTGCCGTGCAGAAGCTTTTTATCTTGATGGTGTCATAGTAGTTAATTTTTGCTTTTGTTTCTTTGCCTTTAGAGGCATGTCCTGAAAGAAGTTGGTGTGTCTGATGTCAAAGAGGTTACTGCCTATGTTCTCCTCTAGGATTTGGATGGATTCCTGTTTCACATTGAGGTCTTTCATCCGTTTTTATTTTATCTTGTATGGTGTAAAAGAATGGTCCAGTTTCATTCTTCTGCATGCGGCTTTCCAATTTTCCCAGCATCATTTGTTGAAGACTATCTTTTTTCCTTTGAATATTCTGTCCTGTTTTGTCGAAGAGTGGCTGACCACAGAGTAGACATTCCATTTCTGTGTTCTCTATTCTCTTCCATTGATCTATGTTTCTGTTTTTGTGCCAGTACCATGCTGTCTTGATGATCACAGCTTTGTAATATAGCTTGAAGTCAGGTGTCATGATGCCCCCCAGCTTTGGTTTTCTTTGTTAACATTCCTCTGGCTATTCAGGGTCTTTTGTGGTTCCATAAAAATTTTAGGATTGTTTGTTCCAGGTCTATGAAAATGTCAATGGTATTTGATAGGGATTAAGTTGAATGTGTAGATTTCTCTGAGTAGCATAGACATTTTAACAATCAATGTTTATTCTTCCAATCCGTGACCATAGAATGTTTTTCCATCTCTTTGTGTCTTCCTCAATTTCTTTCATAAGTGTTCTCTAGTTTTTCAAGTACAGATCCTTTACCTCTTTAGTTCCATTTATTTCTAGGTATCTTGTGATTTTTGGTGCAGTTGTAAATGGGGTTGATTTCTTAATTTCTCTTTCTTTAGTATCATTGTTACAGTGTATAGAAATGCAACAATGCAATGTACATTGACTTCATATTCTGGCATGTTGGTGAATATCTGTATGATTCTAGCAATTTTGGGGTGCAGTCTTTTGGGTTTTCCACATACAGTATCATGTCATCTCCAAAGAGAGAGAGTTTGACTTCTTCTTTGCCTATTTGGATGCCTTTTATTTGTTGTTGTTGTTGTTTGACTGCTGAGGCTAGGACTCCTAGTACTATATTGAACAATAGTGGTGAGAGTGAGTATCCCTGTCATGTTCTGGACCTTAAGGGAAACAATCTCCATTCTTCCCCATTGAGAATGAAATTCACTGTAGGCTTTTCATTGATGGCTTTTATGATATTGAGGTATGTTCCCTTTATACCTACACTATGGAAAGTTTTTTTTTTAAGATTTTATTTGAGAGAGGGAGAGAGATAGTGTGTGAGAGAGCACAAGTAGGGAGGGTAACAGGCAGAAGCAGAGGGAGAAGCAGACTCCCTGCTGAGCAAGGAGCACAATGTGGGACTTGATCCCAGAGTCCTGGAATCATGACCTGAGCTGAAGGCAGACACTTGACTGACTGAGCCACCCAAGCATCCCTGTGGAGAGTTTTAATCAAGAAAGAATGTTGTGTTTTGTCAAATGCTTTTTCTGCATCAATTGAGAGGATCATATGATTCTTGTCCTTTCTTTTATTATGTGATGCATCACACTGATTTATTTGTGAAACTTGAACCACCCTTGCATCCCAGGAATAAATCTCATGTGGTTGTGGTGAATAATCCTTTTAATTTACTGTTGGATCCTAAAGGCTAGTATCTTGGTGAGTATTTTGATATCCTTGTTCATCAGAGATATTGGTCTGTAATTCTCCTTTTTGATGGAGTTTTGTCTGGTTTTGTGATCAAGGTAATGCTGGCCTCATAGAACAAGTTTGGATGTTTTCTTTCCATTTCTATTTTTTGAAACAACTTAAGTAGAATAGGTATTATTTCTTCTTTAAATGTTTGGTAGAATTCCCCTGGGAAGCCATCTGGCCCTGGACTCTTGTTTTTTTTTGGGGGGGGGTTGGTTATTACTTCTTCAATTTCCTTGCTGGTTACAGTTCTGTTCAGGTTTTCTATTTCTTACTCTTTCAGTTTTGGCAGTTTATGAAGTTCTTCCAGATTGCCTAATTTTTTTTTTGGCATAGAGTTGCTTATAATATTCTCTTAGAATTGTTTTTATTTCCTTGGTGTCAGTCACGATCTCTCCTCTTTCATCCATGATTTCATAAATTTGGGTTCTTTCTCTCTTCTTTTGGATAAGTGTGGCCAGAGGTTTATCAATCTTATTAATTCTTTCAAGAAACCAGCTTCTAGTTTCATTGAAGCTTCCAGCTCCTGTTTTCTGACTGTTCTACTGTTCTTCTGGTTTCTATTTCTTTGATTTCTGCTCTAATCTTTATTATTTCCCTTCTCCTGCTTGGGTTAGGCTTTATTTGCTGTTCTTTCTCCAGTTCCTTTAGGTGTAAGGTTAGCTTGTATATATGAGATTTTTCTAATTTCTTTGAGGCTTGTATTACAATGCACTTCCCTCTTAGGATAGCCTTTATTGTTTTCTAAAGGTTTTGAACAGTTGTGTTTTCATTCTCATTACTTTCCATAAATTTTTAAAATTCTCCTTTAATTTCCTGGTTGACCCATTTATTCTTTAGTAGGATGCTCTTTAACCTCCAACTGTTTGTTTTCCTTCCTAAAATTTCCTCTTGCGATTCAGTTCCAGTTTCAAAGCATTGTGGTCTGAAAATGTGCAGGGAATAATCTCAATCTTTTGTTGTTGGTTGAGACCTGATTTGTGACCCAGTATATGATATATTCTGGAGAAAGTTCCATATGCACTTGAGAAGAATGTATATTCTTTCCCCCCTCAAGATTTTATTTATTTTTTTGTCAGAGAGAGCAAGCAAGAGTGGGAGAGAGTGAATGAGCATAATCAGGGGGAGCAGCAGGCAGAGGTAAAAGCAGGCTCCTCACTGAGCAAGGATCCCAATGTGCTACTCAATCCCAGGACCCTGAGATCATGACCTGAGCCAAAGGCAGATGCTTAACTGACTGAGCCACCCAGACGTCCTGAGAAGAATGTGTATCCTTTGCTTTAGGATAGAATGCTCTGTGTATATCTGTGAAGTCCATCTGGTTCAGTGTGTCATTCAAAGTCCTTGTTTCTTTGTTGATCTGCTTAGATGATATCTCTGCTGTGAGTGGGGTGTTAAATTTCTCTACTATTAATGTATTATTATCTATGTGTTTCTTTATTTTGGTTATTAATTGGCTTATACAGTTGGCTTCTCCCAAGTGAGGAGCATAAATATTTACAATTGTTATGTCTTCTTGTTGGGTAGATCCTTTAAGGACGATATAGTGTCCCTCTTCAACTCTTAGTAGTCTTTGGTTTAAAATCTAATTTGTCTGATATGAAGAATGCTACCCCAGCTTTCTTTTGAGGTCCAGTAGCATGATAAATAGTTCTCCACCCCCTCACTTTCAGTCTGGTTGTGTCTTTAGGTCTAAAGTGAGTCTGTTTTAGACACCATATAGATGGGTCTTACTTTTTTATCCAATCCAATACCATGTGTGTTTTGATTGGCACATTTAACCCATTTACATCCAGAGTAACTATTGAAAGGTATGAATTTAGTGCCATTACATTGCCTGTGAAGTCCCTATTTCTGTTCTGTAGATAGTCTGTCTTGTTTTTAACTTTCATTTTTTACATTTACATTTTATAGATATATTCTTCATTTTGGCTTCTGTTCACTCTGTTCAATTTTATTTTTGGTTATATGTTTTGTTTTCTTTACGATTTTGGGACTGTCTCTACAGACTCCTGCAGTGCACTGAGAGTGGTTGCTGGATCCTGTGCTACTCACTCTTCCCCTCCCAGAGGACAACAGAGGGTCACCCTTCACTGTCCTTTCCAGGGCTACCATCCTGAGAGCTGTTGCCCAGTAGCGTGTGCACCCGATCCATCCCTTCTGGGGGATGGTGGAGGGTTCTGGCATTCCAGTCCTCTTCAGCATTCTCAGGCAGGGAGCAGTCACCCCTTCAGCCTAGCTCCTGGTTTCTGGTGAACTGAGTCGAGACACTCCTCCTGGCATGCTGAGCATGACCAGTTAACCCTGCTTCCCTGCTTGGGAACTCTATTGACTCAGGCCCTCACATTAATTCTCTGACTCCCAGGGATCCTGAGACCACAGTGTCCCATTTCATCCCCTGAGTGCCTTTCAGGCAGGAATAATTCTCACTGAAGCAGATTTTTAAGGATTCTAATTTTGTGTTCTGGAGATGTATCACTTTCTATTAGCCAGCTTATGGAGGCTTCCTCCCCCCTTTATTTATTTTTTGATATCTCCCCTTAGGTTCACTTCCCCCACACCTCCTACCTTGCAAAAAGTGGCCACTTTTCTACTTGTAGAGTTCCAGATATTCTTTTCTTACATCTCAGGTTGAATTCATGGGTGTTCAGAATAATTCGATAATTATCTTGCTAAATTCAAGGGACCGGATAAAACAAGGTCCCCTACTCTTACACCATCTTACCTCCTCCTCCTCCAGCATCTGATTTTTAAAAGAACAAAGTTAGAGGATATACATTTCTTGATTCAAAATTTACTATAAATGTACAGTAATCAAGACAGTGTGGCATTAGCATAAAGATAGACATACAGATCAGTGGAAGAGAATGTAGTATACAAAAATAAACTCATATATAAGTCCATTGATTTTCAAGAAAGAAAGCATATAAGGAAAGGATAGCCTTTCTGACAAATGGCAATGGGACAATTTTAACCCTTACCTTACACCATATGCAAAAATTAACTGAAAATGGATTCAAGACCTAATTTAAGAATTGAAACTACTTAGAAGAAAACATAGGAAAAAGTCCTCGTGACCCTGGGTTAGGCAAAGATGTTTTTAAATATGATTCCAGAAACATCCATTAAAATAATGATTGATAAATTGGACTTTGTAAAAATTTAAAACTTTGTTCATTAAGAGATACCATTAGGAAATTCATAGCCTACAGAATGGGGAAAATGTTTGCAAATCATATTTGTGACCAATGACCTGGAATATGCAAAGAACTCTTAAAACTCAGTAAAGCAAACATTCCAGTTTACAAATGGGCAAAATATTTGAACAGATGTTTACAAAAGAAGACATACAAATGGCTAAAAAATGGTCATCAGTCATTAGTAATCCCAAGTAAAACCACCACATGGTACCACTCTTCATCCAACAGAATGGCATCAACAAACTGAACAAACAATAACAAGTGTTGGGGAAGATGTGGTGAAAAGGGAACCCTCATACGTTGCTGGTAAGTATGTAAGACAGCATAGCCATTTTGGAAAGCAGCTTGACTTTCTTTTTTTTTTTTAAGATTTTATTTATTTATTTGACAGAGATAAGAAGTAGGCAGAGAAGCAGGCAGAGAAAGAGAGGAGGAAGCAGGCTCCCTGCTGAGCAGAAAGCCCGATGTGGGGCTCGATCCCAGAACCCTGGGATCATGATCTGAGCCGAAGGCAGAGGCTTCAACCCACTGAGCCACCCAGGCACCCCCTTTTTTTTTTTAATAGGGAGAGAGGCGGGGGTCCACAGGTTGGTGAGGAAGGACAGAGAGAGAGAGAGGATCCTAAACAATCTCCACACCCAGCACTGATGCGAAACTCGATCCTAGGACCCCGAGACCATGACCTGAGCCGAAATCAAGAGTCAGACACTTAACTGACTGAGGAACCCCAGTTTAACATTTTAAAATATTACACATCAATTTACCATATGACCCAGAAATTCTACTCCTATGTGTCTACCCAAGAGAAATGAAAACATGTTTACACAAAAGACTTGTATGTCAGTATTCACAACATTATTCATAGCAGCCAGAGTGTGGAAACAATCCACATGTTTATCAGCTGGTGAATGGATAAACTAAATGTGGTATCCTTACAATGGAATATTCATCAATAAAAAGGAATGAACTTCTTATACATCTAAAACATGGATGAACCTTAAAAACAGGATGCTGAATGAAAGAGGTTTAGATGCAGAAGAGGACATTTTTTGTTATTCCATGAACATGAAATGGCCAAAAAAGACAAATGCCTGAACAGTAGTCAGCAAACATTTTCTGTAAAGGGCAATTGAGTAAATATTTTAGGCTTTTTTGGCCATACAGCCTATTTTAACTAAGCTCTGCAGCTGTTGGGAGAAAGTAGCTGAAGACTGTACTAAATGAACAGGCATGAAACTCTACAAAATAGTGTTTCTATGAAATTATTTACAAAAACAGGCCACAGGCTAGATCTGGTCCATGATAGCAGTTTGCAGACCCCTGCTATGGTGGCAGGAAGTAGATTAATAATTGCTTGGGGCTGGGAGATGGAAACTGTGAGTAACTGCTAAGGGGCAAGAGTGGCAAGATAGGGGTCTACAAACTACTGTTAAAAATTTTTAAAGGTTTCACTTATTTGTGGAGCATAACAAATAACATGGAGGACATGGGGAGATGGAAAGGAGAAGGGAGTTGAAGGAAATTGGAAGGGGAGGCAAACCATGAGAGACTATGGACTCTGAAAAACAACCTGAGGGTCTTGAAGGGGCGGGAGGTGGGAGGTTGGGGGAACAAGGTGGTGGGTATTAGGGAGGGCATGTATTGCATGGAGCACTGGGTGTGGTGCAAAAACAATGAGCACTGTTACGCTGAAAAGAAATAAAGAAAAAAAATTTTAAAGGAATATGCAATCGAGACCATTGTGGCCCTTAAAACCTAAAATATTTACAAGAGCCTGGACCATTGGAGCAATTGATTGTGTGATCAGATTACTCTAGAAGTAAAACACTTGGTTTTTGTTAATAGGAAGTTTATAATTTATACTAGAAAATGTAAAAAAAATTATAAAGGTATACTTTTTAGACACCTAGAAATATACATTTTTAACCACAGAGATTAGAATGGTTAAGGTTGTGTATTGTTCTGAACTCAAACCTAGAAGATGACCAAAAAAGTAATTTTTGTCTTCCTCTCTACTTCACCATTACTCCAACCGCTCTATGAAAACAACCAATCCTCACAAAGCTAAAGTTGCTTTTCCTGCTTGTGAGACTGAAGAAAATAAAAGGACATTTAAGGACTTTTAACAATGATTTTTATTTTTCACCACAGATTGTTGCAGTTTCTTCAATTATTCAGGGCTAAACTGGCATGCTGACAGGAGATGTTTCCTATAACATTTAATTTGTGTTATTAATACAGCAAATGGAACCCATTAGCAGTTGTCTGAAGCTTTTAATTTCCTTAAGTGTTGGCGATGAATCCCTACACTTAAAATGAACAGAAGCATTAAAAAGGGACTGAAACCCCTCCTCTCTGGGATTCTAGTGGCTGAAGTTCATTAGCTGGAAATTCCTTCCATTTCTCTGGCACGGGGTATAATTCAGAGTGCTCCAGAGTTCTCTTACTGTGGGTGCCCAGTAAGTAATGCAAATATGTAAACTTTTTGGAGACTGGACTTACAGAGGAGTTGTTCGAGAAGACCAATATGTCTCCCAATTTAACAGGTGATCTGGGGCCTATTAGGGACATGAAAGTTCATTGAATGTCTTTTCTAAGAGCCCAGGATTATTTTTGAGAAGTAAAATGCATGTCTTGATTACTATTAGTAAATCTGTAAAGGGAATGAGTTTCCTGGCAAAGCTTAGTATTGTGGCCTTAGTATGTGTAAAGACATGGACAATTGATTTATATTTTGTTTATTTGTGAAGCAAGAGATTCCCAAGTTTCTTTATCCCGAAGGGGACAACTTTTAGGCAATGGCCCAGTAGTTTATAATAAATGTGAAGATGGGGCCACTTGTTGATTGGGGCATCTGGGGCTAAGATGACTGCCCGAAGTTTGGCCCAGTATGTTGTTTTGGAGTCTTGTCCTTATTAGAGACATCCTGGCTGAGGGAAAGCAGCACATTCCACTGGGCTCTATCATGTGTAGTGGTTATCACTGTCACTTATATAGTCCATGAACTCCCATTGCTGTTCACCCACTTAAGCCCAAAGGATGCTGTAGGTAGCCAAGGATTCTGGGGAACGAGTGATCCTGCTAGCAAGGGACTAAGGATAGGGGAGGCTACCACCTCCTGCATGTGGACTGTACCAGAAGGCCCACGTTTGGCTCCATCTTGTCTTAAGGAGTGCTGTTTCCAAGAACCAAAGCATATTGGGTAGTTGAGAATGGATGGTCACAGACTCAAGGTCTGTAAGAGCCTCTATTCTTGGAAGATTCCAGTATGTAGACATTTGCAGTTTTAAACATGAAGTCAAGAGGGGAAGTTTCTTACATTAAATGCCCTTGTGCAATTTTGGCCATTATAAATGGACTTGAGACTCCAGGAGGCTGGAGAAGAGCTTGCCAGAGCTTCAAGAGTAAAGGGTTTTGAGGGCACTAGTGGGATTGTCTGTTGATTTTAACTTGGAAGTAAAATTTGTAAATGATGAAGTGTTGTCATCAGAACCCCAAAAGATGATGAATATTAGACTTATTTGTCCATAATGAATGTATCTAATGGATCTTCTTGGGGGAGGATGTCCTCAATGTAATGTCATACCTGTGCTCCTGGAGAAAAGCAGATGCAGTGAAGATCTTGTCTGCAAAGATTGTATGGATTGGCGAAGCAACTAACGTGCTCCCAGATAGCGCAGCTAAGGTATATAGCTGTATTCCTTCAGAGGTGAAGGCACACTGCAACTGAGAGGCTTTGGGTTTTTTTAGATTTTATTTATTTATTTGACACAGAGAGAGAGATCACAAGTAGGCAGAAAGGCAGGCAGAGAGGGGGAAGCAGGCTCCCTGCAGAGCAAAGAGCCCGATGCGGGGCTTGATCCCAGGACCCTGAGATCATGACCTGAGCTGAAGGCAGAGGCTTAACCCACTGAGCCACCCAGGCGCCCCACTGAGAGGCTTTTGAAACAGGCACTGAACACAATATATTAGCCAAATCTGTAGAAGCAAAATATTTATAGGTTGTTGATATGATAGGGTTAGTAATTTTAATAACATTGGCTATTGGGTATGGGAACCACAGCATTCAAGTCATAGTCCTCCACCATGAGGCACTATTTATTTTTTTTTCCAGGTTTAACAACAGCCACGATTGAGCTGTCACATAGCAGTGGAGATGATCACCCCCCTTTTAATGATTAAGGATCTTTACTTTGGGTCATATTAACTATTTTATCTTTGTCAGGGGAGAAATCCATACTATAAATATGGAAAACTTAGGCAATGCTGTGAGGTATACCCTTTTTTCCCCCCTATTTTATAGTTAGCTACATTCCTAAGAATATATGTGATACAAATTTTAAATTTCATGGGATTCATATATAATATATATATAATTATTATATATATATAATATATATAATATAATAATATAATTTATATATATTCATATATAATTTCAGCCCCAGGACTGATGGATTTTATAAGGTTCTGTCAATTGGTACTTATAAGGTTCTGTCAATTGGTACATTGAGCAAATGCTAAAGTTAATTTAGAACCTATGTTGTAGAGACCCAAAAGCCAATTAGTGGTCTTATAATCTTTTATGTAAATTATTTGAATATACAAATTTTGGTTTCCATTTGAGTCAAATTATGTACCTTTGTTTCAATTGTTTTATTATGTTATATTTACATATAATTTCTTTAATTACCTTCTTCCCTCTCCCCTTCCCACATTTAGGATTTTTATGTGTGTGTTTTAGGCCAATAGCCACCTGAAGCCTTGATTTTTAGTTTTTGTCTCTGTCTGATAGGAAAAAAGGCGGGGGGGGGGGGGGGGGGCGCTGCAGGCTCTGCCTGGGCGAGAGGGGCCTCTGTCTCAGAATAATCATTTCAGTCCCTCCACCCCTTCTCTTTTCTCTTAATCAAATCTCTTACAGTGGTTTATTCTAGGTGGTAAAATTTTCCTTCTTTTCCTCTTTTTTTTGTTTTGCCTCCTCTCTGTCCCCAAGCATTTCATCTCCTTTTCTTCCCTTGAATGTTTACAAGATGAACTCCTGATGGGGGTAAGTGACCTCTGCTGTGAGCAGCAACCTCTCTTTTAAGGGTGTTCCTCTCAACCTGGGCTTTATATTCAAGACAGCAACGATGGTGTCAGCTTTATCATTCAAATATTTTGTTTTGAGCATGAAACCTCTTGCTGTTGATAAGTAGCAGCTCTCAAAAGAGCCCATTAACACTGACTGAGTGTTTGGCAATCTTTTATTAATTGGACCACCTGTGTGTGTGTGTGTGTGTGTGTGTGTGTGTGTGTGTGTGTTGTTTTTTTTTATTTAGGTAGCAGGATCTTGATACTCTTTTCCCTTCCCCTTTGTCATTAAACATTGAGCCACTGGTCTTCAGGGGCAAGACCTCTTGTATCCCACTGGATCAGGGAAGGAATCTCCATTGCAGCAAACAGACAACAGCAGAGAAGTTTGTGACCGGAACAAACAACATTTGTAGAGTGCTGTGAGGAGGCCTCATGCTAAACCCACAGATGCCCAAGACACAGGAATGAGCATTCAGTTGGAGCACTTAATAATGGGAGCACTCCCATTATTCTGCAAACAGGCCTAATTATGGCTTATTATGGCTCAGCAAACTCAGAGGGAAAGAGGACAGTGATTTATTGAATGCCCCTAGTTATAATGTCAGCATAATGTCCTGGACACTAGACAGTCTTATCTGAATGACTCAGGTGCCTGATTGCTTGTCAGTGCCCTGTCAGTGGATCAGACTTGTCCCATGACACTAGGAGGATAGTTACTCTTCATCCCTTTGGACAAACCTATTCCAGAAATGGATGTTGCCAATACCTATACACAGCTGGTACTCTGTACTGGATACTGAGTGCTCTAGCAACATAGAGAAAAGTGGAAATGTGTTGAATGCCCCTGAGTACTCAGTCCCAGAGATTTGACACTCCAGCCTGTGTGGCAGCTAGAGGAGGACTCAGCTTTTGGAGCTCCTCAATTTTAAGGTTAGGAATTTGTAGCAACATCTGACAATAAACCCAGCACAGTGCAGTATCCATGAAGCAGCAAGCACCCCAACAAGCAATGGTGCCTTCCTAAATTTAAGGGTGCTTCAATCTTGCTCTTGTGGCAATTGGGGAATAGTATATGTGAGCACCTTGTGCAATACAATATACATGGGCAACTTACAACCTCTGCTTATGAATACTTTTTAGTATAGGAGTTCTCTAATTTTCATCAATAAATGCTCTCCAATGAATACCCCACTTTTGTATCAACATGGACAGGACTGGAAGAGATTGTGTTGAGTGAAATAAGTCAAGCAGAGAGAGTCAATTATCATATGGTTTCACTTACTTGTGGAGCATAAGGAATAACAAGGAGGACATGGGGAGATGGAGAGGAGAAGTGAGGTGGGGGAAATCAGAGGGGGAGATGAACCATGAGAGACTGTGGATGCTGAGAAACAAATAGGTTTTGGAGGGAAGGGGGTTGGAGGGTTGGGTGACCCTGGTGGTGGGTATTAAGGAGGGCACATATCGCATGGAGCACTGGGTATGGGACATGAACAGTGAATCTTGGAACACTGAAAAAAATTAAATAAAATAAGATTTAAAAAAATAGAGCTACCCTATGACCCTGCAATTGTACTACTGGGTATTTATTCCAAAGATACAGATGTAGTGAAAAGAAGGACCATATGTACCCCAATGTTCATAGCAGCAATGGCCACAGTCGCCAAACGTTGGAAAGAACACAGATGGCCTATGACAGACAAATGGTTAAAGAAGATATGGCCCATATATACAATGGAATATTATGCTTCTGTCAGAAAGGATGAATACCCAACTTTTGTATCAACATGGACGGGACTGGAGGAGATTATTCTGAGTGAAATAAGTCAAGCAAAGAGAGTCAATTATCATATGGTTTTGCTTGTTTGTGGAGCATAACGAATAACACAGAGGACATGGGGAGATGGAGAGGAGAAGTGAGTTGGGGGAAATTGGAGGGGGAGATGAACCATGAGAGACTGTGGACTCTGAGAAACAAACTGAGGGTTTTGGAGGGGAGTGGGGTGGGGGGTTGGGTGAGCCTGGTGGTGGGTATTATGGAGGGCACATATTGCATGGAGCACTGGAAGTTGTGCATAAACAATGAATTCTGGAACACTGAAAAGAAATTTTTTAAAAATAAATAAAAAGTTTCAAAAAAAAAAAAAAAAGAACCCAAAAGAACTATATCTGGCACCACATTCTTTCATCTACCAAATTGCCACTTCTTTTATCAGCTTGGTATCCCACCCATTTTCCAGCCAGGAGGACCTAAGTTCAATTGCTTGGCTTTTCCTGGATTCCTGGCATTTGAATCCTTGTACTACTTGACATACATCAGACAAATTCTTGTAACAAGAAGAAGCTTATCAGAGAACATCTATGACAAACATTACACTGCACAAGGGCTACAGTTGAGAGACTAGATAGGTATTCAAGTCATTCTGTTTTTCAAGCAAACTATCAGCCTTGGTGGGTAGGAGGGGCTATCTTCCCAGAAGGGATGGCTTTTTCTGATTTACACAAAGCCATTATCCAATAACCAAGCTATGTGTCAGTATGGCTATTTGCCCAGAGGTGACCCCTTTTCCTAATTTGCACCAAGCCATCATACAGACTAGCTCTGATTTAGTGACATATTCAGGGATGGGAAATTTGATATGGCACTCTGTTCAATATATTCCAAAATTATGATTCAGTATATATTTTTATTAGACTGCACTATCTTTTCAGCTTTTGTTTGAAAATATTGGGCTATCAAGGTGCTAGCTCAGAGAAGTTCCTTCCCCCAAGTTCCTCAGTGAAATGAAAGAGAAAGAAACCCATTGTTAGAAGCTGCAATGGTTAACAATCTCTGTACTGGGTCAACATGTCCTAGGAGTGCTGTTGAACCATACCGAACAGTGCACTCAGAAAGTTTTCCCTCTGAAGTAGTCTTGTATTTCAGAGACTCCAGAAGATTCTAGAAGTTGGAGCAGTTTTCTGGGATTCTTAATGGCCAGCATCACAGAAGTTGCTGTTTTTCTAGTTTTGTAGGTAAGCAGGCACTATAAACAAAACTAACAACCTATGAGTGCTGTGGGTGCTGACTGAAAGAGTGGGTATCAACTCTTTCCAGGGGCTTTTACACAGCCCTGTTGTGATTCCAAATGGCAGCCTTTTTGTGAAAGAGTGCCTTTGCTCATTCACAGCATAATCATGCACTGTCTCAATGGTAAAATCATGCTCATCCTTTTTTAAGAAAAGATTTTATTTACTTATTTGACAGAGTGATAGAGAGCACAAGCGGGCAGAGCAGCAGGCAGAGGGAGACAGAAGCAGACTCCCCACCAAGCAGGCAACCCAACGCGGGGCTCGATCTCAGGACCCTGGAATCACAGCCCAAGCCAAAGGCAGATGCTCAACTGACTGAGCCACTTAGGTGCCCCCAAATCATGCTCATCTTGAAGAAGACAGGAGCATTAGCAACTTGACAAAAAATTATGCCATTTATGATAAATTCCACTTCAATCCAAAGGAACCCTGGCTCAGGGCAGCTTAAGATCAAGGAATTAGTGTTCTCCTATACAAATGGTCTAGCAGTAGAATGGGTTCAGGGTTGGTTGATTTCAGAGGCTAATCAAATTCCCAGGTTGTTTACATCTCTCCGTTCTGCCATACACAACGAAGGCCTCACCTTCATGCTGAAGCATGCTGAAGCCCAGAGTTTCATTCACACTTGATAACCCCCAAAGGAAGAAGAACATTGTGTTTTTTAAAAAATCTCTTTTAGAAGCCCTTCAGTGGATTCCTACCCTATATTGTTGACTTATATTAGCAAAATCATGAGGCTTGGGGCGCCTGGGTGGCTCAGTGGGTTAAAGCCTCTGCCTTCGGCTCAGGTCATGATCTCAGGGTCCTGGGATCGAGCCCCGCATCAAGCTCTCTGCTCAGCAGGGAGCCTGCTTCTTCCCTCTCTCTGCCTGCCTCTCTGCCTACTTGTGATCTCTCTCTATCAAATAAATTTTTAAAAAAATCATGAGGCCCACTCTTCGAACTGGGTGTGGTAGGAGGGACATTCAGCTCCTCTGAGGAATGTGGTGGGCAGTGGTGGTGTGAGGAATGGTTCCCTGAACACAACCCCCAATCTATAAGGAAGGAGAAGGAGGAAAATCCCCCAAACATCTAAGTAGGCAAATTGAGATGCTGTTGTGGAAGATTCCTATCCAAAAGCTAAAGTATCAGTGGATTTGATTTCCATCTCATTCTCCAGCCTATATGAACCACATTGGAAAGACTGGACAAGACTGCCTGTAAGGGCTTAAGATATCCTGGTTTCATGTATTCACTTTAAAAAACAATTCCTGAGCTTTACTCAGAGTAGAATCTGGTATTATTTTTTAATGTTTTGGAAAAATATATAACCTCAATCTGCACATAGACTTCAAATATTTAGCCTTCAGGGTTAGGACAGAGACTATATCTGCATCTGATTTCATTTATGAAATTTAACTCTTTAGAACAATTATGGGAGCCTGAAAATTGCACTTCTAATAATCCCTACAGCTCTGAATATACCAGTCTTAGCTGAAATAGTAATGAATAATAATTTTATTAGACTACCAAATTGCCAGGAATGCAGCATGTGTTTTGTTCAGCTACTTTGTTCTCTACTTTGTTTAAGATAGAATAGAAGGGGGGCTCCTGGATGGCTCAGTTGGTTAAGCATCAAACTCTTGGTTTTGGCTCAGGTCATGATCTTCCAGTCACGGGATCGAGCCCCATGTTGGAGCTCAGCACTCAGCATGGAGTCTTCTTCTGATTCTTTCTCCTTCTTCCTTCCTCTCTGCCCTCCCCACTCATGTGCTCTTTCTGTCTAAGAATGAATGAATGAATGAAATCTTTAGAAAAAAGGTAGAATAGAAGGTTCTCAAAATATGAATTTTAGAATTGTTCTTCCTAACTGTCAGAGCCTAATATTCCTGGGTTTTGTATTGAGATTGGTTTTCATGGGGCACCCTAGGTAGTGCCATATATGATCAGGAGAGGGCAGTAAAAAGCCACCTGAGTCAGTCCTCTGTGGACTGGGTCTCCCCAGGAATCAATTTAGGAAAAATCAGAACCAAGGGGAAAATCTCAGAGTTGATGCCAGCAGAAATCAAGGAGGATCTAGAGCTGAAGCAGAGTCCAATGCCTTTGTACAGCGACAGAGTTGAGGTTAAACACTAGAATCCAGGAGGAATAATCATGTCAGTAGGGTCTTGTTTTTCTGGGGTGAGCAAAGTGAAAGCTGGCAAATTTTGGTCAGATAGGAGTCAGACCAGCAGCATTTTTATTTTAAAAATAACATTTATAGTTTATAATTACAAATATAAAATACATTAATTGTAGAAAACCTAGAAACTCGAGGAAAAAAAAAACCAGGGGGAAATAAAATTCATTTGGAATTGTTAACTCATCAGAGATAACAGTGTTGGTATATACTCCAACAACCATATCTATCAATAGTCAGTCATGTGTTTACCCAGATAAAATTGTGGGTCATGCATTTAACCATATGCCATCAATATTTCTCCTTGAGGTTATATATTTTTCCAAAACATTAAAAAAACTGTCTGTATAGCATTCTACTATATGGATGTGTCATGAAGAATTTAGTATGCACTGTCAGGTATTCAGGAGGTAATACTGGAACTTTGCACTGATTGAGGTCAAACCTCATACTCCAGATCAGACATGATGAAAATAATATCTTCAAAACTTGGGAAAATAAAAAACAAATAATCTCTGAGCCCAGTACCCTGGCCCATTTTAATTTTTGTTTATTTCCTCCTAGTATTTGTCCAAATGCATAAATATTTTAACATGATTACAAGCATAATGTACATTTGCATCTTGTTATAGACACTTTATTTTTTCCATTTTTAAAAACAGCTTTATTGAAGAATAATTGACATGTAATAAATGACATATTAAATTTTTTAATTTAAATTCAATTTAATTAACATATACTGTATTTTTAGTTTCAGAGGTAGAATTTAGTGATTCATCAGTTGGATATTACACCCAGTGCTCTTTTTTAAAATTATTATGTTCAATTAGCCACAATACAGTACATCATTAGTTTTTGATGTAATGTTCAATGTTTCATTATTTCCATATAACACCCAGTGCTCACCACATCATGTGCCCTCCCCAATGCCCATCACCCAGTTACCACATCCCCCTCATCCTGCTCCCTATCCACAAACCTCAGTTTGTTTCCCAGAATCAAGAGTCTTTCATGGTTTTTCTCCCTCTCTGATTTCTTCCCCTTCAGTTTTCCCTTACTTCTCCCATTGTCCTCTGCCCTATTTCTTATATACCACATATGAGTGAAACCATATGATAACTGTCTTTCTCTGATGACTTATTCCACTTAGCAGAATACCCTCCAATTCCAACCATCTTGATATAAATGGTAGGTACTCATCCTTCCTGATTGCTGAGTAATATTCCGTTGAATATATGAACCACATATTATTTACCCATTCATCTGTTGAAAGTCATCTTGACTCCTTCCACAGTTTGGCTATTGTGGACATTGCTGCTATGAACATTAAGGTATATGTGCCCCTTCTTTTTACTACATCTCTATCTTCAGGGTAAACACCCAGTAGTGCAATTGCTGGGTCATAGGGTATCTCTGTTTTTAACTTCTTGAGGAACCTCCATACTGTATCCCAGAGTGGCTGTACTAACTTGCATTCCCAACAAAAGTGTCAGAGTGTTCCCCTTTCTCCACATCCTCACCATCATGTGTTGTTTCCTGCCTTGTTAATTTTTAGCCATTCTAGCTGGTATAAGCTGGTATCTCATTGTGCTTTTGATTTGTATTTCCCTGATTCTGAGTGATGTTGAGCATTTTTTCATGTGTCTGTTAGTCATTTGTATGTCTTCTTTGGAGAGGAGTCTGTTCATGTCGTTGGCCCTTTCTTGACTGGATTCTTTGTTTTTTGGGGTTTTGAGTTTGAGAAGTTCTTTGTAGATCTTGGATACAAGCCCTTTATTTGAAACGTCATTTGCAAATATCTTCTTCCATTCCATGAGTTGCCTTTTAGGTTTTTTTTTTTTTTTTTTTTTACTGTTTCCTTTGCTGTGCAGAAGCTTTTAATCTTGATGAAGCCCAAAAAGTTCCTTTTTGCTTTTTTCCCCCTGCCTTTAGAGACATGTCTTGCAAGAAGTTGCTGTGGCTGAGATTGAAGAAGTTACTGCCTATGTTCTCCTCTAGGAGAGGAATCCCTGTCTCACATTGAGGTTTTTCATCCATTTTGGGTTAATCTTTGTGTACGATGTGAGGAATGATCTAGTTTCATTCTTCTGCATGTGGCTTTTTAGTTTTCCCAGCATCATTTATTGAAAAGACTGCCTTTTTGCCACTGGATATTCTTCCCTGCTTTGTCAAAGAGTGGTTGACCATAGAGTTAAGGGTCCATTTGTGTGTCCTCTATTCTGTTCCATTGATCTATGTTTCTGCTTCTGTGCCAGTACTATGCTGTCTTGATGATCACAGCTTTGTAACATAGATTGAAATCAGGTATTGTGAAGCCACCACCTTTGGTTTTCTTTCTCAATATTCCCCTGGCAATTCGGGGTCTTTTCTGATTCCATACAAATTTAAGGATTGTTTGTTCCAGCTCTGTGAAAAATGTTGCTGGTATTTTGATAGTGATTGCATTGAAAGTGTAGGTTGCTCTGGACAGCGCAGACGTTTTAACAATATTTATTCTTCCAATCTATGAGCATGGAATGTCTTTCCATCTCTATGTGTCTTCCTCAATTTCTTTCATAAGTGTTCTATAGTTTCTAGAGTACAGATCCTTTATTTCTTTGGTTAGGTTTATTCCTAGGTACCTTATGGGTTTTGGTGCAGTTGTAAGTGGGTGGGATTGATTCCTTAATTTCCATTTCTTCAGCCACATTGTTAGTGTATAGAAATGCAACTGATTTCTGTGCATTGATTTTTGTATCCTGCCATGTTGCTGAATTTCTGTATGAGTTGTAGTAATTTTGGAGTAGTGTCTCTTGTGTTTTCCACATAAAGTATCATATCATCTGTGAAGAGTGAAGGTTCGACTTCTTCTTTCCCAATTTGAATACCTTTTATTTCTTTTCGTTATCTGACTGCTGAGGCTAGGAGTTCTAGCACTGCACTGAACAATAGTGGTGAGAGTGGGCATCCTTGCTGTGTTCCTGAACTTAAGGGAAAATCTCTCAGTTTTTCCCCATTGAGCATGATATTCACTGTGGGCTTTTCATAGATGGCTTTGATGATATTGACGTATGTTCCCTCTATCCTTGTACTTTGAAGAATTTTAATCAGAAAAAGATGCTGTATTTTGTCAAATGATTTCTCTGCATCAATTGAGAGGATCATATGGTTCTTGTCCTTTCTTTTATTGATGTGCTCTATCATGTTGATTGATTTGTGAATGTTGAACCACCTCTGCATTCCAGGAATAAATCTCATGTGGTCATGGTGAATAATCCTTTGAATGTACTGTTGGATCTTATGGGCTAGAATCTTTCAAGTATTTTGGTACCATGTTCATCAGGGATATTTTTCTGTAATTCTCCTGTTTGGTGGGTCTTTGATTTGGCGATCAGGGTGATGCTGGCCTCATAAAATGAGTTTGGAAGTTTTTCTTCTTCTTTTTTTTTTTTTTCCTTTTGAAACAGTTTCAGTAAAATAGATATTATTTCTTCCTTAAATGTGTGGTAGAATTCCCCTGGGAATCCATCAGGACCTGGATTCTTATTTTGGGGGGAAGTTTTTGATTACTTCTTCAATTTCCTTGCTGACTAGGGGTCTATTGTCTATTTCTTCCTATTTCAGCTTTGGTAGTTTGTAAGTTTCCAGGAATGTGTCTATTTCTTCTAGATGGCTTAATTTGTTGGCATATAGTTGCTAGTAATAATTTCTAACAATTGTTTCTATTTCCTTGGTGTTAGTTGTGATCTCTCTCCCTTTCACTCATGATTGTATTGATTTGGGTCCTTTTCCTTTTCTTTTGAATAAGTCTGGCCAGCAGTTCATTGATCTTATCAATTCTTTCAAAGAACCAGGTTCTAATGTCATTGATCTATTCTACTGTTTTTCTGGTTTCTATTTCATTGATTTCTGCTCTAATATTTATTATTTCTCTTCTCCTGCTTGGTTTAGGCTTTATTTGGTGTTCTTTCTTTATTTGGTGTTCTTTAGGTGTAAGGTTAGCTTGTGCATTTGGGATTTTTCTAATTTTTTTGAGAGAGGCTTTTATGGCTATGTACTTCCCTCTTAGACTGCCTTTGCTGTATCCCAAGGATTTTAAGCAGGTGTGTTTTCATTCTCATTAGTTTCAATGAATTGCATAAGTTCTTCTTTAATTTCCTGGTTGACCCATTCATTCTTTTTTTTTTTTTAAGATTTTATTTATTTATTTGACACACAGAGAGAGATCACAAGTAGGCAGAGAGGCAGGCAGCGAGAGAGAGAGAAGCAGGCTCCCCACTGAGCAGAGAGCCCGATGTGGGACTCCATCCCAGGACCCTGAGATCATAACCTGAGCCGAAGGCAGAGGTTTAACAAACTGAGCCACCCAGGCGCCCTCATTCTTTAGTAGGATATTCTTTAACCTCCAAGTGTTTGAGTTCCTTCCAAATTTCTTCTTGTGATTGAGTTCCAGTTTCAAAGCCTTGTTGTCTGAATATATGCAGGGAATAATCTTAGTCTTTTGGTATCAGTTGAGACCTGATTTGTCACCCAGTATGTGATCTATTCTTGAGAAAGTTCCATGTGCACTTGAGAAGAATGAGTATTCTGTTGTTTTAGGATGGAATGTTCTGTATATATCTGCAAAGTCCATTTGGTCCAGTGTGTCATTCAAAACCCTTGTTTCTTTGTTGATCTTCTGCTTGGATGATCTTTCTTTTGCTGTGAGTGGGGTATTCGAGTCCCCTACTATTAAGGTTTATTATCAACATGCTTCTTTACTTTGGTTATTAGTTGGTTTATATAATTGGCTGTTCCCACACTGGGGGCATCGATATTTATAGTTGTTAGATATTCTTGTTGCATAGACCCTTTAAGAATGACATAATGTCCCTCTATATCTCTTATATTGTCTTTGGTTAAAAATCTAATTTGTTTGATATGATGATTGCTACCCCAGCTTTTTTTGAGTCCATTAGTGTGGCAAATGTTTCTCCACACCTTTATGTGCAGTCTGGAGGTGTCTTCAGGTCTAAAACCAGTCTCCTGTAGACATCATATGGAGGGCTCTTGCTTTTTAAAACAATCTTATACCCTATGTCTTTTGAGTGGAGCATTTAGCCCAGTTACATTAAGAGTCACTCAGAAAGATATGAATTTAATGACATTGTATTGCCCATAAATTCTCGTTCCTGTAGAGTCCCTCTCTTTCTTTCTGGTCTGTGTTACTCTTGGATAAGAGTATATTAATATTTCTTGCAGGGCTGACTTGTTGGTCACATATTCTTTCAGTTTCTCTCTTTCCTGGGAGCTCTTTCTCTTTCCTTCCATTCTGAATGACAGACTTCCTGGAGAAAATTCTTGGCTGCATGTTTTTCTCATTTAGTACCCTGAATATATCATGCCAGCCCTTTCTGGCTTGCCCGGCTTCTGTGGATAGGTCTGATGTTATTCAGATGTTCCTCCCTTCATAGGTAGGAACCCTCTTCTCCCTAGCTGCTCTCGTGATAGCTTCTTTGGCTCTAAGATTTGTAAGGTTCACTATTATATGTCAGGGTGTTGCTTTTTTTTTTTTTTTTTTTTTTTTTTTT